>NC_059333.1:131000714-131638928 GCF_018350155.1 Leopardus geoffroyi
CTTGTCAGGCAGCCAGTGCCATTAATGCAGATTCATTCAGTAGCACTAAGGTTTTGCCTCTAGGAGCGTTCAGTTAAAGATTAAAACAAAACAAAACAAAAACAAAACAAAAATCCTATCGGTAGTATACATTTTTGACAGACTGGCCAATTAGTTGAAGAACTTTCCAGCAAGATAGCTAGGCAGGAGAGAATGGGACACAAAAAGGGTCAACTTTGATAAAGGAAGGAGAATTTGCAGAGTAGCATCTGAAGCTTTGCCAAGGAAGCGAGTCTGTGCAGGTGGTATGGTATGGTGAGGAAGTTCTCAGAGGCCAAAGGCACCTAACAGAAGAGATGTAAAAACACAAAGAAGGGATAGAAAAGAGACATGGGGCAAAACTAAAATCTCTGTGTACCTTAAAGGTTTTTCTCTTCTAGGTCCTGGATGATGTCATTGTAGATCTCTGGCAAAGCATCTTTCTGGCTTAGAGTTTAGTCCTTCCACCTCATCATAAAGAGTCACTCTGATTTCCTATTTCTGATATCTGATATTTCTGATTTCTCCACAAACTCAAGGGGATTTCCATGAAAGAGATTACAAGAACAGGAGAGATTGGTAAGCATTTGGAGCAGGTTCACCAATTCTTTAGTTGTTCACACCTTAAATTAGGCCCAGGGTTGTGGTAGGAGCTACCAAGAAACTACTGGAAACTGTATCAGTGCCATCTTTGTCCCACCTCCCACAACCTTGGTTTTAATAGGAATACTTTAGTTGGAACGGAAGGAGAGAGGTAGTGCACAGTAGAGTGGAAAAACCCATGAAAGGAATGCTAGTGGTTAAGAACAAGCTCTGATATCAGACTCTGATATTTAGTAATCATGTAACTTTGGCTAAATTGCATTCCATGATTGAGCTTCAGTTGCTTCATCTATAATTAAGATGATGATGATGATGATGATGATACATCATGTTGCACTGTGAGCATTAACTTAATTCAAGTAAAGTGCTTAGCACAATTCCTGGCACACACTAAGTGCTCACTCTTTGTTAGCCGTTATGGTTATTGTTACTATTATGCGGAAAGGGAAGGAAGGAACATTATTGACAGTCGGTGAGAGGTTACCAGAAAAACCTTACCCACTTGAGTTTGGCTGGAACTGATCCAGATTGTGTAACTAAGAAGCATCTTTTTGGGTCCTCTTTGCCATTCATTCTACCATTCATGAGTATTTCTTGAGTGTCTACAACATGATAACCACTGAATGAGGTGCTGGGTCTATAGTACAGAACAATGATAGTCTCTCGCTCAGTTCACCTGAGAGTGGAGGAGACAGGTCAGTGAACAGGTAATTACAGTACAGGAGGGCATGTGCTATATCAGGGATAGAACCAATATGTTCATTGTATATAGAGAAAGAAGAGAGGAGGAAGGAGATGGGGAATTTAATTTGGTTTGGAATACTGCCAAGGTATACTTCCTGCTGATGCTGACCAACCCCTTAATTGAGGAAGCTAGATAATGCATTGAACAACAGACTCAAGGTCAGTTACTTTACTAATTGGGGTTGGTGCTCTAAAACTCAATGAGGGTAGAGACTTTATCTCTTTTACTCTATTCTCAGTTAACACCTGTGGACTGATACAATGGTAATATAAAGGAACATAGAGACCTAGGTGGTACCCAAAGTCATTCAAATCTTGGTCTGTACTGGGGATTGCTGGTCCCTTGTGGGCTTGGTGTTTGTGTTAAGGTGGTATCTGTGCTTCTTCTCAGGCATAAATGAGTGAATAGTGAGTAAATGCAGCCATCATGGTGTCTTCCAGAATATACCAAGTCTTTTTTGTGTTTGTGAGGACAGGTTGGGGACTGGTGACTGGTAAATAAATGAGAAGATGGCAAGATGCGTGACATATAAATCTGGCTGAACTTAAAAATCTTAAGCATTCTAGAGGTGGAAGGAGTCTTCTGTCTCCTCAAGGCTCATTTGATGGACACTAGAAATCAGAATGACTTTCTTTGCAGCCATCATTTGGGAGACTCTCGAGCTCTGCTCTCTCTCAGCTAATGCCAGGATTGGCTGTCTCCACTGGACTGCATCCAGAGCCTCGTTACTCACTGTCAATACCAGAAGCCAGACTTAGATGCTGGAACAGCCAGCTGCTGCTCCTTCCCTTCATTTTCTACATCCTGACATGGGTGTCAGGGAGACAAAAGCTTCTCAAATGACAGCCTCCTCTGGCTCTTCCATCTGTTTCAGAATGACATGGAGTGAGTGTGGACAGCCAAACAATCACTCCAGGATGTTTGCCTTAACAATTACCGCCAAATGCAGGCATGGTCAGGACGCAGTGTTTGTCTCCTCATGGTAATCACACCTCAGGCACATCCGCTTGGACACAGCTTCAGGTCTTGAGGTGCGCTTTGGCGTGCTTGCTCTGGACAGTCACTGCTAGGATGCTGTTGCTCTTTAAGACCTCTGTCTGTAACAGATGGGCAACTCTGATTGCTGAATGGCAAAGGAAAAAGGGCTGTGGGGGGTCATTGGCTTGAAAGGCTTGTTCCTTTGAATAGGTTTGGACTGCTTTCATGATGAAATTCCCTTAGGTTTCACAGCCAAGTAGATTTAAAGCATGCATCACTAAGCTTTTGTGTTAAGTACAGTCCCAAATTTATCTGCAGACAATTGTTTTAGGAAAGCAGACTACATTTTAAATTACATATGTTTTAATTCATTGATATGGTATAGATAATTAGTACATTCTTATTGTAGATTTTGAATATCAATATTATACAACTAGAGCTCGTGTCTACAGGATTTGCTTAATGCTTTAAAACATAATCCTTATTGTGTTTTTGTTACAAAAGTAGTATATGCATATTTGTTACCCACAATTTAGAAAATTCCAAAATGCACAATACTGAAAATTAAAATCACCTATAATCCCATTACTCTGAAATAAATTAATATTAACATCGTAGTGTATTTTCTTCCAGGCCTTTATTCTATGCATCTATCCAATATGAGTGATTTTTACATATTTTTACATAAATCTAAATGGCATCAAGAATGCAAACAACAAAAAAAAAGGAAATAACTTTTCTTGCCTGTTTGCAGGATTGTTCTTAAATGTTCTTTCAAACATAACCTCACTACCTACCTCTACCTCCTGCTACAAAAACAAAGCCAGGAAACCATGATGGGGAGGTAGGCAGTGGAGGCAGGCAGAGAAAAATTAAACTCTGGTTAATGTCCAGATTAGAGGGCAAACTATACTGTTGAATGTATTTGGAGGATTGCTTTGCATAGGGGAACACAAAAATGATTTGATTGATTGATTGATTGATTGATTAGTTTGTCCATTCAACAAACATAGATCGTGCCCTCATTTTCAATCAGGCGTTATACTTGGCAATGGGATACAAATATAAATAGGACACACCTTTGACCTCGGAGAACACCCAGTCTGGGGTGGGATCCAGATGAATAATTCACCAATGACAATGAGGTGTCTTAAATTGTGATGGAGCCCCATGAATGTGTAGCACATAACAAGCCATTTGCAGTGGATGGAGGGAAAGGCACATGTGGAGATACAGTGGGAGAAGGGCTTTGTGCGTCAAACCGTGGAGCCTGTTCTTAATCTTCAAAGTGCTGGAGTGCAAAGTAAAGGATTATTGAGAGGGAAGTTAAATGATCATTTTTGTATTTTGGCCAGCACAATTGGAAACAGACAAGATTTGAGATCAGACAGTTCCATGATCCTTTCAAAAGCAAGTAAAACAACTAAAAAAAGTTGTTCAAACAAGTAAATAAACAAGATTCTCTAAGTTTCATTTTCCCCCATCTGTAAAATGGGATTAATTGCCTGTCAGGTTTACATGAAAAGAAAAAAATTCAACGAGAAAGAAAGTAAATTGTGAGGCCAAATCGCCGAAACCTGATAAATGTTCAGTACATGACCCCAGCTCTTGTTAGCTGTAAGGCACGCAATGTCCCTCAGTTCAGCCTCCTGTCGGTGCTGCTCTCTCCTTTCCACCACATCCTATGTTCTAATCACATGGATCACTCGGTGCTGTACCCCTGCCTCCCACTACCTCAACCTCAGACCTCCACTTCTTTGCTCAACCTGTTCTGTTTTCCTGGTGTGCTGTTTCCTCTTTCTCTTGTCTGCTTGCTTTAAGACCCATCCTTCAAGTCCTGACTTAAATAATCCCCCTTCTCTAGAGGAGTAAAGGAACTTAAGACAACAGGAATGGAAATTTTCTCATTTCAAATTTGGAGACTGAGTTTAAAAGAATGAGATTTACAGTTTCAGGCATTTTGTTTAGTGAGATTTACAGATATAAACTTTAAAATAGTTTATTCTTACTTAAAACAGCTAAACCTACAATCAGGGGGTGTTTCTCCAGGGGGTGCTTCTCCATGGGTACCTGACCCAAGGAGATCAGCTTCCTTCCCTGGTTTCTCATCTCCCTGCTCCTCCTGAAAATCACTCTTGTTTTATTCATGTTTGTGTTTTCTTTTGTCTTCCAATAACCCCACTTGTTTCTTCTCATTATAATTCTTTCCTTATGATTGTTCACATCTTTGTTTTTATTTTATTTTTTTATTTTAGAGACAGCACACATGTGTGCAAGCAGGGGAGGGGCAGAGGGAGAGAGAGAGAGAATCTTAAGCAGGCTCCAACTCAGCACAGAACCTGACTGGGGTGGGGGGGCAGGGAGATGAGCTTGATCCCACAACCCTGGGATCATGACCTGAGCTAATAAATTCAAGAGTCAGACACTCAACCAGCTGAGCCACCCAGGCATCCCTTATATCTTTGTTTTTAAATGTATTTGTTATAAGTATCATTATAATTACTCATTTACAATTCTTGGTACATCTATTCTGGTAGTTCTGTTTCAAATCAACGTGTTTATTAGCTGTTGTCTTTTTTTTTTTTTTTTTTTTTTTTTTGCAGCGCTTGTTACATGCTAACTTGGGGGAGAAGCAGACAAAATACCTAGTAGTTTTTATTCATCCTGTCCCTGCCCTTGGAGTTTCTCACAAGATTTTAAATTAATGCCTCTAATCCACACCTCCCTCTTGTTTCTGTGGATTCTCCATGGTTGATTATAGTGGAGACAACGCACAGTTCAGGCTAGTTAGCCATCTTATTATTTACCTTTAAAAAATTGCACTTAGAATTTTTCATTTGGATACAGTAAGTTTTAAATATTGTGCATGTGTATTTTTAAAAATCCAATTAGATCATAGAATTTTTTTCTATGATTCCTTAACTGCTATGATATCTAATTATTTTCCCTCTTTCCTTAGATAGCTTACTTGCTGTTGAAACCCACCAGAACTGAGCAAATCTCCTTAGCACTGGGATGTCACTTAGCAATGAAATTTCCCACAATCTGAAGACTATTACTTCTAATAGTCTCTTCTTTATTCCATCTGTAGATGTGAAAGAATCAATCCTATTTCTGACTTCCTCACTTTCCTGACCAGGCAGGTGGAAAACACATCAAATGTCCCTAGATTCCCTGAAATTATCAATAAATGCAGGATAACATGGTGATTAATCACTGAAAGTCAGAATGCCTATGCTTATTTTTTAGCTCAAGTGCTCATTTGCTGTGTGACCCTGGGGAAATTACCCAAATAGTCCAAGACTTTACATTCTATATATTGAGACGTGTCTTAGTAACACCCTTTGGATGGTTGATGCATGAACTTCACTTACATGTATATGTACTTTAGCGTAGCATTGGGCACAGAATAAGAATATATTCTTTCTTCTTTTTCTTCCCATTTTTTTCTCCCCCAATCCCAAAGATATATTTTACCAGTCAAGTAGAAGGATAAAAAAATCTTTTTTCCTCTCAAGCAGAAACTTTTTTGTGTACAAGTTAAGTTTATATTTTATGTCACGTGCCAATTGATGGGCATTTACAGGTGGAAAGATGGAGGGCCTGTGCCCTCTTGGAGCTTAGAGGTTTGTGGAGAAAGCAGACAGATGAATCAATGACTGTAATCAAATGAGCTCTCTGCTGGTGCAGTGATGAACCCAAGGTGTTATGGGAGCCATGAAGATAGGCAACTAATTTAGCCTATGGGTGTCTCTGGTCGGCTTCCTGGAGTAGGTGGTTTTCTAGTTGAAATTGTCCTGTATGTGTCGGGGGAATGGGAAGGCATTCCAAGTAAAAGGAATTTGCAAAATTATAAGAGAGAATGAGAGAGAGTGAGAGTTGGAAGTTGGGGTGGAGGATGGAGATGGATGGCCCTGTAGGGAGGAGAACAAATGAGGACTTAACAGATGAAAGGGAAATAGGACACGTCATGTGGCTTTGTTATTGCCTGTGTCTCTGATGAGGTGTTCAGGACCTTTGCTTTTTCAGTGTCCTTGGCCAGTCCTGAGGGAACGTGTAATGTGTGGAGGACATTGCAAATAAATCCTATCACCAGGTGAACCATTGACCCAAGTCCCTATCTAGTCTCCTACTCTGTGGGATTGAATTGGACCATGTGAGAGTCAGGAGGGTCCTTTTGGTTATTTAGACCGAGAGAAGAAGAGAAGAAGCCATCTGGCCCCTTGGTGCTTTTGTCCTTTCCCTCTGGGACTCACTCTTGGTGTCGAGAGGAGAATTAGAAAGCTAAACTTAGAAAAAAATGAGTCATTTTTGTTAGGGCCTGAGGCTTAGCTCCCATGAGCCACTCATCTACTTACCTCTTTTTACTAGACCCCTCTCTGTTGGGCTTTCTGCACTTCCCTTGGCTTCTCACAAGCCAGATGGCTCCCACTTCACTTCGGTGATCAAAAAGCAAAAGTATCACATTGCTTTAAGGAATGGTACTGTATAATTTTATGAAGCTGATATCTGGAGTGAAGCTGGGCTTCGTGATACTGATGTATATATGTAAGTCTGTTAGAGTATCTTTGAAGAACAACAGTCTGGGATTAAAATCCCACATGTGCAATGAACCAGTCTAAATTATCATGAACCTATTTATTCTGAAGTTTTTGGAAAAACTTAACATGTCAGTATAATGGAATATTGGTTATTAAAGCCAATGTCCATAAAAGCTTATGACAGTGGGATATACTCTTTAATGTATCATTAGGTTAAAAAGCAGTACAAAAATTACCAGAGGGTAGGGGGAGGAGGATGGGTTAAATAGGTGATGGGGATTAAGGAGTGTACTTCTTGTGATGAGCACCAGAGTATGTATGGAATTGTTGAATCACTATATTTAAAAAAGCTGTACAAAAAAAACTAATACAGATTCTGATTCTGTTTAAAATTCATAAACATGAAATAGACCATAATAAAATATGTCGAAATAATAATAGTTTTTAATATCTGGGTCGTGAAATTACAAATGGTTTTTGTTTCCTTGTGCTTTCTTCATATTCCCTGTTTTTAAACCATGAACTTGAATTTCTCTAATTTCTGAAAAATATTATATAAAAGAAAACTGTAAATTGTATTTTAAGAAATGTTTGACAATTTGTGTAAGGCACATGAGATAAAACCCATGGACAGAAAGTTAATTCTTCCTGGAGAAGTCATAAATAATGGACAGTGTCTCTACAAAGCCAGAATGACAGGCACTTAGTGGCTAGTTAGAAAACCATGAGTGATCAAAGAGGAATTTGAGGGATGGATTAATGAAAAGTAAGAATTGAACTTCAAGAGGCTCTTCTACCTCAGCCATTCTAGGAATAGCCACTGGTGGAACATTCAGTTGTCATTATAGATTGTTATTATAGTTTTCATTATAGATGACTTACTCCAGAAGACCCTTAACCAAGTCTAGGAGATAGGTCTAGCAATCAGAGGCAGTAAATCATGTCCACATTCTTACAGAGTGATTTTCTCTGATAGCGTACACATTGGCACATCCTTTTTCTTTGAATCTCTTGTATTTATACCCCACCACACACACACATTTTATTTGAGTCAGGAAAAGAAATTGATATGTCTATTACATTGATCAGGATAGATTAGGCTATGTTGCAATAACAAACAAACCAAATGTCAATGCCTGGCACACCAAAGGTTTATTTCTCACTTACATAAAATCCTTTTTGAAGAAATATTTTTCATGTTTATTTATTCCTGAGAGACAGAGACAGAGCATGAGCATGGGAGGTGCAGAGAGAGGGGGAGACACAGAATCTGAAGCAGGCTCCAGGCTCTGAGATATCAGCACAGAGCCTGATGCAGGGCTCAAACCCACAAACTGCGAGATCATGACCTGAGCCGAAGTTGGATGGTTAACTGCCTGAGCCACCCAGGCACCCCCATAAAGTCCTTTTTAAGTCCAGATATTTGTCCATAGCTACTGTCTTTTGGTGGTGACTCAGTGACTCTAAATGCTTTGATACTGTCACTCCAGTGTCTCAATAGAAGGCTTCTTTGGTCAACATGGCAGGAGGAAGAACAGACAAAGGACACGCATTAACTCTTCTGCACTTCTTCCTAAACAGCAATGCTACTCAAAACTCAAAAACAGGGGCGCCTGGGTGGCGCAGTCGGTTAAGCGTCCGACTTCAGCCAGGTCACGATCTCGCGGTCCGTGAGTTCGAGCCCCGCATCAGGCTCTGGGCTGATGGCTCAGAGCCTGGAGCCTGTTTCCGATTCTGTGTCTCCCTCTCTCTCTGACCCTCCCCCGTTCATGCTCTGTCTCTCTCTGTCCCAAAAATAAATAAATAAACGTTGAAAAAAAAATTAAAAAAAAAAAAAAAACCTCAAAAACAGTCACACGGCTCTGCCTAACTGTAAGAGTGCTAAAGGAACAGATGGAATGCTTGGTGAGATTTTTATACTGCATCCCCCAGCCCCACCCCACACACATTTTCACCTCTGCTTCTTTAGCCCTAGTTAGCATGAAGGAGGACTATGATATAGCAGAGTTACTTACAGCAGGCTTTTCAATTAAACTAAACTTTGACTTTCAAGTAAGAATGGACTTAACTAATTTTTTTTTGCATTTTTTTTTAATATATGAAATTTATTGTCAAATTGGTTTCCATACAACACCCAGTGCTCATCCCAACAGGTGCCCTCCTCAATACCCATCACCCACCCTGCCCTCCCTCCCACCCCCCATCAGCCCTTAGTTTGTTTTCAGTTTTTAAGAGTCTCTTATGCTTTGGCTCTCTCCCACTCTAACCTCTTTTTTTTTTTTTTTCCTTTCCCCTCCCCCATGGGTTCCTGTTAAGTTTCTCAGGATCCACATAAGAGTGAACACATATGGTATCTTTCTCTGTATGGCTTATTTCACTTAGCATCACACTCTCCAGTTCCATCCACGTTGCTACAAAGGGCCATATTGCATTCTTTCTCATTGCCACATAGTTGGAGTTAACTAATGTTTAACATCCCCAAAACTAATGATTTTACAGAACTTCCCCAAAGTTTCACATGTCTGATGAACAAATCTAAATTATAATTGGACTGGGGTGTCTAGGTGGCTCCGTTGGTTAAGCGTCTGACTTTGGCTCAGGTCGTGATCTCACAATTTGTGAGTTTGAGTCCCGCATTGGGCTCTGCGCTGACAGCTCAGAGCCTGGAGCCTGCTTTGGATTCTGTGTCTCCCTCTCTCTCTATGCCCCTCCCCTGCTTGTGCTCTCTCTCTCTCTCTCTCTCTCTCAAAAGTAAATAAACATTAAAAATATTATAATTAAACCTGTTTGTTCTAAAAGTTTTGACCCAGACCAAAATAGATGAATAACTTAACATGAGCTTTTGATTTGGAGTCTTGATTTATAATAATGATTCATCTTTGAATCACAACTCTCTCAAATGATCTGACACTTGAGTATGGAGAGCATTTGGGAATTTGATATATTCGGGGCCATAGGACAGGAGAAATGGAACCAGAAACAACCCTTTTAGGAAATCTGTATTGGTTATTATGCTTGGTTCTTTTATGTCTATGATTTCCTCTAATCTTCACTCGATAGCCCTGGGACATAGCTATATTTATCTTCTTTTTCAGAATGAGAATGCTAAGGCTCAGAGACCTTCTATCACAACTAGGAAATGTCAGAGCCAGGACACAGATTCAAATCCTTGGTTTCCTAACACTTCCAACTCTATCATGCACCACACAGGTGATGTTCTTAGCCATTTGAGCATCTCATGACCTCTAGGTACAGCATGCCGCTTCTGTGTCTTTGCCATTTTTTGGTGACTGGATATTCAAATTGGCATTTTCCTTCTTCTTTTCTTACCTTCTCCAAATTCAGACCAGGCTCTTGGGCTTAGCTTTGGACCCGTCCCTTCCATTTTACAGATGATGTAGTGATGGTTCAGTGCACCTGATAAAGAAGGCTATTTGATAAATATTGCTTTTCATTTTCCTTTGATACATTTTGGGCCGAAAGCTCTCTATCTTCTCTGAGTTTTATCATCACTTGTCTTGTCCTTGCTAATTACTTTAGCAATTTATCATTTGGTACTTGCAAAACTATTTTTTTGCATTAGCACTGGTACCATAACAATTACTTAGCACTTAATCTATGCTCTGTATGTACATTGTTACTCCCTGAATCATCACAACAGTGCTAAGTAGAGCCTCCTATTAGTTCCATTTTGTAGATGAGGAAACCAAAGTACCTCTTGCCTACAGTTATAGAGTTAGTAAATTATAGATCTAGGATTCAAGCCAGGCTGTCCGGCTAAAAATTGTACATATTTAAATATCATGCGATAGTGCCTTCCATGAATAAAATATTTCATCTACTTGGTCACACTGACAATCTTCAAAGGTAGTGACCACATCTTAATATTTCAGTGCTCCTCATAGTATGTAATAGAGTATTAGGCACAATAAGTATTTTGGGGGTTGGATTTTATGGATCTTAGGGGTGAAAGGAGAGTATTCCTGATTATGAGCATCTCTTCCCAGTGGTCTAGGATTATAAGAATTTGCTTTGCTTGCTTCCTAGGCTTTTCGCTCCAGTGAAATAGACAGACACAAAGACTAGAGCCTGAGGGATCTGAGGGTTAAGGAATGTACTCAATTGTTCTGTTCCAATTGGTGGTGGAAGTAGGAATGAATTGGGTGGGAATAAATTGAATTCTACCCAGAGGTAGCATCATCTCTCCTTAGAGAATTGGATTTATAAGATGCAGAGGCAAAAGTGTCACTAGTGAACTTACTGCATTTTGGTACAGCCCAATGAGTGTCAACTGTGTGGGCACAGTGGTGTCACTACATCAGGCATAACCAAGAAGGCTTTGTTGTGATTGTTTGGTTACTTGTGGTTAACCAATCCGACTGAACCTATGAATTTCAGACACTCCATGGTTTTCTTTTGCTTCAGCCATGTACCGTGTAAATCTGTGTTTGGGGTAGTATTAGTGAGAAGCTTAGTGCAGGGAGAGAGGGAGGGAGGGAGAAAGGAAGCAAAGTGCTCTCTTGGATAGGATGCTTTGGAGTCTCACGCTGAGGTAATATTTGGTTCTAAGATGATGGAATAGGCCATACTTGCTGCATTTCTAGGCCACCTGGCATTTTGAGGGCCTGGCTGGCTACCTGAGTCTGTATTTCTGATTCTAGAGATCTCTTTATCAGCAGCTGGAGCCACAGATATTAAAGTATCAAACACTCAAGACCTTCTGCCCGTATCAGCCAGGGTAGGAGGCTTCACTCCCAGTGTATCCGGCTCTCAGCTTTTGTTGAACAGTCCTTGGTCCCTACCCACCAGGACCATCACAGCTTATAGTTGTACTTGCCTGTGATAACTGATGTGAGGCATTTGGCCTAAGTGAGCATGCCACTCATGGCATGCTTTTTTTTTTTTTTAATAATAAAATTATTTTTATTTTAAAAATAATAGAATCCCATGGGCATATCAGTAGAGGGACAAAGAAGACTTGAAAGTGTGGTAAAGGGTTACGAGAACAGAGGTGTTTAAAGTGCCTGGAGAGGAGACAGGATGCCCGATGGACAAGGGTAGGAAAAGTCAGTTGGTAATTCTAGGATGGGAAATGTGGACTTGGGCCTGCAGAATTTACGTACCACAGAAGGATGTTGGGCAGGGGAGTGACCAAACTTGAGTTTAACAATTTGGCAAATACCCCTGAAAACCTAGTAGCTGCTGGTTGCAATGAGGGATAAATTATAATGAATCCAGGTTGTCTCACTTGAGGTTTGTTTCCTTAGATTCGATTTCATCTTATGTTACTATTACCCCCTCCCACTTTCTTTTCATTGGAGTTTGTCTATTTTTCTTTATGTATTCACTCATTCACTTGCTTATCCATTCATTTATTTAGTATAATCTGTTTTATAAGTATCACCTAATTATTTTAAAGATAATCTAAGGTTCTCAGTCCTTTGGTAAGGGAAATGTAACTTTTTTATGATTAGTAACATATGAAATACGTTGGCCTTGTGTATACCATCTGTTAGTTATTTTTAAGGAAAATTTTATGCAAGTGCAACAAACATACAGAAGAGTTCCCATCATAAGTATATAGCTCCGTGAATTGTTACAGAGCAAACACTCCCAAATCAAGATAGAGAATATTTCTGCACTCCAGAAGCCTCTTTTGTATCCCTCTCGTCATTGCCTCTACTAAAGGTAGCTGTTATTCTGATTTCTATCATTATAATGAATTTGGGCCTGTTTTTGAACTCGATATAATTGGGACCAAACAGCATGTACTCTTTTGTGTCTGGCAAATTTTTTTCAACATTGTGTCTAGGAGATTCATCCATGCTGGTGTATATCAAAAGAGGTCCTTCATTTTCACTACTATGTGGTGTCGGGGAACAAGAATTTCCTGTTCCCTTCAAAGGTCCTTCCAGCTGGACTGAGAATCAAATAGACATGAGACAGATTAACAGGAGAAAATCAAATTTAATTTTATATATGCAAGGAATCCACACAGACATGGACATTCCAAAGACAGGCAAAGTGAGGCATACATATATGTCATCCTGAACTAAAGAGGACAGGGTAGGGGGTGTGGGACTGCACACCTGCGATTTGCAAGGCAGTAAGAGGAGCAGATGTTTGCCTTGCCATACAGATAGGTCATTCAGGTAAAATTCATCTCTGCTAACAATCCTTATTCTGGAAGAGGCCCCCAATTTAGATCCATCCTTCTATGTAATTAAGGAACAAAAGTTTCTCTTCAGCCTGCAGAGTGTCAGTTGCCTTCAGCTCAAAGTAGGGGCAGCCTATTTTGCCCTCTTGGGGCAGCCTGCTCTTGATCCCTGCAGTGGCATTGTGTCATATGAAAGGACCACAATTTAGTTATCTCCATCCTTTTCTTGGGTCACATGTTATTGCTGTTGTTATTTTCTTTCCCTTTTTAAAAAAATGCTTATTTATTTATTATGAAAGAGAGAGTGAGTGAGAGAGGAGAAAGAGAGAGAGAGAGGAAGCAGGGGAGGGGCAGAGAGAGAGGAGAGAGAGAATCCCAAGCAGGCTCAGTGTGGAGCCTGACTCAGGGCTCCATTTCATGACTGTGAGATCATGACCTGAGCTGAAGTCAGGTGTCAGACACTTAACCAACTGAACCACCCAGGTGCCCTGAATGTTGTCATTTTCTATTTAGTCATTCAGCATTGGGAAAAAATTCTGTCTAGCCTGGCATTTACCAGCCAACAGGCTAAGTGGAGTGTCATTAATCCTCCTTAATATCCACTCAGTGCTAGCTTCTACCTTTCATTCGAATGTCTGAAGGTGACCTTGATATCTAGTACCTATCTAGAGTTGGTGAACTCAGTTGGTATTTATCTGGAATAGGTTGGCCAGACTGTGGCTGGAGCTCTCTGACTCAGAAGCTCAGAGTCCATTCTTCCACGAAGTGTGGTATATGAAAGATAATGCCTCCCACATTGCACTGCTTCTTGGGATATTCTCGTATCAGCCCCCAATTACAGTACTTTCCATGGGAAACAGAATATCCCTAAATGCAATATGCCTCTGCTTATTGTCCTTGCCCTTTAACCTCATTTTCCCCAAGTTTTTTTTATGTTTACTTATTTTTGAGAGAGAGAGACAGCAGGAGAAGGGGAGGGGCAGAGAGAGAGGAAGAGACAGAATCCAAAGCAGGCTGCAGGCTCTGAGCTGTCAGCACAGAGCCCGACGTGGGGCTCGACCTCACGAACTGTGAGATCATGACCCGAGCTGTAGTCAGACACTTAACCCACTGAGCCACCCAGATGCCCCTCCCAAAGTTTGTTTTTGTTTTTCTCTTTTGCTAATCATTCATCTTTGAAAGTGTTCCATGAAAAATTTTCTGGGACTAAGTTTGGAAAGCATTTTACATCATACCTACCTCCTTTGTGGAGATTCACAGAGCACATTCACATACCAAAGACTAAAACTTCCTGCTGTAAAGAAACCTACTTTATGTTATAAAATCTTACATTTGCTTCTTTTGTAAATATCTATTAGTACCTCATACAATAAAACAATAGTTCTATAGCATAGTGCTATGTAGAAAACAGCCAGAAGAAATTCCACCTGGATGTTTTTTCCTTTCTAGTGCTATTGCAAGTTTCTGAGTTTCTCCTTGGCTATTTTAATGGAAATACAGCAAAAAGCAAAACAGGCAAATTAATCCATTATAAATATTTACTTATCTATATCCCCATTTGCCTGTGAGCTCCTTGAATGTAGTAACCCCGTCTTTTCATCTTTGTATCTCCCAGTTCCCAGCATGGTTTCCAGCACCTACTTGAAGCGTTCAATAAATATTTTATGAATGAATGAATGAGATATAACATTCTGGGACTGCCAGCATTGAGGAACTCAAGTAGAACTGGAAAGCAACCCTAGATTTTAAGGTGTACAGGAGGCAGAACAACATTACGGAAGAAATCCTGAACTTTGGAGTTGGGGTTTAAAAAAACTCTGGTTGAATCCTGCCTCTTCCACTTTTTAGTCATGTGATCTAGCAATTTACTTAGATTTTCTGAATCTCAGGTTTTTCATCTGTAAAATTAAAATAATATCAAGTTCCCTTTTATAACCATTGAAAGGATTAAAGGTGCTAGTGTGACTGGACGCATGGAGCATTGCGCTGCACACATAAGTATTCAAGAACAGTTGCTATAATCGGTATCGCTGTGGCTGTTATTACTTTATGTGTGGCACTTGCTTCTCTGGTCTGTCTCTGCCCACATCGGAGCCTACAGATTTTCCTGTGCTCAGATTCTTCTCACATTTGGGGAGGATTGGAAATCCACAGAACGCTTCAGCTGCCACACACGTGGTATCTAACATATTTCTTCCTCATCTACTAATGTCTCCCCTAAAGCCTTACCCAGGTTCTTAGACTTGATCAGTGTGGCCTCCCCCTCCTGCTGCCAGAGGACCCCTAAAGTTTCTCCATGCTAGCAGAGAGAGTCTTCTCCTTTTCAAATAATTCCAGTGAATATGCATTTCTCACATTGTTACGCAGAAGCTATCCCACCTTGCAGTCTGGTCCTCTGGAAGTTTGGGAAAAAGAGAGAGAGAGAGAGAACAAGAACGAACCTGTGTGTGGTGTGTGTGTGTGTGTCCATGTGTGTGTGTCCATGTGTGGATGCTGGATGCCATTCCTTCCACATGTGCTGTGGCTTTCCTCTTCCCCAAAGCATCACCCACGTGTCCATGAGGGCTGGTCATATAACCTCTCTCTGAGACAGACATGATGCTATTTTCCACAGTGTCCATCCTTTTAAGCAGTTCTTCTCCACTCCCAAAAACCATGTCCGGTTCACATGCTACTTCTACCTAAATTCTTGTCTCTCCTTTGTTTTTATCCATAGCTGCTCTAGCAAGGCCATTTGCCACAAAGCTTATGTTCTGCCATTTGGAAACTTTTAGTAGAAACATTATTACACATCAGACTTAAAGGTAATGCCGTGTTATTCCTCAAATAAATAAATAAATAAATAAATAAAAACAGAGCTACCCTATGACCCAGCAATTACACTACTAGATATTTATTGAAAGGATACAGGTGTGCTATTTCGAAGGGACACATGAACCCCAGTGTTTATAGCAGTGCTATTGACAATAGCGAAAGCTTGGAAAGAGCCCAAATGTCTGTCAATAGATGAATGGATAAAGAAGATGTGGTGTTTGTGGTGTTTATGTGCGCGCGCGCACACACAATGGAGTATTACTCAGCAATCAAAAGGAATGAAATCTTACCATTTGCAACATTGTGGATAGAACTAGAGTGTATTATGCTAAGCGAAATTAATCAGTCAGAGAAAGACAAATATCATATGACTTCACTCAGATGTGGAATTTAAAATACAAAACAGATGAAAATAAGGGAAAGGAAACAAATAATATGAAAACAGGGAGAGGGACAAAACATAAGTGACTCTTTTTTTTATTTTATTTTTAATTTTTTAAAATTTACATCCAAATTAGTATATAGTGCAACAATGATTTCAGGAGTAGATTCCTTAGTGCCCCTTACCCATTTAGCCCACCCCCCCCACAACCCCTCCAGTAACCCTCAGTTTGTTTTCCATATTTATGAGTCTCTTCTGTTTTGTTCCCTTCCCTGTTTTTATATTATTTTTGCTTCCCTTCCCTTGTGTTATCTGTTTTGTGTCTCAAAGTCCTCATATGAGTGAAGTCATATGATTTTTGTCTTTCTCTCACTGACTAATTTCACTTAGCACAATACAGTGCCATTCATGTAGTTGCAAATGGCAAGATTTCATTCTTCTTGATTGCCGAGTAATACTCCATTGTATATATATACACCACATTTTCTTTATCCATTCATCCATGGATGGACATTTGGGCTCTTTCCATACTTTGGCTATTGTTGATAGTGCTGCTATAAACATAGGGGTGCATGTGTCCCTTCGAAACAGCACACCTGTATCCCGTGGATAAATACCTAGTAGTGCAATTGCTGGGTCGTAGGGTAGTTCTATTTTTAGTTTTTTGAGGAACCTCCATACTGTTTTCCAGAGTGGCTGTACCAGCTTGCATTCCTATAGAGACTCTTAAATATAGAGAACAAGCTGAGGGTTACTGGAGTGGTCATACATGGGGGGATGGACTAAATGGGCAAGGGGCATTAAGGAGGACACTTGGGATGAGCACTGGGTGATGTTATATGTAGGGGATGAATCACTGGATTCTACTCCTGAAATCCTTATTGCACCATATGCTCATTAACTTGGGTGTAAATTAAAAAGTAAATTAAAAAAAAATAAAGGTAATGCCACATTAGAAGGAAGTTCTAAGGAGATACCCACCCCAGTATTTTCCTTAAGGTCTGTCCCAGTACCAGCAGAGAAGCCACAAGCTGCCACTTTCCCCTGCGGCTTATGTGGGCGGCAGCCATCATTAATGGTGCACTCTTTCCCCCGCAGTCTGTCTTCATGCAGTACCACAGGCAGTCACCACCAGTCGGCTGGAGTGGCAGATGAGGAAAGCCTAGGAGCCAAGCTTGGACCTATTAAGTCCTTTTAGTGCCTCTGCATCCAGTCTCCACCACAGAGTGCGCGGCTAGATTCCTCTTATAAGAGAGGCCTGTTTTAATGAATTGCTTTAAGGTGAGGTCCTAGACCTTGCCTTTATATTGGGAAGTGTTTTTGAGCAATACCACTTAGCTTTAGTCTTCTGGAGAAACAAAATCTTAAAAAAAAAGAAAGAAAAGAAAGCTATGAACAGGAGTCTAATACAGTGTGTCCAGTACATGTCAATTATGTTAGCCATTAGCCACAGGTGGCTATTTAAGTTTAAATTTAGTTGAAATACAATTAAAAACTCACTTACTCAACTGCACTAGCCAGAGTTGAAGGGCTCATCAGGTATGCTGTATGGGTCAGCATAGATAGGAAACATTTCTAAAACTACACATATTGCTGTTAAGCAGAGCTGAATTATAGTTCATGTTCTGTATCCTGAGAGCATTTCTTTTTTACACTTTGTCATCTACTCAACCCCTTCTTCTTTCCCAAAACACATCATGTTGTCCTTTACCACCTAAGCAATAGCATGTAGATGCTAGGGTGTCATTAAAAGCAGAAGCAAGTCTTAAATGAGAAGGTGTAGGAGCAGATAAGAGATCGTAAGTAGATCACTTATCATGCTTTCTCAAGGAAATTGGCTTCTGGCTTTATATGGCGTCTTAGATTCTGCTGTTGAATGTAAAAATAATCTTGCTCCTTTTTTCCTTTAAATTTAGCTACATGTATGAGACCAGAAGCCCGAAATCCATTTTGTGAGCCCCTAGCTTCCTGTTAACGTGATATTAATGGAAGAATCCAACCTATGATGATATTAAAAAAGGCAAATAACTGAACAAAATAAGGCTGGGATTTGATCTTTCTACTGGGTAAATTTAGTTGCCTGAGAAACAGGAGGAAATTATTTCAGTGCCAAAATAATAAAGAACATCACTGAATTTGCTCTTTCTCTCTCCTTCAGGAGCTATAGTTGGTATGATAGGAAAAAGAGGGCTCTGACATGGAAGAGATAGTCATTCATATGATTTCCTTTGATATTTTGTTCAAGTTTTACTTCTAAAAGTTTCTATCAGCCTTTATAATTATCCAGTTAAATTTATACATCCAGTTCTTCTCCCAAAAATGGGTGACATTTGAATGCTATAAAATTAATATAAATGTGATGCGATGGACATAATTGCTTTCTAGAAAACTCTCATCTTTATGACTCACTGCTAGAGACAAAAATGTGAGCCTGGAAGTTCCTAGAACATCGATATATCTGATTCCTTATGCACATTTCCTCAAGAAAGCTGTTTTTCAGGAAATAACATCTCTGCTGAATTTTTTCTTTTAGTCTGTCTGTTTTCTCAAATTAGAAAGCTCAGGAAATGACTGAAATAATAATTTATTGCCCTTGAGTGATTTGGCGTAGTATATTCTCGAAAAACATTCATGTACACATAGTGTGATTTTGAATCTTATTCATTCGAACCATGGCCTTTTGTGGTTCACATGGTTTTATCTCTGGGTTTGCTGGGCGTGTTAGCTCCACCATCTGTAACCCAGCAAATGCTCAGGGTTTGAAATCCTCAGAGTGGGGACACTGGATTCCCAGACCTCTCAACTTGCTGACAAGACTACTGAAACACAGTTGCAAAAATGACTTGAGCTGCCTGAAAGTAAGGGGAAAAAGAAAAGTGAATTTTTAAACACTGCTAGAGCACAAGCTCATTAATGCACACACTGTGCCGTAGAGATTTGTTAAGATTGAGACAGGGTTGAAGTTTGCCTTTGCATCATCTAGAAAGAAAGTAATTGTTAAGCAAATTAAGAATGTAAATCATTTTATAAGAAATGGTCAAATACACAGGTTTGGAAGTCCATTAGACCCAGGCTTAATTCCTGGCTCTGTCACATACCAGCTATGACATTGGGGCAGGTTACTTAACTACCACCGTGAATCTCATTTTTTACATCTATGGCACAGGGCTTACAATTCTTTTTTTTTTTTTTTTTAATATGTGAAATTTATTGTCAAATTGGTTCCCATACAACACCCAGTGCTCATCCCAAAAGATGCCCTCTTCAATACCCATCACCCACCCTCCCCTCCCTCCCACCCCCCATCAGCCCTCAGTTTGTTCTCATTTTTTAAGAGTCTCTCATGCTTTGGCTCTCTCCCACTCTAACCTTTTTTTTTTTTTTTTATCCTTCCCCTCCCCCATGGGTTCCTGTTAAGTTTCTCAGGATCCACATAAGAGTGAAAACATATATTATCTGTCTTTCTCTGTATGGCTTATTTCACTTAGCATAACACTCTCCATTTCTGTCCACGTTGCTACAAAGGGCCATATTTCATTCTTTCTCATTGCCACGTAGTACTCCATTGTGTATATAAACGACAATTTCTTTATCCATTCGTCAGTTGATGGACATTTAGGCTCTTTCCATAACCTGGCTATTGTTGAGAGTGCTGCTATAAACATTGGGGTACAAGTAGGGCTTACAATTCTTATCTCAAGAGATTGTTTCAAGGATTAAATGCAACAGTATATATATAGTTGGTTATTAGCATAGTTAGCATTAGTGGCTAGGGAGGCAAGTTCTTTTTAAAAGAGATTTATAGAGAATCATATGCTTGATGAGGACAGAAAGTATAAATATTCACTGCTTTTCTCCCTTTCCCACCCTCTTGGGAAGATTCAGTGTTTGCGCTGCCAAAGGGGGAGCTGACAGGGTAAGTAATGATTAAAGTTGTGAGAGGAGAGAAACCTAGAGGGCAGATTAATTTACAAAATAAAAACTCTCTATGAAAGAAATTTTTAAAAAAGGATCTAAAAGCCTGGGAGACTGAGAGAGAAGGGTGCTGCAGGTTTTATGGGGTGGGCAAAAATAGGGTGGGGGGCGGCTGCAGTCAGACATTCAGGGGAACCAGGTGTGTCAAGAAAATGTTGGGAAGCGTTGTATGCTTTTTTTGGAAAGTCTACTTAAGTAGCTGTCCCATAGGGGAGGCAAGCATGGCAGAGTGGGTAAGGGCCCAAATTCTGGCCCTGGAGTTCTGGGTTCAAATCCTTGTCCTTACTCTGTGCCTGGTTAGCCAAGTGCAATTGTTGCACTTCTGTAAGCTGTGGTCCTGTCCTGGGAAATGGGTGTCCTAACAACACCTACCATGGGATTCTCTTGAGGATCAGGTGAGGGATTTTCCTGGGGATCTGATGACTTAATGTCCAGTGCCTGTCAGATATAGAAGAGCTTGATAAATGTTACCTGAACTTCCTGGTATAATTTCTAGAAAGTACAATTTGCATTTATTGAATGCTCAGTGTAGACTAGGCACTCTTCTGAGGAATTTATGTGGATTCATTCATTTAAAGCTCAAGACAACTCTACAAGATAGGGACTATGATTATCCCATTTTCCACATTATAAAACTGAGGTAGAGAGGATTCTAGTAATTTGCCCAGAGTCATACAAGTGAGTAATACTTGTATTAGCCTCAAATGCTCTCTCTAATGCTTCATCCACACTCTTATCCTCTATGCCTTTCTGGAGCTCCTTTGTGGGTGTTTGATCTTAAGATAAACAACCCCTGGAACAGCTTGTCTCATTTTATAAATGCTGAATTTATATTCAAAAACCTTGCTACTCAAAGTGTGGTCCAAAAGCCAGTAAGATCAGTGACAGAATCAGAAGCAGAATCGGAGGCCCCACCACAGACTCTTGAAATAGGAACTATGTTTTAACAAGCTCCCCATGATTTATGATCATGATTTATGATCATGTTAAAGTCTGAAAAGTGCTGCTCCAGAATATGAACCCTTGGGCAGAGGGACTGGCTTAGTGCTTGCCACCTAAGAGCAGATTTATTCTTTTTTTTTTTTTAAGATTTTATTTTTAAGTAATCTTTACACCCAGTGTGGGGCTTGAACTTACAACCCTGAGATCAGGAATAGCGTGCTCCACTGACTGAGGCAGCCAGGTGCCCCGAGTAGATTTATTCTTGATCTAAAAGTATACCAAGGAATATTGAATACGAAATAAATTGATGAGTCCTAGTGGAGTAGCATCTGGTTTATCTTCAGCTGAGTGAATGAATGCCTGCTGCCTCCAGCATCCAGCACAGTGCCAGGCACGTAGCAGAAACCTCATGCATATTTCTTGAATCAAGATGGAAATGTTGTGCGATAGAGATATCCAGCACACCAGCCTTCCCTGGATGTGCTGTGACATTTAAAAAGGCCAAGTAATGCCAAAGCAAGCAGAACAGTGATTATGCACTTATTCTTAACACAGTTTTAAGACAAGCTCTGCTCAGTTGGTTCCCCTGTGAACTCAAGCTGATTCTCTTCCCTCTTGAGCTCTCTATTGTCTTGGCGTTATTTGCAACTCATTCAGAACCTAATTAAGTTTCAGGATCAGTTTGTCCTGTTAGAGAGTGTGGATATGCTGAAGTGGTGGGTTTTTTTTTTCTTTTTAATATAACTTAAATTATCTGAGTGAAAGGACAATTATAATTTGCTTCTAAAATTGGCCAAAAGTCAGCTTTCATCAAAATAATTCTCAGCAGACATTAGTCTCTGTAAAACCAAGGTATTGTACGAAAGGCAACAAAGAGGATTTAAACAGGCCTCGGAAAATGTATTGATAATCTGGTCATATTAATCCTGTTCTCTAACAGAGTGTGAAATTAGTTGTTTACTTCACTTATCTGTGTCTGGAGGTAGCTGATCACTCGTTGACAGAGCCATATTTTGTGATCACCTTTCAGCAGTGAGCTTCTGCTGGGCCAAAGCCAAGCAATTCGACTTCACTGTCTATGTAGCACCTCCAAAGTCAAGGTCAGGACTATTGTTCTCTGGGCAGCCAGAGGAACTCATGAACTCCAGTATATCTGCTCAGGGCTTTCATTTGTGCATGGACATGAAGGTAAGCCAGGATGCTAGGTATAATTGTGAAAGGTTAGGAGTTTTATCTTCAGTATCTCTACATCTTACCTAAATGCTATCTTCCACTCCCCATCTGAATTGAAGGTTTGTATTGGTTTCGTCGTCAGTCTACAAATATTATCAAGATGAACATTATTGGGGATACAGTAAACTGTAAGAATAGTTTCTGACCTAAAGGAGTATGTGTGTGTGTGTGCGCACACACACACACACCAGAGATTAACCAGTGAGGTGAAATAGACCCTGTTGATATTCTGCCCAGATCCCTTTATCAATTTGGTGGATCCATCCCCCAGTGGTGGTGAGTGTTGGCTGTTAATGGCTCACAGCTGCCTCTTTTCTGAAGCATTGACTACTCTTAGCCAGTGGGGATAGGGACCAAAACTAAGAGGTTATGCTTTCTCTACCCTGGCATGACTGACTTATATGGGATTATATAAGAGGCCAGACCTCTTTCCATGAGGTGGACAAACCCATGTTATAATCCATGCTAGAGAGCCCCCCATTGGAACCATGCTTCAGCGGTTGGACCTCTACTGAGGCTACTTCCTTGCTTCCTTCACTTCCTTTCTATCCTCTGCTCAGTTAATCAAGTACATCTGGATCCCTGTTTCAGTCTCTGCCTCTATGATGCCCAACTTAAGACTTGTAGGAAATTAATACTACCCACAAAACTGGTAGAACAAAAGGAGGAAACAGTATTACCAAAGTGAAGTGAGAGCTATAACCTTGGAGATAGAATTGCCTGACAGGACCAGGGTCATTCTGGGAATTTCCACTGCTAAGGAACAGGGTAGGAGTTAGGAAGAAATATTCTCTCCCTCCCTTCCCTGGGTCTACATCCCTTTAGTCAAACCCAACAGGTGTCTTAAGTCTATATGAACTGCTGTCACAAAGCACCATAGACTTGGTGGCTTATGAACAACAGAAGTTTATTTCTCACAGTTTTGGAGTCTGCAAGTTCAAGATCAGGGTGGGCTTCAAGAACAGCATGCAGGTGAGGATTCTCTCCTGCATCACATACTTCTCATCGTATCCTCATGTAGTGGAAGGGCCTAGGACACTCTATGGGATCTCTTTTTTAAGAGCACTAATCTCATTCATAAGGGCTCCACTCTCATGACCTAATCACCCCAAAGTCCCCACCTACTAATACTATCACCTTTGGGGGTGAGGATTTCAGTGTCTGAATTTGGGGAAGGGTGTGGGTGGACACAAACATTCAGACCATATCAACAGGAAAGTAGCCAGCAATGAGCTGGCAGTCAATACAAGTCAGTGTCTGAGATCCCTAAGTAAGAGAAAAAGGGAGATGAATCAAAGAGGAAGGAAGAAATAGGTAATGACCAGCATAGCAGCCTTGGACAATCACAAACTTTTTTCTGTCCTTCATTCCAACTATCACATTGGCACTAGATTGATCTTTATCAAATGCTTATTACATCATGTTCATTTTCTGAGCTTTAAATCCTCCAAGTGTTTCCCATTGCCTAAAGGAATGATCCATAAAATTCCTGGATCATGTACCCCATTGATTAAAAAAAATTTCTAACCATGTGCCCTGGTTCCTTTGTGTATTCATTTGTAAACTATTTAATTTCCTATCAACTAATAAATAGCTCTGAGTACTATGTAGGATATATCATTAATGATTATATGCATAAATTATGTATATATTTCAAGAAGATTTCTTAATAACTAAAAAAACTGTGGACAGTTTTTGGCACCTGCAACTGGATTGTTTTTTGATTTTTTAGAAAGAGAGAGCGCACACGCAAGTACGTGAGAGGGGCAGAGGGAGTGAGAGAATCTTAAAAGGGATCCATGCTCAGTGCGGAGCCCTGCTGAAGCTGACGCAGGGTGTCAATCCCATGACCCTGGGATCATGACCTGAGCCAAAATTAAGAGTTGGATACTCAACCCACTGAGCCACGCGGGTGCCCCACATATTGTTACCATTGTTTTACTACCTGCCTTGTGAACGTATGAGAGTTACTGGTTAATGTATTTGAATCTTCAGATAAACTACTGATTTGGAAGGTAGCTGTATGAATAGGTGGAGAGTGTTATGCCCAGAAGGTGTGGGCTGCAAAGACAGAATGCATTTAAGGTGGCTAGTAGAACTTTGATCTTAAAGTAACAGTGGGAATCCTAAAAGAGTTTCAGTTGGCAGTGGGAAAATGAATAATTTAATACTGAGAGCAGTCAGATTACAATAATAATAGCTCTACTTTTGGAGCACCTACTGTATACCTGGCATTACGCTAATCACTTTACATACATTATTTCATCTGCTTATCATAGCAACTCTTCAGAGTAGGTATTAAGTACCCTGCTCACGGTCACACACTTAGTTAGCAGAGAAGCCAGAATTTGAACCTGGAAGGAACTACATGTCTCTTTGATAGAATCTTTTTTTCCATTATACCTCACGATTAAGACTAGACATTAGAGAAGATGTCTCATTCTGTACAAAAAGCTTGTGTTCTATATAAAGGAGTCAGTGGGTCAAGAAAGTGGATGGATGAAAGGGGCCAATCTGAAAAGCCTACACACTCTATGATTCTAACTATATGGCATTCTGGGAAAAGGCAAAACTATGGAGACAGTAAAAAGATCAGTGGTTGCCAAGGGTTAGCAGGGAGGGAGGAATGGATAGAGAGAGCACAGAGGATTTTTAGGGCAGTGAAACTACTCTGTATGATACTATAATGGTAGGTCCATGCCATTATATATTTGTCTAAACCCATAGAATATGCAACATGAAGAGTGAACTCTAATGTCAACTATGGACTCTGGATGATAATGATGAGGCAAGGTTCCTCAGTTGTAACAGATACACTCTGGTGGGGCACTTTGATGAGGAGAAGGATACGCAGGTGGGGGAAGAGGGGATATAGGAAATCTTTGTACCTTCTTCTCAGTTTTGCTGTGAATCAAAAAATAAATTGTTCTGAAAAAATGAATTATTTAAGAAAAATAAAATAAAACAAGAAAAAGAGAAAGAAAAGAGATGGACACAGGCATGAGTCTACAAGGATAGGAGCTGTTAGAAGAGATAATAGCTCCTAGAGATAGGAAAGACCACTTAGAACAGCACAAGGGAAATGTGAATTCCAAGGAACCAGTTAATGCATTGGGAAAAGCAGAATTCAGGAAGACATGGATTGAAGAATGAGCTATCTTTATCAAAAAGTTGATAAAGTGCTCACAACATACTTCCAACACTACCTGAACACAAAGCCATGTTCCAGTAGTCTATTCCTTCTTTTTTTTCCACTGTTTTTTTAAACTTGCATCTCATATATGTATGCTCTGTCTTCTACGTTGCTCTAATAATTGGTCTACTCACAACATGTAAAATTAGAGGGACAATTTATTAAGCTGTGCATTTATGATTTGTAAATTTCTTATACATGAGTAAAATTTACTTAAAAATAGAAGGAAAATATGATTCTGTATGGAGGTTGAAATAAATCAGGGATAGTGTATTCACTGATCCTTAATAGATTCAAGCATTCTCCAGCTAAAGGTATTATGAGTAGTAAAAAACAGCTCTGGGCTAGGGGATAGAAAACTGGCATTTTGGCCCCAGTTCTGTGATTAGAATAACTGTGTGACATGGGTAAGGTGCCAGTTCTTTCTGAGCTTGAATTTTCTTATATGTAAAAAAGAATGTCCACAAATCCTTGTTAATGTTCAGTATGGTTGAACATAGAGCAACTCTTGTCCTCAAGCTGATCCCATAACAGATACTAAAACAGAACTGTAATTCTTCCCCAACTGTAAATTCTCCTTACCTGATATATAAGAGTGGAGCTTGGAAAGCATTTTCTAAAGAGGGCCAGATGGTAAATATTTTAGGCTTTGCAGGCCATGTAGTCTCTGTTGCAACTACTCAACTCTGCAGTTGCACTGAAAGCAACCACACACTATATGTAAATGAATGAGCTTGCCTGTGTTCCAATAAATCTTTATTTACTCAAACAAATGGTCAAGCCACATTTGACACAGAAGACATAGTTTGTCCTTTCCTGTTCAAGGACATGACTTTGTGGCAGTCAATACACTTTCCCTTCAGTATATATAGGGGAAAACCAATGTTCATAATAATTAGATAAATAGGGCACTGGAGAGTTGGAAGTGAAAAGAAGGAAGGAAGGAAGGAAGGAAGGAAGGAAGGAAGGAAGGAAGGAAGGAAAAGAAAAGAAAAAAGAAAAGAAAAGAAAGAAAGAAAGCAAGAAAGAAAGAGAAAAGAAAGAAAAAAGAAAGAAAAAGAGAAAAGAACAGAACAATGGAGGGAGGCAGGAGAAGAGAGAGAAAATGAAAAAGAAGGAAGGAAGGAAAATGGAAGAAGGATGGAGGGCAAGAGTGGAGAACTTTGTAAAAGAGCATTGGGAGAGAAGATTGGGTGTATCTGCCATGAGGGTGGGGCATTGTCAGATTGGAAAAGGCTTGGCTTTGGCATGGAGCTAGCAGCTAAGTTTGGAGAGACTAGCTGGGGCGTGCACGTGTGTGTGTGTGTGTGTGTGTGTGTGTGTGTGTGTGTGTGTGTGTGTCTGCGTGTGTTTGTGTGTGGTGTGTAATACTAAGGCACACTCATCACCTTGTGAAAGAGGTGGCATGGTGTATTTGAACCTAGTATGGTGCCGGGTACCAAGGGGAAACTCACTGAATATTTGTGGAAAAGGGAAGGAGAGGAGGGATTGCCCTCATTTTATAGATGAAGAAATTCCAAGCCAGGGCCCTGACGCTGTGTGAGGTTGAGGAAGTCATTGCTGTTTTCCTAAGGAATCTGCAAGGAAACCGAATTCAAAGAGAAGGACATTGAATTTCACTCCTGAGAGAAGCTTCCAATATCTTCACAGGTCCAATCCTCCTCAGAGAAGGTGGAAAGTGTTGGTGGCTTCTGGGGGATTCCCGGTAGCCCAGGCCTCCATGAGGCCAAGTGTTACCATAAAGGTTATCCTGTGGAGATGGGAGAGGGGCCTGCAGTGCTTATATTGGCTCCTTTTGCCGTGAGTTCAGAATCAGAGGCTGTGCTATTCCTATCTCATAGTCTCCCTCTTACTTTCTTCCTTTTGATTCTGAATTCCGATGTGGCGGGTAAGAGGGATGAAAGCTGAGGAGAGACTTCTGCACTTGGAGCACAGAATCAGATTCTGGGCCTCTCTCCTGGAGCTGGCTGGCTATCTTGAGAAGATGGGCCAGGGTTTAGGAAAGGGAAATTTGGACTGTGTCTCAGGGAGGACGATATCCTCTCTGTGCCATCACGTAGAAGAAGAAGGAGACCTGGATTTTTAGGGAGTCTTAGAAACTTGGAAGGTGAGTAAATTGATTAGCCAGCCAATCTGTAAAATTTCACACAAGCCACGCACTTAATATAGAGCTGCATTACGGTTTGCACTAATTCATAAATTTTGTTTCACAAGCTAAAAATTTTGCTATGCAAATGTATGCAAATCATATAGAAAAATAACGTTGTTAGCCAAGTGTACCAGCACCTGTTGGGGTTTTTCTCTGTTTCTTTGGTTTTGTTTGTTTGTTTGTTTCATTGGAACTGTGCCACTGGGGTGAAAAGCGAGGTAATAAATACATTCAATATTAGAACTTGTGTATTGAACAAGATTCTGAAAGATGATTGGAAGGCTTTCTCCTTTAACAAATACTGTGGTGATTGGCATGTCTTTTTTCCTCTTTTTCTTCCTAAAACAGAATGAAGAAGATGAGCAACATTTATGAGTCGGCTGCCAATACGCTGGGAATCTTTAACAGCCCCTGCCTGACCAAAGTTGAGCTGCGTGTGGCGTGCAAAGGCATTTCCGACAGAGATGCTCTTTCCAAACCAGACCCCTGTGTCATCCTCAAGATGCAATCCCACGGGCAGTGGTTTGAGGTAGGCATGGCCAAGGCAATGGACTGGAGGGTTGATTCAGAAATGTTTTTGCATTTCCTTTCTTCAGGTGGTTTATTTTGATGAGATAGAAAATTCTTGAAATGAATACAATCATATTTCTGCTTGCATTGTGATGCTTTGACGCGACTGCTTTAATGCTGTGGATATTTTGACATTTACCCTTAATCTTTGTATTCATTGTAGACTTAGTGACCCTTGGGGAAGAGCAGGGAGGAGTGCCTGACAGAAGCCACATGACATAACATTTATTTTTTGGAGCGAAAACTTAATATTAGCTACATTTTATTGGATACTCACCAAGGGTCAGGCACTGTTCCAAGTGCTTTATGTAAAAATAACTAATTTGGTTGTCACAACAATCCTGTGAGGAAACAGATGAGGAAACACAGAAAGGTTAAGGATGTGCCCAAGATCATTCAGCTTGTAAGTGGAAAATCTGATACTTACAACCAGGCTGCTGGGCTCCAGAGCCTGAGCTCTTTCTTGCTATTTTATATTGATGGTGGGTACCAGTGTGGTCTTTGGTGGTTTGTGTGGCAACACTGCAGGTTGAATTCTGCAGTTGGGTTTGTTAATTGATTTAAAAGTTGAAACAGATTGGATGAGGACTCTTTTTTTTAATGTTTATTAATTTTTGAGGGGGGGAGGAAGGGAGAGAATGAGCAGGGGAGGGACAGAGAGAGGGAAACAGAGGATCCTCAGAAGGGCTCCAACTCAGGAACCCTGAGATCATGACCTGAGCCAAAGTCAGATGCTTAACTGACTGAGCCACCCAGATGCCCCTAATGAGAGCTATTTTTTAAGTTCTATTTTGGTTTGGTTTTCCTTTTTTCTAAGTACCTGGTCTGAGGAAGCAATGTCTTTTTTTTTTTTTAATTTTTTTAATGCTCTCTTATTTTTGAGAGAGAGACACACACACACACAGTATGTGAGTGGGGGAGGGGCAGAGAGAGAGGGAGACACAGAATCTGAAGCAGGCTCCAGGCTCTGAGCTGTCAGTACAGAACCTGACATGGGGCTTGAAAGCACAAACCGTGTTTTAAGTTGCACACTTAACTGACTGAGCCACCCAGGTGCCCCTGAGTAAGCAATGTTTTAAAGATCTGGTGTGAGGTGAATAGTGGGATGGAGAGGAGGGGTGGAGTTGGGGAGATACAGCAGAGGGAGCAGTAATTATCATCTCTAAGGGAACCAGGTACTCCGTGGAACTTGGAGAAGGGGTTTGAAGCCATGCTGAGCAGAGCAGTGGTAGAGGTTACTATCAACTTTGGGTCCATTACAACAAACTCCTCCAGTCTTCAGCACTTGTTCCAACTATTTGCAAATAGCTGGAAGATGCTGTTCCAGGAGGTAAAAGCTTCCATTCCACAGAAGAAAGAGGGCTCAAAAGCAGCCTGTCTGCTTATTCTTACATATGTGATAAAAGCCACTTCTCTGAAGGGGAAGTTTGGTCGGGGTGAGTGAGCACACGAAATTCAGGTGGAGGCATCTTGCCTGGAGGAAGGCAGGACAGATGAGCAGTCTGGGGGTCTTGGACTTAAGACTTCTCCAGTGTTTATATTGTAAATGTAAAATAGCGTTCATAGGTCTCTTAATGTGTAATGTGTTTTTTTCCCTTCTAAATAGTCTCATTGACTCTGTTGATGGGTTTTATGGTTTTTAACTTTTTATTTAACAAAATGAAATGGCAGCCTGCATTAGGGAAAACATTACTCTTTGAAAATGAGAGGAAAGAAATTAGAAAGAAATCCATCTCCTAATGCCCCCTTTACATAAGACAACTATTATTTGTATATATGTCTTTTCCTTCTGGCATTCATATTCTTACATGATTCTTATGCATGTAAAATTTTCTTTCCTCATTTTATTACCTAGTAGTATATATTTTTCTATATTGCTGTAATATTAATCGTTACAATTTTTAAAGTTGCATAATATCCCATCACATGAATTTATTTACTAATTTTCCTGTTTTTTTTTCCACTTTGAAGTTGCTTCCAAAAATACCCTATTTTAGGGGCACCTGGGTGGCTCAGTCGGTTGGGCGTCCGACTTCGGCTCAGGTCATGATCTCACGGCCCGTGCGTTTGAGCCCCACTTCAGGCTCTGTGCTGTCAGTTCGGAGCCTGGAGCCTGCTTCGGATTCTGTGTCTCCCTCTCTCTCTGCCCCTCCCCAACTCACACTCTGTCTCTATCAAAAAATGAATAAACGTTAAAAAAAATAAAAAACCAAAAATACCCTATTTAAAATTTTTTTTTTCAACGTTTATTTATTTTTGGGACAGAGAGAGACAGAGCATGAACGGGGGAGGGGCAGAGAGAGAGGGAGACACAGAATCGGAAACAGGCTCCAGGCTCTGAGCCATCAGCCCAGAGCCCGACGCGGGGCTCGAACTCACGGACCGCGAGATCGTGACCTGGCTGAAGTCGGACGCTTAACCGACTGCGCCACCCAGGCGCCCCAAAAATACCCTATTTTAAACTGCAATGAGTATCTTTGTGCATAATGCTGTTCCCTACTTTTCCATGAGTTCCTAGGAGAGATTGTCCAAGTGGAACTACTGGTACAAAGATAGGAAACTTTGGGGGCCATGATACGTATTGCCACATTGCTTTTCCAGAGTGCTGTATTACAGTGTTACTCAAAGTATGGTCTGCACACAGCTACCAGCTCACAACCTCTGTTACCAGTACGCAGGTAAGAAACTTGTGCCATAGTGTAAATTGATTCCCTGCTTCCTTCATCTAAACAGTCTTACTCTTTAAAAACAATAATGTCAGCTGATCTTCCAGCATACAGAGCGATAGGCTGTTTTATAATCTGGCACTTTGAGAAACACTTCTGTAATCTAGTTTATACTCTTAACAGTATGCATTCAGGATACAGTCAGAACAACAGAGCCCATGCCAGGTAGCTAATAAAGGATTTAATTCAGGTTCCTAGTAATAAAGGAGTTGGAAATGCTGAGAAACTAAATAGGGACAGTGAGGGAATGCAGGCATCAATGACAAGAACCTGTTACTTTGCTTAGGGTGGGGCAGTAGTGTGCCGAGGCCATCTTGTATAGGTTTGTGAAAGCTGACTCTTACGTATTCGGGAACTTTGCACGCAGTTGTGGTGTTGGTATTTAGACCACAGACTTGGCAGATATTTCAGATCAGGGCTCGACTCCCACTCAGAGCCATTTGGTAAACATTTATCAGCACACCACTGGGCCAGAGGGGCCAGAGGGGGAGGTGGGAGTACTGGAAACAAACAGCTATTTAGCAGAAGCTGGAAGGAAGGAAGGCCTGTCTAGTGGGAGCCAGGAAGATAGAGGAGATGTGGATAGTGCTGGAAATGCTGCCTGAAAGGGAGGTGAGGGTACCCTGGTATCTGCCTGCCTTTTGCTCTCATGTATCTCACTGTGCCTTCCACTGACCAAACCTTGATAGAAGCCCATTGACAAGGTTTGCAGGGAAAGAGTACAGAGTGCACTTGAGAGCAAAGATGTACATGGCCAGCACATAAACCTTTGACAACTCACAGTAACTTGGATCATCATTCCCTGTCTCATCAAGTAATGCGTGTTTGTTTAACGCTAACACCTACTTTTCAGTACAAATTCAGCAAATTCTAGGAGTTAGAAGCACACCTTTGCTACAAGTTAAAAGCATCTGACAGTCTATTTAAACCATGTAACGACTACTATCCTTGCTTAGTGAAGGCTAGCAAACATGGACACTGGGATAAGATTTATTGATGCATTTACCTGTGTCTACCCCCTACAATACATCTGGATTTGCAGAGAGATTTCCATGTACACTGTTAGAGAACTGAGAGAAATCCTTGCAGAATAGAATTCATGCTGGCTGTGTGCATGTCTTTTTTTTGTGGGGAAATCTGGTAATTGATTAAGTGGAGAAAAAAACAGAGGCTAAGCTGATTTGCATAATGAAGAGATTGTTGGGGGGGGATGTGACAAGGTGAGAGAGAGAGAAAAGCAAGGGGAGCATATCTTTCTGAGGGAATTTTAAAGTTTGGCTAAGGGGCGCCTGGTGGTTCCGTTGGTTGAGCAGTTGACTTCAGCTCAGGTCATGATCTCGTGGTTCATGGGTTTAAGCCCCAGGTCGGGCTCTGTGCTGACAGCTCAGAGCCTGGAGCCTGCTTCCGTTCTGTATCTCCCCCTTTCTACCCCTCCTCTGCTTGTGCTCTGTCTCTCTCTAAAATAAATAAACATTAAAAAATTAAAAAAATAAATAAATAAAGTTTGACTAAAGAGGCTCTCCAGTCAGCACTGTCCACTGGAACTTGCTGCAGTGATAGAAATGTTCCCCATCTGTTGTGTCAGACAAGGTAGTCATTACCACATGTGGCTACGAGCACCTGAAAGGTGGATAGTGTAACTGAAGAACTAAAATTTTTAAATATTTAATTTTAATTAATTTAAGAGTAATTGTAAGTAGTATGGTTCCAGAGTCTTTTGGTGTGCTAGAGAATTTGGCTGGGTGGGTGGGGAAGAGGAGAGTTTGTAAAAATGTTAGAGTAGGCTCTTAATTTTACAACTTCACTGGGTTTGGGGAGATGTAACTAGAGTTTTGACATTTCTTTTTTATTGTGATTGCTGGCCTCTGCTTTTCATAATGGAACTGCAGCAGGGAAAGGGCCCCGTTTTGCCCTGGTTCACAGCTCAGGTTACTACTGCAGTAGTTAGAACTGCTTTCAGATGGCCTTCCCTTATGGAAGCGAACTGTTTGCTCTTTTAATACGCTGTAGCTTGTTAGCCCTGGAAAAAGAACATTGGCCTCTAAAGTGATCATGACACTGTAAACCTGATTTTTAGACTCAAAAAGACCTACAGTCTGACCTCCTGTGCTGTTAATAGTATTAAGGGTCAATGAGGATAAATCTATGTCTTTGAAATATCGGAAATCAATTGTACTGAAATGCACAAGAGACAGTTGCTCTTTGCAGATGCACGGAGTTTGGAATGAATATCTGAGGACTGAGAAAAGAGAGAGGATGCTTTTGTTTCCTCCCAGAATATGGAGATGGGATGGTATTCTTGTTGGGTGAAACTTTCAGCAAATCTTCAATGGCCATGATTATAAGTGTTAGAAAAGAAGGAAAAAAAAATACTTGTTAGTTGGATGTACATTCCAAACTGAGAATTGCCGAGTTACCATTTAATTTCCCTAATTTAGAATCATGCTCATTAAAAAAAAATCCTCCCTGCACTCACACCTAGCCATATGGGGCAACAGTATATGGTACAGTTCAGTGTAATGATATTTAGACCATATTCCATTATCCAATGAAGAGTGGAAATAATTTCCTCCTGCCTTCTGGTGAGTACTGATGTGTTCACTAACTTTTGGAACCAGGCAACACATCCAAGTGGGAAAAATTAATACTTCTTAGGGATTCAAAAGACAAGGGCCCTTGTGAACTAAAGACTTGTATTCAGTTTCCTAGAGCATATGCTGTATCCCTTGGGTACACCGGATATTCTCCATGAAGCAGAGCTAAGCCCGCAGTGCCATGGCCCTTGGCAGAAATCCTCTAAGTGGCATGTACTTGTCCTTATTGGAAAAAGCCAAATTATTCCCACATTGCCAGGATGTTGCTCTAATCACCTTTAATTCCATTTTTACATTTAATTTTAATACACAGTGTTTGAGTTTCTTTATAGGAAGCTCTAAGTAATTCTGAGAACTAATTACCCTTGGATCAATTCCATTATGAAAACATGTTATGATGAATCATGTGCTTTGGTGGATTGTTGATAATAATAATAATTGTTAGTAGCAATTAGTGTGGTTATCTAATAATTATCAGTGCACCCTGATGCAAGATTATTATTGTTTATAATAATATATCCATATAGCACTTTATATTCACGAACGCCATCTACTTACATTATTTCATTTGCTTCTTATAATAGCCTCATGAGAAGGGGTTACAGACATTGAAATTAATTCTAGTACGTATTGGGTATCATGATAGAACCTGGTTTGTATCCTCAAAGACCTCAGAATCTAGTAGAAGAACTCTGTCTTAGAGAGGGAGGGCTGGAGGCTAGGAAGATTATGTGACTTTGAGGAAGAGGGCTCAAAACAAGGTCCGGACTTAAATGAACTCTTCCTTCCCCTGAATGTGCAGTGGGTAGATGTTTTACGGCATCTCAGCCTATCTATAACCAGTGTGGTGGGTGGACCTACACTTGTGGTTCTTAAGATTGCAAGATGTCTTTCAGCAATAACCATCAGGGAGCTTTGAAAAAATAAAGGTTTGTTGCTTACAGGACCTAGAAATTAGATCGAACACCTGGGGCTACTCAGCAAGGTCTTGGGTAGGATGAGAGAGAGGGAGTGTGCACACGAGCCTGGGGTTCTGTTTTTATTGGGGTTGAGTGTGGGGGCCTAGGGTTTTGCAGGCCCACTCTTTGTTGATGAATTTAAAGCGTAAGAGGAAATTCAAAGTGCAGGAAGAGAAAAAAACAAGGGGACCAAATGGTCACTATTCAAAATCAATCAAGGTTTCTAAAACAAAAGAGCATCAGTGTGGGGAGGTGGCCTGGCTCTTTAGGAAGTCGGTGGCTGCCTGTGTGTTTATTTGAGATAGTCCTCTTTGAAGTGGATACTTCTTTGAAAGCCTGAACAGTGGAAGCTTAAATCAGGTACCAGCTTTGCAAAACAGAAAAAACATGTCAGGGCTTAGGCTACAGTAGACCATCTCAAGGGTGCATAGGTTACCTTTATGTGGGATGGGGATAAAAATAAATCACTCTTCCACCTCTCCTTACTTTCTGTCCTCTCTCCCCACTTCCTATCCATCCAGATGTCGGGTGTGTTTGCCGTATGATCTTGCATCCCTGCTGGCAGGCAGCACTGAAGGGGAAATATGAGTGTGGTGGGGGGGGGGGGGTGCGGCTTGCCCCCTCCCAAATAAATGGGATGTGAATTTTTTCAGCAATTCCCTTTTGGTTAGAGGGCTCATGGAAGAATTCCATAGGACAAGACCCATTTGTGCTCGGGACAGTAGTGAGCCATCACCCGTTTGTGTCTGAGCCAGGAAGGTGAAGCCCTAAGTAGCAGCTTTGCACGTAACCTGTAACAGAGATCATCAATTTTCCTTTACTCCAGAGTGCTAAAATTTTGTGAAAATAGGTCAGGCAATATGAACACTTGGGTGATGACAAAATAAAGTAACCATCTATATGTGTTGACACCAGCTTGGAATTAGTCCTTTTACATATATTCTTTCTAATCCTCACAACTACTCTGCAAGGGAGACTTTACTAACCAGGTAAGGAAACTGAGGCTGGGCAGTCTTAACAAATCACCTGAGGCCACACAGCTCATAAATAGGAAAGCTGGAATCTGGTTGATTCCAAAATCTGTATTCTTTTCACCTTAACCTGGGATTACGACTTGAAGCTCAAGGCCTCTGTCCCCCACATAATTTTGTTCGGCCTTCATGGTGTTCAAGCAGGTCTGCACTGGTTGACAAAACTTAAAGATGAGGAGTTTTATTTTCTCATAAAACTCCAGATTTCTGGTTTCTTTAGAATAACCAGAAAAACTAGCAACATGGAATCTTTAATTTTTTTTAATGTTTATTTATTTTGGAGAGAGAGACAGAGTGTGAGTAGGGTAGGGGCAGAGAGAGAGGGAGACACAGAATCTGAAGCAGGCTTCAGGCTCTGAGCTGTCAGCACAGACCCCAATGTGGGGCTTGAACCTACAAACCACAAGATCATGACCTGAGCTGAATCTGAACGCTTAACTGACTGAGCTACCCAGGCGCCCTTGGAAACTTTAATCTGTGTGCAACAATGAGCTGAACGTGGGTAGCAGCTGCCTGTATCCAAAGTCTGAGTCTGTCCTTCTACATCCTGCTAGCCAGCCTGTCCCATCATTTGCCCTCCTAGCCTGGCCCCTGGGGGTATTTGAGTTTAGACTACACTCCTGTACCTGCCTGGGCTGGGTCTCTCAAACATAGTTAACCTCTCAGTTGTGGACACAGACAAGAGCTGAAAAAATGAAAATTAAGTCAATTAAAGCATTCCCTCTGGATATCACAAACAACCTCCTTTCTTGAAAGATTTTCTGTTCACACTTTGCTGACTTGTAGCGTTTTGGTGGCTGACACCTAGCATGACAGATGATAAAAAAACAACAGTTTTCTTCAGTTGTTCACAAAGTTTTCACTCCAGTTTCGCCTCAGACTCCCACTCGGGAAAACTTTGATGTTGTTTTCTACCCCCCTTAACAAGTCCTTAATAAGAATAATTTCTCTCCTCTAAAAAGATGTTGTTAGAAATCTTACCCCAAGCACTGAATAGAAAACAAAATGAAATAGTAGAACCAAAAAATGTTTCCTCCTTGCTGCCTGAGGTCACTTCCCTTTGACCAGAGCCTGCAGTTGCCTGCTGTTCAGTCTGTAAGTGATGCACTGGGGTGAAAAGAGAGAAGAAAAATGCATTGCATACGATGCGACTGAGTGGCTTTCTTATCACTGAAATCTCAAAATTGTCAATGTCATGGTGTCTGAGAGCAGAATTGCACAAGATGGAAATTTGGGGCTGCAAATGAGGGAAAAACAATTTGAACTGAAATCCTGTGTCGACTATTAATTAATTAACTCTTGTGTGTCTCAGAGAGGATTTATCAGTTGCAAGAACAATGTCTGTCCTCCTGCAGCGAGGAAAGCACCGTGCCATGGGCTTCATTGCCTCCTTAGCTTGTAGAACTGGCAAGCCACAGTTGAACATCTAGACTGAGCCATTGGTTACCATGGCTTTTTATAATGTACCTTGAGTCTCATGATGAGTATTTGAAAGATGGAATTATAGTTCAGGGAAAGAACTTCGGGAAGCGTTTATGATTTAGAGCCCTCTGCCTCTAGCTTAAACAACCTTCACCCTCTCCAGGAAGATGTTTTCAACATACTTCCTGGGTTCCTGTTTTAATGTTTAAACTAGACTCACTACTGATAATCGTGTCCTTAAGAAAATCATCTTTCTTTTGTAATTTCAATCCACTTAATATTTTTAAAATTAATTGTATGGTGGTTTATTAATGATGATACCTTGGGGTGCCTGGGTGGCTCAGTCAGTTAAGCATCTGACTTCGGCTCAGGTCATGATCTCAAGTCTCGTGAGGTCAAGCCCATTGTCAGGCGCTTTGCTGATAGCTCAAAGCCTGGAGTCTGTTTTGGATTCTGTGTTTCTCTCTCTACCCCTCCCCCACTTGCACTCTGCCTCTCTGTCTCTCTCAAAAATAAACAAACATTAAAAATTATTAATGATGATACCTTGAAATATGTTGAGAGTGGTTATACAGTATATCAGGTAATCTCCTAAGCACTGTATATGTGTCATCATATTTAGTTAGTAAAACAACCTTATAATTTGGACTCCATATATACTTTATATAGAGGCACAGAAGAGTTAAGTAATTTGCTCAAGGGGAGCACAAGTAGTAGGTAGAGGAGTCATGACAGATTGAACCCAGACTGTCTGTCTCTAGAAACTACGCTGCCACTATCCTTCACTGCCCTCCTCTGAGAAAAACGAGTACCATTCAGTGTCTGAGTGTCCACCACTTGCCATGGGCTAAATCTTCACATGCATTTTCTACGACCCTCATGACAGTATTAGAAGATAGAGACTATGCTTACCCATTTCACAGGTGAGAAAACTAACACAGAGAACAGTACATGTCCAAGGTCACAAGACTAGGAAGAAGTGGTGATGGGATTTGAACCCAGAGCTTTGTGTCGCCAGTGCCCATGTTGTCTCCATGACTCTGTGTCTCTCCCATCCTGGCCTCTGTGGAGGTAGAGTAACCCCATATAATGCTACTAATCCTTAAGATGAACATGTTTTCCTCTCCTCAGAGAATCCATTAACTCATTTAAAACTGTTTGCATTTATTTTTTTTAACAGAAATTAGATTTGCTTTGGTAAATACCTGAAACATCCTTGTAATCCCCTAATTTGTACAATTTTAGCCTGACTTCCTAAAGGTTCCCCAAGGTGCATGGCATAGGGGCTCTGAGCTCAGGCTATGGGGCCAGACTACCTAGAATGAAGTCCTACTTCAGCCTTTGTTAGCTGTACCAATGGGCAAATTAGCCAAACCTTTCTGTGCCTCAGTCTCCTCACCTATAAAATAGATATCATAATGGTACCTGCTACCATTATGAGGATTCAATGACTCGATACCTGTTGAATGCTTCTAGTGTCGTTGATACAACAGAGTCAGTGATCAATAACTGCTATGATTAAGGAACATTTGTCATTTTTCAAGAATTGTTTTCTAAAGAAAGATGTGCTGGTTGGTCCTCAAGTGTTCTGACAATTGATGCCCTGTGGCTAGAGGCTGAGCAGTAGAGACATATCAAGAGGTCGTTGGAGAAGTAAATTCTGGGACACTAAAGCTGTGACTGTTTTATTGACTTTGCATCCCTAGTGCCTACCACAATGCCTGACACAAGAGATGCTTGTAATTCAGTAGTTAGATGGATTTCATTTCCATGGTCCATTTCCCCATGTTCACCTCCAAAGACCCTTGGATTTTTGAGGACTGTCCTGTTCTCATTCAGGAAAATGAGAACTCAGCTAATTAGAACTCACTTACACCACTAGGCTTATCCCTTTTACATGGAGGTAGGATTATTGGTGCCTGAGGCAAAAAGTTTGATTTGAAGGGATTTTCTTTATGTGTTTGTGTGTAAACTATTCAGGCAGTATTGTAACTATGTTGAATGGAGTCATGAGATGATATTGGAAGGACATTTCCTACCACTCAGGGATGAGGAGTATGGAGCCCTTTGTTACCAGGCTCTGTTAGCCTCTGCTTCCTTCCTTACATCCTTTTGGCTTTAAACTTCTTTGTGCTCCCCTTCTTTTCCTCTCTCCCTTTTTCTTCTTCCTCTGGGGAGAGTGAAACAGAGACAGGCAAGGAGAGCTATAGCTACAGTTAGTGTTGGAGACTGGGGTCTCCCTGTGTCTTCTCTCCTCCACCCTAGGCGCCATCTGGACTTATCCTCCTGGATGACTTATCCTCCTCCTGGATCTCTCGCTGAGACAATATGGGAAACAGTAAATTATTTGCTGAAAACACAACTTCCTTCCACCTAGTTTTCTCCTCTGTCTGCTTCAGAAGCAACTGAGTATAGAGGAAGTAGCAAGTTTTTCTTGTTGGCTCTCAGGGATTAAATGTTTTTTTTAAGGCATTTTATTTTTTTAAGTTTATGTATTCATTTTAAGAGAGAGAGAGAGTGAGCGCACGCGCAAGAGCATGCAAGCAGGGCAGTGGCAGAGAGAGAGGGAGAGGGAGAGAGAGAGAGAAAGAGAGAGAGAGCATGCAAGCAGGGCAGGGGTAGAGAGAGAAGGAGAGAGAGAGAATCCCGAGCAAGCTCTGCACTATCAGCATGGAGCCCTACACGAGCTCGAATCCATGAACCGTGGGATCATGGCCTGAGCCGAAACCAAGAGTTGGATGCTTAATTGACTGAGCCACCCAGGCACTCCTTAAATGGGCTTTTTTTTTTTAAGCCATGGAAATCCCTGGAATGAGAGTGAAGTTCTTCAGTGTCTTTATTTGAACCTTAGGACACGAAATATTCTCAACTTCCCCATTCTGAGTCACTGCAGCATTTGTTTTGAAGACTTGTAAATAGTGTTCTGGGGGTGGGGGTGGGGAACCTAGCTACTTTGGAAGTACTGCAAACATTTGTTTGAAATATAAATTTAATTTTTTGCTTCTCAATTTTGAGTGAGGCAATTTGCATATGAAATCCAACCAAAAACATCCATTTTGGATGTTTTGTTGGATGAGTTTTGACAAATATATATACACACTTGGGTAGCCACCATCCCAATCAAGATATAGAACATTTCCTAGAATATGTGCTAATATTTAAAATATATTACAGGAAACAACAAAGATAAATTTCAACACATCAGAAACCACTAACTCTCAGATTATGTTCCCATTGATTGACATGTACTAAGTGACAGAAATTTCAGCTTATAGAGCAATCTTATACTAATGAAATATCATCTTTAACTGTTAAATATATTGGGGCTCTGTGTAAGATTTTTGTTGAAAAGAGGAAAAGATGTTTCCATAGCTAAGGAGCATTTGAAAAGTCAGAGAAAGAGACCATAAGAAGAAAAATAGACCCAGAGCTGGTTTAGCTCAGAATCAAACTAAATTATTTATAGTGTGACTCACCAGGCTTCAGATCACCCTGAAATCCCCATTGCTGACAACTTAGGAAGCTGCCAGAGCAGGCAGGCTTGATCTAAAGTCAGTTTGGAAACATGACTGAGGTCTAGCACAAGTTAACTGGGTGACCCTAGAAAGTCACCTAACATCTCTGAGCCTCTCCTGCTGCTTTGTGTCTAAATGGTTGTTATCAGTATTAAAGGAGTGGCTGGCAGGACGTGAAGTGGCTGACGTTGTAGACCCTGGACTCAGACCGCTTGAGTTATCTGTGTAACCTTATGCAAACGCCTCAACTTCCCTGGGCCTGTGATTTCAACATTTATAAAATGGAAACAAAACAAAGCAAAACAACCTATTCCATGAGTTTATCATAAAGATGAAATGAGATGATGCTTAAGAATTGCTTAATATAGTACCTGGGTCATAGTAAGTGCTTAATAAACATGAAAGGAGATAATGTGTGCAAAACTAACGAGGTTAGCACACAACTTAGCGCTCAGGATATGGAAGATATTATCAGGTAATATTCACTTCGAGGTGTGTTCAATGCCAGTGACAAGTTTTTGGTCTGCCATTCAGCCCTACAAGAAGTCTTGGTCCCATTTGTCTGTGTAAAATCAGAGAACTTTCGATGAGAAAGTTGAACAAGTCTTTAAGTTTCTGCCAAGTCTCTGACTAACCACTTTGATCGATTGGTTTTGGCTCTCCTGGTCAGGAATTATCTGAGCCTCCTCATCCCCTGCATTCTCTGCATTTTGAGGAAGATGAATAGACTTGGAGCAACTTCATTCCGCTTGTCCATGTTCTCTAATCTGTGGATGGGAATCAGAGAGGCTGTGCTGATAACCTTACCTTTCCATCTTTGCTTCTGTGCCAACACCAGCCCCCACAATTTGGCAGTCTCAGAGAAAAAGTGACAAGAAAAATGTTCCCTTCTGGAAACTCCAGATGTTCTCGGGGTCATTTTATAGGCTAATTAAATATTTTATCTTGATTCAAGCTCAGAAATGTTCAACTCTCTATCTTGGCTAGTCAAACACTTGGTATTTCAATAGCTTCCTTTCATATGAGAATTTAGTCTTAGATATTTTCTTCTTGAATGTGAAGACTAGTTCTTCTTGTTGAAAGATTACAGTTTTGGAACTGTGTGTTGAAGTAAGCAATTCAGATACCTTTTTAACCTCCCTTTCGTGAATTCTAGCCTTTTCAAAACAGCTTCTGAGAAATGGATTTATGGTAGGGGAACCAATTTAAACCTGCCACTGTTGAAGATTTGCTTCAGCCGGTTTGTTCTAATTACCACTCTTGCATAGCAATTAGCCCAAAATTTAGTATCTTTTTTTTTAATGTTTATTTATTTTTGAAAGAGAGAGACAGAGCATGAGTTGGGGAGGGGCAGAGGGAGAGGAGACTCAGAATCCAAAGCAGGCGCCAGGCTCTGAGCTGTTAGCACAGAGCCTTATGCAGAGCTTGAACCCACAAACCTCAAGATCATGACCTGAGCCAAAGTCAGATGCTTAACTGACTGAGCCACCCGGGTGCCCCCTGCCCCCAAATTTAGTATCTTAAAGCAACCATTTTATTAATTTCCTGGATTCTTTGCATTGAGACCCCAGACAGGGCATAGTGTGGATTGTTTATCCCTGTTCCACAACGTGCAGGGCCTCAGCGGGGAAGTCTGGAAGGCTGGCAGTGACTAAGTCTGGGGTTTCAAGTCATCTGAAAGTGTCTTCACTCTCATGGAAGACTAGAACTCCTGATTAGAGTATCTGCGTGTGGCCTTCCATGCATGGGCAGCCTCTGGCCAAGGACACAGACCCATCCTTTTAATTGGAAGAGTGTTGAATGTTTGCCACATAGTTTAAAAATCTGTATCTGGAAATTTTAATGAACTAAGGAGCCCCATCTTATTATCACATGATCCTATGATTACCCTACAGGGTGTAGTTGGGGGAATGTGGGCATATTTGTAATCTTAATTCCCATTTAGGATACTGTTTTAGAGGTTTAAAAGATGCAAATATAGAACTTGTAAAAGGAGAGACTTTGCTCTGAGTGTTGAAAATAGGAAATGCAGAGCCTCAAGAAGTGCAACAGAAAGTGTAAGTTGAAATCTTTCCCTTGGTTTTAAACCCCAGTTTAAAGAACAATGTGTCTATATGTTACCACCGGTAGATAGAAGAAAGAAGAAAGAAGAAGCAGAAGAAAAAGCAGAAGGAGGAGGAGGAAATAAGAGTAACTGGTATCTACATAGCCCTTTCGCATTTTCTTTCAATGACTCCTCACAACAGTCTATTTAAATTCAGCACTGCTAGGGGCGCCTGGGTGGCTCAGTCGGTTAAGCATCTGACTTCGGCTCAGGTCATGATCTCATGGTTCTGAGTTCGAGCCCCACGTCAGGCTCTGTGCTGACAGCTCAGAGCCTGGAGCCTGTTTCAGATTCTGTGTCTCCCTCTCTCTGACCCTCCCCATTCATGCTCTGTCTCTCTCTGTCTCAAAAATAAATAAACATTAAAAAAAATAAAAAATAAATAAAATCAGCACTGCTATATTCATTGCCAATTCACAGATGAGAGAACTGAAAGTCAGGGATCTTGTACCGATATTTCCAAGATTATGTGGTCAGTACGTGTGGAATGTGCTCTCTAAAATCGTCTGACTTCAAATTTTGGATCCTTTGGTTATACCATGAGACTTCTCCCACTGGCACCCATTATTCCTGCCCCCTCCAGAGAAGCCACTGCACCCATGGGTGAGGGCACCATCCTCACATAACTGTCCATGTTTTTGCTTACTCTCCATGTTTTTGCTTACTTGATCCTTCTCTTGTCCACTCCCTACCTGCCACCTTGAAATTTGCCCAACTGCATTTTCCAATCCTAATAAGTATTTTCCACAAAGATTCATTGGCAAGAGAGAAGTCTGTCCTATGAGTACATAATCTATTGTAGGTAGTAGAAAGTGCTATGAAGAAAAGGAAGCAGGGATGGGAGTAGGGAGTGATGGGGTGGAGACCAGTTTAAAAATTGTGGTTAGAGAGGGCTTATCTGAGGAAGCAACATTTGCACAGGAACTTGAATGGGGAAGGGAGTGAGCCATCTGGATACAGGGAAAGAGTGTTCTAACAGAAAGATGAGCAGAGGCCATGACACAGACATTTACTCGGCCTATTTAAGCCAAAGAAGGGAGGCAAGAAGGCTAGAGAGCAGTGGGATATGAAGACAAGGGAGAGGATATGATGCAGGAGAGGCAGCTAGGGGCCAGAATGTACAGGACCTGATAAACCATGGTAGGGATCCTGGATTTGTACTCTAAATGTGATGGGGGGGGGGTGCACAGAATTGGAAGTGCAGGGAAGTGATTTATATTTTAAGAGATAACACTGTTTGCTCTGCCAGACAATTGTACAGAGACAAGAGCAGATGCTGAAGAAGACTCAGGAGCTACTGTATTTGTCCAAGTGAGAGATGTAACAGTTTGGATCAGGTGGTAACCATGGAGAAGATGAGAAGTGACTGGAAATGAGATGTATTTTAAAAGTAGACTCTATAAAATTTGCTGATGGATTGCAAATAGGGTATGAGAAAAAGAGATCAAGAATGATTCCAAAGCTTTGAGCCACTGGGTCAGTTATGATGGATCATACTGGGGGAAGAGCAGATTGTGTCAATAATCCTGCAATGAACATGCTTCTAATTGTGAGAGGCAGTGTGATGTACTGGTACGGTGTGATCCTGTTAAAAACAGTCTATATTTTAATCCTAGCCCCTTTATTTACCAATTATAAGATCTTGCACAGGTCAGTTTCCTCCATCTTCTCATCTGTATAATGGGGACAATAAAAGTACCTACATTGTAGGGTTGTTTGGGAATTTAACACACAACGGTGCCTAGCACTTAGAATTACCTAATTGATGGGGCACCTGGGTGGCTCAGTCGGTTAAGTGTCTGGCTTTGGCTCAGGTCATGATCTTGCAGTTCGTAGGTTCAAGCCCTGCATCGGTCTCTGTGCTGAGAGCCTGGAGCCTGCTTCAGATTCTGTGTCGCCTTCTCTCTCTGCCCCTCTGCTACTTGTGCTCTGTCTCTGTCTCTCTGAAAAATAAATAAACATTTAAAAACTTTAGAATTACCTGATAGCCATCAATGTTATTATTAATTTAATTCTGTGAACACTTATGATTGTTTTGTTAGGGGAAGTGTTGGGTCAAAGGATAAAGACATATTTTAAGCTTACCCATTTACCTATATGGAATAATCATACCAATATGTCCCTACCAGCACACTGTGAGATGCAAAGGAAGCAATTCTTTAAAAAAAAATATTTTAAGTAGTTAGATTTTAATGTACAGACTCCTGGGACCTTTTTCATCCTCTCTTACCCCAGTCATAGAATGAGTATTTCCTTGGTTTGGCATCATTTGAGCTCATTAAGTGAGTCTAATCATACTTCTGTCCTCCTTCCAAAATTATCTTCATATTAATATGCATAGTAGTTATTACTGTAATATAACACGACTGATATAATAATAAAATACTAACATAATTAAAACAACTAATTATTAACATTTTTTTTACTGTACAGAGAGTGTGTGTGTGTGTGTGAGTGAAAGTTTGCAAGAGAGTGAGAATGTGCATGAGAGAGATGTGGGTTTCATATGTGTGTGTATCAGAACTGAAGAATGAATCCAAACATCTTCAGGTTGTCACCTTTAATTCTGAATGATCACTGCAGTTGATTCTGTGCTTTATTTAAAGAGAGGAAGAGAAATTGATTTAATAGCCTGTCACATTATACAACACAAGAAGAACTTGGGAAGAGAAAACGCTCTGGTATTCTAAGTGGGAAGAAAAATATTGTGACAGTTCCATGGAGAAATCTCAGAGACAACTGGTAGAAATTATGGTGATGAGCTGAGGATCTTAGGAAAATGCACAGCTTCCATGGAAAAAATTTGACCACTATATTACAGAGCTCTATGTTATAGAAGGCTTTTTCTCTCCTTAAAAATAATTTATTCTATCCTCATTTCTCCTGGGGGTTTCTAAAATATTCTATTTAACTGAGGTGGGATGGAATAACAGTAAATTATGATAATAATATGAAAGAATTGTAAAATTTAATCAAGAGTTTTTAATACCTTAGTGTTAAACTCAGGCATCGTGGAGAAGTTGGCTTGTACTTTAATGAACAAATAATGTTAGGGAATAATAACCTCCAGCCACTAGTAAGACAACTATAGTTGAGCAAGTCGGGTTTATTATTACTTATTGCCACAATGGAGAACACTGTCCTTGGGAAACTGTGAGGCATCTCAGTAAGGAGGTTTAAGAAAGGACTTATAGAATTTGGGTTATTGTTAGGTGTTTTCTTTTTTCTTTTTTTTGAAAATGTTTCAGCAGTTTTATTTTTTTTAATATGAAATTTATTGTCAAATTGGTTTCCATACAACACCCAGTGCTCATCCCAACAGGTGCCCTCCTTAATGCCCATCACCCACTTTCCCCTCCCTCCCACCCCCCACCAACCCTCAGTTTATTCTCAGTTTTTAAGAGTCTCTTATGGTTTGGCTCCCTCCCTCTCTAACTTTTTTTTTCCTTCCCCTCCCCTATGGTCTTCTATTGTTAGGTGTTTTCAGGAGAATTTAAGGAAGGGAGGCTTTACTTTGGATTGGATGGTTTGAGGGAGCCAGAACAATTTTATAATTGAGTCCTTTAAAAGATCTTGTCTAGAGAGAACAAGAGACCAAGGCTAAAGCTGTAGTCTGTGGAGAGGCAGCAGTCACTCATTTTAACTGGGATGGAGGGATGTTTGGTCATTCTTGTGGCTTGGACAGTGCTTATCTTTTTGTCTGCTTCACGTGTGATTATGGAGCAGTTTAGTTTTTGTCTTGCTTTATCATGGGTACACGGTGGCCTCGTGTTATGATGGTGTTCTGTGAGATCTTCTTTGTTCAACAGAACACTAAAACCTAGCTCTACGTGCCAGGCCAGCGCCTGGCAACACCAAGGCCTAGCTGATAGCATCAAGCCAGCCCAGCAAGACAGCTCCCAGACGTTCAGAGGCGACTCTCCTCTTGCTCATAGTGAAACCTCGAAGTTAGGCTGTTCTGTTTCAAAAACATTTTGTTAACAAGGGACCAACTTGTTGGCGAAGCAAAATACCCAATTGTAAGAAGTCTTGAAACCATACAAATGACTTTTTTATTTCTCAGCTCTCCTTATTATCCAAAGCATGATATTTATTATGTTCAATATACACGGATTCTTGAAGTTATTTTTTCCCCTTCAGTTTAACCCCAAATCTTCCTATTATTCTTTCTCTATCTCCCTTATCAGTCAGAAGAAAAATTTCCAAGAGTCCTTTTAAAGACATTCTAGTTTCTGCTCGTCTCTGCTATTGTAAGCTCTTTAAGAAATACTCTTGTGTCGGGGCCCCTGGATGGCTCAGTCGGTTGAGCATCTGACTTCAGCTCAGGTCATGATCTCACGGTTCATGGGTTTGAGCCCCACGTGTCAGCTGTGCTGACAGCTCAGAGCCTGGAGCCTGTTTCGGATTCTGTGTCTCCCTCTCTCTCTGCCCCTCCCCCACTCACGCTCTGCCTGTCTCTCTCTCTCTCTCTTTCTCTCTGAAAAACAAGTAAACCTTAAATTAAAATTTTTTTTAAATTTAAAAAAAATTAAAAAAAAAATAGTCTGTGTCTATCAGAGCCTGAGTTTTCATTAGAGAGCTCGACAGGAGAATTTTTTTTAAAGATGAGGTAGATGGCTTAAGTTCTGTTCCATTTATTAAGTCAGCTCCTAAGCTGTGTTTGGGGGGAAATAATTTTGCAAAAGTTCCATTTTGTAAGTATTACCTGGTCATTGACATGGCTTCAATAAATGGCTATTGAATGCCTCCTGCGTGCCGTGCATCCCCCTTGCCACTTGACATGAGAATGGACAATTATGGTCTCTGTCTTCAAAAACCCATATTCCTTAAGGGACAGAAAAATGTGTGAGCCAAAATATTCTTTAAACGCTTGGAGGGGTCAGAGGAAAGTATATTCAGCTGTAGACTGGGAAGAAGAGACAGTGAAGGTTTCATAGAGAAGATGCTACTTACACTAGATATTAGATGCTGACTCTGCCAGGTAGACAAGATAGGGAATAACATTGTTTAAAAAAGAAAATTATGTATATGCAAAGGCTGACTTCAACAGGAGGCAACAGCCCCTCCTAATCATTGAACTCAATAATTCTGATAATAAATGGTTCTTGATAGGACTTTATGAAAGGACCATTGTCTTTTTGGCTAGAGCCCTGCCTAAGCCGTACCCCCAGAAGAGAATATCTCTTCTATTTTTAAAGACCTTCCGAGAATGGGAGTCCACAGTCATCCTAGGAGGTCGATGGGTTTTGAGTCACAGAGCCTATTAGCACAGATGGTGTTCAGCAGCTCTCAGTGGGGAGAGGAAGGGACGTTCCAGGAAGGATCAGGGGCCAGTTTTGAGGGTTTAATCCTTTGAATAGAGAATAAGTCTGATGAAGCCTTGAGCTTGAATTAGATTGCTTATGTGCCAGCCTTTTCCCATGAATGTACCACAGGAGACTGGATATGGTAATGTCAGATGAAGCAGCTGACTTCTTTTACATCATGAGATCTTGGGGAACAATGAGGAAGCTTAAGAAAAAATTTATTAATGGAAATGGATTTATGTTAGTCACAAGATTTCTGCCTTGGTTACACACACCCTTACTCATACACACTCCTATAATGTTCCATACTCACTTCCATCACTTCATGTAATCATATTTTTGTGTCTTAGATCATCTCACACACTGTGTGGTTTGTACTCGCTGACAAATTCTAGCAAATACTCTAAGTCTGGCTGTCTGGGTGTTTGTTTGTTTGTTTGTTTGTTTTTACAAACAACACATACCCTTCTACACTTTTAGATTCAATTCAGAGTTAAATCTAGTTAGTGGGCTTACCATGTGAAACTGATTCAAGAAGTCAAAAAGTAGGAGATAGTCTCAGTCATACTTGTGATAGAACTTTCCAGAATAAACAAATGAATTTCCTAGGTGTTCTTCATTCAGGAACTTAGGGTTGGACATGATCTCATCCTTTTTTATGGCTGTATGTGTATATACACACAGAGCGAGATGCACATGCACATACACATACACACAACATCTTCCTTATCTATTCATCTATTGGACACAAGTGGCTCCATGTTTTGGCTGTTGTAAATAATATTGCACTAAACTTACTGGTGCATATATCTTTTTGAATTAGTGTTTTTGTTTCCTTTGGGTAAATCCCCAGTAGTGGAATTATTGGATTGTATGATATTTCTGCTTTTAATTTTTTGAGGAACCTCCATCCTATCTTCACAGTGGTTGCACCAATTTACATTCCTGCCAAGGGGGCATGAGGGTTCCCTTTACTCCACATCCTCGCCAATACTTGTTATTTCTTGTCTTTTTGATTTTAGCCATTCTGAAAAGTGTAAAGTGATATCTCATTGTGGTTTTAATTTGCATTTGATTTGCATTTCCCTGATGATTAGTGATGTTAAGCATCTTTTCGTATATCTATTGGAAATTTGTATGTCTTTTTGTAAAAATGTCTATTGAGGTCCTCTGCTCATTTTTAATTCAGACATTTATTTTTTGGTGTTGAGTTGTATAAAGTTCTTTATATATTTTGGATATTAATCCTTTATTAGATAAATCATTTGCAAATATCTGCTCCCATTCAGTGAGTTGCCTTTTTGCTTTGTTGATCATTTCCTTTGCTCTGCAAAAGCTTTTTATTTTGGTGTAGTCCCAATAGTTTAGTTTTGCTTTTGTTTCCCTTGCCCGAGGAGACATATCTATAAATATGTTGCTAAGGCAGGAGGTCAAGACTTTTATCTATCTTATTCATTATTGAATCTCCAGCTTCTAGGACAGTGTCCAGTACTTGATATACACTAAACAAATACTTGAAGGTAGAGATGAGTGAGGTTTTCTCTTGCTTATAGGGATTGTTGGTGTTTTATCAGTGCTGAACTTGATCACTTGGAAATTCTTCTGTAGAGATTAATGTACCCTAGGTAGTTGTAGCACATTTGTTCTGAATAGAATATCTTATTTCTTCATAGCAAATGGAGTCAAGGATATGTCTTCTCCTCATTTGAACCATCTAATTGGTGTAAGTTTTGTTTAAGTCTGTCTTTGGAGGAATGTCCTCTGGTAATCATTTTAGGTAAACTTTTTATTTTACAAATCATAAGTGTACAGCCCAAGAAATTTTCAGAAAATGAACCCAGTTGTAACACAGCATCCAGATTGGGAAGCAGAACATCAACTTTACCATGCCACACATATTGTGCCTCCTTGTGTTTACTACCTTTCAATATGTGCCAGAGGTAACTGCTATGCTGACTTCTAACAGTATAGGTTGGTTTTGCCTTTTTAACTTTCATACAAATAGAGCATGCTCTTGTACTCTTTAGTGGTGGGCTTCTTTCATTGAGCATTATATTTGTGAAATTCCTGGTATTGCATATAGTCAAGTTCATTCATTTTCATTGACGTATACTGTTCCATTGTGTGGATATACCACGATTGATTTATCCATTCATCTGCTGATAAACAATTGGTTTATTTCCATTCTAGGGCTACAGTCAGTAATGATGCCAAGAATATTCTTATAGGTTATTTTTTGTGAGCATATGTATATGTTGCTTTGTAAAAGTCCCCAGGAGTACAATTGCTGGGTCATAGGCTGAGTATATGTTTAGCTTTCGTAGATATTTCCAAAAAGTTTTCCAAACAGTTGTACAGAAGTACACTCCCGTCAGTAGTAGCATATGGTAGTTAGCATTGTTTCACATCTTCTTCAGGATTTGATATTGTCTATCTTTTTCATCTTAGCCATTATGGTAGATATATAGTAATATCCCCATTGGGGTTTTAATCTGCTTATCCCTGATGCATAAAAATAGGAGGGCTTGCATATTTTTGTTGGGCGTTTGGATTTTGTACTTTGGGAAATGCCTCTGTTGATAAACATTTTGTTTAGTTGTCATCTCTATTTTGCATATATGTCCCCAACCCCAAAGGTTGCTTTCTTCTCAACCTGTTCCTAACTCACTCCTACAGTAGTTATTACCATAATCACCAGGTAATTCTTAGCTATTACAGTCATTTTGGCTACTGCTCTTTTTTTTGTTGGACTTCACATTCTTTTCATTACCTTTATTATTGATGAATATTATTGATATCTTTTTATTCAAAATGCTATATTCTTGACTCATAATTGTGTGATCATCATCCATATTATAGCATAAGCTTTATTGTAAGCCATAGTACATCTCTGTGCCAGCTAAGAATGCTTTTATCTGTGAGAGAATGAGTCTAGAGAGTCTTAAACAAATAGGGGTTAATTTTCCTCATGTAACGCAAAGTTGCTGGTGGTGGGTCAGCTGCTCCACATCACCATTAGGAGCTCAGATTCTTCTCTCAGTTTCTTTGTGCCTTTCTTAGTAAGTTTATTGACTTTCCCCCCTGTAATTGTTGCCTCCTGGACACAAGATTGTTGTTGAATTGCCAAATATAATACCTACATTCTAGACAGAAAAAAATGGGGTTGGGCAGGAAGCTGTGCTTTCTATGTCTGAAACTCTTCTTTCATCGGCCATTTTTTTTTTCAGGAATTGGCTATTTTTTTTAATATGAAATTTATTGTTGGGGTGCCTGGGTGGCTCAGTTGGTTAAGCGTCTGACTTCGGCTCCAGTCATGATCTCACGGTTTGTGTGTTTGAGCCCCGCATCGGGCTCAGTGCTGTCAGCTCAGAGCCTGGAGCCTACTTCGGATTCTGTGTCTCCCTCTCTCTATGCCCCTCCCCTACTTGTGCTCTGTCTCTCTCTGTCTCTCAAAAATAAATAAAATTGTAAAAAAAAAAAGTTTAATATGAAATTTATTGTCAAATTGGTTTCCATACAACATCCAGTGCTCATCCCAACAGGTGCCCTCCTCAATGCTCATCACCCATTTTCCCCTCCCTCCCACCCCCATCAACTCTCAGTTTATTCTCAGTTTTTAAGAGTCTTTTATGGTTTGCCTCCCTCCCTCCCTCTCTAACTTTTTTTTCCCCTTCCCTTCCCCCATGGTCTTCTGTTAAGTTTCTCAGGATCCACATAAGAGTGAAAACATATGGTATCTGTCTTTCTCTGTATGGCTTATTTCACTGAGCATAACACTCTCCAGTTCCATCCACATTGCTACAAAAGGCCATATTTCATTCTTTCTCATTGCCACGTAGTATTCCATTGTGTATATAAACCAAAATTTCTTTATCCACTCATCAGTTGATGGACATTTAGGCTTTTTCCACAATTTGGCTATTGTTGAGAGTGCTGCTATAAACATTGGGGTACAAGTTCCCCTATGCATCAGTACTCCTGTATCCCTTGGGTAAATTCCTACCAGTGCTACTGCTGGGTCATAGGGTAGATCTATTTTTAATTTTTTGAGGAACCTCCACACTGTTTTCCAGAGTGGCTGCACCAATTTGCATTCCCACCAACAGTGCAAAAGGGTTCCCGTTTCTCCACATCCTCTTCAGCATCTATAGTCTCCTGATTTGTTCATTTTGGCCACTCTGACTGGCATGAGGTGATATCTGAGTGTGGTTTTGATTTGTATTTCCCTGATGAGGAGTGATGTTGAGCATCTTTTCATGTGCCTGTTGGCCATCTGGATGTCTTTAGAGAAGTGTCTATTCATGTCTTCTGCCATGGGCCATTTTTGTAATTGGAACCCTGATGTGCTTACATTTCAATGGTCATTTAATGATCACTATGTCAGTGGTTACTACTAGCTGAAAGGGATGCTGGGAAATTAGTGTTTGGCTTTGTAGTTCCTAAAGCAGAAGAAGACAAGCAGGAGAGTGTTGTATTGGTCCTAGGTAGTTTCACAGTAAGCATCTTTGCCACAAACATTTTTGTGGCAAACATTTTAGCCACATAACTAATGGGCTATAAGGCAATTTTGCCATAAAAGATTTAAAAAATGACTGGTTGACAATTTGGTTTGACAGTTTGTTGGTTTCATCAACTGGTTGACAGTTTGGTTTAATTTCTACATTGACACAGCACTCCCATTTTATAGTATAATATAATGTAATGTAATTAATATAATATAAATCTTAACCCTCACAGTGGTTTAGACAATAGCACAGAGTTTTGGACCTACATTTCCCATAGAACTTTGAAATATCTATCAACAGACATATGACAATACACCAAGAACAAACAATAGTGTAGAAGGCTTTTGCCATGCAATTCAAAGCTCAGTTACAAATGTGCATTCTGGTATTTGGAAACTGATACCTCTCATATGGAAGAAGATAAGCACAGTATCAAATGAGAAGACAAGTCAATAAGCCAAAAAAAAAAGTATAATACCATGACCAAAAGACTTTAAAGACAAGTGCTTAGGTACAACCCACAAAATCAAATAATTTATTTGTGCAGTATTGCTATGGCTCTACACACATTTTAAATATATTCAAATATTTTGTATCTTGCAATAAAGGCTTTCTAATTTTATTATTCATTTTTTTGCGTTTTATTATGTCCTTTTTAGTGAACAGCTCTCTTTTATTTTTTGCATTTTTATCTCTTATGGCAATGTTGACTTAAGGCCAATTGATTATGCCATAAAAATGCTTACAGCAAAGATGCTTAAGGCAAAAATACCAGACCTGGAAGGTTTGGAGTCAAGGAAACAAACATACAGTGTCTGCTATAGACTGTTAAAGAAAAGAAGCCAGAGACAACATGATACAATCAACTCCTCTTTAGCCTTGAAAAAAGTAGCACTAAAATGGCTTTTTGAAACATAGGAAATGTCCTTTGTCGATGCTGGTGCACTTTCGACCAGGTGCTCACGGCATGATTTAGGGAGCACTTGCCATGTTGTCCCTAGCTGTTTCTTCTGATTAGTGATATTGCACACATGCTTCATTAGGCTCTGCCACCTTTTGTCAGTTACCACGCAGATTAACCTTTACCGAAATTGATGATAAGACACACACATGTACACACACACACTCAATGAAAAGGGGAAAAAGAATGTTTCACAGCAATAAACAGCTCTCACAATCAATGAATGATAGGCCTTCCATTTGGTTGTAGTTAAAACTATATATACATAGATAAATATTATTTGTTTTTGCTTTTTTAATTTTTTTTACATTTATTTATTTTTGATAGAGATAGACCAAGCACAAGCTGGGGAGGGGAAGAGAGAGAAGGAGACACAGAATCTGAAGCAGGGTCCAGGCTCCAAGCTGTCAACAGAGCCCAATGCAGGGCTTGAACTATCAACTGCAAGATCATGACCTGAGCTAAAGTCAGATGATTAACTGACTGAGCCACCCAGGTGCCCCTGTTTTGCTTTTTATTGATAAATATGGGAACTTGTTTGCCTCTGGAAGAGTAGCTCATTTCTTTTTTTAACTGCACTAATGAGTAAATAAAACAAAAATACCAACCAACAAAATCCTAACAGCCTATTTAGGTTTTTAAAAGCCCAGTAAAATTTCTGATGGCAAAAGGCAAAATGGAGTCTTTTTAAACATTTTTTCCAGCTTTTCTAAAGAATGACAAATAAAAATTGTATATATTTATATTGTTCAACATGATTTTTGAAGGTATGCAATGTGATGATTTCATACATACACACATTGTGATAGTTACAACTAATGAACACATATGTCACATAGTTGCCTTATTTTATTTTTCTGGTAAGAACACATAAGATTTACTCTCTTAGCAAATTTCAAGTATAAAATACAGTATTATTAAGTATAGTCACTAAGTTCTATATTAGATTCCCAGAAATTATACATCTTATGACTGAAAGTTTCCACCCTTTGACCAACATCTCCCTATTTCCCCAACCCTCTGCTGTTCTACTCTGTGCTCCTGTGAGTTCAATTCTTTTAGTTTCTGCATATGAGTGAGATCATACAGTATTTACTTTTCTGTGTCTGGCTTATGCCACTTAGATAATGTCCTCTGGGCTCATACATGTTATCGCAGATGGCATGATTTCCTTCTCTTCTTATGGCTGTTTTGGGTGCTATTCCAGCTTATTGATAACCAGTGTTGTGGCTGGACCAGAGCATCTGGTTCTTATTATGACTGCAAGATGCCCTTCAGCAATAACCACCAGGAAACTTTGGAAAAAAAAAAAAAAAGAAGAAGGTGTATCACTCACGGATCCTGGGAAGCAAATGGCATACCTGAGGCCACACAGGGAGGTCACGGGTAGAGAAAGAGAGAGAGCGTGCACACATGGGCTTGGGGTTCTGCTTTTACTGGGGGTCAAGGACTTCACGGGCTCACTCTATACTGGTAAATTTAAAACATAAGAGTAGGATTTTAAAGTGCAGGAAGAGATAGAAAACAGGTGGCTCAAATAGTCAGTTACTGAAGTCAACCAAGATCTCTAAAACAAGGCTCCCCAATGTTGGTAAGATGGCTTGATTCTATATCTAGAAACATGTAGCTGGCAATGTATTCATTCAAGAGGCCATCTTTGAAATGGGTGCCTCTGCAATCAAAGCTGAAGTCAGGCATTTGTATTACAAATTGTATATGTATGTGTGTGTGTGTGTATATATTCTTCTATATGTATGTGTATGTGTGCATATGAATATACATATAATCATATTTTATTTATCCATTCATCCATTGACAGACACTTAGGTTGTTTTCATATCTTGGCTTTTGTGAATAATGCTACAATGAACACAGGAGTGTAGAAATTTCTTCAAGATAATGATGTCATTTCCTTTAGATGTATACCTAAAAGTGGGATTGCGGGATTACATATGGTAGCTCTATTTTTATTTTTCTGAGGAACTTCCATACTATTTTCTATCGTGGCTATGTTCACACTCCTACCAATAGTGTACATGATTCCCTTTGCCTCACACCCTTGCCAATGCTTATTATCTCTTGTCTTTTTGATGATAGCCATTGTAACAGGTGCCAGGTGATAGCTCATTATAGTTCTGATTTGCATTACCCTAATGATTAGTGACATTGAACATTTTTCATATACTTAATGGCCATTTGCATGTCTTCTTTGGAAAAATGTTTATTCAGATTCTTGGCTCATTTAAAAATTGGCTTATCTGAGTTTTTTTTTTTTTTACTATTGAGTTGCATTAGTTTTTTAAATATTTTTTGGATATTAACTCATTATCTGATATATGGTTTATAACTATTTTCTCTCATCCCATAGGTTTCCTTTTCATCTCATTGATTGTTTCCTTTGCTGTACAGAAGCTTTTTAGTTTAATGTAGTCTCACTTCTTTATTTTGGCATTTATCGCCTGTATTTTGGGTGTTATATCCAAAAGCTGATTGCCAAGACCCTGACAAGGAGGTTTTCCCCTGTTTATTTTTAGGAGCTTTATGGTTTCAGGTCTTACATTTAAGTCTTTAATCTATTTCAAATTAATTTTTGTGTATTATGTAAGATAAGGGTCCGATGTTCTTTCTTTCTTTCTTTAAAAAAATTTTGAGAGAGAGAGAGAGAGAGAGAGAGAGAGAGAGAGAGAGAGAGAGCGTGTGTGCACGCGTGCAAGCAAGTGGGGGAGGGACAGAGCGAGAGGAAAACACAGAATCTGAAGCAGGCTTCAGACTCTCTTAGATGTCAGCACAGAGCCTGATGCAGGGCTTGAACTCAAGAACCAGGAGATCATGACCTGAGTCAAAATTAGATGCTTAAGTGACTTAGTCACCCAGGTGCCCCTCTCCCTCCCTCCCTCCCTTCCTTCCTTCCTTCCTTCCTTCCTTCCTTCCTTCCTTCCTTCCTCCCTCCCTCCCTCCCTCCCTCCCTCCCTCCCTCCCTTCCTTCCTTCCTTCTTTCCTTCCTTCCTTCCTTCCTTCCTTCCTTCCTTCCTTCCTTCCTTCCTTTTTTTACATGTGAAAATGTATTTTTCCTAACATTGTTTATTGAAGAGACTATCCTTTCCCTTTGCATATTCTTGGAAACCTTATCAAAGATTAGTTGACTGCATATGGTTGTGTTTGTTTCGGGTTCTCTATTCTGTTCCACTCATCTATGTGTCTGTTTTTAATGCTGATACCATGTTGTTTTGATTATAGTTTTGTGATATAATTTGATATCAGGAAATGTAATGCCTCCACCTTTGTTCTTCTTTCTCAAGATTGCTTTGGCTATTCAGAGTCTGTTGTGATTCTATACAAATTGTAGGATTGTCTTTTCTATCTCTGTGAAAAATGTCTTTGGAGTTCTGATAGGGATTACATTGCATCTATAGATTTCTTTGGGTAGGATGGCTTTTTAAACAACAATCCATGAACACAGAATATCATTTCACTTACTTGTATCTTGTTCAGTGTTTTTCATAAATGTCTTATAGTCTTCTGTGTATAGATCTTTCACCTCCCTGGTTAAATTTATTCCCAAGTATATATTGTTCTAATGTTATTGTAAAGCAGATTTTTTTCTTAATTTCCTTTTTTGGAAAATTTGTTATTAGTGTATAGAAACACAAGGCTGTGTCTTTTCTGATCACAGTGGTATGAAACTAGAAATCAATAATAGGAGGAAAACTGGAAAAGCTACAAATACATGAGATTTAAACAACATGCCCCTGAACAACCAGGGGGTCAAAGAAGAAATTTAAAGAAGGAGATCAACAAGTATCTGGAGACAAATGAAATAGGATACACCATATACCCAAACCTCAGGGATGCAGCAAAAGAAATTCTATGAAGGAAGTTTTAGTAATAAACGCTTACGTTTTTTTTTAAAAAAAGAAAAAATCTCAAATAAACATCCTAACCTTAAACCTCAAGGAGCTATAAAAAGAACAAACTGAGCCCAAAGTTAGCAGAGGGAAGGAAGTAAAGATTAGAGCAGAAATGAATGAAATAGAGACCGGAATGACAATAGAAAAGATCAACAAAACTAAGAATTGGTTTTTTGAAAAGATAAAATTGACAAACTTTTAGCAAGACTAGCCAAGGAAAAAAAAGAGAGAAGATTCAAATTGTTTCTTAAATAGATTGTTTTTCAGCACCCATGGAGACACTTTCTTTCATCTGTGTGTGTGTGTGTGTGTGTGTGTGTGTGTGTGTGAGATCAAGTATTTATTTACCGCTTTCTATAAAGTCATGTGTTATGAAATCAATCCATGGCTTTTAGAGGTTAATTGTTTAAAGGTGGAATCCCAGATCTTCTACCTGCTTGTTGAATAAGGCTGGGCAAGTTACTTAGCATCTTAGCCTTTAGTTCCCTTATTTGTGTAATAGTAATGCCCATCTTATAGGTTTGCTAGAAAAATTAAATGATAATCATGCTGACAAATCTCCTTAGTCAAGATCAGGTGGCAAAGGCCTTAAATGTCAATCTAAAGATCTTTTATTCTGTAGAAAGTTTGGGTCTCAGCAATAGCACTGCTAGGAATTTACCCAAGGGATACAGGAGTACTGATGCATAGGGGCACTTGTACCCCAATGTTTATAGCAGCACTCTCAACAATAGCCAAATTATGGAAAGAGCCTAAATGTCCATCAACTGATGAATGGATAAAGAAATTGTGGTTTATATACACAATGGAATACTACGTGGCAATGAGAAAGGATGAAATATGGCCCTTTGTAGCAACGTGGATGGAACTGGAGAGTGTGATGCTAAGTGAAATAAGCCATACAGAGAAAGACAGCTACCATGTGGTTTCACTCTTATGTGGATCTTGAGGAACTTAACAGAAACCCATGGGGGAGGGGAAGGAAAAAAAAAAAAAAAGAGGTTAGAGTGGGAGCGAGCCAAAGCATAAGAGACTGTTAAAAACTGAGAACAGGGGCACCTGGGTGGCGCAGTCGGTTAAGCATCCGACTTCAGCCAGGTCACGATCTCGCGGTCTGTGAGTTCGAGCCCCGCGTCAGGCGCTGGGCTGATGGCTCAGAGCCTGGAGCCTGTTTCCGATTCTGTGTCTCCCTCTCTCTCTGCCCCTCCCCCGTTCATGCTCTGTCTCTCTCTGTCCCAAAAATAAATAAACGTTGAAAAAAAAAAACTTAAAAAAAAAAACTGAGAACAAACTGAGGGTTGATGGGGGGTGGGAGGGAGGGGAGGGTAGGTGATGGGTATTGAGAAGGGCACCTTTTGGGATGAGCACTGGGTGTTGTATGGAAACCAATTTGACAATACATTTCATATATTGAAAAAATAAAAAGTAAAAATAAAAAAAAAGAAAGTTTGAGTCTGACAATGTAGGTAGGTATATGAGAAATATCCATAAATAACACACATGTTTTGTTTTGTTTTGTTTTTGTCTAATTTAGCTTTAAGACAAAATCTGTCCAACTTCTCCCATTGTTATAGGGAATTTCAGATGTGAATTTTCAAATTCATTGTTTGGGGCATCTGGGTGGCTCAGTCGGTTGGGTGTCCAACTTTAGCTCAAGTCATGATCTCACGGATTGTGGGTTTGAGCCCGTGTCGGACTCTGTGCTGACAGCTTGCAGCCTGGAGCCTGCCTCAGAATCTGTGTCTCCCTCTCTCTCTACCCCTCCCCTACTTGCTCTCTCTCTCTCTCTCTCTCTCTCTCAAAAATAAATAAATGTTAAGAAAATTAAATTCATTTTTAATTATACAATTGAAATGAATCATTTTTAATGAAACAACTGTGTAAATGAAATAAACATTGTAAATATAACAAGAAAAATGAGGTAACATCATTTTGTTTTAGATTCAATCCAATATGTATGTAATACCTTTTTAAACAGAAATTCACTTAATATTCACTACGACTGCCAAATCAATGGTGTTACCTTCATTTATAACTGAGGAAATCAAGGTCACAAAATCAGCAAAAGGCGTCTTCCTATCTTCAACTCTGCTGCAACCTAGGAACATTCAGAAGTTTAAGAAGGGAAAACAAGTGGGAATTTCTCAAGATAATCCATTTATAAATGCACCATACCATCTTGAGGACTGGGACTGTATCTCATCCATTCCCTGTTTCATCCTCAGTTTTTGGCCCAGTGCCTGGAGTGCTCTAGCTGCTCTTGTCCAATAAGCAACTGGATGAATGAATAGCTTTAAAACTAAAGTAGTTTTCAACTGAGATTAAGTGGTCAAATAGTGCAGTCTACACTGGACCATCATCTTATCATGGATGTCAAAGCCTAGGTAGACAGAAATGATTGGGAGGAGGCATCTAGTAATCCCTCAGTCTTCCCACAGTCTACAGAATGACCTGAATGGGGAAAAAGAGGCAGGTAGTACAAAAGGAAGACAAGGAGTCAGAGAAGATACAGAGGTCACTTCTACTTTCCAACTGCCCCCAGTGCCCAATGCATACCTTGCCCATAGCTCTCACTATGCTGAACTGAGATGATTCATTTATGGCTAAGATTGTGGGCTCCTCAGGGATAGAGATTGGGCATTTGCCATTACTGAATCCCCAGCATTTAGCATGAAAGTTAGTGTTGTTTCCTACCCCATTCTTCCCCAAGCTTAACTGAGGTATGATTAACAAATAAAATTGATGTATTTTTTATATATAGGTTTTACAACATGATGTGTTAAAAATCAGTGTTTCATAGCTATTTGTGAACATGAATGGGACACGCTGATGTACTAAAAGAAGTGTTTTCCATGCAAAAGAATTGTATCTTCTGTAAGTGAAATTCCATGCATACCAGATGCCTCAAAGTGGTCTCAGGGTCTACTTACAGAGCCAGGAGGTAGACCTTGATTTAAAAGATCAGGATATCAAGAGGTGAGAGCAGGTGTCCTAAAGGCAGGTTTCTCTGACAGAATCTCAGAAGCTGGCTTTGCTAGAGTAATAATTTTCATCCCCCACCGTGTCAATCAGAGTCTAGTCAAAAGAAAGAATATACAAGTTATTTTAAGAGACAGAATTTAATATAAGAAATTGCTAGGAATTAAAGATACGGAAAGGCAAATAGGAGATATGAATGTATCAAAATAACAGCAACTGCAGAAAGTGGCTTTTGCCCTTGGGGCTGGAAGAACAAGGGGGGAAAGGTGGACTAAAATTCAGACCTTTGAGGAGAAGACTGTGCCTTGTGTCTAGAGGGGGTGACAGGCTGGCTCTGTGAGTGTTGAAAAAACTGCAAAGTGGATTCAGCAGCTTCCAGGGGAATGAAGTGACATTGCCAAAGTGAGAAGTCTTGCTTGGGGAAGGTTGCTGATGCTCATGGGGGGCAAGAAGCAAAACTGGAACAGGGAGGGGCAGGTCTTTTCCTCTTTCTCCTCTAGTCTTGTGGTTACCTCTGGTGACCCCTTTTGGTAGGCCCTAGCAGGAATCCAGCTGCCAAAGCAGAAAGTAGTTTTCAGAGTTCCTGTCTCAGAAGCATGGGTTGGAAACTGAGAGACAAGAGTTTAATAATTGGCATACCCACCTGTCTTCCCAAGGCTGTCAGTCTGCAGTTATTCCACAAGACACCTAAGTCCTACATTTGCTATTGCTGATACTTAAATAGTTAGATTTCATGCTCATACTACCAGCAGTCCTAGATAGATGAGAGTAGATTTTCCATTCTTGTCTGAGCTCTTGTCTGTGGTCTTTTATATTGAGAAGTGGTTAAGCTCCAAGCTGTTCTAGGCTGTAGAAGTTTGATTTTTGCCTAAAGTTTGAATCTTGACTCTTCCAGTGCTTTTTGTGCAAGAGAGTCTTTGCCTCTTTGTGCCTCAGTTCTTTCAGATTCTTAAGTAAAAGAGCCTCCCTCATAGGGCTAGGGCTGGTGTGGATATTAAATAAATTTATGCTAGGGGCGCCTGGGTGGCTCAGTTGGTTGAGCCATGATTTCGGCTCAGGTCATGATCTCACGGCTGGTGGGTTTGAGCCTTGCGTCGGGCTCTATGCCGAAAGCTGAGAGCCTGGAGCCTGCTTCAGATTCTGTGTCTCCCTCTATCTCTGCCCCTCCCCTGCTCACGCTCTGTCTCTGTCTCTGTCTTTCTTTCTCTCAAACATAAATAAACATTAAATAAATTTATGCCCATAAAGCCCTTAGAATATTTGCTTGCATTGGTAGGGGTTTAGTGAAGATCTGTTCTTATGACTTATGTTGACCTTGGGTTATACAAGGTAGAAGATGTCAGAGAAGAAAAAAAGAGCAAATTGAGATGGGTCCTCTGAAAATTCATCTGCCCAGCAAATATTTATTTATTACCCTGTGCTAGGTCTTGGAGACGTACAAGTGAAAAGACATGGTTTCAGCCATATGAGAGTTCCTAATTTTGTCAGAGATAAAGTAAATGAATTACTTCATGTGATAAGAGCTATTATTTCATTAAAATCCTTAAAATGGGTACTGTAGGGCCATGTAAACTGGTATCTCTATTCATTTCCTACTGCTGTGCAAAACTTCTTAAACCTTAGTGGGTTAAACAAAAATCATTTATTATCTCTCACGTTTTCTGTGAGTCAATGATTAAGACAGGGCACATTTAAGTTAATTTGTCCCTCCACAATGTCTGAGGGTCTGAGAATTTGAAGGCTAAGGGCTAAAATCATCTGAGGACTCATTCACATGTGTAATATTTTGGCTGGGTGTCAGAACATCTGCATATGGCCTCTTCATGTGGTCTGAGCTTCCTTATAACATGATGGCTGGGTTCCCAAGGCAATTATCCCATGCGAGAGCCATACAGAAGCCATATCACTTTTAATGACCCAGTGTCACAAATCATGCACTTCTATCACAATATGTTGTTTGAGGCAGTTATACAGGTCAGCCTCGGGAACAATGATCCCACCTCTTGATGGAGAAATGTCAGTGCTGTGATATAAGAAGAGGACATGGGACAGGATATGTATTGGTGCAGCCATCTTTGGAAAATGTGATTTGCCACAGGATCTAACTCGGCCTGTGGTTAGGATAGGAGGTGGTCAAAAAAACATTCTTAGAGGTGGTGGTGTTTCCTGCTGAATTCTAAAAAACATTCTCAGTGCTGACACCTAAGAATACAATCCTATTTTTAAGTCTTCCTGGAGGAAGACTCCTCAACCTTCATTGGTATATCTTATTTCAATCCTCTGAATCCTTAACAGGAAAAATCACAATTGATTCTTATTTTCTAATCACAATCGCCCCCTAGGGTAGAGGGAACACATCCTCCTATTATGCTTTTACTCTGTGAAGTTGTACAGCACTTGTCCTCCATCAGCTTGGAAATGCAAGTTATTTTTTTAAATATATATATATATATATATATATATATACACATACATATATATTTTATTTTGAGAGACAGAGCATGAGAATGAGGGAAGGACAGAGAGGGAGAGAGAGAATCCCAAACTGTCAGTACAGAGACCGAAGTGGGGCTCATTCTCACAAACTCTGAGATCATGACCTGGGCCGAAATCAAGAGTCAGATACTTAACTGACTGAGCCACCCAGGCTCCCCTGGGAAGTGCCAGTTATAGATATCTTGATGTTGCTGATTTTTTTCTCCTGTACTCTCCCTACTTCATCCAGGGAACAGTTTCTATCTTTGCAATATTTCTTCTTTCTTTCATTCCTTTATGTTCCCTTTGCCCCCTCGTTAGACTCTTAGAATGTTCTCCCTGAGGTGGTTTAATGATTGGTCTCCTAAACTGTCTTTTCCCATCCCCCACTTAAGACATCACTAGTCCTCTTCACAGAGGGCATTCCTAGAAGGAGGTTACTGAATTACCTTTCCATCTTCTCTTCTCCACGCTGAATGATCTTACTTCCCCAGAGGGTGGCTCTCTGTGTTTCCTCCTAACATAGTTCAGTGTGATGTCCTGGACCCTGAGTCGAATGATTTCTAAATAGAAACCTTCTGCTAGCACCATCGTTAATTAGCATCCTTTCTCAGAACATCTAAAAGAAGCTGGTTGGGAGAACAATGCATGCCCAACAAAGCTAATGAAGTGTAGAAGTTGGTTGCTTTAACAATAAATAAGTGAAGTCAGCCCTTCTGGTGAACTTTCATGCAGTTTATCGAACTCTCTCTTTGCCTCTCCTTTGGTGTCCCTTGATCTCTCACCCACTGCCTTTTTGTTCTCTCCCCTCAGAATGATAATTGTTGTCTTTTAGTGACCACTCTGTGTCCCGTTCATGCCTGATTATTAGCAGCTGAAGTCCTGATACCAGCAATTTATTCACGGATCACCTCTTTTGGCAAAACTGGTTGCTCCTTGAGGGTAGGGATCATGTCTTATTTTGTCCCTTTAGGCTCTGTAATTATAAATGTTAAAAGGCAATTTGAGTGACTATTTTGAATATTTAGTTGGCTTTATTAAACAATTCTTGAATTGGGCAGCATCCTATCCAACAGGTAGAGGGGAGCTCCAAGGAATAGTACAAAATAGAAGATTTTTGTAGGAAGGAGGATTGGACAAGAAGTTATTAGCAAAGGAAAAAGGATTGTTTCAGGCAAGATCATCTTCCCATAGGGGAAGGGCAGGGGGTGGTATCATGTGGATTCCCTCATCTTCCTTTAGGAGGTGGAGAGGGCCCATACGTCAGATTACCTAATTGGTGCTGACTAGAAAATTCCAGATTGCAAAAGAGGTTAGAGTGGGAGAGAGCCAAAGCATAAGAGACTCTTAAAAACTGAGAACAAACTGAGGGTTGATGGGGGGTGGGAGGGAGGGGAGGGTGGGTGATGGGTATTGAGGAGGGTACCTTTTGGGATGAGCACTGGGTGTTGTATGGAAACCAATCTGACAATAAATTTCATATATTGAAAAAAAAAATTCCAGATTGCTTGTCTTAAAATTCCATCCCTGGAGAGGTTGAAGCTGCAGTTAAATCAGGGGCGCCTGGGTGGCTCAGTTGGCTAAGTGTCCGACTTGGGCTCAGATCATGATCTCATGGTTCGTGGGTTCGAGCCCCACGTTGGGCTCTGTGCTGACAGCTCAGAGCCTGAAGCCTGCTTTGGATTCTGTGTCTCCCTCTCTCTTGGTCCCTCCCCCCACTCATGCTCTGTGTCTCTTTCTTTCAAAAATAAATAAGCATAAAAAATTAAAAAAAGAAACTACAATTAAGTCATGTTTGGCTGTCCTGGTGGCAAGTGTCTCCACCTTGAGCCTGTGGAGTTTTCTTTTTTTTTTTTTTTTAATTTTTTTTTAACGTTTATTTATTTTTGAGACAGAGAGAGACAAAGCATGAACGGGGGAGGGTCAGAGAGAGGGAGACACAGAATCTGAAACAGGCTCCAGGCTCTGAGCTGTTAGCACAGAGCCCGACGCGGGGCTCGAACTCACAGACTGTGAGATCATGACCTGGGCCCAAGTCGGCCACTTAACCGACTGAGCCACCCAGGCGCCCCTGGAGTTTTCTTTTTAACAATAGCCAAGTATGTAGTACTTAGTAGATGCTCAGTGAATATTCAATAGCTGACGGAATGAACAAGTGTGTTATTTTGACCATTTTGGGTAAGGTAGCCAAGTGGGACCCAGTATGGTATCTTGTCATGATCCCACTGAGATGTTCCGGGACAATTACCCATGCCGTTCATTCTGCTGAAGACCTTCCTGCAGACCATCTTCTACTCATCATGGATAGGTCTTAGCTTAGCTGTCATTTCCTTGAGAAGCTTTTCCTAACTCCCTCCCACCAAACTTTTCTCTCTCTTCCTTCTTTACCAGGTTAGGGACTCGTATATAGGCTTCTTTATACTTCTCATGTCACAGGAAATGCCATATTTTACTGTTTGCTTATTATCTATATTCACCTTCAAGTTGTAGACCTCACAAGAGAAAGGTCCATATGTATCCTCCTTTGTATTCCCAAATGTCAAACAGAATACTGAGTATACTGTAGGCTCCCAACAAATATGAATAAAGTTATATATGAATGATTAATAAACACAGGATTTTCCCTATTGGTCTTAGAATAGTTTTCTTTCTCCTTTTCTTCCCCCAACATAGAACAATAACCATCTATATAGTTATGATTGAGCTGTGAAAAATTAAAATATAACATATACAATGCATTGTATAAAAACCCAGCAACATCTTTTATTTATGCTTTTATCTAAAAATACTCTGTTACTATAAAATATGCAGAAGCAGAAGGTGCATGGCCCACAAATTTTCCTTAAACTGAAAAGCTGAGATGACTAATGGGCTCTGGATTCCTCTGCTGTTCTTTGGGAAGGGGCTATCCCGGCTGTTTGGAGAATTATAAGTGCCATCCATCTACTTCTTAGAGGAGGATGTGGTTATTGTGAGACGCACTGAGGAGTTTCATCTAAAAAACAACAAAAGAAATTAATGGTCCTAATATACCCGGTTTTGGAGAGAATATTTCCTACATACTCTTTATACTTCAGCTGCTATGGGCAGCGAGAACACAACATCATTGCGAGAGAGACAATGTAAAATTTGGGTCTCACAGCACAGGGAGGAGCAAGACTGACCTCCCCAACACTCTGCTTTCTGGAAGTGATAAGACTTGCCCAAGTGTTCTAGGTGTAGGGCTAGAGTGTGGAGAGGTTAGGTGGAAAGGAGAAGTAAGGACTTCTTTGTTTCCTGAAAAATTCCTCTTGAAGTCTTGGCTTAGTTCTCAAAAGCCTTCGAAATGCACCTCATAGCAACTTAGCAAGGTTTTCTTTTTAATTTACCTGCTATTTTCTGATACTGTGTTCTCATGTCCTCCTAGTCCTTGCTTAGATAATTTAAAGTGAATGAGAGTCCTTTGAAAAGGTTGTGTCCATCCCCTACTTAATTATAGAGAGGTGATTGTCCCTTTTAACATGTCATAGGAATGCTTTTCCATGTAGAAGGCAACGTGAGTTGCTTCTGAAATGTTCTAGACTTGGATCAATTCTCTTTTAGGGAGTTTGTCTTATATCTGCTATTGATTGCTTTAGAGAGAAGGAAGGGGTGCATCGGGATAGGTGTCAAAATTGTCCTGTATTCAAATATTAGCCCCATGAAAGTTTTCACCAAATTATTAAATCTGTAAAATAAAACTAAGAATTCCTGGATTTGTATCAGCCAGGACTTATTTGGGCAGCAAGTGAAACAAATAAAAATACTACTTATGTAAACAAAATAGAAGTTTATTTTTCTCATACTTTAAACATGTCCAGAGCCTGCTAAGGCAGGTTCGTGGAGTTGTGAGGAATCACCCCGATCCTGTTGCTTTGCTGTCCTCCACAAGGAGTTGCTACCCATCCACGAAGTTGCCTGAGCTCCACCCATTAGTTTGCACTTGAGCTCATGGCAAAGAGGAAGCTTGGAAGAAGTGCATGGTCACCTCTTTTTCAGGGCATACTGTGGAAATGTTAACAGTTTCTGTCAGAACTTAGAGAGGTGTTGTGCTTATCTGCAAGGGTGGGAGGCGTGGGGGTATGTGGGGACAGGCTGGGAAAAGCAGTCTTTATTTTAGGTGATCATGGGCCACAATAAAAATTAGGGGCCTATTCCTCTGCAGACAAGAAGAATAGATATTGGGGGACCATTACAAGTCTTTGCCACCACCATCCCTCACCTGGGAGGATTAAGCGATACAAATATATATCATAAACTCTTAAACCTGTATCCTTGACAGATTTTGTTTTTAAAAGATCATTAGTACTGTTCTTATGGGTAGGAATTCAGAAGAGTAAAGACACAGGAATCAGGGTTGTCCTTTTCCGAAAGGGCAATTGTTAGGTGAAGTTTCATTTTGGAGAGAGTTATTGTTGAGATGTTTTATGAAGGATTATTATAAGGAAAACACCATTCATTATCCAACTACATAGAGAATGAGGGAAACTGGGAGAAAAATGGTCCACCTCCTTCATTTTGCAGATGAGGCCCAAAGAGAGGATGCTGTTTTTCCAAGGTCATAAAGCTGGTTAGTGGCAGGGCCAGAATTAAAACCCAGGATCCCTGGCAGAATATAATATACCCTGTCCGTTGCACAACCCTCCCCTCCCCCAAATGAAAATCAACTGTAAGATGAGGAGTGATTAAACTATGGAAGGAAGTTGTAGAGAAGTTGCTAGAATTTTCTGAGAACGTAAGGAACTGGGCATTTGCTCAGAGGGCTGGACAGGTTGACCTCTGACGATGACCTCAGCCTCAGGCTTTCCTCATGACTAGAGTTAGAATTCACAGTGGCTTATTCAAGTTGTCTGTGTCCTTTTGTTTCTCAGTCACTAGCTGATAGTGGCCACCCTGTGGCTACGCTGTGGTTCTTGAAATCTGGTTAGCATTGTGTTGGTCTCTGGTTGCTGGATTCTGAATTCAAGGATTCTTAGTTTATCAGCTCCTAGTACTTTTTTACCCATTCCTGCAACAGCTGTGGCCCAAGGGAGGTGGGGAGTCTGTTCCTACTGAGTGTCACAACCCCCATTCCAGCTCTTCCCTCGCATCAGGAAAACCTATTTCTGTCTTCAAAATGTGACCTTTAGCTTCTTTTATGAACATTGGCAACAAACTCTTAACACGCTCCCAGCAGCACCAGCTGCCTTTCTGACTTCTCACTTGAATTGCTAAGGAGTGTTGCTGACTAGTTGCTGAGATCCTTGTGCTTTGTGTCTTATGCTTGCAGTTTTCTTTTAATGCTTGGTGGTGTCTTGTTCCTGTTTTGCCCTTTTCTTTGTTATTCTCTTTTTTGCCCTCTTTAACTTAACACGACTTTGACTTTGTCCCAGCAATCTGTTTTCTGCCGCGTCAGGCACTATATGCCTCTCACTCTCTCCTTAATCTCCTCTGGCAAGCTTAATTAATGCACCTAATTTTGCTATGCTAAGTGGGAAACCGTCACTTGACAAAACCATGGTTACCATATGAATCTACCCTGTCTCTGTGTTATCCAGTCTTCTTCCGTGCCACTTGTTTCTCCTTTGAATGTAGGTGTTTGAACCTGGATTTATATGGCAGCAATCTCTACTTGCCAAATATCCATTCTGCCCTTTTCACCAACAAAACTCTGCTTTGAGGGAGAGTGAAAGACGGGAAATTGCTCCCAGATACGAAAACTAGAATTTCCATGTTATGCATTTTTTACCACAATAAAAGATAAAACTTAGATTGCTTCATACTTCTGTTGCTCTGAAGTTGTTATTTTTATGTGTCTGTATTTTGTCTCCTCACCAACACTAAACTCTGGATGGAAGTATGCCCTTTATTTATAAATAGCTAATCTTAGTATAATGTCTTATGCACAATGACCACTGTGCTGTGACCAATATAGTAGTAAAAGTTCATAGAGGTTAGTAAGTGTAAGTAAGTATGATGAAAAAATTATGATTTCCAGTCTCCCTTTCGTCCAGGGGTGGCCATGTGATAGTGTTCCCACCAATGTGATATAAATAGAGGTCTGAGCTGAGAATTTCTGAAAAAGTTTGGTTCCTCATACAAGTCAGCTCTTTCTTCTTTGTTCTGTGTCATTTCTGCTCCCTGGAAAATGAACACGGTACATAAAGCTGCCACAGCCATTCCTTTGGCCACAAGACAAAGGCCCAGAGGAATGAGGAGACCTCAGCCCTAGAACTCTGGGCCACTGAACTAATGTCAGCAATCTCCTACCTACAGAATTCTTGTTCAGAGAAAAATAAAGCCTTGGGTGGGTATATATCACTGCTCTGGGCGACTCTGCTACTCTTAGCTAAATGCAGTTCCTAAGTGATCCGATTATAACTAAATGAATTGAGTTTCTGTGGTGCACACTGAGATGTGCCACCCAGATCCAAACAAGGAAGAAATCACCCATTGCCTTGGCCACCGGCCATGCTGTCAGCGGGTGATCCTCAGCTGCTGGCCCTTTGGGGATTATCTCATTTTCAGAGAGCCTCATCTCCCAAGGTCATTCCCTTTCCTGGAGCGGTCCACATTCAATAAATCATCAGTTGGGTGTGAAAAGGCCTGGTCATGTTGCTGAACTTGGTAACATTCTAGAGGACCATTTAGAGTTTCCATTGGAGTGGCTGTGGCTGTCAGTGAACTAGACAGCAACTTGACTTCTCCCTCTGTCCACCCCTGATTTTCTCTCCCTTCCACAGGAACTTGTCCCAAGAGCACTCCTAAATACATACCTCTGCACTAGACTCTGTCTCTGGGTCTTCTGCTCAGAGAACACAACCTGTGATACCTGGTATATTGCTTTGCAGTCACAGATGTGTACTGATATCCTAGCCAGTACCAGGCTCAGTGCTATGCCTTGATTGGTGGTGGTAGGTGGAAGAGGGAGGGTTGACAGCACAAAGATAAATAAAACAAGGTCCTTATTCAGAAGTAGCCCTAGTCTTGGTGAAGAAGTCAGAGAAGTTAACAAATACTTTTCATTTGGTGTAGTGAGTCGAAGTATAGGGGTGATTATGTGGGATTATATGGGACAGATTGAAAAATGTCCTGAGAGAGCCAGAGAAGGTCTCACAGAGAATGTGAGATTTGAGAGGAGTCTTGAATGTGGAGGTGTTTACCATATAAAGGAAGGAGTGAAGGGGATTAAAAAAGGAAGAGCATATTTAAAAAAAAATGTGGCTTGTTGGAAAAAGACAAATGATTTTCTGGTAGGACGGAAGGCAGGTGGAATTGAAGCCAGGTAGTGGAAGACAGATAAATCTTTGGGAAACCATTTGTATTTGTTTGTATCAGAATGAAAGTTATAAGAAAATCTGAGGTTTGATGAAAGACCAATTAATGGCCATGTAAAAGGAGGTTAGGTAGGGAGAAATCAGAGAAAAGCAAACCAGGAGAGAGCCTGGTCTGGTATCTAGGCAACCCATGATGGGAAACTGAACTAGAACAGGCACTGGGGGTACAGAAAAGATGCAGTGGATTTAGGAAATTTTGGTGGGAGAGTTCTGTGGGGCTCAGAGTCTAGATTGATGTGAGTAGTAAGGAAGGGGAAGGAATCAAAAAGATGATTGAGAATTTTGGCTGATGAGATGTAGTTATGGTACTCTCAAGAGCCAGGGTAAGAATTACGAGAGGTTTAGGGTATCAAAGACATTTACAAGACAACTTGAAATAGATTTCTAACACATAGAACCTTGCCTGGGCTGCAAATGTAGGTTTCTAATACACTGAAGTGTTTGTGTTACTTGAAGCTATACGTTTGAGTGATATTGTTTAGAGAGGATGTAGAATGTAAGAAAAAAATGGCAAAGAACTGACCCCCAAGGAAACAGCTGTCATGTCTAGTAGGACTTGAGTAAGTAAATACTGTTGAATCCTGAACAGAGTGATATGACTAAATATTTGTGTTTCCACTCCCTTCATTAACATGCAGTGTAAGTCTCCCTTTGATGATTCTAGAAAACTCTAAGCTGGTGTTTAGACTTTATCACTTTGTATATTCACTGGACGAAGCTTGCCCATTTTCTGTGCTCTTGAACACTGTCATGTGGAAGGGAAAGTAGTGTTCTCCTCAGTTCCAACATTGTATCCCCTTTTAACAAGGTAAGGGGCCCAAACTCAGAGCCATAATAAGGTGACTGGCATTCACAGAAAGCAACTGTAAATGCTGAACCCTTGAATCAGGAGGGTTTTCTGCAATAGAAGCACTTACTCTACAAATTCTTTGAAAGCAAGAGCTCTTATATTTGTCATTGAAAGACTTGGTGAGGAGTAAACACTTAATAACTTTGTGTTGAACTGAATCAAATGGAGCTGAACCAAGCCTGTAAGAGTCTCTTCAATAAATGATGCTTTACAATCATTACTTGACTCCAAATGTGGGGTTTTCTGCAAAGACGGACAATATATATCTAGTTTCAGAAATACTAAAATTGAGGTAAATGCGAATGTGTTTCTGATTGTATTCAACAGTGAAACTCAAACTCATTTTTATATGAGGTGGTATCTTTGTATCTTAGTGCATTCAGGCTGCTTTTACAGAATGCCATAGACTGGGTGGCTTATAAGTAACAGTTACTTCTCACCATTATGAGGCTGGGAAGTCCAAGTTTAAGGCACCAACAGATTTGGTGTCTGCTGAGCACCTGCCTCATGGTTCATAGACAGCTGTCCTATCGCTGTGTCCTCACATGACAGAAGGAGCAAGGGGTCTTTGGGGTCTCCTTAAAAAGGCATAATACCATTCATGAGGCCTCCACCCTCATGATGTAATCACCCCCCAAAAGGTGCCAACACATCTCCTAACCCCATCACACTGGGGATTATACTTCCACATAAGAATTTGAGGGGGGTACGAATATTCATTCCATAGCAGGCAGATAGAAATGTTCGAAGTCCATAGTGACAGAGGCAGCAGAACATAACCAAATATGGGATTCCCATATTTTTTTATTTTATTTTTTTTCAATGTTTATTTATTTTTGGGACATGAACGGGGGAGGGGCAGAGAGAGAGGGAGACACAGAATCGGAAACAGGCTCCAGGCTCTGAGCCATCAGCCCAGAGCCCGACGCGGGGCTCGAACTCACGGACCGCGAGATCGTGACCTGGCTGAAGTCGGACGCTTAACCGACTGTGCCACCCAGGCGCCCCGGGATTCCCATATTTAAACTAACAGCTTAGTAAAGTTGCATACATTGATGTGCAGAAACTTTACAGAATTCTCTCCCCTCAAGAATTAAAGGCAAGCTCATGAAGCAGGTGTTATTCATTCAAAAACACTCAACTATCATTTGTGAGTCTCTTTGGTGTGCTAATAAACATTCTCATTTATTTGTTCTTGGTGTTGCTTTGCATTGTTTGGCACACAGATGATACGAGCTATTGTATTTTATCCATCCAGCATCTCCCGTGATATAAACAACATAACTCCTTGAATAGGAGTAAAACAAGGACTGTTTGAGTTTGATTGGCCTAGTCACACAACCTAGATCTCAAACTTAGGTCTGACTGACTCAAAGTTCCATACTCTTTAAAACATGTCCACACTGTTTCCATTAAATCCTTCATTAAAAATGTGTACAGGCCCTCAAGCCCTCACTAAGGGGAAGTAAATACAATTCTCAGATGTCTTAATTCTCTTAGTGTATCATGCATCCCAGCAACAGGAAATGCTGGGGAATATGCAGACTTTATCTCAACTGTTTCCCATTCCAGACCCTTCCATTTCTGTATTTTATAGCTGTAATTAAAATGAGCTCAATTAGTTTTTGATTCTTCATATCTTGGCCTTTTTCTCTTTGTGTTCTGTAATCCTCAGTTAATATCTAAACTGTTTCTAAAAAGTTATTACAGTAACTTAGTAACGGTTTTACTTTTGTAAGTCCGTCACCTTAGAAACTAAAAAGTCTGGTGGATTGGGTCTTTATTATGAACACCTTTATTTCCCAAACGTAACTTCTGAGGCATTTGGTATCTCATGCTTTGTTTTGTGATATGCTAACATAACTGTATAGACACAGAAGGGCTGACTTTAAAGTTGAAGACCCAAGTGCCTTGACTTGTCTAAATGATGACTTAGGGGTTGTTGTAATTCTGTGTACATAGGAGAAAGATGGAACCCAGGAGAAGGTGATCTGTTTGAGATAAAGGAAAGGAATGAGGAAATAAGTGCTGAGTAAGAAAGTATAGAATGATGATCATTCTGTGGATGGATTTGTATCAGCGTTTTCTGTTTTAATTAGTTTATGGACTAGGTTCCACTGGATTGAAATCACTATAGTTTCTTCAGGCCGTATCAGTACTCCTCTGTGCATCTTTTCCCATTAGCATCTGACACAAGTTTCCCCTTTTGATGTAAAGTTCTTGAGAACAAAAGAGGTTTGGACATCAACAAATTCAGACAGTAATCTAAATTGGACAGGGTTCAGTGGTTGGCAACACTAGCTGCTTTTTGGGATCACCTGAACAGTATTGGTCCTCAAACTTGACTATACACCCAAATCACCTTAAAAAAAATACCAATGCCTGAGTTTTACCCCCAGAGATTCCACATCTATTGGCCTGGGAATTGGCCCCCCCCGCCCCCCCCCACACACACCACCACCACCAGAGTTTCTAAAGTGCAACTTAAGAACCACTCTGATAGAGGATGAAAATCATTAAGATAGAGGCTAAATTTGGGGGAAAGATAGTAGGGAAGAGGGTCAAAAGCCAAGACTGGCCTGAGTTGCAAAAGTAGCCAAAAGGAGGTTAACTGCAGGTGGTTTCCAATTTTGGATATTGGGTAGAGAAGAACATCTTGAGGACCACTGAGATCCCAGCAAATGAGGGGTAAGCAAATCAGGAGCCAAGCTGGGGTGTGTGACCAGCTTTCTTGGTGGTGTTTCATGGATAGCTTAATATATAAATTATCATCTAAATCACACATTTTTGAAAATGAAAAGGAGTGCTATTAACAAGTACAATGAAACAGTGGGGATTAACTAAAATTATCTTGGATAAATTGGGGGGTATGTTCACCCTTAGCATGGGTCTCATTCATCACTTCTGATGCTAAGGTCATTTGGCTAGTGTAAACATATCCTTTATTTTATTTTTTTCTTTTATTTTTTTTTCTTTTTAAAAATTTACATCCAAATTAGTTAGCATATAGCACAACAATGATTTCAGGAGTAGATTCCTTAGTGCCCCTTACACATTTAGCCAACCCCCCCTCCCAAAACCCCTCCCATAACCCTCAGTTTGTTCTCCATATTTATGAGTCTCTTCTGTTTTGTCCCCCTCCCTGTTTTTATATTACTTTTGTTTCCCTTCCATTATGTTCATCTGTTTTGTCTCTTGAAGCCCCCATGAGTGAAGTCATATGATTTTTGTCTTTCTCTGACTAATTTCACTTAGCATAATACCCTCCAGTTCCATGCACATAGTTGCAAATGGCAAGATTTCATTCTTTTTGATTGCCAGGTAATACTCCATTGTATATACATACCACATCTTCTTTATCCATTCATCCCTCAATGGACATTTGGGCTCTTTCCATACTTTGGCTATTGTTGATAGTGCTGCTATAAACATGGGGGTGCATGTGTCCCTTCGAAACAGCACCCCCATATCCCTTGAATAAATACCTAGTAGTGCAATTGCTGGGTCGTAGGGTAGTTCTATTTTTAGTTTTTTGAGGAACCTCCATACTGTTTTCCACAGTGGCTGCACCAGCTTGCAGTGCCACCAACAATGCAAAAGAGATACTCTTTTTCTGCATCCTTGCCAACATCTGTTGTTGCCTGAGTTGTTAATGTTAGCCATTGTGACAGGTGTAAGGTGGTATCTCATTGTGGTTTTGATTTGTATTTCCCTGATGATGAGTAATGTTGAGCATTTTTTTCATGTGTCGGTTGGCCATCTGGATGTCTTCTTTGGAGAAGTGTCTATTCATTCTTTTGCCCATTTCTTCACTGGATTATTTATTTTTTGGGTGTTGAGTTTGACAAGTTCTTTATAGATTTTGGATACTAACCGTTTATCTGATATGTCATTTGCAAATATCTTCTCCCATTCCATCGGTTGCCTTTTAGTTTTGCTGATTGTTTCCTTCACTGTGCAGAAGCTTTTTATTTTGATGAGGTCCCAGTGGTTCATTTTTGCTTTTGTTTCCCTTGCCTCTGGAGATGTGTTGAGTAAGAAGTTGCTGCGGGCAAGATCAAAGAGGTTTTTGCCTGCTTTCTCCACTAGGATTTTGATGGCTTCCTGTCTTACATAATTTAGGTCTTTCATCCATTTTGAGTTTATTTTTGTATATGGTGTAAGAAAGTGGTCCAGGTTCATTCTTCTGCATGTTGCTGTCCAGTTTTCACAGCGCCTCTTGCTGAAGAGACTGTCTTTATTTCATTGGATGTTCAAACATATCCTTTATAAGTAGAAAGTGGTTAATTTTTTTGATCTCTGATAATATCATAGTCACAGCTCCACCAGCTTCTTTATACAATGATTCTCAACCTAAGCTGCATATTAGCATTACCTAGAACTTCTAAAAAAACAAATATTGATCCCCATCCTCAAAAAATTCAGATTTTGAGAGTAGAAATCCAGACATTACAATTCTTCTTTTAAAGTTTTTTAAGTGTTTCCAATCTTCTGCTATGGTTGCCATTGGGTTTGCTCAACCTGAAAGTGTTTTCATCCCTTTGTGGAGGGCTGACCGATGACAAGTGACAATATATCAAGATGGATTGTGCGGTTTATGTAATGAGTCTTGTTGGTTTATAGCCATAATTCCTGTATGTGCTTTGTCCCATTTGGTGTTAAAATTATGTGATGGTTTGGGGACTCATCATCTTTAAGTTGCTGTGGGTTTGTGAAGACTTTGGCAGTGAGTATTTTCAACTGTTTCGCCAATGTGATGGTATTCAAAGAAGAAAAAGTCTGAAACCCCTTTTATAAAACTTTTAGAATACCATGATATTACCCTAGGATGTAAAAGGCTCTCCATTGATGAGAAGAAAAGCATCTCCTTTTATGTTTTCAGTGAATATTAAGCACGTCCTCTGTGAAATAGCTGACTTTTAAATTCCAGATAATCAGCACTTCTCTATTCTTTTATCCCTTACCCTGGGGCTGCTTTTTTGTTTGTTTGTTTGTTTGTTTGTTTGTTTGAGCAGTAGCTCATTAGAGTTCATCAAAGGAGGAAACATCATAAAGAAGGAGAGACCAGACTAAATGCTATTTTCATTAATGGGTGTGGTGATAGGGTTGAATGGGAGGAAAATATGAAGCTGGGGTGGGAGTGGTGCTTCTACATTATCTAAATGATGCCATTCATTTGCCTTTTTTTCACTCTTTATGTTTTGAGAGAACAAATCATGGTCAAATCTTTAATTCTCTTGGCTTCCAGAATATAAGAGAAGTTTGAAGATATAATTGCATTGAATTAGCTCACCCACATGACAAATTGATATTTTAAAACTAATAAAAATCCCTAAAGAAATGTGTATAGCTGTTCCAGAAAGTTGAGTTGTCAAGAAAAGAGACTTATTTGCATAATTTGGAGAACTTATTCCCCTCCAAACACCTGTGTGGTAGTATTTATATGGGCTACATCTGGTGTGAGTCTCTGTGCTCTTTCTTTTTTTTACCCACCTAGCACCTGCTTGAAATTGCTGTGTTGTCAGGAGAAATTAGGGTTGTATTGGATTCCTCAGTAGATTCTACAACATAATTAGACCAGGAGTTTAACTGAGTAGCAGAGAGGTTGAGAGATGGAAAGGCAATGAGTGAGGGCTATAACAGGGCTTCCTCTACCATTTCATAGAAGATTTCTCTCATTGACCCTCCCCCAGAAAGTAGGAACACAGAAGAACCTTCCATCCTGGAGGCAACCAGCACTGATTGTATACAACTGAGAAATGTCATATATAAGGCATTAGAGAATTTCTAGTCACCCAACTCTTCTCTGTAAAATGAAGAAAGTAAGGCCCAGGGAGACAGAAATGTTCCATATCCAGCTAATTCAGTTTTCTAGTTTCTCATTCATTGTTCTTTTCACTGTATCCCATTGTCCAGCTGGAAATTTACCAACTCTAGGGCTCCACTGACTTGTTTGGGAACTGTACAAATGAGGAAGTATTCATGTCAGACAGCAAGTGAGTGAGCCGCTTTTACCAAATTTATTTTGGAGTTCTACATAAGATGTTCAGAGTAGAGAAAAACCACAGTTTTGCTACCAAAAATATAAAATACCCATTGGCCCAAAGGGTAAGTTGCTTGAACACACTTTTGAAACCCTAGAATCTGGCACTGGCATCGGAACAAAGTATCTCTCAGTAAGATCTTACTTAAAGAGTATGGGAAGGAACACATGAATGAAAGAATATGACTTGCCATCTTTGTTTCTCTCCTTGTATAATCCTTTCAGGCAAAGGTTTGACATACACTTCCAAGTGGAATATACACATGATCTAAGTCAGACAAAGCTACCATGTCTTGTAAACAGAAGTAATGTCAAAAACCATACCTTCTTAGCCCTCTGAGTGAATGAAATCATGTACCATCATGGGAAAGAGCATGGACTCTGGAAACTGACTGAATTCAAATCCCATCTTTGCCATTTATTGGCTGTAAGAAATTGAGTAAGTTTTTTTGTGATTTAGTTTGCTCATCTGTAGAATGGGCACAATAGCATCTACCTCATGGGAAGATGAAATGTTTTGAGACATACAAAGCTTTAGAATAATATATGGCAGGGGCTCCTGGGTGGCTCAGTCAGTAAGCGTCTGACTTCAGCCCAGGTCATGATCTCACGGTTTGTGGGTTCGAGCCCTGCGTCAGTGCTGACAGCTCAGAGCCTGGAGGCTGCTTCGGATTCTGTGTCTCCCTCTCTTTCTGCCTCTCCCCTGCTCATGCTCTGTCTCTCTCTTTCTCAAAAATAAAAAAAAAAGAAGAATATATGGCAGATGTAAGCACTTAATAAATATTGATAGTTGTTATCAGCCAAGAAAGATAATGCCTGGAAAGTCCTTTTGTGGTCATCTTCTCCAAAGTTCCATCATTTCTCAGTAGATTTTTCTTTCTACCTCCTATGTTTCTCATACACATGTGTAGGGTTTTTTTTTTTCCTTCTTCCAATGCCTTAGTGCAGAAACTGCATGTGAATGTCCCATCTTGCTGTTGCTGGATTCATCATATCCTATACCATCATAGAATGTTAGAGCTGGAAGAAATCTATAGATTGTTCAGAATGTACAATGCCTTTGATTTCCTGGCTCATTCATAATGGCATTTTGGAATACTTTGCCTTCTATAAAACATCTTAACTTGGATAGAATGATTACATTATCATTGTGAAAAACAATTATAAAGAAATGATTTAAATGGAAATGTTTAGGTCTTTTTGAGATGCTGCATATACTGGTTGCCCCCAGAGATGTTTGCTGACCTGAATAGACTTTATATATAGAACCACATGGTTGGTTATTTTTCTTTTTTTGTATCAGATTATGTTATCAAAAGTTCCTGGCCTGTGTTGGAGGAAAGCACAATATCTTGGCAAATAGAGGGACTAGTCTAAACATATCACCTATTGGCTTGAATCTCAAATATATTTCTAGTTTCAGTCAGAGGAGGACTCAGAGAAAAGTGGATATATGAGACCAAGTACAGGAATAAAATTACAATAAATATTATTTATATGAACTCAATATCTGTTTATTAGAAAAGATCAGGCTTGGCTGCAGGGATAATGATGACAAATATTGCTAGACATATGATGATTGATTTAACCAAGCAGAGTCTGGAAGTGGAGCCCTTATCAAAAGAGGCCCAAACAAAATGCTTCAAAATTAAATGGTTGCAACACACACACACACACACACACACACACACACACACACTCACAAGGGGAACAAATGCCTATTCAGATCAAAACAGAAATTCAGGAACTCATGATTTACCTAATTGTGCAACTAATGAGTGTGAGCTGGACAATGACAATGATGATTTTGAAACCAATCCAAGTCTTGAAAAGAAGGAAGAGCTGTAGGAGAGAAGGCATCCTTTTCAAACACCTGTAGCACCTTCCTGACACAAAGGCAGAGTCAACTCTGCAATCAGAGTGCTGTGAAAGATGGTACAATTATTGCAAGTCAAGAGCCAAAAATATGTGCCTGTGCCTAGAAACTGCAGATGGGCAGTTGTAGGTATTTGTCCTTTTTCTGTCACCTCATTGGATCCAACCTCAGTGGGTACAAGCCTAGTACTGCTGAACCAAGTGTCCTAGCTGTCACATAGGCTAATCTTTGTCCAACTTTGTCCAACTAGGAAATCATGAGACCTTGTTCATCAATAGTGCTATGTATCTTGGAGACCAGAGAAGAAAAATTCAACTACTGTGGAATGGATCCATTGAGATCAGGTCTATGGAGACCTCCTTGAATACTGGAAACTAAAACCTAGAAAGAGGCTAATAAGAAATGCACTGACATGAACCAAAAGCTAGTTTCTCTTAAACCTGCCTTTTCATTGGATTGCTGATCAAAAGGAGCTACAGAAACATGTATGGGTTTGTCTAGGCCAGTGGAGAAAAGTTTCATAGACAAGCACTTGGATGTGTTTGTTGTGCTTTGGTCACACAGAATTTAAAATCTTGGGTTGAGTGGAATTGTATTCTTCAAATAAAGCTCTTCCGGTTTTCTAGGACCTTCAAAATAAATAGAAGAAAAAGGAGAAAGAGGGAGAGGAATATAGAAAGGGAGAAAAGGAAAGAAAATAAAAGAAACAGTCTCTGCTTAATGATGTTGACTACTATTTATTTTGGTATTCGAATGGAAAGTATTGATGTTTTACCTTGGGTTGGAGTGCAAAGATTAGTTCTTCATTTTGAAATAGAATGTAAAAATACCTTTCTTCACTGGGATTTTGGGAACAATTATTGACCTTTTAATAGAATTGAGGTAAATTTGCATATTAAATACACAGATATTCAGTTTGATGTTAATGCATATTACTTTGACAATTATATATACTTATGTAACAACCACCCAAAACAGTATGTAGAATAGTTTCATCACCCCAGAAATTCCTCATACCCTTCTCCTTCCAGTCTCTTGCTTTGCAAGAAAACAACCACTATTCAGATGTGTATTTCCATACATTTATTTTATACATTCTTGAATTTCATATAAATACAGTCCTTTGTTTCTGGTTTCTTCCTTTCAACATAATGTTCTGTAGAGTCACTTCTGTTGTTTATGTACCTGTAGTTTATACCTTCTTTGGATATACCAAAATATTTTTATTCATTCTTCTGTTTATGGACATTTGGACTTTTTCAGTTTTCAGCGATTATGAAGAAAGCTGCTGTGAAGATTCTTATACAATGTTTTAATGGACATATGTTTTTGTTCCTCTTGGGTAAATACATAGGAACACAACTGTTGGGCTGTAGAGGAAATGTATGTCTAACTTTATAAGCAACTCCAAACAGTCCTCAAAGTGGTGTCACACCATCTTATACTCTTAGGAACGAATGAGAGAGTTCTAGTTTCTCTGTATTCATGCCAACATTTGGCATTGTCACTGTTTGTTATTTTAGCTATTCCAGTGGATTTGAAATGTTATCTCATTGTTGTTTAAATTGTATTCCCTGCTGATTAAACTATATAGGCATCTTTTCATATGCATGTTGGTCACCATAGATCTTCTTTTGTGAAGTATCTTTCACATCTTTGCCCATGTCTTTATAAATTGAATTGTTTGTATTCTTTTTTTTTTTAAGTTTATTTATTTTGAGAGAGAGAGAGAGAATGAGCAAGGGGGAGAGGGCAGAGAGAGGGAGAGACAGAATCCCAAGCAGGCTCCATGCTGTCAGCGTACAGAGCCCAACGCGGGGCTTGAACTCACCAACTGGGAGATCACGACCTGCGCTGAGATCAAGAGTCTGTCACTTAACTGACTGAGCCACCCAGGCGGCCCTGTTTGCATTCTTATTGTTGATTTGTAGGAGTTCTTTATAGACTCTGAATATTCATATTGTAAATATTATCTTCATTTCTTTCATTACATTACTTTTCATTTTCTAGTAATATATTTAGAAGATTAAAAAAAGGTTGTTTTAAACTCTGATTAAATTCAATATATATATATATTTTTTTTCTTTTATGTCTATTGCATTCAGTATCTTATCTAAGAAAGATTTGCCTTTTCCAAAGTCACAGAGATACTCCCCTCTTTTCTTACAGAAGCTTTATAAAGGTCACATCTTTTAGTTCAGCCTATAATCCATGTCAAATTGATTTTGTTTAAAGAATCAGGTAGGATTTGAAATTTTTTTTAATTATTTTTTATACAGATATCTAGTTATTTCAGTGCCACTTGTTAAAAAATTTGTTTTAACTTGTTTTGTTCCATATTAGATTGCTTTGGTGCCTTTGTCGAAAAACATTTGAAAATGTATAGGTTCATTTCTAGACTCTTTTCGGTTATATTTTTATACTTGTTTATCCTTATAAAAGTATTACATTTTCTTGTTTCTATATCTTCATAGTATATCTTGAATTCAGATGTGAGTCCTCAGACACTCTTATTTTTCAAGATCATTTTGACTATTCTAGATCATGCGCATTTTGACAAAAATTCATGATCAATTTGGCAATTTCTTTAAAAACCTCTGCTGGTATTTTGTTTGGATTGCTTTGAATCTATATCAATTTGGGGAAATTAATAACTTATATGTATACTTTAACATGAAATAGCTCCTAAATTTTTTTTTAAATTTTGACAACTTTGTATGGTTTTTACTATTTAAGTCTGTACATGTTTTGCTAAATTTATCTCTAAGTATTTTACTTTTATGTTGTTTTAAATTAATTTTGTTTTCTAATTATTTATGATTAATATACAGAAATACAGTTGATTGTTTTATATATTGATATTATGTCCTGTGACTTTGCTAATTAATTTATTAATTTTGTTATATTTTTAGATTCCATAGGACTTTATCACCCTAGACTATAATATTTTCTGTGAGTAATGGTAATTCTCCTTTCCACTCTTCCCCCCCACCACCCCTGCTTGCACTGTCCAGAGCTTTCAGTATACTGTTAAATAGATGTAATGATAGTGTAAATCTTTGCCTTGTTCCTAATACTGGGTAAAAATGTTCAGTGTTTCACCATTAAGTATGTTAGCTCTAGGTCTGTCATAGTTGTCCTTTATCGCTCTCAGGAAGCTCCCTTCTGTTTCCAGTATCTGAAGAGGTATTAACATGAATAGGTTTTTGAGTTTTGTCAAATACTTTTTCTGCACTTCTTGTGATTATGATGATGTTTTTCTTCCTTTATTATGTTAAATTATGTGGCAAGTTATATTGATTCATTTTAAGTGTTAAACCAGCCCTGTATTCCTGAAATGAACCTCATTTGGTCGTGATATGTTATCTCTCTTACATATTTTTGCATTTTACACGTTGCTTATATGTTGCTAATATTGCAGTGGACACACAGCCATCATACTCTCTCATTGGATTTAATTCTTGAGAGGGCAATTTATTTCTATCTTTGAAAGTACCTATCGCTGTATCATACTCATGGTATCCAATAAATACATAGAAAATATTTTAAGAATAGAAAACTTCATGAATAAACAAATGTGTGTGCTTTGGTTCTCCCATGTCTCTTTCCAGAGTAGGCTTTGCTTAATAAAAAGCATGGGCTTAAAACCTTTTCCTCTGCATAGTTAGGGTGCCATATACAGCTGTGTGCCATTACAGCTGTCCATGGTGTAGACAGGTGTCTGTATGGTTCCATTCTCACTCATGCAAGGAGGCTCCTCCATGAGATTGTAGTGATCATGAAAGGGCTCTGGATGGGATCCTAGTCTGGGCTCCGCTGCCACCAGGAGATGTTGAGCAACCCACTTCTTCTGCCTGTGTCTCTGTTTCCTCATCTATAAAGTAAGAAGGCTCTGTGGTCTCTAAGCCCTCTTCTAGGTATAAAATTCTATGAGTCTGGGGTACAACCCAATGAAGGGAGGCCAGGAATAGAAACTAGGTCTCCTCAGGCCAAGCAGGCTGTTTTCTCCATGGAGAACTCTGCTTTCCTCGTTCTGATAATGACTATTCCATGCTGTTTGTTTAAAGGCATGTATTAAAAGTGTTCAGCAAAAGGAATGCCTATTCTCCTTCTCTTCTATTACCAACTCCCATGAAACGATGCTACAAGTTTTTTTTTTTTTTATACCCAGTTTCTGTTAACATGAAGATGGAAGTTAAACCCTTCTTTTTTTTCCAGCTTTACTGAGGCATAATTGACAAATAAATTGGTAAGATATTTTATATATACACAGATCCTTATTTACTGATAATTAATCCCTCAGTACCTTAGAGCCTGTCTGTATGATTCATTTGAAGACTGAATAGTCCAATTTATGTTTTATGATGTTCTAGCCGTAATTTTTTCAGCTTCAGTTATATTTCCTCTGCCCAACTGTTATACAGCTGGTGCTAAGCTCATAGATTATGCTTCAAGTCAGCCTTTGGAGTTTCTCATTGAGTTTTTTGTTAAGGAGGGATTAAAAATATAAATTTTTAATTGAGTAATATACAAATACAGTCTCATTTTGAAAACTTCAAACATTATAGTCAATGCTTAAATCCTTCTGAACCAACCACCTTCTTTCCTGGTCACCTCCCAAGGGATTATCCATTTGGTGACTATTCTCATGTATTTACATACATACATACACCTAAAGAAATCTAAAATGTCAATATAAAAGGCTTCATGCAGTGCATAATTTTCAAAATATTCCCTCATTATGTTGTGTCAGTTTATCAATATTATGAGTGGTTCTACAGTGAAATTTCTTATACATGTTGTCTTGGACACAGGTATAAGGAAAAGTGGCAGGAAGTAGAATTGCTATATCATGAAGCATGTATATGGTTTTATTTATTTTCTTATTTATTTATTTATTTATTTATTTATTTATTTTCTTATTTATTTATTTTCTTATTCATACATTCATTTAGAGCCGGGGAGAGAGAGAGAGAGAGAGAGGGAGAGAAAGAATCCCAAGCAGGCTCCCTACTGTCAGTACAGAGCCCAACATGGGGCTTGATCTCATGAACCTTGAGATCATGGCTTGAGCCAAGATCGAGTCAGACCCTCAACCAACTAAGCCACCCAGGTGCTCCAACATGTATGTATTTTATTTTAATAGATAATATTATAGCAGAGTGGTTAAGAGCATCGGCTCTGGAACCAGACTACCTAGGTTTGAATCCCTTCTCTGCTACTTCTGTGTGATTTGGGCTCTGCAAAGTAAGGATACGTTCTCATAGGATTATTATGGGGTTTAAATACAATAATACATTGAAGCACTTAAAATAGCTCCCACCCCCAGTATGTCCTCTGCTACACTTCAGTTCACTGAAGCTAGGGACCAAGTCTTACTCACATTGTATCCCCACCAAAGTGCCATACTTGGCACATATTAGGAATTCAGGAAATCCTTTTTGAACAGTCTTAGTTTAACACCAAAATGGCTATTCTTCCATATAGCCATAGTAGCTCCTTGCAGAAGAGAAGCAGAGTCAAAGTGGGGGCAAAATGAATATTTATTGAGTGTCTGTTACTGATATATGCCAGGTATCATGCTGGGTACTCTACATTGCTTACCTAAGTTAACTGCCCTATTAGGTCTCAATTTATAGATCAAGTAATTATGGCTCAGAGTGTTTAAGTAACTTGTCCAAGGCCACACAGCTAGCAAGTTGTAATTCAAATTCAGTATTGTCTTCTTTTTGATCCAATGAATACTCTCCCAGGACAGACAGCAGAGTGTCTTTAGTATAGACAGGGTACTCATGGGGGAAGGTATACTTTGTCTAAGGTGTCCTAATCCTCTATCAAGAACCCCCACCCCAAAAAAAAGTTTCCTAAAAGTAGTCACTATCTTAAGATATAGTTAACATTAGGGGCGCCTGGGTGGCTCAGTCAGTTAAGCATCTGATTTCGGCTCAGGTCATGATCTCACAGTTTGTGGGTTCAAACCCCACATCAGGCTCTGTGCTAATAGCTTGGAGCCTGGAGCTTGCTTTGGATTCTGTGTCTCCCTCTCTCTCTGCCCCTCTCCTGCCCACTCTCTGTCTCTCTCTAAAATAAATAAACATTAAAAAAAATCTAATTAACATTAAGCAGATGAGAGGAGTCTTGGATCTTAGCCAAAAATTTAAAAAGTATTTTAAAATGCAGGAAAAGCAGAAGTAATGAATTTTGCAGAGTGTATCAACCAAATTGATACTCCCAATATTAGGGAGATACCAATCAGAATACTCCAAATTTTATACACAATGAAGGATAGCATCTGTATACTAAAAGATATGTTTACAGCAGCAGACCCAAGGACAGGGTACTCCCAGCTCTCAACGCCTGGGTTAGTACGATATCAGTTTGCTATTACTACAGTGATGCTGTGGCACAAATAACCACAAAAACTCAGTGACACCAGAAATGTGACTTTATTTAGCTCAGGTGTCTGTGGGTTGGCTGAGGGCCAGATGGTTTAGGCTGGGCTCCTTCATGTTCTTTCTGGTTGGGGCAACTCTGTTCCTTAAAAATCTTATTCTCTTCTTCAAACTGAGGGCTATCCAGGACACGTTCTATCGTGGTAAATGGTGAATGTCCCAAAAAGCAAAAAGCATCACACAAGGCCTCTTATGGCCTGAACTCAGAGCTAACACAGTGTCCCGTCCGCTTCATTCTATCATCAAAGAAAGTACACCATGGAGAAACCCAGAGTCAAAGTGTGGAGAAATACACTCTGTGCTTTTGGGGTGAAGAAACCACTGGCAAAGGGCATGGAATCAGGGAAGGTGGAAAACTGACCAGCGATGCAATCTACCTCTAGAATTTTTTTAAACTTTTTAATTTTTATTTTATTATTTTTTTAATTTTATTTTTTTAAAATTTACATCCAAATTAGTTAGCACATAGTGAAACAATGATTTCAAGAGGAGATTCCTTAGTGCCCCTTATCCATTTAGCCCATCCCCCCTCCCACACCCTCTCCAGTAACCCTCTGTTCTCCATATTTATGAGTCTCTTCTGTTTTGTCCCCTTCCCTGTTTTTATATTATTTTTGTTTCCCTTCCCTTATGTTCATCTGTTTTGTCTCTTAAAGTCTTCATATGAGTGAAGTCATATGATATTTGTCTTTCTCTGACTAATTTCACTTAGCATAATACCCTCCAGTTCCATCCACATAGTTGCAAATGGCAAGATTTCATTCTTTTTGATGGCCGAGTAACACTCCATTGTGTATATATACCACATCTTTATCCATTCATCCATGGATGGACATTTGGGCTCTTTCCATACTTTGGCTATTGTTGATACTGCTGCTATAAACATGGGGTTGCATGTGTCCCTTTGAAACAGCACACCTGTATCCCTTGAATAAATGCCTAGTAGTGCAATTGCTGGGTAATAGGGTAGTTCTATTTTTAGTTTTTTGAGGAACCTCCATACTGTTTTCCAGAGTGGCTCCACCAGCTTGCATTCCCATCTACCATTAGGATTTTAGTGAGAGTTCCTCTGAGGGTATGTGTCTGCTCTTCCAACATCGACTGGGTGGCTAAGACAGAAAGAGGAGATGGATGGTTTCTTTGTTTTTGTTTTTTGTTTTTCTTTTTTGGAATTACCACTCTTATTTCACTAGTGAGGCTGTGATGGAAAATGCCTCCTTCAATCCTCCCTCCCCTATGGGCACATGGAGTGAAGAGTAATTTAAAATGAGCAGGCTGCTTTAGAATTTTCAGAACACCTGCATCTTATTTTAGAAGCAATTGATGCTCTTGGCCTGGTTTGTGCTTGGGCAATTTGGAGTGATTAAAGAATTTTACATCTCTCAAGTGCTTCTGTGTTCAGATGAGCCAAAATAAGGGTTGGGTGCAAATCTTCTTCAGTACTTTCTTTTTTTCTTTCAGGCATTTTTAATTACTAATCACCTAATAAAGTAGTTAAGATATGAAGTTCCCAGTGTCCCAGTTTGAATTCACAGCAGAACAAATTTAGAAGCCTCCCTGGCAAACTCCAGCTCATTGGGTTGGTATTTTTTTTTACCCTTTCCTTTCTTATTTTTAACAACAAGAAGAGTTTGCCTCTGTATTTGTCATTTTTGCTTACATGGTGCAGGCTTGAAGGAAGTCAGCTTAAAACAGATGCTCTCTTAAATGAGAAGTATTCTGGGATGGGGATGAGATGAAGTAGGGAGAAAAGAAGAGTGAGGGACCGGATGGAGTAGGAGCTGGAAAACAAGACGGGTCACTGGTACTACCTACTTTCTGTTAGGGATACATAGATAACCGAGGGCTGATGACCTAGATGCAAGGGAAACAAAAACACTTGACTTTTTTCTTTATAACTCTTTATTTATTTTTGAGAGTAACAGAGTGCGAGCAGGGGAGGGGCCAAGAGAGGGAGACTCAGAAACTGAAGCAGGCTCCAGGCTCTGAGCTGTCAACCCAGAGCCCGATGCAGGGCTCGAACTCATGGACTGAGATCATGACCTGAGCTGAAGTCGGATGCTTAACTGACCGAGCCACCCAGGTGCCTCAACCCTTGACGTTTTAAGTGAAGCTGTCTCCCAAGGAGGTAGATTATACTAAATACATGTTCCACTGTTAATGAGAACAATGGATTTGGAAAAGCAAAAGGGTGGGTTTGGAAATGTAGCTTGGCAATAGAAGCCTGTAAGAGCAGAACTGATCTGCATCAAGGAAAAATATGGAATTCCCAAGAGCTTCTACTCAAAGTATTGTTCTTGGACCAGCAGCATGGGCAACACCTGGGAGCTTGAGACCACCCTAGATCTATTAGATTAGAATCCACACTGTAGGAAGATCCCCAGGTGATTCACATGTACATTGGAGCTGGAGAAGGACTGCCTCTGAACAGGAGGGAAAGGAGGAGTAAAGATGGGGAGAAGAGGGAGATAGGAATGAGATGGTTTGGGCTAAGGAGTGGGAAGCTGCCTGTGAAAAATCACCAGTGGTGGGCAGACCAATGGACTTTTAAGAACAAAACTGCCTAATGCTCAATTTTAGTAGTTTACTTTCCTGAAGTATAAATCCCTCATATGTATCCTCTCTACCCTTAAAGTTTCTTCTGTATATCATAATGGCTTGTGGTAGTGTCTGCTTCTGCATGTGTATGTAAATGCCAGGACTACCTGAGTTTCACATCTGAGTCTAGGTGAGAGAGGATAGAGATAGCAGATATAGCAGGGCAACATGATTCTGGACCTAATTGATCTGTTGGATTTGGAAATCTTGGATAAGAGACAACCAAGGAGATACTGGTAATGATGAGAATGTTTTAGAATATGTTAATATATTTTTCCCTTTAGCATTTGCTTGCGACCTCCACATTCAACTAGAGGAAAACTTTGTCTCAAGGAGTGCTGGGATTGTTAAAACAATCAGAGAGTGTCAGTGTGCAACTTCTTATTGTCTTGAATACTAAAAGCATTTCTTAAATTGTAGAAGCTCTCCTTTATATAGCAGGACTCAAGCCTACCTGGCTCTGATCATAGAAAGTTATTCTGAACACTGGTATAAAGAAGATCCAAACCTTGAACATAAGGAAGGTACCATCTGGCAAGAAGTGGACACAGAAGTCTTTAGCAGAATAAGGAGGAGATAGTTGAGATAAGTCCAAGGTGAGGACTCTGCCCCACAAGGAATCCGGTTTCTCCATTCCATGGGCTTTAGCTTAAAGGAGCTGAGAAGAAACCCCAGATGGGTTGAGGAAGAAGCCAAAAGCAGAGAAGACTTCCTGTTTGTAACTCTAGGAGGGGACATGACAGCTGTCTCATGGTGACATGTGGTGACCCCAGTAGGATTGAAATGGCATTGTAGAATGTAGAATGAAGACTTGATACCGTTTTCCCACTAACACCTACCCCACTGTTCCAATAGCCTGTGGATAATGAGGGAAGGACCACATTTTACCTCTGTGCTCAGCGAAAATGTGGTATATATCTGAAGGACATTCTCTGGCAAGGTCTGGCCAGAATGTCCCTGTTTGTGGCTGAGGGTTTCTAGGAGGACTGGCCAAGCTGCTATTAAATTGGAGTCATAGAGCTCAGAAGATCAGCTGAGCCTGCAAAAGCTGATGGCAGAGTCAGCAAGGAGAAGCCAGGCCTCAACCACAAGTGACCCCAGCTGTGGAGGAGTGGTTGCCCTGAGGGCAGAGGCCCACTGCCTAAATCCCGGGTGGGGTGAGCTGTCCTCGGCCTTGAGGTCATCAGGGACCACAAGGAAGGATGGCATAGGACCAGACATCCCTTCCCCCTGCTCCCAGACTGCTTGTAGAAAGACGGAGGTGGAGAGATCCTTTAAGAAAAGAGAACACCCATGATGGGGAATTTGATGAATTGGTATTTACCCAAAGGAGTGGAAATAACTTGTAAGTATATTTTAATGTGAAGAATGTCACTTTTAATTGGCACATGCATGTTTTCTTCAGAAACTGAGAAAAAGATGAGATGATTTAATAGAAAATAAACTACATTTTTTGTAATTTGATTTATTGAGTTAAATTTCCTCTGTGCCCATTCACCCCAACGCACACACACACAGACGCGCGCGCTTGCACACGCACGTGCGCACACACACACACACACAAACTTTCCTTAGAATTTAGAAATTTATGGAGGGGACTTTAGAGTTCCATAGTGTATGAAGTTGGACCCCTTAAACTCTATGGACATTGAGACTTCAGCTGATATCCAAGTGGCAGCTTGGATAGGTATCAAGTATTTGAGTATCCTTTATGTGCATTGTATTGGTATTTAATGTATTATTCACAATAACTTTTACAGAAAAGTTTGTGATTTAGGTAGTGGTATTTCAGCTACAGTTGGAAGCCGGGGGCTCAGAAGGCTTACTTATAAGTAACTTACCCAATGTGACATGGCTAGTAAGTGATAGCATTGGGATTCTCATACAGACTTAACTCACCTTCGATATTTGATAGTGTCTCAAAATCTAACTTGCATTTTAGCTCTTGGTTATAGCACGCATTTCCCTTCTCCATTCCCTCCTCCTTCTAGGCCCCGTGTTTCTGTTTTGCTTGGCTTTGCTTGACCCTTTTATAATGGCTTAGTGAATATTTCTCTTCAGTCATCCACATATCTGTTCTTTGCTGTCATGTGCGCTCCATAGGCTGACTCCTGGGTTTGACCGGGCCTTTCTCAGTGGTCCTCAGCCATTGTAGGGAAGAGACACATGGGCTCCAGTGTTCATGGACATCATCCCCAGAGACACAAAGTGTGGCCTACCGACTTTTGATCGTTACAGGAGCTTTAGCCTCCTGTTTACATTCTGAAAAATGGCAGTGGTGACAGTGCCATGGAGTCACCCTCATGTTAGCTGATGTTGACTTAGGTAATACATGACATTTGGTACAGGTGTGTTCTATGTTCTGGAAGTTCCAAATCCCCTCTGGACTCTTGTTGCTGTTCTTTATCATGGCGTAGCCTGATTGGTTCTGCTATTATAAGAAACTTGTAGAACATTGCCTCTTATTGTGTTGCTTATTCCCAGAACATATTTTCCCCTGTCCCACTTCTCTTTTGGGAAACTCATGTGGGATTAAAATCTGAGAATTCAATGATTGAGTAAAATATTATGTATAGTTATTATGAAGCCTCCCTAGAGTCATGAGACCTGGAAGAATTTGAAAATGCTGCTTACTCAGCCTATAAGATCAAAAGTGTTAAAGAAGAATAGAAAAATCTAGAGAAAGGTTTGGTGTGTGTGTGTGTGTGTGTGTGTGTGTGTGTGTGTGTGTGTTTCTCTCATAACCTATTTATTTTAGGAAGCAGGTCTACCAAGCAGTTCTGTACTACTGCTTTGCAGGGTCATATTGCTGCAAACTGCATTCTAATTCTTCATGAGTTACCTATATTTACTGGTTACTTTTCTCTCAAATTAGCAATGGATATCCCAACAAATGTCAAGAGTGTATATGAGTGATTTGCTTTGCATGAGCACAGTGAGAGGAGATGGCATCGGCACTGCCTGCAAACCCAGAGAATATATAGGATATATAGACTGGATTGGCCACTAGACAGTGAGGAGATGTGCAAATGATAATACAGTGCTACTTATTCCTACTATAAATCAGTCAAGAGAGCCAAGACATACAAGCACTTTCCTACTTTTTGAACTAGGCATTTCACTTTGGGGGATATTTCCAAAAGAAACCGAATGAATGAAAATTGCAAGCAGAAATTGTACTGATTATATACTATGGGGTTTATTCCTTCAGTTCTTTCAATAACTTACCTATAAGACTCTAACGATTTAGCATGCTTTAGGGGGCAGTACTTTGAGAACATTTCCAATTTCTTTAATGGTTATTAGACCGTTCCAATTGTCTGCTTTTTCCTGTGTCACTTTGTTACTTCCTATTTTTTCCACCAATAGTCCATTTCATCAAACTTGTCACATGTCTTTATAGTTTCTTAAGTCTCCTTCATATTTGTGGTGATAGGATTTTCCCCAACATTTTATCATGAAGTTTTTCAAACATTCAGAAATGTTGAAAAGGTTTTTCAGTGAACAACCATGTACCCACCACCAAAATTCTGCCATTAACATTTTAAAATATATTTTTATCACATTTCTATCCATCAACTCATACTTTTTAAAAAAATGTACTCCGAAGTGAATTGCAGACATAATGGTGAGATTTTTTAAATGAAAAAATATGTTATTTCCTTGATCAACATAATACTCTTGCATTATCAGTTGATGTGTCTGAGGGTCATGGCAGGAAAGAGATAGCATATCGAGGTGGGTAACTTGAGAACATTCGCAAAGAGGGAAACAGTGCTGTGCCCAGGGAGAGTGAGGTGCCAGCACCACCTCAGGGCCTTGTGGGACAAGAGAGTGCTCACTAGCACCAGGGACACAGCTGTGTGGAGTGGGCTGCCTGACAGGAGAAATGCGCAAGGGATCTGGGGGAATAAACACAAGTCTCCCATTTCTTTTCCTTCAGTCTTCTGCTGTGCTCCATGCAGCCCAGTCCATCCAGAAGCCATGGGGCAAGGTCAGCCTTTGGAGCAGAGGATAGGATGGTGAAAAGTAGAGTGGGTCAGGAGGGGAGAATGGAAGCCATCAGTTTTGAGTTCTCTGGTTGGAAGCATTTGGACCATCTAAGTAGCATACATTTTAGTAGAATACAACATGTTCAGCAATAACCTAGATTTTGAAACCCTTGGAGTAGCTTGAGTGGACCTATGCATGGTAGGTGACCAGGAAATGTCAATTAAATTCATATCAGAGTCGTGAAAAGCTTAATTTAAGGTGATTGAAGCCTGAAAAACCCTTGGCACAATAGCAGAAAGGCTTCTGCATGGGAGAAGTAACTGAGGGAAGGAGAAGGCAAGAAAACTGTGTGGTCTATTGACTATGCAGTAGGTTTTTGTTTCCAGTGGATCTCCTATCTCATTAGATAAAATAAATGCTGAGACCAAATGACTCTGTCAAGTGCATGAAAGTGTACTCTCAGCTGTGCAAATCTGGGTTATTGCTGACTCACTTAGGCTGGCCCACTGGCTGCATTGCCTTGGGTCAGGCCAAGGACAAAGAAATAAAGAGGTCCACACTACAAAGCATAGTAGGTGCTTCACAGTCATTTCAGCTGCCACATCTATTTCTATATTTGGGAAATCTCCATCTTATATGTTTGGGTACCTAAACCTCCTTCCCCCATGATGTCTCAGGCTCTTTGCAATGCTGTTGCTGGATCTTGACTCAAATGCTAGTGAAAGGAGACACAAGGGACAGGAGTCTTTCTTTCTGGTGGGCTGTTGCCATAGGGGCAGTAGTTTTCTCACCAGAATTAGTTGAAAAGGGAGGCATTAGTGATGTTTCCTGACTGCTTAGCTTGAGGTTAAGGTCCTGTGAAGGACCTCAAAACCTATAAATATAGTTCTCTTCCCCCCTCAATCTCTTTTTCTTTCCTCTCTTCCTTCTTTCCTTCCTTCCCTTCCTCCCTCCTGACTCCTTTCCTTACTTCCCTCCCTCTCCCTCTTACTGTCTCTCCCCTTCACTCTCTTTCTTTCTTTCCTTGTAGTTAAGAGCTCTGATAAATATTAGCACACCCCAATAGATACATGGGCACAGACTATGGACAGATAGTTCCTAAAGCAGACTCTTAAATGGCTAACAATCACATTAAAATACTCTACTCCATTGATAATCAAATAAGTGTGAATTAAAATAAGATACGATTTTTCAATCATCATAATTACTTAGGTTTTTAAAAATGATAATATCCAGGATTGTTGAGGGTACAGGGGAGGGATGTTCTAAACCCATTATGATTAACAGTGGAAATAGAATCTAATGAATATATAAACCTTATGTATAGAGAAAGATGCTTCTCACAATGTTATTATAATAGTGAAAATATGAAAACAGCCTACATATACAATAGGAAAATAATTACATAAATTATGTTCATACAATTCAGTAGTGTTCAGTCATTAAAAATGAGAATTCAAACAGTGTTTAATGACATAGGTCATGAAATAATGCTGTTTAAAAAGGATACTTAACTAGAGAGGTAATATCCCATTTCTGTTAAAATTATGAAAAAATATGTATGTTGTTATATGCACCAAATTACCGGAAGAAAACCTCACTAAAATATACATACTGTTTACCTCTGTGTTATGAGCAAATGGGATGTTTTAATTGTCTTCTTTATTGTGGTTGGTATATTCCAAGTATTCTTTAATAGTCATTTAAATTATTTTTTTAATCCATGGTCATCATTTTCTCTCTTACATCCTGTCTGACAATAGCCCATCTGCTGCAATAAATATCTGTTTTGTCTCTCTATTTGAATTTTTTAGTATGCTCTTGAGATAGTGGGATTTTTTTAAAACAATTGGTTTTCTAAAGTAGATGGTAATCTCCATGCTGTTGAGCTGGCTTTTAACGTTCATTGTGCCCACCTGGACAAACCCCAGTGTGTGGAGTTTGAGTGAAGCCCTACTATTTTGACATTTTTAACACCTGATTAGCAGTAGCCTTCAATTCAGCCTCTACCAATTCATGATTCTCTTTCCAGTTTTGCCTCAATTCAGAAAATAACCAGATTTATTCTCTGAATAGACAGGGTCAGCAATGCATGCAGTTATACTTAATCATATATGCCTAGGGTTGCAGCAAAATAAATCATTAAGAACATTAGTTTCTGGCAATAGTAATGCTAGTTATGACTAATGATGAAATGAATGGAATCTGCTTCTTTACTAGATGAGAGGCAGAGAGGTGAAGGGCATCTATAAAAAACTTTTATTAGACAAAAGTGACAGTGGAAATAGTGGTGATGAGCAAAACCAAGCATAGGTGGGCAACTGGACCCAGGGCATAGCCATGGAGGAATATGAGGTGAAAGCCTTAAGGTAACAACATCTGGAAAAGGAATGGCAGGAACACAGCCTGGCAGGAGCCAGTGATGAGATATTGTGCCTAAGAGAGAACACTAGACCAAGTTAGTTAAAGTCTGAGGGGGAGTGTAACAGACTGTATTTTCCAAAGATGGCCACAGTAATTGACCAACCCTCACGCTCTTCCTATAATAGGACTTTGACATCCCTCCCTTCCAAGATGTGGGATCTGGGTAGACCGTGACCATGTGAATGTAATGCTCTGTGACTTCTGAGGCTAGATCATAAACAGGAACATAGCTTCTGCCCGGTCTGGGTTGGGGGGACATTTGCTCTTGCAACTCAGCTATCGTGCTTTGAGGAGCTCACAGAATCCAGATGAGCATGTTAAAATGGTGGCTTTATACCACTAAGTGTGGATAAGAAAACAAGATCCATCTATATGCTGTTTACAAGAGACCCACTTTAGACCTAAAGACACCTTCATATTGAAAATAAGGGGATGGAAATATACCACTAAGTGTGGGATGTTTGATGTACAGCATGGAAATTGGAATAGGGAAGATGTGAACAGAAATGGTCAAAATGTGAGAATCTGGTGCAGAGATGAGGCTGGATCCCAAAGGCTAGAATCAAGTTGTTTGCTAAAGATGGGTAAAAACAAAGCAAGTCAACTGACATAAAAGTGACATTTAGCTAGTAGTAACTCTATGCATGCTGCGATATCACCCAAAGCACAGGAAAAGAAAATCCACAACACCACCAGACATTGAGAAAGACTCACTCTATAAGAGTTTTCACACACTTTAAATCTCATGGAGCTGAATTGAGAATCTCAGGAGGCAGCCTGCCATCTGAAACCACTCACCAGTGTGAAAGAAGGAAGGAAATACTTTCTCACTTCCTTGCTAGGGTCTGAACCAGGCAGAAAACTGAACATCTTTTCACTGTGTGGATATGAGTTCATGAAGCAGCTAGTTTATTCTATCCTTGCCATGCCTTCTATAAATGTTCCTAGTAAATTCGCAGCTGATTTGCTACTTTTATCCACCTCCTGCGTAAGGCCAAGCCCTTAGTACCTCTCTTTCTACATCTATTCTGAGACAGTGTTTCCCTATCAACAGACAAAGAATGGGGTGAGAGGAAGCAGGCTGTGCTGGGGTAACTGGAGTGATGCAAAGAGTTTTTAAAGATAAAGTTCTGACTATAAAGCACAGTAACTGAAGGGTCAAAGAAAAATGCAGGTAGCTGGACATGGTGGGGAGATGGTGATTTCTATGAATTTATTTCATCAAGAAGACATCAGCTCATTTCAGAGCATCTGTGCTCAATGAATATCTTTTGGATCCTGAGAATTATACTAGATATTCTTAAAGAATATATACAAACTGCCAAACACTTCTAAGTGATTTACATGCATTAACTCATAATAACTCCATGAGTTAACTACACCCTTTTCCCCCATTTTACATGTAGGAAATAGGCACAGAGAGGTGAAGTGCCTTGCCCAGAATTGCAAAGCTTATAAAAATTGGAATTTAAGCAGTTTGGCTCTAATCCCTGTGCTGTTGACCTGTATGCTATCAATCTCAAGTGTTTATTTTAATTCCGGTTAACTTTCTAGAACTGAGAATAGAATCGAGGATGCAGACTGAAAAGGTTTATCCTATTTCAGTAAAAAAAAATTCATGGAGAAAGACTCAGTCCTCAATTAAGTGTGGCTAAATTTTTGACACAAAGCAAAAATACAAAGCCTGTAAACACCCAACTATTTTTAAAATATCCTCGAGGGTACCAAAACCAAATTAGTGTCCAATTTCTGCCACATTAAATACCAGAGGAAACTGAGTAATCTACATAGTCTTTGAGCAAGATGTGTAGGGACCAACAATTTCATGCCTAGTCAAGTTGCTGTTTCATCAACTGATTGTTTATTCATTCAGTAAGCATAATTATTAAGTGCCCATTATGTTAAAGGAAGTATATGAAAGTAGCAGAAAAATATTCTTAGATATATTTTAAGTGCCTTGGAGCCATGTTCCGTCTGTGAGTCTCTTGACTGTCATGGGTTCTTAAACTTAAGGCATATTTCTCAGGATGACGTTAAGTAGATTAATGGAATTGTGTTACAGTTAACTTTAGTCTTCAGAAGATTTGACTACAGTTAAATGGGTGCACGGTGTAACATTTGGAAAGCAGAACTACATGGTAAAGTGCAAAAACTGATGTCAGAGAACACTGGGTTTGAATCATGAGCCAACTGCCTGGAAGTAACCTTAAGTAAGATATTTATCATTTATCCCTATTAAGCCTCAGTTTCCTCATTGTGAAATGGATTTAACCATGTATACAGTGTTGTTTGAAGATTAAATGGGGCAATATATTTAAATGGTTGAGCATGGTACCTAGCATATAGTTAATATTCAACATAAGGTAATGATGTTGGTGGTGGTTGTGATGATGTTATAATCATATACAGTAGGAGTCAGTCTTTTAAATCAATGCACTAAAACTTTTCAGCAAGTGTTAAATCCAGTGAATATGCACAAGTGGAATCAAAACGCTGAAAGCCTATTTTTCTTTTTCTATTAGATATTTCCCTGAATCATCTTTTTATCTCACGTAATGTTGAAATTTATATAAAAGAACTAGCAAGGAAAGAGAATATTACTAAATAGTGAATGTGTAAACTAGAAGTAGCAGATGGGATAAAACTTGTAGCTCATAGTAATTGCACTTTTCTAAGAGTACTGACTTGTATAGTGTACAGAATATCCTTTGGTGTCATGTGGGAGCCATTCTGAAGAATTCTGAAAGAGAAAGAGGAAGGTAGAGGCTGGGAAAGATTTAACATTGTTTTATACACATACACACACACATATACCATATATATGGTATAGAGAGATAGACTTTATAGATACAGTTTATATATAGGAAAAATATGAATTATGTATATATAAGTTTTACACACACACACACATAGACACTGTAATTGAAAAATCAAAAATAGGAGAGAAAGTGATTATATTTTCTATGATCTTTTTTTTTTAATTTTTTTAACATGTATTCATTTTTTGAGAGACAGAGAGACATAGCATGAGTGGGCGAGGAACAGAGAGAGAGGGAGACACAATCCAAAACAGGCTCCAGGTTCTGAGCTGTCAGCACAGAGACCGACGTGGGGCTCGAACCCACGAACCACAAGATCACGACCCGAGCCTAAGTCAGATGCTTAACTGACTGAACCACCCAGGTGCCCCTTCCATGATCTTCTTGTTCCATACTCTCAAGGTTGAAATCAGACAACTAGCACGAATTGGATATCTACAGTATGCCCTCCTCATGAGGGACTCTGATGTGGAAAAAGCCATGAGGTATGGACATCACAGTGTAGTTCCTAAGAGCTTAGGCTACTGACTTGACAGCCTGGACCCAAATACCTCTTCTGTTCTTTCATAGATCTATGACCTTCTATCCATTATCCTCCCTGAGGCTCCATCAACTTATCTGTAGAAAGGGCATGATAATAGTACCTAAAACAATGACAGTTGTGAATATTTTATAAGATATCTATTAAAACTATTTGCTTGACATGTAGTTGACAGTAATAACATGTTAACAGTTATTTTTATTACAATATCAGTTTTGAGGAGCTACAGTTTGGTGGATAGAATGGCTTTGAAAAAAGTAATGAGAACATGCCATATATGGAACATACAGAGATTCCTAGGATCATTTATAGGAAAAAGTTGCTTTTGTCTTTCTGGAGGACTCAAAGAAAATGTCACAGAGACCTTAGAGAATGAGCAGACATTTGTATATGCTGTAATTAGAGCACAGACTGGGGCCAACAGAGGGGATAGGCCTGGGGGGTGTGTGTGCAGAGATGCTAACCAAAGATAAGGAAATGGAAGGGAAAAACTGTCTTTTAATTAATTTCCCCCCTCCATCTTTATTTTGCTTCCATACCAGTGCCCTTCCCCGTGTCTTTCCACTGCTCTGTTCAAGAAACATTCATCTGTGTGTGTGTTGGTGCCATCCTCAGACCAGGTCAGGGGAATAGTACCCATGCTATTTGAGAGGCTTCATGGCAAAAATTCCCCCTTGGTCTCCTTTAACAATACAAGGCTAGGGAAACCAGAGCAGAGGGTCACACTGGTGACCCAGGGGTAAAGAGGAAAAGGTCCTTGCAATGCTAGACTCAACACCGACTGCTCTATGCCCAGTGTATCATTTCATCTTTCACTGTGATCTTAAAGGAAGATCTTGTTATCTGCAGTTTGCATGGGAGAAGAAGGAGGCTCAGAATGATCACAAAGCTGGAACTAGTGCAAAACTTGAAACTACAATTCAGAAATAATATGCTGCTTGTCCAAACAGCCTGCTGAATAGTATGAGAAGAAATAACTTCTTTCCATCATGGACATTGTCAACACACATCACGTCATCTTTAAAAAAATGTATCTAAAATGTGTTGAATTGATTAATAAATACTCACACTTGCCATGTAAACACTGTTTTCTGTGTGCACCATATTGCTTTGCCCTCTTTATTTGAGCAGTGTACCCTGGACTGTGTAAATAAGACATGATAACTGTAATGTGTGTGGGGAGGGATGGATTTGATAAAACAGAAGCATGCATAATTCAAAGAGCAAGCCCTGTCCCACTCAGTTTCTGCATAAGTAATTTGCAGATTTTCTGGATTTGTGTCAGCAACTGCTATCCCCCTTTCTCTCAGAATCGTAGTGGGCATCATATATGGAGATGGGGGTGGTAGGGATAAGACTTCATTTTCTCTGAATCTAATTATTGTCATTTCATTTTTCAAAGTGTTTTATGATTAATATTACTGGGTTTTATTTATTTTTACTAGCAGGCAAATTGAGATGCAGAGATGGTTAAAGGTAGTCCAAGGTACTGTTGCATATTGGTGGAAGGGGTAAGATTGGGACTAAGAGCAACCATGTTGGATTCAGCCCATTGAGCTTGTGTGTTATTCTTACATGCCTTATTTGCTCAATGGGTAAATACTGTGCATTGTCACTGGTTCTTTCCATCGTGGAGCACTTTTCAGATGTGTCTAGTGAAATCACGTTACTTTTAAAGATATGTTGATGGCTTAAATTTTTCAGTGACAACACAAAATGTGAAAAGATATGACTTTTTCTACAACAGAATAGGGCTTACTCTTGAGCCCTCATTTCTGCTTGGTGGTGATGGAGATGACCCTAAATTTCCGGTCTATAAGAGTCTCATCCAGGTTAATATGATCATTTTGGAGCAAATAGTCAATTTAGGACTTAAACTGAGTCAATTCAAAATGCATACTTTCCATCTTGTCACTTCTTTCTCAAGGAGTCTTCCCTTTCCAATATGATGCTGGGGTTTAGAGGGACACTGCGTAGATAGCTACATGGCATCAGAGGAAGGGTGTCTGGCTTTTGTGCAGTCATATGGATCCTTCCTAGCCACCTCTGAAGTAGATATTTGTATTCATTGTACTGAGTGCCCTTGGAAATGGATCCACTCAGGTATTAGTGGAGCTCTAGCACCACTGACTTTCTCTCTATGCCTTCATCATCTCAGTAACAAGTTTGTTTGTTTGTTTGTTTGTTTTCAGCTGATTGGCCCTTTTGAGCTACTTCCATTCCCTGCAGAAAGTTCTGCAAACCACATATAGATACTGGGAAACTGATTCTTGTATTTTTACCCCTCCCCTCTCATTCAAAATACTATTCCAGGGGCACCTGGGTAGCTCAGTCAGTTAAGTGTCCAATGTTGGCTCAGGTCACAATCTCACAGTTCATGAATTCAAGCCCCACGTCGGGCTCTGTGCTGACAGCTCAGAGCCTGGAGCCTGCTTCAGATCCTGTGACTCCCTCTCTCTCTGCCTCTCCCCCACTCATGCTCTGTCTCTCTCTCAAAAAATAAATAAGCATTAAAAAATATTTATACAAAGTGCTATTCCATTTTTATTCTATTTGGTAGCCTTAAGTTGGTTAGGGTACTCTAAGAAGGCCCCAAGCCCATCTAGGTTTTCATTCTATTTATGCCTAAAGGGAGAGGCATGGCGCAGACTTCAACTTGTGTTTTAACACCCCTCTCCTTTCTCTCTCTCTCTCTCTCTCTCTCTCTCTCTCTCTCTCTCATTTCTATCTCAGTCTCTCTCCAGTTTTCTTTAACATAGGCAGAATTTTTATTTCTTCCCAGCGTGGCAGGAAACCACCTTCACTTTTATATCATAATGTCTCCTACTCCATGGTTTATAGCTGGCTCTGGGGCTCAGGTGATGGCCCAAGAAGCTGCTACTGAGGACTATCTATTGATAGCGCTCCCAGTTCCTGGGGCAACAACTCCTTCCTTAAAGGAAGATCTGGCTGGTGCATCTCCATGTCCATTACAATGATGAGTGACTTCAAAGCTTTCTAAGTGATACAATTTTGACTTTCTTCCTTTGAATATCTAAATACTCTATGTTCCTATGTTCCTAATTTCCTATGTAGAAATTTCTTTGCTTCATGGCAGTGAAAGGAAGGGCAGTTTATGCTCATTTGGGAAGATACACTCATTTCCTTATGGGAATCTGAACTGGCAATACTCTTTGTCAATCCTGACACTTCCCTGTGTGACACCATTGAACTCCCCTTCATGTTGCAGTAGCTCAATGGTTCCCTTCTAGCCATCCCAAACTCGGGTGCGATGAAGGCACTACGCTATGCTTGTCTCAGGAACTGGAAAGACAGCCTTTCTCCTCCTTACTTGTTGGTGATGTGTTGGGGAAGGACTCTGTTCAGAAGCAGAGTGCAGGTGCAGCTTGAAAGGAAACTACCCCACTTCTTGAAAAGTGTCCCAAGGGAATGACTCTGTAGATGGCTTCAATATCCAGATAAATGGTCCCACTGGAAGGCCCTCCTGAGATAGTGCAGATACCTATTTGTATCATTACTACTGGGGAAAACAACTCCAAGTACATTTCCTACCAAGCTGGTGTCATAAACAAGCCAGAATTTGTGTTCTAGAAGCCCACTCTGAGGATGCGAGGGCATTCAAGCGGCATGATACGAAAAACTAGAAAATAAGCACACTACAGGACCTCTAAAAGGGCTGCCAAGGACTCAGGGTGGTGTCTGAAGGTGTTCAAGAACCACACCGTCTAAGGTTGGCAACTGAAATACTAACACAAATATTTGTCTTGCTGCTTCAAAGGTTCTTTGATTAGAATTCTGGAGTTAACCAGCTAGATATACCCTGTACTCAGCTGAGCAGAAATTTAAATCAAACTGTAGAATTAAAATCCTGTTGATAAATATTTTGGCTGGCTGTTTTCTACTGAGGTCGGCATTCAGCCAACATATTTGTTAACCGAGCTGCGATTTGTTCTTTTGGATTCCAATTCACTGGTTTTATGTCACTCTTTGGCTGCTGACAGGGCTCACTGCAGAGGAAATTGAAATAAAAACTAATAATGATCCAAACTACTAATGGAATAAAATTGGAAGCCAATTGAGAAAATTATAGGGGAGAAAATCAGCTGAACTGGGAGTGGAAGAGATAAGGCTGATTATGCTAACTCCTTCTTGAAAACGTTTCTGCTCACCCTGCCAGATGTGGCTTCTCCTCCATTCCTCACCCCTCATGGCACTCACCAAATTCTCTCTCCAGCAAGTGGATTTATATGTGTATACCTTTGTTTCCTCCTGAGTAGACAGTAAGGTCCTTGATATTGAGCCCACTGTTTCTTACATTGTGTCGTACAGTGCCTCATACATGCTTGCTAACAACTGTAAGGTAACAGAGCTGGGAACCCTGAAATGACATCATCTAACTCTTCCTTTAACAGATAAGGAAACTGAGAATGAGGAGATTTTGACAATCTGCCTGGGGTTACCTGGTTAGTGGTAACATAGCAACTTACCACCATGTCTTTTTACTCTCAAGGCATAGTATTGTTCTGTTTATAATATTATTACACATTTGCATATGTTATACATAAAAATGCTCCCATATGTGATAAAAATATACAGCATAAAAGCAACCTATAATCCTACTACTCAGGATAATCACTATAAACATGGTATTAATATTTATATACATAAATATACAAATGAATAAAAGAGGCATTTACTATATTGACATATAAAATAAAATACGTAAGATAACATATAACCTATATGTAAATGTAAATAAATGTTTGTCAACATTTTAGTAATTAATTATATATTAAACAGGATAAATAAAACAAAATATGAATATATTCATATATAATATATGTATAATTTTGTGCCCTGATTTTTATTTTTTTTAATGTTTATTTATTTATTTGGTGGGGGAGGGGCAGAGAGAGAGGAAGAGAGAGAGAGAATTCCAAGGAGGCATCATGCTATCATTGCAGATCCTTACATGGGGCTCGAACCCATGTACCATGAGATCATGATGTGAGCTGAAATTAAGAGTCGGATGCTTAACAGACGGAGCCTCCCAGGTGCCCTCCCTCCCTGATTTTAAATTCATTTTATATTATAAACACTTCCCGTGGTATTATATTGTCTTCATAAATATGATCTTTAAGGACTCCTTAAAAATTCCATTGTGATTTACAAATATTTTCTCCCAGTTTGTAGCTTGTCTCTTCCTTCTTTTAACAGTGCCTTTGGGGCACCTGGTTGGCTCATTCAGCTGAGCATCTGACTCTTGATTTGGGCCCAGGTCATGATTCCAGGGTCATGGGATCAAGCCCCGAATTGGGCTCCACACTGAGTGTGGAGCCTGCTTAGGAATCTCTCTCTCTCTCTCTCTCTCTCTCTCTCTCTTACCCCCCTCCCATCTCTCTACCCCTCTTCCCCACTCAAACACATACATACACTCTCTCTAAAAAGAAAAATAGTGCAAAAGTTGATAAAGTCTAATTTATCAACTCTGTCTATTATGGATCATGCTTTTGGTTTTATATCTAAGAACTATGCCTAACTCCCATTCACAAAGGGAAAATTGTTATTTTTTTTCCAAACTGTATTTATTTTATTTTTCCTGTCACACAAATTAGAACATCCTTGTGTTGAATAGGATGGTGAAAGTAGACATACCTGCGTTATTCTTGATCTTAGGGGGACAGCATTCAGTCTGTCACATTGAATACGCTGTGAGCTGTGCATTGTTTTGTAGATGCTTTTTATCATGTTGAGGAAGTTTCTGTCTATATCTACTTTGTTGAAAGTTTTTAGCGTGAATGGATGTTAAATTTTATCAGATTTATTCTGCCTCAATCAATATGATCATATGGATTTTCTCCTTTAAACTGTAAATATGACAGATTGCATTAATTCATTTTTGCATATTGAGCCAACATTGTATTCTGGAATAAACCCCATTTGATCTTGATATATTCTTCTTTTACATATTTACTAATGTTTTGTTAAGTTTTTGTATCTATGATTGTGAGGGCTCTGGTTCGAATGCCAATGTCACTTTAAAACCTTCATTTTTTTAAGTTCTTATTTAAATTCCAGTTAGTTAACATACACTGTAATACTAGTTTCAGGTGTACAATCCAGTGATTCAGCACTTCCATACAACACCCAGTGCTCATCACAAGGGCCCTCCTTAATCCCCATCACCTATTTCCCCCCATCCCCCTACCTACCTCCATTCTGGTAGTACTATTCTGGTCTGCCACATTTGTGCACACTTACCTGGAGGGCAACCTGAAACCTGGGCGATATTTTATACCATAATTCAGTTCTCAGAGCATTTGCTATGTTCATTCCAGTTGGCTTCATGCACGGGCCACTTCAGCGTGAGCCTGGGACTTCATACACAGACATAAATGATTCCTTTCTAGCTTCCTCTTCTCAGCATCCTCTTCTCGCTCTCTAGTTGGGGCAAGGAGAGTAGAAAAAAAGATGCTGCCTCTGCTTACATTTGCTTAGTGACGGGCATGGAGAGTCCTGTACAGCTCCACTCCATTGTTTATGCAGCTGTCATGCCGGGAGGTGGGGTGGGTCACCACCTCTTATTGGCACTTGCTCAGCGTGAGAAGTGAGTTGATAGGGCCCCCACTCCAAGACTCTTTGGTGGATGCACCCACGGGGGAGGGGCAAAGAAAGGGACGCTGCCTGTTATGCCACAGCTGTGTGGTGGAGAGAGTGAAAGGGGTATGGCTTCTTTTGTAGGATTAGTAGGGCAGGTAGGGTAACAGGGATCCACCCTACAGGATCTTCTTAGTCCTCTAGATAGAGGAAGTGGACTTTTCCTGGGATGCTATTTATTAATTACACCCTTTGGTGGTTCTGCATTGGAGGTACCTCAGCACCAGACCAAGAAATCTATGAGACAAAAATAATGCCCTAGGAACCCACTGTCAATTGCTCCCTCTTCATTAGCCCAACCATCTTTCTGATTCTACCTTTTAGCAGCTTCTGATAGTTGCTTTATGTGGGTCCAGGGTTTTATTTGTAATTAGCAGCAGAAATAGGGTGGAATCTGCTGATTTCATTTTCACCCAAACCAGAGCTATCATTTTATTTTCATTACTAGTGAGATGGAATTTGATTTCTGTATGTATTATTCTTATTTCCTCACTGAATTACTTGTTTATGTCCTCTGGCCAATTTCAAAGGAGATTTAAATGTTTTCCTTATTATTTAATATGACCACTTTATATGTATTACTTATTCATAATAATTTTTTTGCTATAAAATAATTTCTCCTTTTTATTGTTTTTTAAAAATATTTTTACAAATCTATAATTATTTTTTTCTATTGTGATTTCTGGAGTAGATTCCTTAATGCCCCTCACCCATTTAGCCCATTCCCCCTAATTCTTTTTATATCCTATGGTGAGGTAAACAATGTTATATTTTCTTTGGTTTCATTTATTTGTTTTTTATCACATTTAAATCATAGTCCATCTTGAATTTATTTTTCTTCTATGGTAAGAGGTGATTCAACTTGATTGTTTTCTTCCAAATGGTTAATTGTCTCAGCATTTTTGTTTATTTAGTGGTCCTTTCCTTTTCTACTAACAGATATAATTATTGAATGAATAAGCCCTTTTTCGTTCAAAGAAAAATTCCTTTGCCACCCACATCTTCAAGCCCAATGCAGCCTCTCGTGGAATTTAAATAAGAAAATAAAATCTAATTTCTCTCGTAAAAGGTAACTCAGAAAGACTTCCCTTGTCCTCACCTTTCTCCCCCTCCCTCATCAATCCACATCTAAAGGAATAAACAGGTAAATGAGTCAAACAAAGAAATAGGAAACATAATTTAAAAGGAAATAATGAAATCTGGCTGTTCCATGATACTAATAAAGGGAGAAAATGCAGCAAGATAAAGGTTATTACAAAATCTAAAGAGGGAATTTAAACCACAAGCTTTCACTGTAGTTTGCATTTTTCTAACTTTTGTCTTTTAAAAAATGCAAAATGTATGAGTATTTATTGTCATCTTATCTTTCCAAAATGTGGGATTAAAACTGGTGTTTCATGGAGGAAAAAAAAATTGTATCTTTCTTGATTTGCAGATATTTCTTGTTTCCTTGCTTAGGTCTTTGAATTGTTCAAATATTTTTAATTGGCTATTTTAATAGCTATATGAATTTAAAGATATATATCAACCCCCAGTCGCCCCTGCTTTTGTATGGATGGGGAAAATATACTCCCAATGCCAATTTCCTCTTGCTGGAATGTATGCGACTGTCACAATGGAAGAAGGAATCAGGGTAAAAAGTGGGGTAAAGGAGAGAATTGGAAATGTTGGATGTTCTTGATGAGTCAGTGGTGACCTTTGCAAATTTTCCCAATTTTGACGAATTATTCTTGAGTTAGTCAGCCCAACTAAGTTTCGTATTTCTAGACTGTGGGCCAGCCCTCCTCTCGTACAGATGGCATTTTTAGCTGAAAGATCATCCTTGTTCCCAACGTGACCTCACTTGACCTACCATTTACTGTCACTCTCCATTCAAAACTGGCTGGACTTGCTGTATAAGAATATCCATAACAAGCACTCCCTCCCCCAAACTATAATGACGTATTGATATAAATGTCAACTACAAAATATAAACCATAAATCCATTAAAGAGAACTTTGAACCCTTGGCAATGTGGACTCATGGATGCCCTGAACAGGCAGGATTTTAGTCATTGAAATTAAAGGCCAAGAATCTTGTGTGACCCAGAAGGGAACTAACATTTTGAAACATCTGCTTGGTGGTTTCACATATTCTCTCATGTAACTGCCACACCAGTTTGCAAAATAGGTGCTATTTGCTTCACTTCATAGACGAAGGAAAATGAAACTTGGAGAGATTATTTTTCTAGCTCAAGTTTGCCGAGTCAGTAGGTGATGGGGGTCAGCATTTAAATCTGGACACTGCACTCCAGAGTCCATGCTAACCACCATATGGCACAAGGGACAAAAGAATATTATAGGAGAAATCTGAGCACAGTCTTAGATCACACAATGTGTGCACTAAATCACACATTGAAATGGATCTCAGAATTCTCTTTCTACTGATAGTGTCAAAAAGAAACTTTTCTTGGTATTATATATTTTTCATATCATTTTAACATTTTATGTTTTCCGTTTTCAACAAAGAGAAAGAAGCCCTCAAACTCAAAGCATTGGGCCAGAAATAGTATCAAGCAAGAATTTGAGAACTTTACATTTTTGTTGTATGTATTTTTGTCTCTTCTATTTATTGCAAGTGACATTAATTTTCCATTTGTGGTAGTAATATAAAGCGTCAGGTTTTTAGATATACTTAATTTTGCGATATGTCAATTTAAAGAAAAAAATATCTAGATGCAAGTAATCATAGTATATGAAAGACTAATGTGTGGGAAGTACACATTTTGTTTTAGATATGGTGCTGTAAATTCTTCGAACAGTGTCAGTGCTTCAACAACATGATGTATAATCCTTTCCTCTAGAACTCACCACGTTAAGCCCATGTGGCACGGACCACTGAATTTGAGAAATATCAGTGCCAGAATGTGACAGCATTTTTCTTGCAGGGTAAAGAAAAACTTATTGTTCTCACTTTTGAGGAATTTCTAAAAATGTTATATACAAGATGAACTGCTAGAAAAACTAGATTTATCTTCCTTCTTCTACTTCCAAGTAAGATCATTTTTACCTAGAGTTCTACAGAGAATTTTAAATTTGACATACAACAATGCTTCTAACAGTATCTTTCAATATATTTTCTAAATTTTCCATGCGGAAGTTCACCTCAAGGGAGACCTTTATTTTCAGAAGCATCTAATGCAAGGGTATCCATTTGTTCCACAAAGGCTTATTGAGTACCTAATGCATGCTAAACATTGCACACTTGGCATACGTATATCAGTGAATAAAATAGATGAGAAGTGGGGCTTGCCTTTGTGGATCTGGTTAGGGAAGAGAGACAACAGATGCCATATATCATAAGTACATAGAAAGACAGTGATCAGCTCTATGTTATAAGAAGGATTGGGAGGGCAGGCTGGTGCTGGGATATGAGTAAGGTGATCTCGCAGGCTTTATTGGAAAGATGACATTTGAGCAAAGACTTGAAAGTGGTACGTAAGAGTAAGGAGAGGGAAATACCATCACAGTTCTATGATACAGGAATATTTCTGAAATGTTCAAGGAATATCAAAGAGGCCTGAATAGCAAGAGTGGAGGGTGTAAAGAAATGAAATGGTAGGAGGTGAAGTGTTTGGAGGAAATAGAGTAACAGTGATCTGTATTATCTTTTAGAAGACATGCTGTCAGCTGGATTGAGAACAAACTGTAGAGAAACAAGGATGAAAGCAGGTACACCAGATGGAAGGGGTATTATAACTAATACAGTTGAGAGGTGATGGTAACTTGGATCAGCACAGAAGTGGATAAAGTCGTAATATTCTGGATGTATTTTGAAGGTAGATGGATTTCTTAATGAATTGGATGTAGAATGAGGGAAAAACTTGCAAACAAAAGGGGAGAATAGAATGGAATACCTGGGAAGGAATCACTGTAACAAGGACATGAATCTGGAGAAAGATATGGTCCTTAGGAAACCATATTTTAATGGAATCTTCTAAGGTAAACACTTACTTAATTCAAGAGACAAGATCTATAAGATACTTGTGGGTTTTTTTTTTTTTTTTGCCTATATAGTGAAGTAAATCTAAATGATGACCACCACTTCTTGCCAGAATCTTCCATAGTTGAATTTCAGAAGTGTGTGTGTGTGTGTGTGTGTGTGTGTGTGTGTGTGTGTGTGTGTGTTTGCATGTGTTTGCCTGCACATAAGATCTCATTAATTTCTACCTCTAAAAGCTATCACCTGGGGCTTCATTGAAATGCAACATGATGTTCTGCTGGTTAACTGTCCCAATGGCAGTGATGTGTATGAAGTTATTTCAGCAGATGTCACATAAATCCAACCAATTTCTCCCCATCCTCTTGTGAAGGGGTGTCACTTGTGATTTATTCTAGCTTAGTATTTTCAACAGTTGTCAGGCAATGTCCCATTGGGCTCTTTACTACTTAATTTGTTGTTTTTTATAGTATAGTTACAGCATCATTTTATAGGATTGTGTAGTTAATGTTCTGTGCGTTTTTTTTTTTTATATTTGTTGCCCTATCAGCTCCATCTGGTATTTGAATGTTGATTCCTGGCTCTTGTAACTTTTCACCTTGTGCTGGTGAGGTTGGATTGTGGGTTGGGCTGTGGATAAGAGGGAGTAACTAAACTATACCAGTGAAATGTAAGTTTGGGTGACTCAGCAAAAACATACGCTTCATTTTACAAGTATTTACTAACCTCTGGCCATGTGCCAGGCACTGGGATAATACTGATGAAGAGATACTGTCAAGATATTTCAAGGTGCAATATTCTAGAGGAATGATGATAAGGCCTAGTCTAGAGCAATGACACTGATAGTAGTGAGAGAGGAAATGGAATCCAAAAGTGTATTATCCATGTACATAAAACACAAAGCTATTTTTATATAAGTTCTCAAGAAATAAACCATTTCTCAGAAACACATAACCTACCAAACTTTTCAGCAAAAATCATTCAAATATGTGATCCAGATCACTAAGAGGTTAATCAGAATAAAAGTACAAGAATAGAATGTGTGAACTCTAGACTTTTCCTCCTTCATATTTATCCATGGAAAAAATATATATCTTCACAATGACTTCTACAAAAATGTTCATATCAGATTTATAATAGCCCAATTGCAAACAATCCAAATGTCCTACAATATAAGAATAAATAAGCAAATTATGGTATATTTATATAATGGAACACCACCCAGCAATAAGAACAAACTATGAATGTATACAGTAATGTGGATAAATATCATAAACTTTATTTTACTGAAGAAAGCTAAATATAAAAGAGTACATTCTGTATGTACTTACCGTTCCATTTATATGAACCAAAAATAAGCAAATCTAATCTAAGGTGATAGAAATCTGTACAGGGAAAAGCTTGCTTAGATTACCAAAATGTTCTATATCTTGATTATGGTACTGGTTATATTAATATGTACATTTGCCAAAACTCATTAAACTGTACTCTTAAAATCTGTGCATTTTATTGCTGGTATCAATCAAAAAGAGCAGGGGAAAGTAACGTTTGAGGATCAAGCAATCAGAAATTTGTACCAAGCAGGTTTAGAATTTGAGCAATACAGTGTTATGTTGGCTTGCCCTAGCCTTATTAGGATGCTTCCACCATATAAATGATTTACTATATTTTTAATTGTTGCTTCTGCTTCATTCTCCCTCTCTGAGATATGAGCTTATTAGTCCATAATTCACCTTTGTTGAAAGCATAATGCATATCATAAAGTATTTTCTTAGAATCTATTGTGTCCCCAGACTAGGAAAACCATCCAAGGTATGAGTAATGACAGTCCAGCTCATGTGAAGTTTGTTGTAGAACTGCCATATACTTATGCCATGCTCCATCTGGGCCAGCATCACGTTTAATCTTGTTTTATCCTGTTAACCTCTCAGTTGTTTCTGTTACAAATCCAACTTGAAGAGCCACCAGTTTCTTACATTTCCTACATTTCAGTTTCAACTCAAAATTCTTCCTGATGATACCATGAAATAAATCTGAAGACAAACATTGGAAACTCTAAAACATTATAATCATTGCGACAAATATGGGAATTCATTGGTAGATTTGATTCACTCCTCTATTTTGCCTTTTTGGCATTATGGCTGTTGTGTTTAAATCATAAAATGTTTTATGTTTTGCTGTGCTACCAGTTATATCCTATTTGTTCATTGCTGCTGTTTTCTAAAAATACAAATAAGTCTAGAGGCTGCTTCTGTAGATGAGCCCATGAGACTGTCATAGCAGCGATGGGTTGCTTTTTCTACTTCGTTTAATATGTCTTGTTCTATCTGGATAGATAGATAGATAGATAGAACACATATTTGTTTTATATATATGTATACAACACATGAAATCATATACGTAATGTGCAAATTAAAGTCATGTGTGTAATGAGGCAACTTTCCATTTCTGAAAAAGCTAAGAAACTTTACACTAAATAGATGATTTTTACAATGCAGTCTGGTTTCTTCCTAGAATACATTTTAGGTAATTCAATGTCTGTGGTTGGGCACAAAAACAATTGGGAACCAGGCTGATCAGGCTTGATGCTGTTTTTTCCTAAAGTGATCATCCTGAGACATTTTCTTCTCTCAAATATGTATCTCTGACACTAAAGTTTTAACTGCATCTTTTTTGAATCCCATAAGAGAAGTCATCAACATAATTCAAATTCTTCTCTTTCTTAACAAATTAAGTACAGTTGACACACAATACTAAATTAGGTTTGATATACAACTTAGTGATTGCACAACTCTATACATTCTGCTATGCTCACCACAAGCATAGCCACCACCTGTTACCGTACATTGCTGTTTACAATATCATTGACTATATTCCCTATGCTGTACCTTTTATTCTTGAGACTTATTCACTCCATGACTTGAAGTATCTCTCACTGCTCTTCACCCATTTTTCCCACCCCACCACCCCCTCCCCTCTGGCAAACATCAGTTTGTTCTCTGTATTGATGGGTCTGTTTCTGCTTTTTGTTTGTTTGTTTTGTTTTTTAGATTTCACATATAAGTGAAATTATATGGCATTGGCCTTTCTCTGGCTTCTTTCACTTAGCATAATGCACAACAGTGCATTATAGTTCCATCTATATTGGTCGCAAATGGCAAGACCTCCTTTTGTATGACCGAGTGATATTCCACTGTGTATATATACCACATCTTCTTTATGTATTCATCTATTGATAGATACTTGGGTTACCTTCATATTTCATATCTTGGATATTGTAAAAAATCATATTCTTCCCTTTTCAAGTGAGATGTAACATATGTTATGATTTCAAATTACATAGAAGAGTCTTCAAAGAATATAGTAAAGTTCAAGAACAGTAACAAAGAAGAACTCAGGCTGTTTGTGGAAACACAAAGCTCATTGGATTTTTCTGACTAAGACAAAGACACCCGGAAGTCCTAATGTGATAGGGTCTATGGTACTCCTGTGTGTGTTAACATTTATGAGGTAGATGTGGCTACTAAGATCTCATTGGATGGCCCTGTTCAATAAAAACAATGTTTAGGATGAGGTTTAGGGAAGGGTGTTAACTTAAGAGGTGACATAAATTTCTTCCATTTATTTCGTATTCCTCAATTCTGAGTAAGTTAGTGGTATAAGGGAGCTCATCCCACAGGGGAGCCAGAGAGACCAAAGAATATATTGAACCTGAAAGCTGTTTGTCCTGAGAAAGTTTTTTTTTTCTCCCAGGTTCATCTTGCAGTTTTCCTTTTACTCTGACCTTTATGGCATAAGAGACTGGATGGAAAGTAGCCTACTTAATGCTCTAGAATGGGGGGCCAACTCAGGGTGGTTGAAGTAACTGAATCCAGTCAGAAGAACTAGGGTTAGTCCTGCATGATCTAGGCAAATATATCTTTGTCCCCTGAACCCTAAACTATAAAAGCACGAATAGTCTTCTCTAAGTTTCTTTTCAGCCTAGTCTGACTTTCTGTGACTTTGGCTTGAAACTTTCTCAGTTATAAAATGATCTGTAAACTTCCTTTTTTCTAGTCCACCCAACTGTCCTCATGTGGTGTCACTTGTACCCTTTAATCATTTGTGTTACTCTAACCAAAAAATCCCAGATTCTCTAGGGCTCCCTTAGGCCAAGAAGAGCCAAACAAACATACTTGTCGACTATCTAAAATAAGCTAAGCATTCTACTAGGCACATATATGCACACACACACACACACACACACACACACACACACACACAATTTTATTTCATCATCATCCACAACCCTGTGAAACAGATATTATTTCTTCTATTTTCAGGGGGATGAAATGCAGCAACTTACCCAGGATCAGTTTGTATGAATCAGAATTGGACTCCAGGGCCCATGATCACCTCTCTGTCTTGATTCAACTCCCTAAAATACTCACTGATTTTACTTATTTGTTCATGTAAATTCAGGACTTGTATTAAGCACCTACTGTGTGCTTATCTGTATACTGGGGATTTGGGATGCTCTTAGCATCTACAGAAGTATTAGTTCAGGCATTTTTTTTTCCTTCAACGGTGAACATACTTTAATAGATTCCACTAGAGCTTTTGTGGCGTTCTCTGCTTCTATCATAAACTTCTCTGAGCCCCTTGCATTTTTTTTAATTATTTCTGGCTTCACACAATGCCCGTCAAAGACCTAGGGCATAGGGTCTGGGCTCTGGGTCATGCTTCGGTCATCAACTGCCATGCTAAGAACAGATGGCCTGTGCCTTTGGGTCTGCCGTTGTCGACTGAGCAATATTGAATGAAATGACTGAGAGATCACCGTGTGTTATAGTCTTTTGAAGCCCAAGGACCTTGGTTGGGCCTCTCTCCAATAACCTGAATCACAGTCATCAGCCTGGGAAAGAATTTTATGACTGCTTTCAATGTAAACCTACACAGAGTGGTTGTATTCTTGCCTGCCTTGAATTTTGTGCTAATACTCCATTTACTATATTCAAGGCAAATCAGGACATGACCAAGAAGCGGCTGACAATGGTAGGAAAAGAATGACTTCTTGCATTGCATTTGTTCTCACATTCTTGTTGGGACAAAGCTCTACCTTAGAAATGACTACCCACAAAAATTACCACTCTATTTGTTGATTGGGCCTCAAGACAGTGAAAATGGTTTTGTCAAATTTTAGCTGCCATATCTAAGGATCATTTTTAAGAATATGCTGCAAGAACCACTCCCACAGTCCCTATTTCTCACTCTGGATTACATTTGGCACTGTTCATTACTATGACACTAAAAGCTGCCAAGGACTCTCATGATAGACCCCTTGTGGTTCTCTGAAGCTCTTAGGTCCCTCACAGGGTCCCGCTTCAGCAAAGCCAATTACCTAATTCATATTCCATTGATGGTGGAAGTACAAGTGTCATGTTCCATGAGAATAGGACCAGAGGACCCATGCGGGTGGTCCCATTCAAGATTTCAAGATTCCGTGCTGTTATGAAGAATTTTCAGGAATATCTGTCCTATCTTATTTCCTGCCCCCTAATTTTCTGTCTACTCCAGGCCCCTAACTGAAGATGCTCTTCCAAAGTACCCTAGAAATGAGAGAGTTCTCTAGTTTATCTCTCTTTTCTAATTCTGTTCCATACAAGAAGGAAGCCAACATACCAAATAACTGGGAAAAGTTTCTTTTGAAGAGGTTCCTCTGCTTAATCTGCTTTCACTTACACAATGTGCTGTTTTCTTTACTATGAGAGAAGATTACGCAGTAATCAGAAGATGACACAGTTTACCTACTTAAATATGGATGAAACTGAGACGCAGAGACAGTAAAAGACTTGATCAGACCCCTGACTTCAATCAACCTCAGCAATTCTACTCTCTTTCCCCCCATACCCAACTGAAGGATAAGCCTAATCACCAGGTCACATCACATGTGCAAAGGTTACTGGCATCCACTGAAGATTTGAATCCCATCCTTTGTCTACATACTCAAGAGCGCTCAAGCTGCCTTTTGAGATAGGTAGTCCTTTTTCTTTTTTTTTAACTTTGAGTTCTGTATTTCTTTCTAAGCCACATTTATGTGAAACTCCTATGCTATTGGGTAACAAGAGAGATATCAGAGGGTAAGTATGGTCTGAATAACTGATTCTGTTTCATAGAATCATAGAGTCACAGTGTTAGATGGAGACTTTCAAACCTCTCATGTGATAAATAAAGTATGAAAGACCAGAGAATTTAAATCACTTACCCAGCTAGTTAGTTGTAGAGGTCAGTTTTTCTGTCTTCTAGACTCATTTTTAGTCTGAAAGCTTAGCCTATTAAAAATTCTTAGTCAGTGCTGGATTCTGTCCTCTGGCCTCTAAGGAAGCAGGATCTCATTCATTCACTCAAGCAAGAATTTGTTGTATTATATCTTTCCTGTGCTGATAGAAGGGCTCCAAGGAATCATGAAATAGTTCCTGTATCCAAACCTTACAATGTAGTTGTAAGCTCCACTATGCACACCAGTACCTCCATTTCTTTTTTAATTTAAATAAATAAAGTAAAGAAATATCTGGCTTGCTACATATGATACCAGACTGGAAACAGAATATAGTTTTGATGTTGCTCTTATTGAAACCCTGCAACATGTGCTTATCCTTAAATATTTTGCAATGTGGCTGATGAAAGCAACTTGGCCTTCATGCCTAACTTTTAGGGAAGGTGTGATTGCAACACGATTTTACATCTCTAGTCATTTTTGTATTCATTAGAAAGTACCTCAGTGATGCTCCAAAGCTCATTCTCCATCATGTGCTTTCAGGGAAGGTATTTAATTGCCATGCACTCAGTGAAAATGAACGCCTGACCCCGTCTATATTGAGAACACATGTCCCATTTTAATCCCAATAACTCATTGTGGTGGAGTCTGTATTGATGTGACAGTCTCCAAGAGGCTGATTTCTGAACTGTGGTGCTGTCAAACTTGTGGCTAGCTGACTGTGCTACAGTGGAAGGCTCAAGAGTGATGGAGTTAGGGTCAAATACAGCTCTGCCAATTACAGACTGTGGCATCTGAGGCAAATTACTAACATTTCCAAAGGTCCATTCAGTGAAAAGTACACGGCATCCCACAAGGTTGCACTGGGGATTGAATGATATGTGGAACATCTAGCATGACACTTGGCACATAGTAGGCTTTCAATAAATGTCAGTTTCCTTCTTTTTTCTCCTGCATAAAGAATGATGTGTAAGTGGCCACTTATTACTGTCTCCTTGCTAAGAAATGGGGAAATTATGTTGGAGATCCAATACTGGACGAAAATAACCAGTTGAAGCATGTGAAACAGCAATATTTCCCAAACAATCTTTTAAGTAGCTGGATTTTTCTGGGATGGCAGAAGTGAGGCAGTGACCTTGATGTGTGTTACACCTATGTGAACAAGGTACCTGCTGACTCTAACATTGTGTCTGGGCAGACATTTGGTTTTCTGTGTAGTTAGAAAAGCCAGTCAACTCCCCAAGGCAGACAAAGATAATCAACCTTGATAGCTGAATAGCAAACCCAAAGTCAAATTCTCTCCACCCTGTTAAATTAGTGAATTCTGAATCATGTGGGGATGTGGATATTTAATGGGAAGAAGAATAAATTAATTATCTTCTAACCCTTGCTAATATATCACTTTGGAAGATGATCCATTCAAACTACGTCTAGACTTACAGTTATTGGTCAGTGCTGATCTAAGGATCAGGGCAACCAGGGTAAGGAACACATAAAAATCCCTCTTCGACTCTTAAAAACTGAGAACAAACTGAGGGTTGATGGGGGGTGGGAGGGAGAGGAGGGTGGGTGATGGGCATTGAGGAGGGCACCTGTTGGGATGAGCACTGGGTGTTGTATGGAAACCAATTTGACAGTAAATTTCATATTTAAAAAAAAACCCTCTTTGAGATTTCCTGACAAGTAACCAAATTCCAAACCCTATCAAGGGACTCTGGTGGGATTTCTACAGAGGTATGACCAAAATACCTTTTGTTTTAGCCTGACTGGAAGTTAAAAATCTAAGTAGTTTACCTTAGAACCTGAAAAAAAAAAAAAAAGGATTATATTTGGCATAAGTGACTGATGCATCAGCTCCATTAACCTCTACTTTGTTTTGTAAATCCAGTTCCTCTGAATTTAAAGGATTTGAGAATTAATTGGCTTCCTCTGCCCTGGTTATTAGGAATATGTATACAGTAGCAATTTCCCCAGATTATGGGAATATTTACCAAGTCCTTCTTACTGTTAAACATTACAGCTCTTTTGGTAATCTCTTGAAGAAGCACTCAGGGTTGGTTGTCAAGTTTTCCTATTTTCCAGAGGAGTCTATCAGGTATAAATGGGAGGCATAAGAACCTCTGGAGCAACCTAGGGATCTGAAAAACAGGATCCTGAAAGGATTTGAACAGTGTAAGAATACCAGATATTCTAATCAACCAGATATAAGTTGATTTGGTTTGGAAATATAAGACTGAGTGAGCAAGCTATAGTAATGAGTGTGGGAATTTGCATAGGAGTACACAGCTACATCTCCCCTTCCAAATATACCCATTCCTCTTGTGAAATAAAATCTCCCCCAGTTGGTGTAGCCTTGGTAAGAGAAAAATTCCGTGTGCCCTCATTGACAATAGAAAACAAAGGGACCATGCCCTCTCTGTCCTTTCCCTAATATAACCATGGGGCATCCAATAGATGATTTCTCTTCAGACTTTCCATCTTGAGTGAGTGACAAAGGGTGGAAGGAGTATTTGGGAGCCATTTATCACATGTTTCCCCTAGCAGAATGGGCAGCATCTGTCCAGTCTTCTTGCAATGAGACAGATTGCTTCCTGGCTGCTAGCCCCACAGGGCTATGTAGTCCTGACAGTTTCTGAGTCTAGTCCTCCAGCCTTCCACTGATGCCCTAAAATCCTAGTATTCTCCAACAAATGTTATTTTTTATACATTAGTCAAAGCTAGTGTCTGTTGGTTGCAACCAAGAAACCAAAACTGATCTAGTCCTTTATCCTAAGCTTGTCTTAAAGTATATTAGAAGCCATCAACTAATAGGCAGTATTATCAGTGGAGAGTTCTCAAGCTGAAAGGGGCTTTACAGGTCCTATAATCTAACCACTTATTTTTCTGCAGTTCTTAGGAGGAATGTGGGGCGAGACATGGGATGATTACGCTTGAAACGTGGGAACGTTGTGGCATAAAGGTTAAGTGAGTTGGCAACATAATATGTGAGTCACCGATATCAACAAATGGGAAGAAAGGGAGCACAGCTCCCTTGACATTTCTGTTGTTCAATGGTTGATGGACTGAGTTAATGTGGAGCAGGCATAGCAATGGTGTGGCAAGCACCATTAGAATCCTGTTCAATAGAGTGTGCTTTCACTCCCAACTGCTTGTCAGAGCTAACTATTTCTACTTAACTCTCCGTACTTATTTCTTCAACTATAAAATGGAGATGAACATTACCTCACAGAATTATCGAGAAGTTTAAATGAGATGAGTATGGGTTTCAGAGCCCCAGAGCTCAGGATATAACAAAGCACTAAAAGTTATTTTTGAGAGCAGATATTGTTGGAATGTTAATCATAATGGTTTTTTTTTCTGGACACCAGAATCTCTGTTAGTAAGAGATGTTTGTAAGGATCACATATGCAAAGGAAGTAAAGCAAGCAACTACTTGTGTAGTGTGTATTTGGATATAGAGATGTGACATTCAGATTCCCTCTTCAGAGGATTTGTTGTCCAGCTGCTGCTAATGCTAAAGGGACTAACTCCGCTGCAGAGAGTCCCCTTACCCAAGGTCATGTCATTCCCTGAGCAGCCCATCTGTTGACTGACTGATGGAGGTGGGATAAATGTTCTGGCCATTTCAGCCCACTGTCAGACAGCTATCAGGCCATGTTAGCTCCAGAGCTTTCCATGAGGTCAGCCATGTCTGTTGTTGGGCCTTCATCTATCCTATCTAACTTTCTTCCCTTCCCTTCCACAGATGTTGATGTCAGGGCATTGTCTAATAAATACCCAGAGCACTGCACTCATAGTCTGCCTCCAGGAAAACCTTATCTATAACACCCTGTGTTGGGCATTTGAGATTGAATTCTTTTAGGGACCTTATGAAACATCTATCATTTTCCCCATTGTAACAGATAAAGGAATTAGAGCTAACTGAATTAAGAAACTTGTCTAAAGAAACACATTACACAACAAGCTAAGATTCAGATCTAGTTCAGTTTGATTACAAAGACTGTGTTTCAAGAAATTATTAGTGTATCTCTTCTTGGCCTGAAAGGACAATATTCTTTCCCAGAGTGAGCAACTGGGTTCATGCTTTGGGCAGGGTGAGAATCATTCTGTCCATATAACCGTTTTGGTTGGTTTAGATGAGATTCCTTTCCTTTTGCCTTTGTTCATTGACATCCTTCTTTACTCCCTGAGTTCATGGCTATTGTTTTAGCCTAAAAATAGCAAGTGTCAGCTTTTACACATTTTCAAAAATTTCAATGTAATCTTTTAAAAATAGGCTTCGAAATTTTGTTTTCCCTCTATTGGCAACCACGGTTGCTATGGAGTTCAAGTAATAGATTGTGATGTTTAACACTGAATTAATTACTACTTCTCACTCCCAGGGAACATCTAATTATACATATTCATGCTGAGCAGGATTTGGTTTTCTTAAGGAAAGTGTGTGTGTGTGTGTGTGTGTGTGTGTGTGTGTGTGTGTATCCTTTTACTCTTCAAGATACATGGGATGGAGGAAGAGTTTTAGTTTGTGATCTTCCAGAAGACTTCTCTTTCCTTTTTAATTATAGTTTTTCCTACTAGATCTGGCCTATATTGATATTATATTTCTGTTATATGCCCAAATGGCTTTTTCTACATGGTAATGGTGGTCTTTTTCTTTTATTTTAAACATCATGTTGAGGTAAAGCATGAAGATTTCATCTAATTTCCTCCCTCAGTCTTGTTCTCATGGTCACATGTATCATGAGGCAGTGAAGTATTACTGGAAACAGCATGTATCTTTTGGAACCAGATATATGCCTGGGTCTGAATCCTGGTTTCACCACTTAATTGACTTGGAGCAAGTCACATCAGGACTGAACCTCAACTCCTTCATTGGTAAAATGGGGATGATTTTATCTACCACATGGATTTAATTAAGTTTAAAACAAACAGCACTGTACTCCTCAAACTTTAACGTGCAAGATAGAGATCTTGTTAAAGTGCGTATTCTGATTCAGCAGATTAGGCAGCATTTCTAACAAGCTCCCAACTGATGCAGATGCTGCTGGTCCATGGGTCTCATTTCAGCGGTAGGAACTTAGATAATGCTGTATACATAATATGAGGTCCATGCATTTGTAGCTATTAGTATGAACCCTTCATTAGTTATCCTAAGCTTTTTGGACAGAAGAGCACAAAATTCATACCTATTAGCCAGATGGAGAAACTGAGCCATGGGCAAGCAGATCGTGCAGTATCAGCTAGGTGACCACTGGGTGTCTCCGCTGCTTATTGTTGTCTTACACCTGCGAAGCTTCTATTTTTCCCTTATGGGAACTTTGCAACTAGTACTACTAATGGGAGTTACCCAAGCATGTGTTGACATAAGAACATAAATCTTGTGGCATTTTTACGTATTCAACTAATAAAGCAATTCTGTGTTTTACTGAAAAGAAACCAATTTTTTGACACTGACAGTAAGGCATTGAGGAATTTACTCCTTTTGATGGACTCCTCAGACGACTACGTTTTTAAATTGTATTTGGGATGTTCATTTGAAAATGGAGTTGTGGCTCAAAAGCTTAAGGGATCTAAATGGTTGAAATTGTGCAAAACAACACGGTGCCTTTTGAGATTAGAATGCAGCCCCTTGTTGAAAAGATCCTGGGATTCTTACAAAACAGGAGTTGGCAACCTTTCAGATGTGGGTAGGCGGTGTTTCTTTTATTTATACTCTTCATTTAGGGGAGGTGGTAAAATGTTTCTTCTTTGAGAAGGTTGGGAAGGGATTTTTCTGCATTCCTTTATCAGTGGATCAAGGAAGTGCTCTCTTTAACTTCTGCCATGAGCATCAGCAACACAATCTTGTGTCTGCTGGACCTCCTTCGCTTCTTCCCTGGAACTTCTGTCTTCTTCCAGCCTGCCCTCTTGGATCATTCTTCCCTTCAGCAAGCCTTTGCTGCTCCATATTTTTGGATCTTGGACCACAACTAATACATTACCTGTCACTTTTTCCTTGGCTAATGAGCTTGCTGGCCCCAGGTTCTTGTTCCAAGCCCCCTTATGACATGGTAGAATAACAATAGTCAAAGTCCTCCAGTGGCTATGTAGGTTGATTTCTCCAAAACCTCTCTGACTTCCTGTCCTAGTATTTACCTCTCATTTATCACACTTCAGCCACATTGGTCTTCTTGGTGCTCCTTGAATATACCAGGTATATTCCTGCATTAGGACCTGTGCTATGGCTGTCCTCTTTGCCTGGAATTCTTTGCCTCCTTAGAGCATCCGGGCTAACTTCCTTCCCTCCTTCAAGTTGTACCTTCTCAAGGGAGGCTTGCCTGACTACTCCTTTAATGTTGCAAACCCTAAATCATGGCTACTCCCACTCCCACCCTCTTGACTTCTCCTCCAACTTTACTTTTTCTTCTTTCCAATGGGCTAATAACCTTCTGTTCCTATACAGTGAACTAAAGTGCCAGTTGAAATCACTCCTTACTTCTTTGTTCCCTCTCAGCATTACTGATTTGGGCTGAAATCCCTTTCTTCCACATTAGGCAAATCTAAGTCTTCAGAAACAGCAGAAATAGTTTTTTCCTAAAGAAAAGTTGAGGTTGTCATGTATCCTAATTTTGCTGCTGGCTACACAGGTGTGCACACTTGTCAAAACTCACCAAACGGTATACTTTAAATGGGTACAATTTACGATAAATAGATTATACCTCAATAAAGTTGATTTTTAAAAGGAGGATATAAGTGTCCACCTTGGGACATGGGGTGCGTAAGGGGTAGGCTGATATTACAGGGTAAGGGTAGTAATTGGCATTTAGGAAGGTAAATTTCTTCCTTAGAAATAGTGTGGATGAGTAATCAGTACAAATTGATACCATCCAAATCATTTCTGGCTTTGAATGACTGGAGCATATCCTCGGTGTTAACACATCTGCATTGTCCTTGCTGGTTCTTCTCTCATTTGCAGAGTTACTCTTAGAAATCCAAAGATTAGAAATTTTCAGGTCAGTTTAGTTTTGTTTTATTCTGAAGTGAGCTGCTCCCTGTTTCACTCCTATAAAGAGATAAGGATTAGAATCCCTTAACTCTGAAAACATGCAGTTTTCATCTGGAAAACAAATACAGAAACAAACAAATAACCCCCCTCATCCTATCTGTCTGAAAACAAACTAGGAAAAAGTAAATGATTGAACACTTCTCATATTAATACCAGAAATGACAAGTAAGAAGCCAGCTTGGAAACTCCTCAGATATAAATACTCAGGTATCTGAAGGTGTTCACTTCCGTCTCCCCCAATTTCACGTTTAAGTTTTCAAATAAGTGGGGTCAATCTCTGATGTGAGGATGCAAAGAAGTAAAGGGAAGACATAAATCTAAATTTTGCCACCTCTGAAACACCCACTGTGCCAGCATGGAAGGTTTTTGAGAAGACCTATTAATACCTCAGTATCAGTGTTAGTCCTGGACATATTAAAACCTATGGTTCTAGACTTGGAAAATATTAAAATATTTATAGAAGTACCTTAAGTAACTATATTTTAGTGGATATTAGGAATTCTCCCCAAACATAATCCAAGTATTATTTATAGTCGATTCTGGAGTGTTCCCATACCGGAATAGAGGGAGGGCTTGTTGTGAAGTATTCCGTGGTTTAGTTGAACTTCACTTCTCAGAAGTGTTATCAGGAGGATGTATCTGCTTCTATCCTGTTCCCTCAAGTTGCAACCTGGCGAGCAATCATAAATCTCTAGCGTGAATACGGGGCATCCGGTTTGCCCACATGCTTTTCATCTCTATCCCTGGACATCTCCATTTCTCATCCAGTCTTTATCCATTGGATTTTCTTTCTCCTATCTCCTCAGATAGAAAGTATTCCGTAATGCCTCTGTCTCTTTCACTTTATACTGTTAGCAGTTTGTCCAAGTTTGTGATACCAGAGTCCATTTCCGCATATTTATCTCTACCGTATCTTGTGATACTTTCTGGTTTTCATGCTAAATAAGTCTCCCTTCTGAATCCTTTACATTTTATGAATATTTTTAGATTGCTGCCATGTCCACCTCTACCACCCACTGTTGCTCCCTACTGGGTCTGCTCAGCCAAACTATACATATTGAATTCTCCTAATCTTCCTTTATCCACCAGACTCACCAGTCTCTTAAAATTGTGTTGCTCTTCTTTAGACCTCCTCCTGATTGTTGGTGCCCTGTGATCCTGCAGACTCTCTCTCTGAGATGGTATTTGAGGGCTGCTAGCATCACATCTCAGTGTTTCATGCGTCTGTTAAAAATAAACAATGCAGAAAGAAGGATTCTTGCAGTTGTCTGGTGATGTCTGTCAAACGTCTCTAGTTCTCTGCCTTCTGAACACACAGTAGGATTGCACTTCCTGGGCTCTTATCATTGGGAGAGAACTGTGACTAATTCTGGCAAGTGATGTATGATTGAGTCACTTCTAGACCAGTGAAAGACCTTCCAGAGTGCTGTTTTCTCTCTTGAACAGTGACTGCCAGTGTATAAAAACAGTGTACAAAATATTGGCTGCTCTGTTAGCCTGATTCCTTGAGTTACTACAAGGAACTGAAACCCCTCCACCAAGCTATTATGTCCATGTAAAAATAACAGAGAATGTACCTTTGTTATTTTAAGCCTCTGAGAATAGAGAGCTATTTGTTACCGTGGAATAATCTAGCCTGTCCTGACTGATACAACTCTAACAGATACCCTTCAGTGCTCCCATGTATGTAGGTGTCTATGTTACAGCCAGCAGCCTGTTTTAGCGGTTTTGAGTATGTGAACACAGCAAACCTCCGTTGGATACAATACCACATCAGTGATGCCTACATCCAGACCCTTGTCATTTATCAGTCAGACAGAAATCAGGCCCAGAAGAGATGACATGATTGGAACCTCTTGCCAAAGACCCAAGATACAGAAAAATCAAGTATCCCCCACACCTTCAAAGCTGTGTCAGATGTAATTAAACACATCATATCTTGGATTCGGGTACTGTGACAGTGACAGGAACAAATATGTGTTCTGGGAGTTTTCCTCCTAGATCCCCTCCCTCCCACCCCCCCATCTCTGTTTCATATCATGCAAATCACTCCCTCTTCAGTTGGTTGCTCTTTGAGATTTCTATTTAAGAATGAAATCAGTGAAGTTTTTTCCCCTTGACAAATAGGCTAACTTGTTTCTTTTTTTAATTTTTTTTAATGTTTATTTATTTTTGAGACAGAGAGAGACAGAGCATAAACAGGGGAGGGGCAGAGAGAGAGGGAGACATAGAATCGGAAGCAGGCTCCAGGCTCTGAGCCATCAGCCCAGAGCCCGACGCGGGGCTTGAACTCACGGACCGCGAGATCGTCACCTGAGCTGAAGTCGGATGCTTAACCGACTGAGCTGCCCAGGAGCCCCTAGGCTAACTTGTTTCTTTCACACTTAGATAAAATGGAATATTTTGGATAATCTACTAAACTGTTTTTACAAGATTCTGATTAGTTCGGTATCACCTTGGTTGGCCACACTTTAAATTTAGATATACACGTGAGTATGTATACATACATACATTATATGCACACATATTAAAACAATATGAATGGGTTTTTAATGTTCCCGTCACTTCTGCTATTCTGTTACAACAACTACTTTCATTTCTCTGCTTTCTTTTTAATCTTTGTCAGTATGGAAACCTATTTCACAGGCGTGAACTTGTATTACACTTGGAGTTTTTGTTCTTTGTATTTCAGCTGCCATTATTTCATGAATTCTTTTTTCTATTTCTACATAGTCTTCACAGATTTTCTCCCATTTTCATTGGAACAACTTACATTAGATCGAAATTCCACTGGGTTAAAGGATGTGAAACTGCCATATAGAGCAAAATATTTTTTTTGCACAACAAACATTTTTACCTATTCTTCAGTGGTTGAACATGCTGATTGTTAACAGGTTTGAACCTCAAAAATAAACCCGCTTTACATGTCTTTAGGCATTTATGTAGAAATCTGTTTTCTTAGCGCATATTCCCAGCTGTGAGATTATGCCTAAAATGTTTATTCTTCCCTTTATTTCTATCTGGTGAACTTCTGTCTATACTCTGAGAGCCAACTGAAATGGTCATCTATTTGGGAAAACATCCAGTATGCCCCAGGCTCCCTCTGCCACACTGCGTATTTTGAGGCACTGAATGTTCTATACCTCTTGAAATTTGTAGCCTACCAGTCTGCTTTCAGACTGGCCTCTGAGCTGCTGTAGGGAAGGCACTGTATCTTATTCTCCTCTCCATCACCAGTATTATCAACAGCGCTTGGGACACAATAAGTGCTCGATATGTGTTTGTGTAATGAGATGAATAAAAAGTTGGGAATACTCTCAGGCACACAACATTAACACGTGTTTGACATTTATTGCCAGGGCTGTTGGTCACAAGACAAGGCTCAGAGAAGTTCAGATTCTTTTGTTTTTGTTTGAATCAGTGGGAATTGTGCTTTGGGCTAATTGACAGAACAGCAGGCTCCAGTATCTTTGTTTTGGTCCCTGAGCCTGGTTGCTACCTTGACTGGACCTTCACCTTGCTCTGCATCATACTGTGCTAAATATTTGTCTTTGCCTTTTCCCCTTCCTGGGCATTCCTTTCACACCTTTCCTCCCTTCACCAAGCTAAGTCTCTTTGTTTTAGTTTCATCTTAATGTCTCTAGCTTTATTGATTCTTTGAATAAAATTGTGCTTTCCAGACTTTGTGGGGCTTTTTTCTCCCAAGATTGGCCAGCTTAATTTCCCCTTTCTTTATTTTCTCTTGGGTAACCACAAACACTGGAACTGAATTATAGTCCTGGATGAGTTAGACCATCATCTAGGAGATAGGAATAAAATCACCTGACTTGTTTTTCATAGACCCAAAGATCTGGGCAGGGAGCCTGGAATTGCTAGCAAGGATTGCTGACTTCTGAGCCCTCCCTCACCAACCCCTGATTTTCCCATACCTGAATACCAAGCAGTACCCTTCAACACCATCTTTCTGAAAAGCCACATTCCTAATTTTGCTGATTGTTAGCTGTATGACTGTAAGCAACATATTTTACCACTTTGAGACTTAGTTTCCTGATAAGGATAATTACAGCTACCACATAAAGATGAGGGGGTTAAATGAGATGATGCATTTAATATTTAAACCCCTTCACATCGTGCCTGACATGACATCAGTTCTTTGTAAGTATTGATTTCCCCTTTATTTTGGATTGTGCTGATCTTGGTTCACTATACTGATTATTAACTTGAGAAGATCTACGTAATGCCCTCCCTCTGAGACATTCAGCAGACTAAGAATTTTATATAAGGGCTCATTTGAATAACATTCTCAGAGAAAGAATTAGAGGCAAGGTTAAGACAGAAGGAAAACATAGAAGGGTGGACTCTCATGAAAGGTAGCTTTGAACACATAGTAGAAACTTCAGTTTGTACCAGATGACTGTGTTGTTGGCTGTGAAACTGACTTGTCTTTCTCTCATTTCCCGATCCATGTCCTGGTGTTCCAATTCAGCATATTTAGGTTATTTCTAGGTATTAACATCTTTATATATCGATGTCTTTTATACCTCTACCTTTTCTTCATCCTCCTCCTCTTCCTCTTCTTTCTATCTCTTTCTTCTTCCCCTGTCCTCCTTTTCTTCTCCTCCCTCTCCTTCTCCTTTCCCTTCCACTCTCCCTCCTCCTCATTTGACTTTTTTAAATTTTTGTGTCTTGTATGTCTCACAAGATTTTTGGCCAATTCAGGATGTAACCTATTATCCTGATTACTTAGACTAACCTAAAATAATTGTTTTTAATCCTTAAGAAACACCGTCTGCCTTTTTATAGTCAACTTGTAGTTATTTATTCCCTTTTGTGTTAAATTTGCAAATTTCTACAATAATCTATAAGACAATTGTGACCTGTTCACACTCTTATAAGTGAACATTGTAGCTTCTGATCTGTTTGTCTACGTTATATTTCCTGTTTAGCACGTGTTCCGTTGATTTCTCATTAACCCTGGTGTATTTTATTGTCAGTTTTGTCATATTTTTATTACCACGCAGTTTGGGTTGACCCCTCATATTCTGTTTTCTCACTATCTCCTTGGTATCCATTGAAGCTCTGTGGATGAAGGGAGAGTGCATATCCATTTTCCATTGCTTTTGTAACAAATTACCACAGACGTAATGGCTTGAAACAACACATTTATTATCTTACATCTGTATAAGTCCAACATGAGTCTCAGTAACTAAAATCAACATGTTGGCAGAGCCGGAAGCTTTAAAAGAGAATCCACTTCTTTTCTTTTTTAGGTTCTAGAGGCCCCTACATTCGTGGCTTATGGCCCCCTTCCTCCATCTTCAAACCAATAATGACAGGTTGAATCCTTCTCATATCACATCATTCTGACCTACCTTTTGGCCTCCCACTTCTACTTGTAAGGAATTTCGTGATGACATTGGGCCCACCAGAAAAAAATGTAGGATAATGTGCTTATTTTAAGGTCAGCTGGTTAACAACCTAAATTCCATCTGCAACCTGAATTCCCTTTATCGTGTTACCTAACATAGTCACATGTTCACACACACACACACAAAATGAATGCACATACACGTGTGTGTATGCTCCCTATATCAAAGATTATCAAAGATATAAGTTCGGTTCATTCAGAAGCTACAGAAATCTATACTTTGGGGGGAAGTCTACCTTCTAGAAAAAATGACTTTCATTACAGTGCTTAGTTCCTCTTTTACAAAATCCTTTACAACACATTCTTCTGAAAATACTGGGAAAAGAAGAAATTTAGTCTCTTCAATATCAGAATAGAAACTGACAAGTTGTCACATTTCCTTCTTACTCTCTCAATACTAAATTTATTAAATAGGTTTTCTCACAAAAGTTATCTTTACTATTTTAATTTTTCCAATTTCACAAATAATATATGGAGTAACTCTGTTTAAAATATTTTAAGGATTATATGGGTTTATTTTTTTAAAATTCACATTATTTATAGTAAATTAAGTTTATTCCCATATTTTACTGGTCATTCTTCAATTAAGATTTTTCTTTGTCTTTGTGTTTCAGTTTCAGTAGTTTATGTTGACCTGTCTGTCTTCAAGTTAACTGTGGCGAGTCTACTGATGACCTAAGCAAAGTCATCCCTCATCTCTGTGACTGTGGTTTTTATTTATAACATTTCCATTTGACTCCTTCTTATAGTCTCCATCTCTCTACTGAAATTCCCCACCTTAACATGCATATTGTCCACCTTTTCCCCTTTAGCCTTTATATATCATTTACTCCTTGTTATCTTACATCTTCTGTCTGATACCTCTAACACTGGGTCATCTCTCAGTCTGGTTCTGTTGATGCGTTTATCTCTTGATAGTAGATTATTTTTCTTTTTCTTTCTTCTGTCTCTTGTTTTTTCTTTTTGTGTGTTTCATAATTTCTGATTGAATGGCAGATATCATGTATAGGGCAATAAACTTTGAGGTAAAGAGTATTTATGCCTGAAAATCTATCTCCTTATATATTGCTTTGCTGTTGGTATGGAGAGTTGAGTCAAATTAGCCAAAAGCTGAGCTCATTTTGAGTGTTGTTATTGCTATGGTTACTTTCAGTTCACCACTGAATTAAAATTCCTCTAGCATTACCTCCTACTTAATTTAGGGGTTGTTTTTCCAGAGGGTTTTCTCAGTGTCTGTTCCACTCCCACCTTTAGGCTTTCCCTTTCTGTCTGTACCTCTTAGAAGGTCTCTTCATGCTCTTGCCTCTCCCTAATGGAAGATTGCTTTTGCATATTACTCAATGCTTGTTAGTTTGTGGGAGAGGGTGTTCTCAGTTGTCCTGGTCCAATATCCATCTTAGGCAGACCCTAAACTCTTGATTATTAGGTTTGGGCTTTCTCAGTGATCATATCTCTTCCTCAGTGCTAAGAGATTGCCAATGGTCCCATCCCAGAATACTTTCCAGTTGCTTTTCCAAAGACAGAGTATTTTTTTTCCTTTTTCCTTCTTTTCTTATTTCAATGGGTTTTTACCTGTGCCCTGGAGGTGACAAGGTTTGCCACCCTTCCCCTAGCATTTAACACTTTAATTCCTTAAGGTATGAAGTGTCTGATGGGCACCCTTGCTTTTCTCACAGTGGTGAGTCTTTCCCTGTAGGCTTGTACCACTGAAGGAAGCTTCCTCCAATATCCTGCCTGCCTCTGATTGTTCTCTTGAGCAACAGGTGAGGTCATGGAGAAAAACCTGTAAATGGACATGAACTCTCGTTCTATGTGTGGCTTGTAGGGTTCTGTATACTTATTTTACTTTTTTTTAAAATCTTTGTTTATTTATTTATTTTGAGAGAGATAGAAAGAGTGCAAATAGGGGAGGGGCAGAGAGAGGGGGAGAGAATCCCAAGCAGACTCCACACTCAGCACAGAGCCCAACATGGGACTTGATCCCACGACTGCAAGATCATGACCTGAGCCAAAATCAAAAGTCAGATGTTCAACCAACTGAGCCACCCAGGCACCCCTGTATACTCACTTTAGACCAAGTCCACACTTAGCTTTAGAAATTCATTAAAAATTGTAGCTAAAGTCTTTTTTTTTTAATTGAGGTATAGTTGATGTATAGCATTATATTAGTTTCAGGTGTGCAACAATGATTCGATGTTGTATGTACATTGCAAAATAATCACCACAATAAGTCTAGTTAACATTTGTCCCCATGCATAGTTACAAATTTTTTTCCTTGTGATGAGGACTTTTAAGATTTACTTTCTTGGCAACTTTCAAAATGTAATACAGTATTATTATAGTCAATAATATGCCAAGACTATAATCACCATGCTGTACATTACATTATTTATTTATTTTATAACTGCAAGTTTCCATCTTTTGACCCCATTCACCCATTTTGCCCACATCCTACCCCCCCCACCTCTGGCAACCACCTGTCTGTTTTCTGTATCTTAAAACTTGGGTTGTTTTTTGAATCTGTTTCTTTCTGTTTTGTTTTTAGATTCCACATATAGGTGACATCACACAGTATTTGTCTTTCTCTGTGTGACTCATATCACATAGTGTAATGCCTTCAAGATCTATTCATGTATCACACATAGTAAGATTTCATTCTTTTTATGGCTGAGTAGTACTCTATCATTCTATGATTCATATATCTATCATTCATATATATATATATATTCATATATATATCATTCATATATCTATCATTCATATATATATGTGTGTGTGTGTATGTATGTGTATATATATATATATATATATATATATATATATATATATCACGACTTTTTTTTCCCTTTCATCCATTGATAGACACAGGTTATTTCCATATCTTGACTATTGTGAATGATGCTGCATTGAATATGGGGGTAGGCTATACCTTTTTGAATTGGTGCTTTTATTTTCTTTGGATAAATGTCCAGAAGTTGAATTGTTAGATCATATAGTAGTTCTTTAGGAGGATTCTTGCACAAAGAGTTGTAACACCGAGTCTTTTCTTTCCAGAAAGCAACTTTATTTGTGCTGACATGGCTCAGGTGGGTTCGTACCCGAAAAACTGAGCCCTGAACATCATGTGGCATAGTTTTTTATACACTTTCTATTCATTTGTCTCCCATGTATGGTAGCACACAAACATGCAGTCTAATTAATTGGTCTAATTAAGTGGTCTCATGTTACAAAGTCATGAGGGATGTTCTCATGTACACATATAGCCAGATTGCCTTGAGGGTTGTTTTTTCTCTCCTTAGGGAGGGGACCCTACCACAGTTCTGTTTTCAGGTTTTTTTTGAGAACCTTCATACTACTTTCCATAGTGGTTGCACCAATTTATATTCCCATCAGCCGTGCACAAGTATTCCCTCTTATCTATATCTTCACCAACATTTGTTGTTTCTCATTTTTTTGATAATAGCCATTCTAAGAGGTGTGAGGTGAGATCTCATGGTGGTTTTGATTTGCATTTTCCTGATGATTAGTGATGTTGAACACCTTTTCATGTACCCATTGGCCATCTGTATGTCTTCTTTGGAAAAATGTCTGTTCAGAACCTCTGAGCATTTTTTAAAATCAGGTTCTTTGTTTTGTTTTGTTTTTTTGCTACAGAAATGTATGAGTTCTTTATATATTTTGGATATTAACCTTTTGTCAGATATATGATTCGCAAATATATTCTGCTGTTCGGTAGGTTACCTTTTCATTTTGTTGATGATTTCCTTTACTGTTCAGAAGCCTTTTAGTTTGATGTAGTCTCTCTTATTTATTTTTGCTCTTGTTGCCTTTGCTTTTAGAATCAGATCCAAAAAATCATTGCCAAGACCAGTGTCAAACAGCTTACTGCCTGTTTTTTCCCAGGACTTTTATGGTTTCAGGCCTCACATTTAAGTCTTTAATTCATTTTGAGTTAATTTTTGTGTATAGTGTAAGATAATAGACTAATTTTCACCTTTTGCTTGTGGCTGCCCAATTTTCCCAGCACCGTTTATCAAGGAGACCATCCTTTCCCCATTGTGTATTCTTGGCTCGTTTGTTATAAATTAATTGGATATATATGTGCAGATTTATTTCTGGGATCTTGATTCTGTTCCATAGATCTGTGTATCTGTTTTTACACCAAGACCGTACTAGCTGAAACCTCCTTACCTGACACCAGAAACAAACCGGTATGTCCAGGTTTATTTCTGGGAGGTCAATTCCATTCCATTGACCTGGCACCATTGTGGTGTTGTCTTCCTCTCATGCTCTGCCACAGGCGTGCTAATGTCAGCACCTCACCTCTCCTCATAGGCACTTGTCTGTCCTTAGCTCTGCAGCTCGTTTGTTACCCCATGACCTCGGTTCTCTGTTGGGCTTAAGAAAAGTTATGAATGTTTAGATCATCTGGCTTTTTCTGATCATTATAGTGGAAGTAATGTTCTTTTCGGCTTTCAACATCCTAGACAGAAATCTTTATTTCAAGTAGATTTAAGAAAGGTACATTTCTCCTTCCACTCTCCTCTGTGTTTCAAACATTCATTCAATTAATACTGATTAAATGTCTTCTATCATGGACAAGGGACTGTTTTAATTTCCACATGTGTAAAAATAAAGAAGACAGGCAGTGTTTTCTACTCATTCTTTTGCTGCTAAAATGTATCATAAATTTTAAGAAATATTTTTAAAATAATATGTAATGAGAATGGGGAAACAAGTTATTTCATATTTTGCAGATTAGGATATTAACTACCATTTAGAAGATAACTAGGCAAGACTGAAAATATGTATTTTTAAAAATGTATCTTCTTTTGGGGCACCTGGGTGGCTGTGTCAGTTAAGCCTCTGACTCTTGACTTCAGCACAGGTCATGATCTTGCAATTTGTGAGTTTGAGCTCTATATTGGGCTCTACGCTGACAGTAGGAGCTTGCTTGGGATTCTCCCTCTCTCTCTGCCCTTCCCTGCTCACCTGGATGCTCTCTCTCTCTCTCTTTCTCTCTTCCTCTGTCTCTCTCTCAAAATAAACTTTTAAAAAACGCATCCTCTGTGACCCAGGGATTTCTCTTTATTTACCCTGGAGAGATACATGAAAATGTTCACAGGGAGGCTGTCACAAGGTCATTCACTGCTATGTTGTTTCAGAAAAAAAAATTGGAAGAAAATAAATATCTATAAGTGGGAAAATATATTCTACTTTGTATCTATATTGTGAAATATGCAACAGATATAATAGGGTAGATCTATCTGTGGTGACCTGAGCATAAGACAAAATTGTTTTTTTTTAAGGTGTGAAATAGTATGTGTCATCTGATACCTTTTAAGAAATAACTTGTAAAAAACCCCACACAGTAATTTTTATTTCTATAGGTACATATGTGTGTATTTCTATTCATAGAAAAAGGTCTGGAAAGGATACAAAGTGGAGAAATGTGATTACCTCTGGGAGAGAACTGGCATTGGGTGGTAGTCAAGAGATTTTCACTTTGTATGTGATATTCCCTAGACCTACCCATCTATTTAAAAACTGAAAATGTAGGGGCGCCTGGCTGGCTCAGTTGGTAGAGCATGCGACTCTTGATCTCAGGGTTGTGGGTTTGAGTCCCAAGTTGGGTGTAGAGATTACTTAAAAATAAAAAAAATCTCTAAAAAATATAAAAAATAAATAAAAACTGAAAATGTAGATGGAGTGAAGTAGATCAAAGAGTGGAAACTTTCAGTTATAAGAAGAATAGGTTCTAAGGCTCTAATGTACGACATGGTGACTAGAGTTAATAGAGCATTGTCACCACACACACAAAAAGGAGTTAACTATGTAAGGTGATGGATGTATTAATTATCTTGATCTTGGTAATTACTTCACAATATATATCTATATCAACTCATCATATTGTACACTTTAAGTATATTCAATTATCTTTGTCAATTATTCCTCAACAAAATCTAAAAAATGAAAACCTCTTACTATATTTCTTTTGGAGTAGAAAAAATAAATATAATATTTAATGGAATGCTAAATTGGTTCAACCACTGATGCCATCCTGGAGAAAACTTGTAGGAACCTGTCTGTATTTGGCCCTAATATATATTTTCCATATCTATATATACTTTTTATGCAATTGATTTAATAACAATATTAAAGACAGTTTCATTGGAATTTCAAAAGATCTAAGGATTTGAGGAATGGTAGGGATTACTAATATAATCCAAAATCAGAATGGTCACTTCAGATCACAACAGTGAGATGGAATCAATAAGATGAGTTTGATTAGCAGAAGATGAAGGTTTGCCCTTATGTTCTGGAAGTCAAATATGCAAGGAAATAGGAATTTGGAGACCTGACTCAACTGAAATTTTACCTAGGGGCTTGTCAGCTGTGAGATCAGCAAAATCCATCTATATCTATATCTATCTATATCTATATCTATATCTATATCTATATCTATATCTTTATCTATATCTATATCTATATATCTATATCTACATAGATATAGATATACAGATATACATCTATACATATAGATATAGATATGTATATATAGATATGGATTCTATATAGATATCATTATATATATAGATAGAGAGAGAGAGAGAGAATGTGTTCTGTCTTAATCACCTGATATCAAATGTCCACAAAATTTTGTTAGCAGGATAGACATCAAAAAATAAGTTGATATACAGAAAAAATACTAATGAGATAAATCTGGATGGTTTGTGATCTGAAAACAGTGTTCAGTGATGAATAGCTGAAATTACTTCTTAGAGACATGACAGATAAATTTAAATAATGCTAGCGGAGAACTATTTATTCATAAACCTGTTCAGATATTCACTAAGAAGCTGGATATTCACACAAGTTCCTGAATTGAGCAGATAGATAATTACACCAGCTAACTTGAAGGTCTCTTGCAACTCTGAAGTTATATGAGACTATTAAAAGTCAAGGGCAAAAGCAAGTTTGAACTTATGTTTCTAATCTTAACGTTCAACTAAGCAAATGTGCTACTTAGCCCCAGTGCATGAGGACAACTTAAGTTCCAGCAGGAAATATTATAGCTTAAGGGAATGGACTGACTGAGAAATATGTACGATGGGCTCTCTGAGGTGGTCACATGGTTTCATGGAGCTCTATATTAATTATCTATTACAGTGTAACTCCTGACCCTGAACCTTAGTGGCATAAAACAATAAATGTTTTTTGTTTCAAGCTCTTTTGGGAATTTGAGAGAGATGCTGCTGGGTGGTTCTGGCTCAACGTCTCCCACGAGATTACGGTCAAGATATTGGCCAGGGTTGCGGTCATGTGAAAGCTTGACTGAAGTTGGAGGATTTGCTTCTAAGGTGGCCCATTTATGTGGAGAGTGAGTTGGTGTGGGTGGTTGGCAGGAGGCCTTAGTTCCTCACCATGTGGACCTTCCCACAGGAATATGTGAGTGCCTTCATTATGTGGCAGCTTCCTCTAGAGCAAGTGATCCAAGAGAGAGCAGGTGGAATCTGCAATATCCTATATGACCTAGCCTCTGATGGCACACCTCATCATTTCCACAGTACTGTCCATTGCCCAGGTTGGCCCTATTCAGGGTGGGAGGGAACTACACAGGAAAGTGGCTACCAGGGACTGGGAATCATTGGAAGCTATTTTGGAGACTAACCATCACAGAGTAATTTTCCAATCCATTATTTTTAGCCACATCACTAAACAAAAGATGGCCAGACTAGATTAGATGATAAGAATGATTACTATCACTATTTATAATATGTTCATTAAATTAAGAATTAGGTTTTTCCATTGTTTTCCTTTCAAATTAATTGTATTTAAACTATTGCATGATTGGGGCGCCTAGGTGACTTGGTCGGTTAAGTGTCTGACTTCGGCTCAGGTCACGATCTCACAGTCCGTGAGTTCGAGCCCCGCGTCGGGCTCTGTGCTGACAGCTCAGAGCCTGGAGCCTGTTTCGGATTCTGTGTCTCCCTCTCTCTCTGCCCCTCCCCTGTTCATGCTCTGTCTCTCTCTGTCTCAAAAATAAATAAACGTTAAAAAAAATTTAAAAAAATAAACATTTGCATGATTGCCTACAATATGCAAAGAAAATAGGAGATGAAGACTCACATATCTGGCATTATAAGGCTGCTCTTTTACAGCAGGCTTTAAACATTTTGTCATATTTAACCTGTTCAAGAATCCTGTACATCGTATAATTTGTTTCATATCACAGATGACAACACTGAGAACAAATGAAATGTTTATAATTTTGCACCCAGTCCGTGGTGTTATCAGGATTTGAACCCAGACTGTCTTGATATGTTCTTTGCACTAAACTGGGATGAAAAGCATTTCCTCCTTATGTCCTTAATTTTCTGTCCATTAATATGAAATTAATTTTATTAAACTTAGGACAGTAGGGACTACCAAAATATTATTTGTCTGAAAGTAATGCAATGGTGATGAATCTCCGTCCACACACTCATGAGTAAGAAATGTAACTTACTCTATTTTCTTTAATACAATTTAATATTAACTACCTTTAACATCTGTCTTTTTTGTCTCTCCCCAAACCCTCCTCATTTCCTATCTGGTTGGTACCAGAGTAAGGCAAGGACCACAGAGTTGGTCGCTGAGACATCCTTTGTCTCATGACCTTGAGGGCTTGTGACTTCATTAGGATTCAGTGTCTGGTTTGGGGCAAGAGCGCTTCTGTTCAAGGTGTTATCTGCCCCCTGCCTGTGCCCACCATGGGCATGTCTCCTCTACAGATTTGCTGTGCACCCTTCTCTCCAGTGCCCCAACATACTGGCTGCTCAGAGTTTTGGCTGTAGGTCTCTAAACTCCCCCACACTCTTAATCTGTTGGCCATCGTGGCCTGTCCAGGAGTGCTTCCCCTTGCTCCGATGTTATATGTGCCTTTCTTTCTCTTCTCTCTTCCTCCTAACCCGGGGAAGCTCTAGTTGTGAATAAGGAGAACCCCTTTACCTCCTGCTTCAGTTTAGGAATTTTTGTGAAAGCTTCAAACTTCTTCCCTCCCTATCCATGTCCCTGAATGGATGTTAGGTTTTCAGAAACAAACCTTGTTTCTTGCAAGGCATTCACTCTCCCTTCTCCTTACTACATCCTTCTTTGGAGGCAAGGACACAGAGTAGACCAGAGATATGAAACCAGGGCAGGAACATGAATGCATAGCTTTGTTATAGTTTGTGGCTTCTAAAAGTGTCTAAGAGATGGTTTTGAATTTTTACCTTTTTCCTGCACCTGGGGCTTAACATCCATCCGCTGACCAGGTTGGCTGTGGGGTTTTTGTTCAAGGCAGAGGCTGACAACTGCAGAATTACTAGGTACTGATTAATATTTTAAGGTGAAGTTTATATTTTAAATTGAATATCATTTAGTTGAATGTGGAAGGATGGCATCCAGCCAACAGAAATGTTCTCATTAACTTCCAAGATGCTTTTTAGGAAAACTCAGGGAAAATTTCAAGTTCTAATTATATCCAAGACCTGGCTGAATATGGCCACACAGTATTTAACGTCTTAGCGCGACTGTAGCTGCATGTTACTGAAAGTAAAGTGACTTTGGAATTTCCTCATTTCCCACTTTTTATACACACACATTTGGGAAGTTTTCTTTTCCGATGTAGGCTATACTAGTATCTTCCACCCTACATATTCTTCTTTAAATGTGACCTTTCCACACCCATAGGTATGAGAGGTAGAATCCGTGTCCTCTGTTCCTATACCCAGGCACACTTTTGACTGAAGAGAGTGGAAGAGACAGTAGAATCTGTTTTACAATGGAAGTGACACTATGTGACCCCCGAGGCATTAAAAGAGGTACAACTTCTGCCTAGCTCTTTCTTGGACCATTTGATCTTGGTGCCTACTCATCACGCTTTGAAGAGTTCCAGGCCATGTGAATAGACCAGTTGTAGGTGAATGGCAGCATCAACCCCAGACATGTGAGTAAGGAGGGGCTTCGAGGAGGCTCCAGCTGCACCTACAGTCTGGCTGCAACTTTGTGTGAGATCTGGAGTGAGAATCATGTAGTCGAGCCTACTCCATGCCCACAACTGTGAAGGTTGGGGTGTTTTTTATACATTTAAATTTAGGGTGTTTTTTAAAGACAGACAGAAAACTGGAACAGAGCAGGGACAAAAACAGCCCTGAACTGGAGGTGTCAAAGTTGTTGGAATCACCTGCTTGTGGTTTCACTGTAGCTCCAGATGCTAATTTTTTTTCCATCCACCTCTTTATCTTGCCATAAATACTTGGAAAGCATGAGAGCTTCCTGTCACATACAGCTCTGCAAAATTATTCTTCAGACTAGCTAGCCAGAATAATGTATCTCCCCGGGGCACCAAGGAAAGTAAGAGATGTCCTTTCCAGGGGATTGCGCATCTCTCAGTTTTGCAGGTATTGTTTGATTCAGTCATGGGCGGTTTAGATGGTAATGAGGATAGAAAACTCGCATAATGGGCAACTAGAATTTTTCTGACCAAACCCAAGGCAAATGAATCTGAGAAGTGCTCAGATTTCTGTTCACTTTAGCATCTAGTCTGTTTCTATTTCCCTTCAATTATAAACCATCCAAATTATAGTGGCTTAAAAAACAACCAGGTATTTAACTCCCTATTATGTGGATAGCAATTTATATGTGCTTACTTGAGCAGTTCTTCTGGTCTCAGATGGACCTTCTCATGTGTCTGTGCTCAACTGCCCTTAGGCCTGGCTAATGACAAGGGCAATGGGGATCACCTGGCAGCGTGTCCCTTGTTCTTCAGCAGGTTAGCCTGTGATTAGTCACACGGCAGTGGCCTAGTTCCAAGAGAAAGAGCAGGAGCATGCAAGCATGCGATAGCCTTGGCGTAGAACTGGCACACTGCCACTTACACCACGTTTCATTGACTAAAGCAGGGCCCGCCCAGATATAAGGAATGGGGAAATACACTATACCTTGTGACAAGATGAGTTGAAAAGTCACATTATAAAAGATGTTGGCGCAGGGAAAGGTAAAAACAAACAAACAACAAACAAACAAACACACAACACACACACACATACACAGTTTAACAATCATTTAATCCTGGTCTTGGTTGACCAGCAGTACAATTAGTTCATGCTAATTCAGTGTATCAGGCTCTGGAGGGCAGTCTAGCTGGCTGCAGGCATTTATTCACAAGGCCAAAGTCATACTTGGAACATATACCTCCATTTGTAAGCACATAATCTATAGATATTTACAGTTTGGATTTCTGTAGTACTTGCCCATTCCCTGATATTAACGTTTCCTCTCCAGTACCCTGATCTCATTTGGCTAAATCACGTCATGTGGATTCTTTTTAAGACAGACAACTGAGTTCCACAGAGATATAAATGCTGGTGATAATAAAACCCGATGTGAATGGACAGGAAAGGCAGAAGTGATAGCAACTCAGAATTTCTACCTGATGGTGGAATCAGAGAATCTCAAATGTTCAGTGCTAGAGGGGAATCTCAACCAACCGCTTCAACTCTGATAGGATAGATTAATTAATAATGGTGTGTCTGTGAGAGACAGAGACAGAGACATTTACTTCTGGATACTGTGAGACATAAGAGATAAAACAAAGTGATAAAAAAGAACTAATATTCGTTGTGCCGGGAACTGTATCTTACAAACTCAGATGTTCAGAGATGCAGTCAACCTTATTAAAAACTATTTTTTTTGTTTGGTAAGAGGCTAGTTTTTATTTATGGTTGTCCGTTCTTTTTATAACTATCATTTTGACTATTGCATGATGTTCCAGCAATTAGAAGCACATAATTTATTTAACTGTTTCCCTTTTGTTAAATATTTATATTGTGTCTTGTTTCTCATTGTTACCAATAATGCTGCAGTAAACATTTGAGCCGAGTATGTTTTCTCCGCCTTGTGTATAAGCTTCAGGAGGGCAGAAGTTGTCCATCTAATGTGTCTCTGGTGCCTAGAACAGCGCCTGGCATGGAGCAGGTGGCTAACAGTGTTTTTCAGTATCTTCCCTCACATTTTAAAGTCTTTGCTTAGGAGAGATTCCCAGATGTCTATGCCGCACAAGTGTTCTTATCCAAATATTTCCTTTAAGGAGAAGAACAAGTCACATAGGCGCAGTTTTCTTCCTTGTGAAAAACTTGATAGAAGCAATTCTCAGCCAAACTTTTACTTTTGTTCTCTGGCAAGAAATAAGGAACTGAACTGGAATGAGACTGACTGGACAGAGAAGGGGAAGAGAGGTGACTCTTCTTACCACTTACTGCGTGCCAGACGCTGTGCCAGGCATGATGTTCGCACCATCTTATGTCACCTTCACAACACCCAAGATGCGGGTGAAATCATGGCCACATCCAGGCCTCTGGGAGATTATGCAACTTGCCTGGTCCCAAGGGCACTGGCTGGCTAATGGTAGAGCTAGGATTTGAATTCAGATTTGTCTAATTTAAAAGCACTTTTTTTTTTTAACTTCTCACTGCCTCCCTGGAAACCAAATTGGACATATAACTTAGAAGATACCCCAGGGTGCCTGGGCGGCTCCCTCAGTTAAGCGTCTGACTCTTGGTTTTGGGCCAGATCATGATCTCACCGTTTGTGGGTTCGAGCCTGGCATTGGGCTCTGCACTGACAGTGAGGAGCCTGCATGGGATTTTCTCTCTCCCCTCCCTTTCTGCCTCTACCCAACTCATGTTCTCACTCTCTCAAAATAAATAAACTTAAAAAAAAATACTCCAATAAACAAACCTCAAAACTTCTAATTCCAGTCCTGTGTTCATCACAGTTTTCAGTCTGAGGCGAGGATGTTGAAACCCCAGGCTCTAAGTACCAATTTAGGGATAATTATCTCTGCGTTGCTGTTCTTTATGATTTGTGCTCTGTGTTGTCTTAACCTGGTCCCTCTTTGCAGACAGGGGGAAAGCAGCATCTTTTTCTGTGTTTATAAAGCTGAGTATTCTGTCTTCACTGTTGGATTCAATTCTGAGCTTCCAGATACATTAATGATTTGGGGGAGATTCCAATGTTCCCCTCTGTGAACACTTTGTGGTTTGGGGATGCTGCTAAGGGGCTCTGTTTAAACATCTGTTCTTTGACATCATTCACAGCCTTGCTGTGAGATCAGCACAGTGTGACTCAGGTCTTTCCATTTAATAGTGCCTGTCAGCACTGTCCTGGCCCCATCCCACCTACATTCAAGGCATAGCAGCATCTGCTGACTTCCTCACTCCACCTGGACTTTCTCACTCTTCCTGGGTTTTGGAACCCAGAGGGAGCAGCTGGGCAATTTGTCAACATTTTTTGCTGTGCAAACCAGAAGAGTTTGTAATAGTCTACTGTTCTGCACCTGAGACCAGAGGTCTGAGGCATGTGAATGATATTCCTTAATATTCTTCTTGTCTTCTGCTTTGGGGACATGATGTTTCTATGGCCCCGAGTCTCTGTTACCCATTGCACTCTACTTTGACCAGGTGGGTGGGTCCTGATTCTTCCCAAAGTCCTTCTGGGACATTTTCTATATTATTCTTTTCCTCTCTCACTTTGTATGAATAGCCTGATTTGGCATGAAAATGATCTCCTTTTATCTTTTCCCAACTTCCCCCACCCTATTTCCTTGGCCTGGAGGATTGGCTCATCTGATTATTGCCATCTCATCTGAGGATCCTAACAATGCTGTGTGCTCTCTCTCTCTCTGTCTCCCTCCTCCCCCGCCTTTGTCTCCATTTCTCTTGGATTCTGGCTTAATTTCTTTTGAATCCTAGCATGGCTTAGACTTAGGCTTAAGCCACTAGTCAATGTATCCAGACTAAGTCCTGACACTGAGCATTTACTAAATAACTATCAACACTCACAAGCCCAAGAAGATAGTAATAAAGTATACTGCATTCTATATCCCAGAATTTTTTGCACTGTGATGCCTTTTTTGGGTTGAGTCCTGTTTTTGATAAGAAGTAATGGCCCATAGCTCTTAAGACTCCCCAGTTTCTCTTCTGCTGGCATACAACTTTGGCTGAGACCTGACCAGATGGAATATCTGGGTTTAATTCCACTTCTTGTTCTGTTTAGGGTCACAAGGCACCTTTTTGCTTTCATCCGATAGATTCAACTCTTCTGCAATGGTATACATGGTCTGGAGTGATTAGACAGGACGTTCTTGTGAAATGCAGTCAAGTGCAAAAATAAACCTGACCTCATTTCAATCATGAAAGCCGCATGAGCTTTTTACACAATTTCAGGCACTGCCTGAATAGTGACTGATTGGCCTGCTGTGGACATTGCTAATAGAAGCAGGTCATTTCTCCCAGGCCCCTTGAATAAATGATGGAGGCTGCCTGCAAGTGCCATCTGAGGAAATTTATGTTCATGTACCACGTTACAGGGTTCTGGATACTTACTGTACTTGATGTAACCCCCTGCTGGCACTTTGAACTCTGTCCTTTTTCTCAGCTCCACTTTCTTCTTTACAACCAACACGGAATCCCTTGGAAATCTTCCTAGATGACCCCTTTCTGTGATGATGCGATGAGTTCACCCTTAAAATAACTCTCAATCTCAAGTTCTTTTTTCTCCTCACCCTCATTGAGGTCATCTTCATTTCCCTCATAGAGGATTCAGTGGCTGCCTGTCAGGCACATCTGCCTTGGTCCTGAGCCTTCTCCCATTGCTACCAGTGTGGCTTCCTCCAAAATAGATCGAATTGTGTTGTTTATGCCAAGCTTAGAGCCAATCACTTCTCTCATGTGTTCAAAAACCTTCATCATAAAATTAAGGCCACACCCTTAGGCTGACATTCAGAGCCTCCCTAGTCGTGACCCCAGCGTTTCTTCAGATTATCTTCAGCCAGGCCTTCCCAGCCTGCACGTGGGCAACATTAGTGGGAGATGCTCAGTAGAAGGGCCTCACGTGGGGTTAATTCTGCATTAAACAGAATTGGAAAAGTCCCTACTTTTCTCACCCATCAAATATTTTGACAAGTACTGTCTCAGATCCGTTCTATCCTGGACATTTTAAGTGTCTATAAAATGAAAATATTGATACACTTAGGATCAGAATCCTGAATATTGTATTCTTTTTTGCCTGGAGTGGATTGATGAAATGTGACAGAATTAGCAAGGTAGTCAAACTTGTGCAAAACCATTTCTATTGTCATTTTTATCCTGAGGCTACAACCCCAAAGCAACACCCATTCTACCATTTATCCATCCATCTAGTCATCTGTAAGTATGTATGGAGCAACATCTATACACTGGGCACTTGCAAGGAGCTGAGCATATATAAGTTTTAAAGATAAATGGGCCCTGTCTTCAAGCAGCTTACCAGGTGGTGGACACCTGTAAACAGAGCTGTATCGTTGTGTGTTATGAGAGCTGCACTAACAATCTTAATGGTTACATAGGTAACACGAACTTTCTTGGGGTGGTTAGGAAAGGTTTCTGGGAGGAAACCAGAACATGAAATACTCACATACTAGCAATAAACAGTCCTTGTGAAGACTGAGATCTGATGTTTAGGGCTCTTGGGAACTAAAGCCTGCTCCATTCCTAGACCTTGTTTTTGCTCTTCATCAATAGAAAGAAGACAGTAACTCTGGCTGCTCGCACTGGCCACCTCTTCACTAACCCTAAAGTAATCTACAGTGAATTTTCATTCTGGGTACATTTTACCAGTGATTACACTATGTAAAGGGAGTCTAGGCTGCCATTTAAAACAATGATTGTATGTAGCCCTAATGTTGGTGATAGAGCATCATTCAAAGGAGCTGAGGGATGGGAGAACGGGTGAGGATTGTAGAAGATTATGCCTCTTTATTTCACAATTAAATGTGGGGACTGGGGAGTAACAGCGAAATATTAGAAAACAAAACAAGCAGGTAAAAAATAATGATCTGTTTTCGGCATACATAATAATTCTGTGAATCCCTCTTGCCTATAGAGTAGATTCAGTGAGTTGGGACTGAATACACATGGGAGAGTTCTGAGCCTAACCTGACTCCATGGGTGCCGCATCGTGGATATTAGTATGATGGTCCCTTTTAGTACTGCAGCTCCTCCTTGCCTTGGTCTTAAAGGCACTGCACAGGGTTTAACCTTTAATGAGTTTATTTTTACCTCTGGAGCAAGTCCTGGCCCAGCTGTCTGTGTCTTTTCTAACTCAATTATATCTAGTCTCTCATGGGATAACTTAAAACGTTAAAAACATATCCACAGCAGTATTCATGACATTTTTTTTTCTTTCAGGGCCAGTTTTCAAAATTCCACGAAGTGAATAAATACATCTTAAGCTCTTTGGAAATGTCTCCTCAGGAGAGTTTGGAGAAAAGTGACTTTAATTGACTATGGGGCACACAAGTTCAATTTAAATTCCAAAGTGTAATGGAGTTAAACCTTCCACAATTTTATCTTATTGATTTCCTTCTTGGTTTTTGGTTAAAAGAATGAAGAAGAGAAAATAAAAACTTCTAAGCAATCACTTTTCTTTGTGAAGTTCAAGCTATGAGCCCAGGAACATTAATGTTATATTAACACCACCTAATTAATGCCATGTTAACACCACCGAATGCCCATAAGTGTCCAATTCAGCTAATTATTTCATGAGAAGAGAATAAGAGGTAATTGCTTTCTTTCTTCCACACTCTTGCCTAGTTGAAAGAAAATCGGAAGGTTGGCAAACTTTTTTCCTTGGACTCTCATAAAGCTGTCCCATCACACTCAACTTAAGAATCACCTGTTCTAGGAAGTATCTTCTTATTACCCCTTAATAGGCTAGGTTAGATGATGTTCCTAGGTGTCAATTTTCATATCACTCTGTCTTTAATGTCAGACTAAATTATTTTGCTGTAAGTATCTATGTGTGCATCTCTTTTATATAGTAGACTGCCCCTTATCCGTAATTTCACTTTTTATGGTTTTAGTTACCTGCAGTCAACTGTAATCTGGAAGCAGATGCTCCTCCTTGTGACATTGTCAGGGTCAGCAGTAGCCCACCCTCCATCCCCATGCCTGCCTCGTTCACCTCATGTCATCTCATCAGGTAGCCATCATCTCGCATCATCAAAAGAAGGAGGGCGAATGTGGTACAAGAAGATATTTTGAGAGAAAGAGAGACTATAGTCACATAACTTTTATTAAAGTAACTTACTGCAATTGTTCTGTTTTGTTATTACTTATTGTTGTTAATCTCTTACAGTACCTAGCTTATAAATTAAGCTTTATCCTAGGTATGGAGGCATAGGAAAAAACTTGGTATATACAGTGTTTAGAACTATCTGCAGTTTAGGCATCCACTGGGGGTCTTGGAACACATCCCCATGGATAAGGGGGTGCTACTGTGCTATAATATTCCTGAGGGTGGAAACCATGCCCTACTTACCTTACCATTGTCTTGCGTGGGTCATGGCACAGAGTAGGTGCTTGGTGGTAACTGAATGAATTATTGTCTATATTTCCAGAGATCATCTTAGTTGGTAGAAGTCTGTGACTGGTGCCTTTTGAAGAGTGCTATTCTTCCAATTATGGCAGAGGGTCAGTGGTAGAGCATCTGAGGTCACATGTTCATTTACTGGGCAATTTCATTCACCCAATGTTTTTAATAGGCTGGCCTCAACACAGCTCATTCAGTGAATTTTGATGTAAAAAGTACTGATGTGTTATGTCTTAACAGGACAGTCAGTCTGTCTTAGAACATCTACTTTAGTTTTAGTGAACCAACCAAAGTTTAGTTTAGTGACCAACCAGCTTGCCATTCCTAACTGGAGTAGAAGACTTAACCCATTTTCTGTAGCTGTGACTCTAAAGTATTAACAAGGTTTGCAACTAGAGCCCCCTCATTTCCACGTCCCTGGTTCCTGCAGAATGGGACAAAAGCATATAACAGGTATCCTGAATATTGGACCATTCTAGGATGTTCACTTGGTAAGCTTCTGACACAGTCTATCTGAAACATTTCTAATGGAATGTCTGGTCATCTTTGTCTGCATTCTGAGAGGGATCTCTGTGAGGGGATAAACCAGTCCATCCTGATCAGTCAGTGTGGCATGAAGCCAGTCACTACCATAATTGATTCATACGTAGATGCCTAGCAGATTGGATATATTCTCTCCTGTCTTATCCAGAACCATCACCCTTGCCAGTTTGGGGATACTTGCTCAGGAAATACTAAATCCAAGAAAACAGACTGAAGCCCAAGGTCAGTGCAAATTATGAGGCTACGAGGGTGATGTGCTCTGCTTTCAGCCCATCTCTCCTTGAAAAATGGGGAATGCCAAGAAAGATGGTCCTGCTGTGGCCAGCATTTCAATCCAGAATTCAGACTCCCTTAGTTTAAGAATACCAAAGCCACTGTGACCTACAGTATGGAGTAAAGCTTAAGTGAATACATGTTTAGAGGCTGGAGGTGACTAATACCATCTGGAGTGAATAGGAACCCGTTCTGCCCTTTTCCAAAGAAAGACTTCAGTCTTCTGGTTGGAGGCAGAGTGGTTACCTTTGCAAAGAAAGTTAAACTTGCCCAACATCATTAGATGAAAAGAATATATGTGTATTATTCTAACAACAAAGCAATGTCAGTGAGAGGAAGGCTCCTGCCAGCTGCTTCTGTGAGCTACAGTGGCATTGATGCTCTTTGAGTGGGAGGTTTCTGTTCATTTGCAAATGCGATGACATTTTCAGCTTTTTGTACCAGGAAGGAAGCGCCTTGGGAAGCTTGTGGTTGAATGCATTCTCCCTTGAGAGCAGCAAATGAGGTTAAATCCATTTACTGATGGAGGGTCTGGGGTGGGGGTGGGGGTGGAAGGGGGAATCTGGGAGAAGAAGGGGCAGATGGGTGTATGGCCATGAATTATTCTAGTTTGAAGTGACTTAGAGATGATGTATTTGTTTGCCTCCTTCCTCCAACCTTCATCATTTCCTCCAAAGACTGAAGGACAAGGCTAGAAAAACATGTCCATAGCAGAAAGCTATGGGGTGGTTGTATGCTCTAGACCTGAAGGGGCAGGGTCCAGAATAAATGACTGTGTCTGTAATTAAACTCCTGAGGATCAAGACACCTGACTTCATCCAAGTTAGGGATTCAGTTCCACAGCAAGTTTGATAAAAAAAAAAAAAAAAAAGGAAGGTTGGTAGTGACCAAACTAACCTCCTTGAGTAATTAATGAGGCTGAAGATAATTCCAAAGTGGCTTAATATGACAGAAGGTGTCTCACAGGATGGTTCTGATTCAAATAACCTTGGACCAGCTGTGATGAAAGAGTAGAGGAAGTTCTCCATTTATGAAAAACAACAAACAAACAAGAAAACCCCAGCCCTGCTGCTATCTTGAGCCAAAGATATTAGATCCCAGAGGAAACTTATTTGGTGCTGCATCCACCCTGTCAATTTCCAAGGAAAGAAAATGAACCCTGAGAAATTAAATGACTCCTGTGTGATTGGAGGGCATCATTAATGTACTTCTCTGTGCTTTAATGATTATGCCTTTCACTCTGGAATCTTATATCCAACTGTTGCCCTGTGGTCCTTGGTTACAAACCAGGGATCGTCCCAAAGTAACAGTAAGAATACCAGTCATGGAAAGAGTTCTAGATTTTTTGTCAATTCACTGGCAAATTTTTGACTCACTGAAATAGTTTCTACTGGGATAGAGTACTTCACCTCTGAATAACAGAGTTGTCGTCTGCAAATATAACAATAAATAAACAGCAAACAGAAATAATAATATTGCCAGGGCTACCTCTACCTCATGTGGCACCTTTGCAGAAAAGAGAAAAAAGCCCCCTCTGGTGGTTGAATTTGAGAAAAACACCCTTTCCTCTGGACAGACTTTCTCCTGCCAGGGGACTGATGTGGTGAGGGGCTGGCTTTTATCCCTCACACACCCACGTAGCCAAGCACGCTTCTTAGGGTGACAGTACACCATAGGCAAGAAAATGGAAGGGCAGCCAAGAACAACAAGCTTATAGAAACAGGACACGTGATATGTGAGTGACTGGAGAATGAATGCATGGTGGCAACTCTTGACAGGAGGACTCTGATCTCATGTACAAGAAGACAAGACAAGACTCATCTCATGTACAAAACAAGAAGGTTTGTAAGTCTGCTGCCCGATTCTGTGTGACTCCCTCCTCATTAAAGAAGTGATATTTGAACTGAGGTCTGAATGGTGAGAGGGAGCCAACCAATTTGACAATCTGGGTATAAAGCATTCCAGAAAGAGGAAATGATTAGTGCAAAGGTCCTGGGGCAGGCACCAATTTTGTGTGTTTGAAAAAAGAAATGAGCAGGTATTTTTGGATTTTAATGACTGAAAGAAATAGTGATTTGAGAAATGGCCAGAACAGGGTAGAGAGGTCATATCATGTTGGACAGTGGTTGTGAACTCTCACCATGTATCAAAAATGCAGGTGCTCTACGTGCAGAGATTCCAACTCAGTTAATCTGGGGGAGGGTGCTGGTATTTGATTTTTGTTGTTGTTGCCACTCTTGTTGTTGTTTTAAGTTCTCCAGGGGATTCTAATCACAGGTGAAATTTTACTGATAATATAGTCTTATAGAAGTTTGGGTTTTATTTTAAGAATAATAGAAAACCAAAAAGGATTTTTTAAAAGATTTTTAACATTTATTTATTTTTGACAGACAGAGAGAGACAGAGCACGGGTGGGGAGGGGAGAGAGGCACACACACGCACAGAATTAGAAGCAGGCTCCAGGTTCTGAGCTGTCAGCATGGAGCTCAATGTGGGTTTCGAACCCAGGAACCATGAGATCATGACCTGAGCTGAAGTCAGACACTTAACCGACTAAGCCACCCAGGTGCCCCATAAAAACCAAAAAGAATTTTAAGCTGCAAAGTGACATGATATGATTTCAGTGTTTAAAATGTCATTCTTGGGGGCACCTGGGTGGCTCAGTCGGTTGAGCATCCAGCTTCGGCTCAGGTCATGATCTCACAGTCTGTGAGTTCCAGCCCCGCGTGGGGCTCTGTGCTGACAGCTTAGAGCCTGGAGCCTGCTTCAGATTCTGTGTCTCCCTCTCTCTCTGCCCCTCCCCCACTCATGCGCGCTCTGTGTCTATCAAAAATAATAAAACAAAAAAAACATTAAAACATCATTCTTGCTCCTGTGTAGAGAATCGATCGAAAGCGTAAAAGAGTACAAGGATGAAGGAAACTATCAGAAGTCCATGGTGGGGTGTCTAGGTGGCTAAGGTGGTTGAATGTAAGACTCTTGATTTCAGCTCAGGTCATGATCCACGGTTGTGGAATCAAGCCTTGTGTTGAGCCCGCTTAGGATTCATTCTCTCTCCCTCTGCCCCTCTCCCCGATTCACATGCTCTCTCTTTCTAAAAAAGAAATGAAGGAAGGAAGGAAAGAAAGAAGGCAGGCAGGCAGGCAGAAGGTCCACAGTAAATATTTGTGGAGTCTTGCTGTAGTCAGAGAGAAATGGATAAATAGGGGAAATGTGAAGGTGTAGTCCTTCACATTTTCTAAAATATTTATTTAGGATTAGGATTTGAGGGAATGGGAAATGATGAATGACCAACAGATTTTTTTTATTTGGGCAACTTAATGTATTGTGGTGTCATTTACAGAAACAGAAGACCCTGAGGAAAGCAAGTTTTTTTGGAGGGTAAGGAAGTGGGGAAAAAAAAACCGTCTTGGCATGTTATGTTGGGGTACATGTTGGGTTTCGAAGCTTAGATGCCTGGTTGGTAGTTGGATATTCACAATAGGAATTTAGAAGAGAGATAAAGGCCATGCATAGAAAATTGTGAGTTTATATAGTGTGTCAATGGTATTTCATGCCATAGATTGAGATTTTTCTTCAGAATGAATGTGGAAAAGCTATTGGAGTATCGAAGGAAAGTGGGTGCTTTGGGGGTAAATGAAAATTGGGAATAATGTCTCTATGCAGAGCACCCTTACACTGGTAATGAAATATTTTCCCTGAAGAAGAAAAAGAATCTGAAGTGGAAGAAAATGGAAGTAAAGAGTTTGTTATATATACAATAACAATGTATACAGTTATATGTAGTTAATATATAACAAATGGTCTGTTGATTGATTTTTCTCTTGAGAAAGAAATTGGATAGTAACAGGCAAGAGCTGGTATGAGGGTGGGGGGCATAAGTGAACTTTTCAAGGATAAAAGTGTGGATCCTCTCACACTATGGCAGCCAAGGGCAAATCTATGAGGGTAACTCATTGTATCCTATTCTGACTCTGCTCCTCATCCTAGTCTGGTTCTCTCTGCCAGGAAAAAGGTAGGTACTTTTAGGTCCTGGTTTCCTTTCATTCTGATACAAGCAGAAAACTGCCTGTTTTGTGACTGAGTAATTCTAATCCAATATCTTAAGTAACTGAATGATGTCTTAATACCAGACTGAATGGTGAAAATGAGTCATGTTGTTAGAGAATGGCTGAAGTAATGGTGAAACAGGCGTGGCTGCAGATAGCTCCCCAAGAGTGAAATCTGCCACCAACATGGCCCCAGGGCACCAAAATGGCCCTGGGAGGTACCTTCCCAGAGAAGTTTGATGAATCTCTCTAACCCAGAACCATGGCAGTAATTTGCCTCTTTCCCTGGTCTTCTATGATCTGCTGATTGGTTGACTTAGGGCAACACTCTTCAAACCTGGAAGGGCACACCCCTAGGAAAACAAAGATTTTCTGAAGAGTATGCAGGGCTTAATTTACAGTTCAAGTTTCATCTGTACTATTTCCTAAAATTGAACTGTCTAGGAACTCACCCTTCTCCTACTTAATCTAATGAAAGAAACTCTGTGCCCTCTGCAGTTTATGGCGCATTGCCCCGTGGTTTTCAAAACCTCCTAAGTGCTAGACAAGGGACCCCTTGAAATATTAGTGTAGATATTGAGAAAATGGATGACCGTCCTGACTCGGTAATCCACAAATCTTTCTGAAAGATCTTCCGATTCTTTGCTTTCTACAAAATTGCGGGTGGACCTAATCGACTTGTCAGTTGCCGGATCATTAAAAATAATTTTCGGTGATACATGACTATGTGATTTTGATATACAACTAACTTGGAAGGGGTACAAAAAATTGAGTGGCACTGCTATTATAAAACTTCCATTCATGTCTATTTATTTATGAGAAAAAGTTTCTCAGTTTTAAGCATTTATAAAAATGAAAAATAGGAATGCAGTAGAGGCTAAGTCTCATTTATTCTGGTGACTGGTTATATTCATCCACCAGTACGTGAAGTAATTACAGGAGAAGTAGCCATTCATCTCATTAAGAGATGTATTTTGGATTGTAATTTTAACTTTAGTAATTTTTTATCAGACTTTGGAAGATATTTTATGGTTTTGATCAATTTTTTACTCATAATTATAATGATAACTCAATCCAAATGAAAAGCTTCAACACTTAGAGTTGTGGAAAACTTTTTTTTCAAGATTTACACTTATAGACATGTTTTTGTCACAAAGAGGCATGAGAGACCAATAAAACATTTTTTAATGTTTATTTATTTCTTTTGAGAGAGAGACAGTATGCATGCACAGATGGGGGAGGGTCAGAGAGGGAAAGAGAGAATCCCAAGCAGGTTCCGCACTGTCAGCACAGAGCCCAACTCAGGGCTCAGTCTCATGAACCATGAGATCATGACTGAAGCCAAAATCAAGAGTCGGATGCTCAACCGACTGAGCAACCCAGGTGCACCAATAAAACATTTTAAAGCATAAAATTATATTTCATTAGGATAAAATTGTATGAGGAACATACAGTGGAAATACAATTTGAAGGGAGAAAGGAATAGATTTCAAACAGTTACAAGATGGCAGAATTAAAATATACTTCTTTGCCTATTTTATATTTGAATATTTCAATAATTATATTTGAATATATTCTTTGCAGCTATTGAAGCCTGTGATGAAATTATTTTAGATACCAGCTTAGAAGTGTTTAGGTGGATTCACAGCTTTTCAAAAAAAAATTTAGGGGGGGCATAAAAGCAACAAAACTCAAGGATGACTCTTTTAGAGCCCATGGTAGATCTTCTGATGGGCCATTTAGGTTTCTTGTAGGCTAAGGACACAAAACTTCATTCTAAATGGCCACTCTTGGGCCACTGAGCACTGGTGTTGCAGTCTTAATCCAGGGCAATTTCAAAAGTGACCACTGGGGCACAAGAGGGGTTGGAATTTATGTATGTAAAATATAAATAACATAAAATTTATCATTTTAACCACTGTCAAGTGTATAGTTCTGTGGCATAAGTACTTTCCCATGTTGTTCATTCATCACCACCATGGAAATATATATTTTAATATATATTGTAAAAAACTACTTAGCACCTAAAATATCTGCCATCAGTGAGTTGCAACTGATTGATCTTTGCTAAGAGGAAACCAGATGTATGAAACTTTGTACTTTGTTTTCCATATAATTTTGATTAAGAGTTTTGTTTACTCTGTGCTACCATATAAGTCCCATGTGAGAAATACCTCTTGGCATTCAGGTATTGGAAAGAATTTGATTTAGAAAATGTTAGCAATGATTGGGCTCTTTGTTTTATTTATCTGCACTGAAAACCTGTGATAATCCTGTATTCCTTATGTGATAAAGATAAAGATAAAACAAGAGAAGTTTGGATGCCTTTTACTGAGGGACATGAGCTATATGCTCATCTTTGGATGGCTAAGGGCGGCCCTCTATGATGCCCTAAGAGACATAGTCCAGGAGGAGGTCTATGAGGACATTTTTCTGCCTAGAATTTTCTCTGTTATCTTTGCATTAAGTTATATACCTGACCTGTCTGGGAAGTTCATTTGCTTGTTCACTCATTCATCACTCATTCATCAAACATTGAGGACACCTACTGTGTGCCAGGTCACCACCATGCTGGCACTGGGCCACAAGTAAAAGGTGAACAACCACTTTCAAAAACAAACAGACAAAATAAACAAAAGCAACTCATGGTTGAGTTGGGAAAGAGAATTATTCTAAATGTTACTAGGGGGATAAGTGTTGTTGCTGATGTCTAAGAAGTACCTAACTCAGGGGTGCCTGGGTGCCTCAGTCAGTTGAGCGACTGACTTCGGCTCAGGTCATGATCTCACAGCTCGTGGGTTCAAGCCCTGCATAGGGCTCTGTGCTGACAGCTTGGAGCCTGGAGCCTACTTCGGATTCTGTGTCTCCCTCTCTGACCCTAACCCACTCGCATTCTGTCTCTGTCGCTCTCAAAACTAAATAAACATCAAAAAAAAAAAAAAAAAAAAAACCTAACTCAGGGTTCCCTGTTGTATTCCATTGGTCTATGTGTCTGTTTTTGTGCCAAAACCATACTGTCTTGATGATTACAGCTTTGTAGTAGAGGCTAAAGTCTGGGATTGTGATGCTTCCCGCTTTGGTTTTCTCTTTCAATATTACTTTGGCTATTTGGGGTCTTTTATGGTTCCACACAAATTTTAGGATTGTTTATTCTAGCTTTGAGAAGAATGCTAATGCAATTTTGATTGGGATTGCATTGAATGTGTAGATTGCTTTGGGTAGTATTGACATTTTAACAATATTTATTCTTCCAATCCATGAGCCTGGAATGTTTTTCCATTTCTTTGTACCTTCTTCAATTTCCTTCATAAGCTTCTATAGTTTTCAGCATATGGATCTTTTACATCTTTGGTTAGGTTTATTCCTAGGTATTTTATGGTTCTTGGTTCAATTGTGAATGGGATCAGTTTCTTTATTTCTCTTTCTGTTGCTCCATTATTGGTGTATAAAAATGCAACCGATTTCTGTACATGAATTTTGTACCCTGCGACTTTGCTGAATTCATGTATCAGTTCTAGCAGACTTTTGGTGGAGTGTGTTGGGTTTTCCATGTAGAGGATCATGTTGTCTGTGAAAAGAGCATGGAGGAGGGCACTTGTTGGGATGAGCACTGGGTGTTGTATGGAAACCAATTTGACAATAAATTATATTAAAAAAAAGTACCTAACTGAGCCAAGAGACAGAGACAGAGACAGAGACAGAGAAAGAGTCTCAGATGGGATGATATCCCAGCTGAGTCTCAGAAGACAAGCAGGAGTCAGCAAGGTGAAGAAAAGGGCAGACTTTCTAGCCAGAGGGTACAGCTGGCCTTCCCAAATAGCCCTCGGGAGGCTTGGCCAGATCTTAACTTGTATTGGAGAGATTTGAACTTCTAAATTAGACTTCTAAGAAAAGTGCCATTTAGAACCAGGCATGGAGTGACTGGCAAACAAATCAGCTATGTTGGGGTGGGGGGTATCCAGTGAGGTCCCATTTAGCCTGCAGAAGAAAGAAGCCCCCTGGGGAGGATGGGTTTTGGCTAAGCGGCTTAGTTAATTTTCAAATGTCCCCATGTTCTTAAAACTCTGTGACAGCAAGACATGAGTATTTACTCCTTTGTGAGCACAGGGGTTAGTACAGCCTTTCACGAAAGGTCAAACCAACCCATAGAGGAGAAGTATATAATTCCCATATCTGGCTGGCAGGAATAGAAGAAAGGACCTTGAAATGTCAAAAGTATGTCATATATGAGTGCAAATTGGTATTATACTTCCCAGCTGCCTGAAATGGGGGTGGGTAAGTAGAACTGGGAGAACGGGCATGGTTCTCCCTCCTTCCCTCTCCTATTTCTTGTCAGCCCCTCTCCCCTTAAGGACTTGACAGAGGGAGGTCATTAGAAGGAGAATGGAATAGAGGAAGGAAATGGACATGGATTCAGTGCCTACTGTGTACTTTAAGCTCCAGCTCAGTATCATCTCCTTCATTGAACTCGTGGACTTCATAATGAAGAGCTCCTTGTGTGTGCTCCTCGAGTGCCTTGTACAGAGCTTCAATTTGATATATTCTATTCTATTAAGGACTTTTTTTTTTCCTTCCAGTATCTCCTCAAAGTTATGACTTTCTCAAAATCAGAGGTGATATATTTTAATACTCTGGATCCCTAGCAAGAATTGGCACATCATAGGCACTAAATTCTTAACTGAATTGCATATCTTCAGTGGTGTTTTATGTTAGATGCCTCCTTGAATAATCTTAGCAAGCACTGGCATAGTGTGTATTCAGTACTGTTCTTAAGTGCTTATTAACCCATCTGCTTCTCCTGAAGCTCTGCAGCATGGGCACTATTATTATCTCCCATTAAATAGGGTGCCACCATATCCCATAAAAGTTAAATAACTTGGCCCTAGTCTCACAGTGAGTAGATAGCAGAGCTGGGATTTTAACCAAGGCAACGTGACACTGGTGTCTGTGCTTTGAACTGTTGTACCATAGTGTTCTTGTTACAATACTATTAAATGGGTCACTTATAACCTTATAACCCTGTTTTGCAAAGGAAGTAAAGGGGAAGTAAGTCTCTGAGAGTAAAAGGGAGCTGCCCAAGACACACAATGATTGGCTAGCCTAGGACTCAAATGCAAGCATGTGCAACTCAAAATCCACGTCTGTTACATACTTCCCAGCAATTTGTACACTCTCAGAACTGGAACAATCAGCTCAAATACTTTGACTAAGGAAGCTGAGAGGGTTCAAGTGTCCTTCCTTCATGAATGTAGGGAGAGTAGCAGAAGAGGGGTGCCTGGTGAAAGAGCAGGAGCAAGCTGAACCTTTCTCTGCTATTTGCCCCTTATTTAAAAGTCTGTCAGGGCAACTGGCTGGCTCAGTCCATAGAGCGCATGACTTTTGCCCCAGGGTCATGCGTTCCAGCCCCATGTTGGGCATAGAGATTACTTAAGGAAATAACTAATTAATTAATTTTAAAAAGTGTGTATGTGTGTTTGGTTGAGTTCCCTGAATATAAAATTCATATGTGCACAGTGTAAAAATATTGAAAACAGAAAAAAGAATGAAGAAATGCCATAGTTATCATCATTATACCCTCCCGACATCGTCATTGCTAATTTCTATTCATCTAGTGTGTGTGTGTGTGTGTGTGTGTGTGTATACCATATATACATATGTACATGTATATGTATAAATGTATTTATAAGTGAATTGAGACTCACATTGTTGCATGTGACGTTTTTCAACTTAACACTATAACCTAATCATTTTCTAATTTCATCAAATATTATTCAGTGATGTGATTTTTAATAGCTTTCACAGTTTATAGTTTATCCTATAATATATTTAATCCTAATTTTTCTGTTGTTGGATATTTATCAGTATTTATATCTCAGGTCATTTCTTTACAGAAAATTCTTAAAAGTAGAATGCTTGAATCATAGTAATTTTATGTAAATGGTGAAAATGTCCTCCAGAAAAATGGGATAGATATATTCTGCCACCAAATCTATATGCAAATCTCATCTCCCCAATTTTTGTTTACAGTATTATCTTTTCAAAATTTGTCAGTTAGGCAGATGAAAAATGTTTTTGTCTGTTTTAAAAGTGTAGTCCTCTGATTATTAAAGTGGCTAGACCTTTTCAATATATTTCTTGGTCATTTGTATTTCTTCTTTTTGGAACTGTACTTTATATCATTTGCTTTTTTTTCCCTGTTAGGGTATTTTTATTATCTTAATCAACTTCTGTGACCTCTTCATTTATTAAAAAGATAACTTAATTGGTTACAAATGTTTTCCTATTTGTTCATTTGTCTTTATTTTTTTCCTTCTCTTCACATATGGAAATCTAAAAATTATATAAGAAAACTATGAATTTATTTTGTGGTTTCTTACCTTGCTTCCAAAATTTGAATACCTCAAAATCAGAGTCATGTTAACCCATGTTTTCTTAGACTTATGATTTCAATTTCTATAGTTAAGACTTTAATATACTTGCCATTCATTTCGGTACATGGGATGATGTAGGTGCCAATTAGTCTTTTGTTTTTCTCATTTAAACAATTGTTCAAAGTGATAGATTGAGTGATCCTTTCCCCTGTGGTCCTTGGTACAATTCTCCCCTAGCTTTTTATTTAACAAACATCTGTTCCACCCTCATATAGAGGACATGTGGTATGTGCTGTGGGGGTCTTTAGATCCATAATTCCCAGCTTCTGCTCTCCAGGAACTTTTTTTAAGTTTTTATTTAAATTCCAGTTGGTTAGCATACAGTGTAATATTAGTTTCAAGTGTCCAGTATAATGATTCAACATTTACATACAACACCCGGTGCTCACCACCACAAGTGCACTCCTTAATCCCTATCACCTGTTTCACCCATCCCGTACCTGCCTCCCCTCTGGTAACCATCGGTTTGTTTTCCGTAGTTAAGAGTATGTTTCTTGGTTTGCCTCTCTCTCTCTTTTTTTCCCCTCTGTTCATTTGTTTTGTTTCTTAAATGCCACATACGAGTGAAATCATATGGTATTTGTCTTTCTCTGACTTATTTTACTTAGCATCATACTGTCTAGATCCATCCTTGTTGTTGCAGATGGCAAATTTCATTCTTTTTTCTGGCAGAGAAATGTTCCATTGTATATGTGTGCCACATCTTTATCCATTCATCAGTCGATGGACACTTGGGCTGTTTCCATAATTTGGCTATTGTAGATAATGCTGCTATGAACATTGCCCTCCAGGAACTTGTAACCAAGTGTAGGAAAGTCAAACTACTAAAAGATCTCTCACACAAAAAGGGAGGAAGGAAGGAGTCATTTTGGTTATGGCCTTAAGGCCCATTAGAATATTGATAAAATCCCATGTCTAGTTTTAATCTTCCCTATGGAAGATGCAGAGATGTACCATCCAGATCCCTCTTCAAGGAAGGCTGATGCCCAGCAGTGAGGAGGAAAGTCATCAAAGAGCCTCTGGCTGTTAAACCCTTTGGGGTCTGCCTTGCAGAAGAACACTTCAACTTTCAGGGGGCTTCTAGTGACTAAGTGAGGCCAGGGCATAAAAGTCTAGTTATTTGGACCTAATGCAGGGTAATTCTGACAGACAGTTTTTGCTCCAGATCTGCTAAGACTCTATCAGCCCTGCCTTGTAGTTCATCATCTCCCTCTGCCACATCCTGCTTCCTCCCCTTCCTCTCATGGGTGCTAAGCCCTCATAAATAGCTTGTACCTGCAAAACCCACTTCAACATATGCCTCTGGAGAAGCTAACCTGAGACACCCTCCTTCTCTTTCCCCCATGTATTGGCCTGAACTGAGGGATCAGATCAGTCCTTCAAAGTGTCTACAAAAACTTAATTCTGGTGACTTAGGAGAAATCGTACAAATGACTTTGGTGCACTAGGAAGTGAGTTGGAGCATGATGAATGCATCAATTAGCAAGTAATATGGGTTTTAAATGTGTGAAGATACAAATAGAGAGGTAGAAGTTCAAGTTGGTAATAACTGATGTGTTCACAGAAGGTGTACAGGGAACCGCCTGGCAGTCAGAATATGTGCTGGTGTTATCTTCTTAGGATATGAAGAAAGAAGCAGGGCATCACATCTTCATGTCCAAAGAGAGGATTTTTGTTTTCCTGAACAACACAAATAGGATTTCTAAATGGGTGCTATATAATAACTCAACATTTGCAAAGTATACTCTGTGCCAGGCACTGCAGTAGGCACTTTCTTTTTTTTCAAGTTTATTTATTTGTATTGAGAAAGAGGGTGTGCAAGCAGGGGAGGGGAAGAGAGAAGGAGAGAGAGAAAATCCCAAGCAGGCTCCATGCCCCCAGCACGAAGCCCAAGGCAGGGCTCTAACTCAGGAACCATGAGTTCATTCATGACCTGAGCTGAAACCACGAGTCAGACACCTAACCAACTGAGCTACCCGGGCACCCCTGCACTAGGCACTTTCTAAGAATATTCTCACTTAATCTTTACATTCAACATTATTAATTCCATTCCCATTTTCCTTAGAAAGTTTAGTTGTACACATGATAAGTGGTGAACTCAGGATATGTGCCTCGGCAGCCAAAACACGACTTTATTCTGGGTTTGTGTCAGCCAATAACCAACTGTGTGACCTTGGAAAATTCCTTTAACCTCAGCTGCTTCTTCTCTACAATAGGCACACTGCTGCCTGTCTCACAGAGTTATTTGGATGACTGAATTAGATGGTGCAATATAAAGCCTCTAGAAGTTCATTTGCCACAGAAGGAACTCTTTACGCATCAGTTGTTATTATCGGTGTTGTTATCTTCTAGGTTTCTAACATGAACTTCCACATTGTCTGAACTATGTTTCATTGCATATGAGATTCTTCTAGCATTCTCTGGCAAACTGATTGACATAGCAAGAACTCTGTGTTTCTCCAAACACAATGAAATGCTAGACGAAAACTACAATAGTATTAAATAAACACAGAGCTCAACTTGAAAGTAAGACAAGGCAATCCCAGCTGTCAGAAATGAAGAAGGGAGACAAAGCCGGAGTATTTGGCAGAAGCTGTTGATGGCCAGCTCACAAAGCTGCAAGATCCAGATCCTAGAGACTTGGTGTTGAAACTCCCATAAAGGACAAGAGATTAGGCACTTGGGCCTTGCACTTCCCACTTAGCCTTGGGAGTTACCACTTAGCCTTGGGAGTTACCCTGATTGGAGAATTACACTTGATCTTAGCCAAAAGGCCAAGAAGTGATACCCTTATTGGAGAATTAAAAAAGAAATCTGAAGAAGCATCAAGAAAACTGGTCATTTATCTAAAGACACGAATATAAATAGTCCTGGGTGGCTTAGTCGGTTAAGCATCTGACTTCAGCTCAAGTCATGATCTCACAGCTTGTGAGTTCGAGCCCCGTGTTGGGCTCTGTGCTGACAGCTCAGAGCCTGGAACCTGCTTTGGATTCTGTGTCTTTCTCCCTCTGCCCCTTCCCCTCTCTCACTCCGTCTGTCTCTCTCAAAAATAAATAAACACTAAAAAATATATATACCTTTAAAAAATATTTAAAAAGTAAGTAAATAAATAAAAATATTTACTCACAGCTATACTTTTAATAACAAGAAAAAGGGAAGGAGCACATTAAGAGGTCAGAAATTATAGCAACAACTGGGTGGCTCAGTCCATTGAGTGTACAACTTAGGTTCAGGTCATGATCTCACAGTTCATGGGTTCAAGCCCCCATCGAGCTCTGTGCTGACAGCTCAGAACCTGGAGGCTGCTTCAGATTCTGTGTCTTCCTCTCTCTGTCTCTCCCCCATTCATGCTTTGTCTCTCTCTCTCAAAAATAAATAAACATTTGATTTAAAAAAAAGAAATAAAAAGAAATAGTCACCTGGGAATAGTTAACATAGTCCTGTTTTTTACACTGTCTAAATATGTAAAAACCCAAATCAAGAAATTAGTGCACAAAACAAGTAGCCTAGAACTTTTGGTTCCTTTAGGATCTTGGCAGAATCAAACATAAAACCCATCCCTTCAGGATGGCTAAACCCAGAGCACCCAGACTCTCAAGGAACATGACTACTGCTGAAGATTAGCTCACAATAAAAATTACAAAACACATAGAGAAATTAGCCATCATGAGAGAGGGTTGGCAGGTATAACTGTCAGTTTTGTACCCAAAGAATTGGAGATAATAGCACAGTCTGAATGAAACTTTCAAAGAACTATTTTAAAAATATGCAGGGAGCTACAAGGAAGGAAGCAATAAGGTAAAGGCAAGAATATAAATAAAACTTTTGGAGACCTGGGGAGCCATGGGAAGGAAGACTGTAATAAATAAGGTAATCAGGGAGGCCTCCTGGGAAAGGTAAAACCAAGCTTAGACAGGAAGGAGGTGAGGGAATTAGTCAAGTTGGCATCAGAAGGAAGGGAGTTCCAAGTGGTAAGAATAAAGAAGGTCCCTTGAGAAAGGATTGTGGCAAGGATGTTGAGGATGGCAAGGATGGTCCCTTGAGAAAGGATTGTGGCAAGAATGTTTGAGGACAGTGAAGAGGCCAGTATAGCTGGAAGGGAATGAATTAAGGGAGAGAGTTAGGTCAGCTAATCTCCCTGAGCCTCTGTTTACTCGTCTGTAAAATGGGAAATGGCTACTTCTCAGAGTTGGGAAGATTAAATAACTTTGGCAAAGAAGCCATATTTATGGAATAGCACTGCTTTCGATTTATTATGTCTGCTGTGCAAGCCTCACAAGAAGCCTCGGAGGTAGGTCTTATTATTTCCATTTTACACATGAGAACACTAAGGCCTCAAACAGTTAATAGTGAGAGATACAGCTGGGATTTAAACATAGGTGCTTTCGTCTCTAGCCCAAGTTTTTCCCATAGTCTGTGGAATGGCCAAATGCACTGATGGGCTTACAGTAGGCAATTAACAGCAGTAGTTTCATTTTTCTCTCACCCTGAACCAGATACAGCAGCAATTGAGTCTTAAGTTTCAGTTCCCCCCATGGCAGAGCCCCAGGCAAAGATTTGAATGTAGGCGTTTTATTTGGGGAGGTGATGCCAGGGAGCAGATAAGAAGGAGTGGGGAGAGTGGGAGAGGGAAGAAGAAGAAGACAGCAAAGGCTCTCACTGCGGTCGGCAACCGGGGCCCAGTCCTGCTGAGGGCTAATGAGGAATTGTGTGCAGTGCACCTCAGCTTGTCCCTCCAAAGGCAGGGCGATGCTGGGACATTCACCCGTCAGTTCCTGACTCTCTTGGTGAGGGGTTGCCTCCAGGGCGATAACTCACCACACCTCCAGGCCACCTTTCCCGTGAGCTCCCGCAGCTTCAGAAAAAGTCTGGAGGCTTTACCATTTCCTTCTAGAGAAAATTTCAGCAATGCATGAAGTACCAAGAGATCTATATTTCCATTTATCATTCCTTCGCAAGGGGACCAAGAATCTCTGGCTCTCCAGCCGCCACCTCTTTCACAGGGTATTACATTGAATGTTTTCAAATCTAGTTGCTTAATTCCCCCAAACCGTGGATGGCCTTTTTGGAATAAAATTAGTCCTTCAAAATAACTGGGAACAATGAAATTGTGCGTGTGTGTGATTTTAAACGAAATGAGATAAACTGGACTGAGCTTATTCAGATGTGTTCAAAGGGCTTTGAATATCAGGAAGATATGGATTAAATTATTAAATGTTTCTATAGAATTATAAAGTATTTGTAAGGTATGATGTGTTAGTGCACATTTAATCTGTTTGAATAGACATGAGATGGTCATAGTGTATGATAATCTTTTGTGTTGGATGTCCCTTTTCACTAAGATATTATGTTTTTTATTTTTTTATTTTTAATTTTTTTATTACTTCATTATTTTTGACAGAATGCAAGTGGAGGAAGGATAAAGGGAAGGGGGGGACAGAGGATCCGAAGTGGGCTCTGCACTGACAGGCTGATAGCAGTGAGCCCCATGTAGGGCTCGAACTAACCAACCATGAGACCTGAGCTGAAGTCGGACACTCAACCAACTGAGCCACCAGGTGCCCCAGACATTATGTTTTTTCTTATGAACTTTAGAAACTGTCATTTTCAGAATTGACCAAATCGGTACTTCCCCTTACATACTACAAAGTATGGCTTCCTTTGTTTGAAGCACCCATCTACTGAAGATTTTAAAGATGCTTTACTGAAGGAAAGAAATGAAGAGTGGCAGTGAGAGTGGCATTTTAAAGTCATTCAACCATTTCAAAGTATTTCCACGTCAATTATCTCCTTTCCTCGCTCGCTCATTTACCAGACCATAACTACTGGTGCCCTCTCTGTGCCAGGATCACTGCAGGCTCTTGGAGGTGGAGACTTGAAAAACTCGTCTCTGCTTCGAGAAACTCTGGAGGCAGGGTCATGGGATTGGTGGTTAGGTCCTTCTGTGTGCTCTGAGCAAAGGAAAACAAGACTGACGATTAAGCCATTTACATAAGGGAACAAGTCTGTGTTTGAAAAAGCTGAAATTTTGACCATGTCTCCTGGCATATGCGAAAAGCCCAGGCATTTTCAAAACGGTGCATTTAGAAAGGGTTTCATTTGGCACGTAGACCCAGAATGTTGACTTTTGAGCCAGTCATGACCCAGAAGGGAAATTTTTAAAAGAGAACATGCAAGATTTTCGCTTGTGTTTTTCAGTGAGTGTTTTTCATTTACTTCAACCTGCGTTTGGACTCCTCTGCGTGTCTTAGTTGCAAACACCTTAATTTTAATTTTTCAGTTTTTTATTTAGAAGGACCTGTACTTTGCTCTGCCATTAAGATTCTGAATAGCCTTTGCATGTTTATTATTCATTGGTTTCTTCATTTTAGATATTCAAATGACAGGGGTAAATTTTGAAGCTTTAACTCTGGTAAACACAAGATGGGGTACAGATTTATGATATCGTTCATCCTCCTTATGGAAGGCAGGACAGAAATGTCTCTACCAACAGGCTTTCTGCTCTTTTAACATATTTGTTCCTGAAAATTGCCTTCTTCCAGCCATATCCAGGCAACCTATGTAAAAACTGGGTAAAATGTTCTTTGTCTTTGTTATGCACTCTAGAACTTTGACTTTTTGGTAGGGGTTGGGCCAAAGTTAGACCCAGTTTCATTTTATCCATACCTGGGTGTACCAGCAAGCAAGGATAGACTGATTCAGAGGGAATTCTGTTTCTGTTGTTTTCTCTACCTCAGACAAACGTCCAGCCAGGCTGACTCACGCAACTTTCAGGAGACCCTGAGCAAACTGTTTGTCACCATGGCCAATGTTCATGTCCTTCTCTCCTTTCCAGCCCTCCCCTACCCTCCCATCTATACATTTGATCTCAGGCTATACATTGGCGCACTTCTCCCCTTGGACATAAAAACAGTTTTAACATCTCTCATTTTCCCATCCGTGTTCCTCCCTGAGCACGAGTTTTATCTGACCTTTAGCTCAATGAGCTGCTGTCCCATTCCCCTTTGCTCCTGAGAGGAAAGATATGACAGGTAGGGGAGAAGGTATCTGTAGCTTGCCATCCAGTGTCTAGACATCCTAGGAATTTTCCCAGCTTGCTGTGTTACAGGTGTTCTACAAATGAAACATTTTCTGATCTATCATACGATAGGATTGGAACAGAAAGGTAGTCTATAGAGGGAAGAGAAAACATCTACCATTATATATCCTATTCTATGCCAGAAACTGTACTTTACCTGTACTTCCTGTCTAGTAGTGATTATAATCCCCATTTTCTAAATGAGGAAACTTAGGTTTAAAGAAGTTACATGACTTAGCCAATGCCATATCATTTGTAAGTGCCAGGATTTGAACCTTCCTCTGGATTCATACTCGGTCTAGAATAGGCTATGTGTCACAAGACCTGAACTAGAAATACACTCCGGGAGGGGCCCACACTGAGGCAGTATGCATGAAGTATATCATGCAAGATTCTGGCCATAGGGAGGTCTGGCGAAGGCAGTGCAGTATACCTAAAGGCAGAAGGTAGGAGTGGGCAATATGAGGCGCTGCAGTGGACCAGGGAGCCTTATGAGAGACCCATCATTTGTTTGCAGGGAACAGGCCTGATGTTGGAGGTCAGCCAGACTCTAATCCAGAGGACAAGGGCAAGACGAAGGCAGGCTCCCTACACAAGGTGGAGAACATGTCACTGGAGAGCAAAACTGAGACCTATTGTGGGACTCCATTTTGACAAGTGGATCAAAATCATAAAGAATCAGTGTGAATCCCCTTTCTGAAGACAAACCTATCACACCTCAACACACCATCATTAAGTAATAGCCTCAATATAGTGGTGTATTTCAACTCCAGGCCTGCTCAGGAGTTCTCTACATTGTTTCTTGCCCAAGGACAGGTGCCAGGTGCTTTTTATTCCATATCCTCATCATCCCTTTACATGCCTAAGGATCACTCTTGGTCTTGAGGGGCTTAGGATTCTCCTAGAAATGTGGAAAGGGTGTTGCCAATAAAGAATGAAACCAATGGAATTGCACAAAATCTTGGGGTTCATATTGAGTCTCAATGGCTGCTGTTGGTAAGACATCCTTTCCAGGGAGGGTAACCACCATACCTCCTGATGAATAATGATCCCTAGGATGGCACTAAGTCTGATCCTAGGTCCCTTTCAACCCTTCTCTCCGATGTGATCTGTCCTCCAGTGGGACAACGCTTACCTACCCTCAGGGGAGGTCTTCCTGCTCTTCAGCTAATTCTTTCCAATTCTACTGATTATATTAAGATTTGCTTTTGTTATTTGAAATTGCTAGGCTCTTGAAACTGAAAAAAAAAAAAATTTCCTGAAATGCTGTTGTTGCTAGTCTAAAGTCTACTTAAAAACTCAAAACTGGGGCGTCTGGGTGGCTCAGTCGGTTAAGCGTCTGACCTCAGCTCAGGTCACTATCTCACGGTTCATGAGTTTGAGCCCCGCGTTGGGCTCTGTGCTGACAGCTCAGAGCCTGGAGCCTGTTTCAGATTCTGTGTCTCCTTCTCTCTCTCTGCCCCTCCCCCTCTTGCACTCTGTCTCTCAAAAATAAACAAAAAAAACTTCAAAAAAAAAATAAAAAAAAAACAAAAAAACTCAAAACTGAACACATTTCATATTTTTCCTTTGTCTCTACAGTTATGGAGCTACCTGAGGGCAGGGTATATTGAAAGCTCTTCTTGCTTTGTGAGGTCTAGGAGAAGTGAGTAAGTCATTGTAGGGGAAAGACACATGCCTTATTCTCATGTTACCTCACCACACAACATTTCAGGAGAAATAAAGGGTTTCCACATTAAAAATGCACCTTTATAGGATGCCTGGGTGGCTCAGTTGGTGACGCATCTGACTCTTGGTTTTGGCTCAGATCATGCTCTCACAGTTTGTGAGTTCAAACCCCACATTGGGCATGCTGACTGTGTGGGGCCTGCTTGGGATTATCTCCCTCTCCCACTCTCCCTGCCCCTCCCCCATGTTCCCTGGCTCTCTCTCAAAATAAATGAATAAATTTTAAAAAATAAAAATGCACCTTTATGTAAGATGAGCCCCCACTTCGGGACGATTAATGTGTGTGCTTTAGAATATATCTTGGATGAGACAGAGCCTGTAGGTGGGGTATAGTCCAATGGCTGTGCTCTGAGGATGGGAGGGACATGCACCTCCAGTTAGAAAATGTAAAAGTACAGCCAATTCTAGTTCCTTCCTGTGCTACTAGGGGACAGGAGTAGCAGTAACCAGTATAAAAGTCAAAGAATTACACTGTCACTCTTTAATTCAGTCTATACACTTGCTTCGATATACTTCTTAATGTTTAATAGGTCTCTGTAAATATCTGTGTGGCAGGTAGAGGATGAGGAGGGGAGTTGCTTTTTCCCTGAAGAAAGGTCCTTAATCAACTGTCAGCTCCTGATGAACAAAGGGCCATTGTCCAACAAGATGCAATAGAGGCAGCGTATTAGGTGAAGTGGCCCCATTTTCAATAGTTTGTGTAAAATATGTTGGCTTTTGGAGATGCTGATTGCTTCCAGTCTAAGTGCTTTTGTGCAGCGCTTTTCCAAAATTGGCATCTGCTTTATCTCTAGGGGTAACTCTCTCACTTGGCTTCAGTGCATCAATTTGAAGCTGACTGGAATGGTTTTGTCTGAAAGAAAGTTCCCATCATCACATGCTCTCCTTATCCCTTGTGGGCAGCAATAGGATGCCAAGGTGACAAATGTTCAGCCAAGATGCTTTCAGCCTCCTCCCTCTCTGGTTGCAGCCTCTGGTTTCTTGAAGCCTCTGACTGAAGCTCTGGAAGGTCCTGAGGCAGTGGAAAGAACACAGACACCCCCAGTTGGGAACCCCTGGTCTGCCATTTGCTATCAGTGAAACTCTAAAAACTCCTTAAAATGTTTGAGCCTTGGCTTCCTGACCTGTGAGAAGGGAGACAATTTTATTGAAGGAGGTAGGATCCCCTCCACTGATATCAGGCCCATGACAAATACACGAAGAGACTGATTTGTGATCACCCAGCTAAGATGCACGGTTGTTTGGGGAAGCTTGTTGGAAAGCCAGTGAGCAGTTGAGATGGAGTGGGGCAGTGACCACAGCAGGAAGATACTCCAGGGTAAGTCAGAGGGTAGAGAAGAGGCAAACATGAAAAAGGGTTTACTCAACCCTGGAGGAGAAAACCAGGGCCCGAGCCTGGAAGTGTGGATAATCATGTGTCTGCTGCCTCACAGTTTCTACCTCTGGGTCATATTTGTGCATGAGGGTCTAGGCAGCTCTGCAGCCTGGTGAGGCTGGTGCATGTACTGGGCATTTGTTTTCATGATGTGCTTTGCTCGAAAAAAGTTCTCCTATCAACCTGTTCTGATCTTCTCCCAAACACGGGGAAGCCATGGCATTTGCACTGTTTCCTTCACCTTTTATTCCAGAAAATAAACTGGGATTATGGATTGAGACAAAGAAGAAAAAGGAAATGAGGAACTCTGAACTCTTTTTCGTATCCATCTGGAATATTTCCAGATTTTTTTTTCTTAACTTGCTCTCTGGCTCTGTGCAAGTTACCGGGGGGCGGGGGGGGGGGGGGGGGGACGCTGGTCCACAGAAAATAGAACCCGAAGATTCAGGGCTCTCAGACCATTCCCATTTCTCATTTTTACCTATATCCCATACCACAAACTTAGAGAATTCAGGTTAGATCCTTCCAAAGAAGTATGTATTCAGTGGCATTCAAACTTATGGAAGAAGAGGTTAGAACACTTCCTTTCTGTTCCTGCTTCCTCCTCTCCATACCCTTTAATTGCATCTTTTAGACATTTATTATGTATGAACTAAAATTCTACCCCACCTAAGATGGTTAAATTTTCTGGAATAAAAGAAATGATCACTGAATCCTGTCTTGAGAAGAATCAAAGGTTTTGAAGAACTTCTGCTCTGAGCTGTTTGCCACAGTACAAATTTTACTGCCCCTCATCACCCCCCCCCCCACCCCCCAGCATCTTCCCTGTCGTCTCTCTCCTCTGCAGGACCCTTGGCCATTTTACTCCTCATCAGAATCCTCCCTGGAAGTGAAAAATGAAAAATGGAAAAGACAAAAGACAAAAAAAAAAAAAAAAAAATCCAAGTAGAAAACAAGCTGACTTCACTTTTTAATCGCCCAAGGGAAAAGAGATCTAGATAAGAAAGGGGAAATTAGACTAGTTCGGTTAAAGGATGGTTCTTGAATTGCCTTTGGATTTCATCTTTCCTTCCTTTCTCCTTCATTCCTTATCAGCCAAAGTAATTGAAGCAAGCCTTAGACCAAGATTTTAAGAAGGGTCCTCATAAGCAAAAGACAACTGCTAGTTTAGAATCGGCTTGAAGAAAAAAAATCCATCTTTTTTTTTCTTTTTTTTTTTTTTTTTAGAAAAAATTCATCTTTAAAGAGGCTGCATAGTGTGGTGCTAGGGTTTTCTCTTATAATCAGGAGAAACTTATTAAGAGGCGTATCTAACCCTGAGCCTCTGTAGGTTAGGGAGTGAGGTGGGAGGTAGAGCATTGGAGGGCAGCGTAAGGTAGTTCCAGTTTAGCTTCCCCTTCTCGACAGCAGCCCCTGAAGCACTCAAGAGGAGGATTCCCAGGGGCCCCCAGATCACATCACCTTGGTAATTTTGTGGGCTTTGTGGTCAGTCAGCCTGGGCTTAAATCTCATCTCTGTCACTCTACAAGCTAGAATGCTTTTGACCGCAAGTAATAGAACACTCAACTATTTATTAATTATTATTATTAATGTTTCTCCAAACCCAGGCTCTTTCACCCTTTTGTGCCTCCATCTGAAGCATGTTGGCTTTCATGTTCAGGCTGGTTCTGCATTATAGTAAGAGGGTAGCCACAGCTCAAGACATATGTCCCCCCTCTTTCTTTCCACAGAAAGAAAAAGGGTTCTTCTTGCTCTTTGATGCTTTTTTTCTCAAGGTGGGAAACATATTACAGAAGCCCCCTCAACAGACTTCCCCTGCTGTATTTTTAGCTGGAACTAGATAGAGGGTCACCTCTATAGCAATGATTGACCAAAGAGAATGAGATGACATTTGAGGTTTTGTCCAGTCATGCTTCACCTCTGAGTAGGAGGCCATCTTGCATGAGGACTCTGCCTACTGGCTAAAACTGGGGTTCTATTAGCCAGGAAGAAAGGAGGAATGACTACTGGGCAGGCAATCATGGGTCTGATGATCCTGAGCCTCAGTTTCCTTATCTGGCAAATAGAGAAAACAAAACCTATTTGACAAGATTGTTGTGAAGATCGACAAAAGTGAAACCAGCAAGGAGCTCAGAAAAGAGATTTAGGTGTTATCTTCCTTGTAAAGTTCTGAATTAGTTGGAAGATTAAATAATGACTTGTGTCTTTGCGCATGAAATTCAGTTGTCTCCTTGTTGTAAGATACAGGATTTTCTGCCATGGAGAGTCTTATGAAACCACTTACCCATCTCTTCAAATTAATAGATTCAAGTGTGACTTACTCAGAAACCAATGTATTAAGTCCAATACAGTTATAACCATAGTGAATTGCTCATTCAACAAAAACAAAACTGAAAGATGGCCCACTATTCTGAGGGACATAAATCAATCAGTGAATGGGTAATTTTTATCTGATATGTGATAATGTTGCTATCAGACCACATATTCTGATTTTAATTTAACACAGTATGTTCATCTTCCATATGTTACACATTAACAGACTTATCTTGAGAGACATTATGTTTTTCAATTTCCTGAATTTATAGGATCACTCTTTAAAATGCTTTTTAGTCATCTTTAGTTATAAATTTGATAAATTTCTTTCATTGAGAGAATTTAAAGTCCTATGAAATCGGAATTGTCCTTAAAAATATAAAGTCACACTAACATTATATGTTCTATCAGTGTTTCCTCTGATCTCACTGAAAAAAAAGTTCAAGTAATATTCAGCATAAACCATTATATGTAGAGTACTTTCACTGATGGATGCAAGCAGATATTTTATTTCCTTCTCCACCCCACTTCCCTATGATATCCCACTGATAGTGGTTAAAACTATCGAAACTTCTGAACACATATTTGGGTATAAAATATCCACAGTAGCTTAACTAGCTAATACTTAGAAGAAAGTTTTCCCTTTTTGTGCAACTGTAGAAAGCTGAAACACTTTACAAACACATTTTGCACATTGATGTATAAAAGTGTTCGCCCATGCAACTATTTGGAAAGTAGTATGGCCACATGTTTATAAGCCAATAATTACACTTCAGAAGGTCATTTCCAATGAAATAACCCCCAAATATAAAGAAATGTTGGACACATAGGTATTCAACACCCTGTTATTTAAAGAGCAGACATTTAGAAGCCGTTGAAAATGTCCAGCAATAAAAATGGTTAGGTATGTTTTGGTCTACCACCTAATAGAATATTATGTAGCTATTTAAAATATTTTTGAGCATCGCTTCTCGGCCTTTTGGCTAAGACCAAGTGTTAAAATATTTGTGAACAAGTTGAAATGTTCATACTAGGACATGAATTAGAAAAACAGGATGTAAGATTTTATAATTACTAAAAGTTACCAAATAAGACTCTTTGGATAGGGAATTTTACAAGATACATGACATGAAGTATGTCAGAATGTTACGGTGTCAGCGTGTGCAGGATTGGATTCTTTTTCCCTTTACATTTCATTCTTTTCCAAACCTTCATTGTTCATGTACATTAAATCATGTATTGCTGGGCCCCTGGGTAGTTCAGTCTGTTAAGGGTCTGACTCGATCTCGGCTCAGGTCATGATCTCACGGTTCATGAGGCTCTCCTGCTTAGGATTCTCTCTCTCCCTTTCTCTCTCTGCCTCTTCCCCCGCTCCCGCTCCAGCGTGCGCTCTTTCTCTCTCTCTCCAAATAAATAAACTTAAAATGATCATGTATTGTTTTTATAATTTTAAAAACTAACATTAATTTATACCCTTATTAAAGTAAAAGAATATGTGTCCTTGCTGAAACTAGCTAGAGAATCTTCCCTGAGATTCTTTACATTTCTCTTTCAGATTAAAATGCTGGCTTAAAAACCATAGAGCCAGTTGTCCTCCATCATACTTCCTTGTTTAGCAGATTATGGGATCCCAAATTGAGGGTCAAGGGATTTTGCCTCCACTGGATTCTATGAGATTCTGCAGTGCCTAATAAGTACTAGACATGTAGTAAGGTGTTTAATTCTGTCCTTTTGTAATTTAACCATGAGTTCATTCAGTCCAAAAAATTCAGTATATTCTAAAAAGGTTTCAATAAATATTTATGTAATTGATCATGTATCAGTTCTTAAGGAATTGTATGATAGAATTTGGAGGCATATTCTTAAGTTGTTGAGATATATTTCTCAAATATCAACCAATCCATCTCATCACCAGACATACCATTAACTTTTATTAATGGTGTACATCGGCAGCACATCAGGCCAAGGACAGCCCAGCCTTCAGTGGGCAATGCTCCCTGGGCAGCTCCAAGTTCAGTCTTTCCCCATGCACATTCACGATGTAGCCTACAAATCATTAGTTCTCAAAAGAAACAAGTATAAACAGGAACAAAATGGAAGGAATGTGCTAATATTAAATCATACACAGTAAGATCTGGGATAGATAAACATCCCTCCCTACTGCATTCATCCCTTTTAATTGACAGGGCATTACCAAGCCATCTGTGTTTCACAAATCTGAGTAGAAAGATCAGGTCACTGCACATCAATAATTTTAGTTTCAGAGAAAAATTATAGCTTCTTGCATCTGTGACTCTCTGATGAGTCTACTAGGGAAGGAGATGCATCCAGTGATTCTGATGCTGTCGAGAACCCCGAAGTGGAATTTCCTTGCACATGACTAACGTGGTGGCACTACCTCATAGCTTACAGACTCTGTCTGACAAAGCTGCTACAACCATATTTAGTGTGGCAAAACACTAGAGACCTCACTCTTATTATTAGTGTTTATGATCTACCAGTTAGTGTTTATGATCAAAGTTAGCCCATCCAATCATTCACTTAACATACATTCGTTGAGCACCCACTATACACAAGGCACAGTTCTTGGTGTGGTATGGGTATGGGCCAAAGAGTCTTGTTTTCTTTGTTATTCCTTCCTCTCAATGGCAATGAAGATAGTCCAGCAGCTCAGCCTTGCGACGTTGCCATCTGTGGTGGTCAGCTCCTGTGATAGAATAAGGAACCTGCTTTGAGGGATAGGAAACCTGCTAAACCTCCTAGGACATCTCGTTTTTAGGACCTCCACTGGTACCTTGCTCCATCTGTTGCCTGGTCATTTGCTCATTAATGATGAGGAGCGTCGGTGACAGCTCAGCAAAGGGCCATCACTCCCTTAAAATCAATTAAACTAAATGTAGACCTACGGGCAGGCATGATTGTGTCTAGAGTTGTGTGCACTGGGCAATAATTTAAAACCTGATGCTAACCTCCAACTGTGCAGTGAGAGTCTGAGGTGAAATTGGAAGCACATGAAACCATTTTCAGATAGTATCAACCTAATCAGAATGTGCATTTTAAAAATCAATATGGATTCCAGAACTAAATTTCCTCATCACTGGATAAATAAATAAATAAATAAATAAATAAATAAATAAATGTATGCCTTCATACTTGTATGTGTCCATATGTGGCATTTTAAAGATTTGTTGTTGCTTAAACAACTATTTATTGAGCACCTATCATATGGCAGACTCTGTGCTAAACCCTGAGGATGTTGCATTAAAGAAGTCACATGTGGGGGCGCCTGGGTGGCTCGGTCAGTTAAGCATCTGACTCTTGATTTCAGCTCAGGTCATGATTTCAAGGTTTGTGAGTTTGAACCCCACATCAGGCTCTGCACTGACAGAATGGAGCCTGCTTGAGATTCCCTCCCCCCGCCCCTGCCCTGCTTACACTTTCTCTGTCTCTCTCAAAATAAATAAATAAGCTCTAAAGAAGAAGAAGAAGAAGAAGAAGAAGAAGAAGAAGAAGAAGAAGAAGAAGAAGAAGAAGAAGAAAAAGAGGAAGTAGTCGTAGTAGTAGTAGTCCCATATGTTTCTCATTTTCATGGAGCTTAAAACTTGTTGGAGGCAAAACTTTAATAAATAAGTATACAGAAATAAGGAATTGTAATCAAGACAAAGACTATGGTGGTCACCAGCAATTGCTTTTAGCTATTACTTCCATAAATAAATTTTTATGTGTTCTGGTTTTGTCAGTCTGACTTCTGAAAAGATATGTGATCTCTCCATATTTTGCAGGCAGACAACTTTAGTGAATGTCTTATGAGTAGTTTAGAGTCTTCAGCAGCTTAGAGTCAGGGATCCAGCTCATGACATTTAACTTAGGAAGGTAGGTCAGGGAGGTTTTCCAAGATAAGAACTTTTGGTGGCAAAGACACAACTTAAGCTGATCCTAAGGTGGCAGCAATCTCAAGATATCAGCTTTAGAAATTGCTCTTCTAGGCTTATATACCAGCAGGTGGTCAAAAGCACCAGGCAGAGCACCCCAGCGCTCTTTAAGCTATACCTTCACTCCTGTTTCTAGATAATCACTCCATAGTTTACTGGGCCTCCTCCAGGTGGCAGCACTCAAGAATGGGATACATGAAAGACAGCTCAAAGCTGTCTGCCTTCCAGGATAGTCACCTGACCAACAGAAAAGTCACCAATCTTGGCCACAACAAATGATGGGCGTCCTTAATTCTCCTGCTCTCCCCTTCAGCTCTCTTATTTTACCATTCGGATAGGCACCAAGGAAATATTAGCAAGCCCACTGCACATGCAAGTGCCTAACCAGCAATAACATTTGTCTGTCCTTGCCAGCTCCACCAGTCTCTCTACGAGAGCTCTCTGCAGTGAGTCTGCTCCACTGACTTTGTAGAGTGAAGCTTTACCTCCCCCTTTTGGAGGAGAGAAGGGAGTTGTAACACTCCCTATCAGCCAATCAAAGTAGTTCCATTGCTTTGCAACCTTCTCTTTCTTCACCAATTTAAGTTTCTATCAGAGGCAGCGATGGATAGGGATTTGGTTGTCTTCTCAGAGGGAGTGCCTGACCCCCAGTTTACTCTTCTCTTTAAAATATGGGGTACTTAACATCTGTGTTTTCAGCTTGAGGTAATTCCAATGCAATAGGAAAAGCCCCACGTAAAATCCTTTCACATTTGGAATACGTTGACACAGTCACAGAATTCAACAATTGCTTGTGAATCTACAGGGTGGCTGGTCAGTGCACAAAACATGTTTTATGCTGTGAAAATAAACAAAAAATTACATCCATATAGAAATTGAATAATTTGAAGTCATTCAAAGCTTAAGGTTCTTGCTTTGTTGTTGGAGTGAATGCATCATGAACTAAGCAAATTCATCTTATGTGTTTTGTGGTTCAGACCAGAGTAGTTTAGCTCTGAGAATAAATTGAAGGTTTATCTCTGGCCCTATTTGGCAAAAAAGTAGCTAAGAGGAAATAAGCAAAGCTCATCTCATAATGCAATTCTAATTATTTGATTTCAACAGAGTGCTGTTTAAAAGATAGGACACACAGGAGTGCCTGGGTGGCTCAATTGGTTAAGCAGCCAACTTCAGCTCAGGTCATGATCTCACAGTTTGTGAGTTCAAGCCCCACATTGGGCTCTGTGCTGACAACACAGAACCTGCTTCAGATCCTCTGTCTCCCTCTCTGCCCCTCACCCACTCGTGCACATATGCACGCTCTCTCACTCTCTCAAAAATAAATAAACATTAAAAAAAATAGGACACACAAATAATTACTCACTGTCCAGCTCAAAATAGAGAAGGGAGAAATCTCCCCCCCCCCCCCCCGCCCTGGTTAGGAGTAGCCAAGTGGATTGCCCCTGCTGCCATGTAAATTCTAAGACCAGCAAGACTGGTCATTCAGGAAAAAGGGGCAGGAGGAAGTAAGTAGATAAAAATATGGAAAGAGGCTTCTTAGACAGTGTTGTGTACCCTGTATTTCCTTTCTGCTATCCCCTGACCACTTGCAGACAGCAGAATTTTATCCCCTGCTCCCCAGAAGGTTATCATCACTGTGGCTTGGAGGTTTCTTCTTCTCTGGGCATAATTTTCATCTAGGCTCCTCACTAACTTAGCATAATAAAAAGCTTGAATATTTAGTTTTCAGTGTAGACCAATCAGCTGTCAGCTGTCTTGTCTACAAAAGGAACTGTTAGATTTAATGCATACATGTTCTTCACAAAAGCATATAACCTCATTTAAAGATGGCCATGTCTCATGGTTTGTCAGACAGAGGGAACCTGGTGCTTGAGTTTTCTTCATATCTTTCCACAACCCTGAGAGAGACACCCACAAGCAGTTTTCTCTCTTTTCACTTGTATAGCAAATTGATTTTAGAGGTCCCGAAACCCAATCCCTGAGCTTGCCTTCTGATGGTAAATATTCAAGAAGAGGATCATTGAAGTAAATATTATCTCACCTAACACTAGGGAATCCATAAGCATTGGAAAATTCCATAGGCAACAGAATATGGGTCTCTCTCACAGCACTAATGGATGAACACAAACTTGAACAAGGTCAGGGTTTGTAGATGTTTGACCAAAATTGACACATTCCTGCCAACGTATACCTAAAAAATATAATTATGATAACAACTTACTCTGCCCAGTCATCAGGGCTATGAAATATTCAGAATGTCCTTGTCTAGCATATGTAAGATACAAAGAACTTAGAGTTTCCCTTGTATAAGCAAATTGCCTTGAGAAGGATAGAGATAGCCTTTCTAACCGGACTAGTTTGGGGCTTGAGTTTCTTTCCAAGGGACTCATTCAGTATTCATGCACAATCTGGTTGCACTATGGGAAAGTATGGCATTGCATTCATGGTGCACCAGATAAAAAACAAGGCAAAATCATTCTCAACAACAGAAGGAGATCAATTCTGTTTTTCCAAGGCCTTTCGACAGTTGATCAGAGGAAGCCATTTCCCATCCTGCTTATGATGAAGCTGTTCAGCAAACATCCCTCTGGACCATTCTGATTAAAGCAGCTTTTGCAGACGGTGTTGGCCGAGTCTCAGCCAGTTCAAGGTCCTTTAAGTGCTGCAATTTCTTAAAATTGAGAGATTCTATTTGATACCGAAACAGCACTGGGTGGAAAGAAAAGATCAACATGAAGGGCATTTACACAAAGGAGGATTTCTGATTCAATTTCTATCCCCATAGATGGACTAATTCTGGACTCAGGATATTACATTTATGATAGGATTTTTTTCAAGTCTCTCCTGTATCCAGTTTAGCTTGTCTAGTGGTCTGTTTTTATTTCCACTTCTTCTTGCAAAGTGAGAAATTGGAATTCCTGGGCTGACAAAATATCTTTTCTGGCATCCTTAGTGACCTGGACAAGCCAGCAGAAGTCAGATCTGGGTTCTAGAATAAGTGGGTGCAAAGGCTTCTCAAAACCAGCTCCTGCTTTTCTGTAGAAATTATGGGAGCGGGAGAGGATCAAAACCTCCAATACCTGAAAAATGGCCTCAGCCTGATTGCAACCATATGTCTTAGCCTCGTTTTCCACCAAGCTTTGGGATTCCAGATATCCTGGGACATACCTACATTAAGCTACTTTTCTTTCCCTATCTTCCCCTTAACCAGACCTAGGAGGAGAAACAAAGCAAGGGGACGGGAAATCCTAAAACCCAAATCATCCACGAAGTGGAGACTTGGTTTCTGAATAAAATAGTAGCATGTAAGCTCTATTTGAAAAGGGTACTTGACTTTCTGGATACAGACACTCAAAATGTGTTTCTCTTAAAAACTGTGACATCTGAGTATGGGCATTTGCGGGGAGGGAGTTTGGGGAATTGAAAAGAAATTCTTCTAGCTTAAAGTTATCCTTTTGGTAGGCAGATTGGATCTGAAGCTCTTGGTTTGAAAAAATGTTCACTGGGGAAACAGGGAAAAAATGTGACTGTGATTTTTTTCCCTTTCAAGTCTGACAAATTATGAACAATGTTCTCTCCTCGCCTAAATGAGAAAGGGGTCATGACTGTCCCCATACCAAGCCTTCTTTCAGTGCCCAATCCATGTTGAAGGGAGCCAGCTGGGCTGTTGGTATATAGAATGTCATTCACTGGGCCAAATCAGGTCTAGCCCTTCATTATTGAGTCCTGCTATTATTTTAACCAGTCTAAGCTGGTTTTCTCCAACTTTCCTTAAAGAGCCAGCTCTATTTGCAGATGACATATTGGTTAAAGGGTTAGTATCCAAAATCTATAAAGAACTTACCAAACTCAACAACCAAAAAACAAACAATTCACTGAAGAAATGGGCAGAAGACATGAATAGACACTTTTCCAAAGAAGACATCCAGATGGCCAACAGACACAAGTAAAGATGCTCAACATCGCTCATCATCAGGGAAATACAAATCAAAACCACAATGAGATATCACCTCACACCGGTCAGAGTGGCTAAAATGAACAACTCAGGAAACAACAGATGTTGGCAAGGATGTGGAGAAACGGGAACCCTCTTGCACTGTTGGTGGGAATGCAAATTTGTTCAGCTGCTCTAGAAAACAGAGCAGTGTGGAGGTTCCTCAAAAAATTAAAAATAGAATTACCCTATGACCCAGCAATAGCACTACTAGGAACTTATCCAAAGGATACAGGAGTGCTTATTCATAGGAGCCCATGTATCCCAGTGTTTATAGCAGTGCTATCAACAATAGACAAATTATGGAAGGAGCCCAAATGTCCATCAACTGATGAATGGATAAAGAAAATGTGGTTTATATATACAACGGAATACTACTTGGCAATGAGAAATCCTGCCATTTGCAGCAATGCGGATGGAAATGGAGGGTATTATGTTAAGTGAAATAAGTCAGTCAGAGAAAGACAGATACATGTTTTCACTCATATGTGGAATTTGAGAAACTTCACAGAAGACCATGGGGGAGGGGAAGGGGAAAAATAGTTTCAAACAGAGAAGAGGTAAAACATAAGAGACTCTTAAATACAGAGAACAAACTGAGGGTTGCTGGAGGGGCTGAGAGGAGGGGAAACTGGGTGATGGGCATTGAGGAAGGCACTTGTTGGGATGACCACTGGGGGCTGAATGTAAGTGATGAATCATGGGAATCTACTCCCGAAGCCACAAGCACACTGTATACACTGTATGTTAGCTAACTTGATGATAAATTATATTTTAAAAAATAATTAAAAATAAAAACAAAAAAAGAGCCAGCTCCAATTATATGTCTCAGTATAGTTTATCATTGCTGGATAGAAGGTAAACCAAGCTGAGAAGTGATGGAGGTCTTTTACGAAATATCTAAATATATGTGAACACCACACACACACACACACACACACACACACACACGCTGAGCACTTTCCACATAGTGCTTTTACTACCACATAATTGGTTGTCATAGGTAAGCTACTTTTGTTGAAGACAAAAGCAGAGAAAGAGAGAGAGAGAGAGAGAGAAAGAAAGAAAAGAGAGAAAGAAAGAAAGAAAGAAAGAAAGAAAGAAAGAAAGAAAGGAAGGAAGGAAGGAAGGAAGGAAGGAAGGAAGGAAGGAAGAAAGAAAGAAAGAAAGAAAGAAAGAAAGAAAGAAAGAAAGAAAGAAAGAAAGAAAGAAAGAAAGAAAGAAAGAAAAGAGGGAGAGAGGGAAGGAGAGAGGCAGTCAAGCAGGCGGAAGGGAAGGGTAAGGAAGGAAAGCCTTTTTCTCTTCCTTGTACACATATGTTTGTGCCCAGGTTTAGACTCTGCCTTGAAGTTTTGTTATGATATATTGTGCATACAACATTAACAGGCATCTAAATGAAAGAAAAAATTCACTTGCAGCCTTGCTTCAACAATAAATCAAACTCTTTTCACTCTGCTGTATTCTTTTCCTGTCTCCATCCTGATGTTGGTATCAATTTATCTGCATTTAATGTTGATTTTAGAGTAGCATTGTTTATGAGGGGCATCATTGATTTATTAACCACTTTTCAGACCAAAAAAAAATTAAAGAACATGAAATGCAGATTGTAAAATGCCTCCTGAGCACAGAAAATCAGCAAAACTGAAACTGCATTTTAGAATCAAGGAAACCTGTAAGTTACCATCTCATTACAGATGTGATGTTGAATATTGATTTATTTTTTTATTATCATAAGCATTTTATAGGGTGTATCTAGTCTTCATAATTCTAATTTTCATAGCATCCTATTAGGTTATCAAGGGACATTCTACTGATCACTGTACTTTGGCAAATATTAAGCCTCTTCCCAGTGTTGTGCTTAGCTAGCTGGTACCAGCCCTTTGTGCACATCCCTTCCCTACTCTGGGTTCAAATTGGCAGGTTAAAATTGGCCATGGGGGGAATCTTTACACCATGAAAACTAGAAAATATCACGAATTTACCAACACCTTATTTCTTATTTCTAAAATTTTTACTAGTGTACATAACACCATAATGATTGGGGCACCTGGGTGGCTCAGTCAGCTAAGCATCTACTCTTGATTTCAGCTCATGTCATGATTTCACAGTTCATGGGTTTGAGCCCCATATTGGGCTCCGATGCTGACAGCACAGAGCCTTCTTGGGATTCTCTCTCTCTCTCTCTCTCTCTCTCTCTCTGCCTCTCTCTCGCTCATGTGTTTTCTCTCCCTCTCTCTCAAAAATAAATAAACATAAAAATTTTTTTTAAATATCGTAATGAGTATCTTTAAGCCCTTCCCCTCCCACACACAATTTCCCCCCTCCTGGCATGCAAAAGAATTCCACTAATGGGGTAATGATAATGAAGTAATCATAAATGAAGGGTAACACTTCCTTATAAAGATGTTTTTAATTTTTTTTTCAATGTTCATTTATTTTTCTGAGTGAGGGACAGATGGAGCATGAGCAGGGGGAGGGGCAGAGAGAGGGAGACACAGAACCTGAAGCAGGCTCCAGGCTCTGAGCTGTCAGCACAGAGCCTGACTCAGGGCCCAAACTCAAGAACAATGAGATCATGACCTGAGCTGAAGTTGGACGCTTAACCAACCGAGCCACCCAGGTGCCTCTGAAGGCTAACACTTCTTGAGTAGCTTTATCCTAAGTCACAGAGCTAATGAGTGGCAGGACCAGGGTCTGAATGCAGGCCATCTGACCCCAGAGGCCACCCCCTGAACCACAGTGCCAGTCATTAGCATTCCTACAACTCCAGCTTTGAGCCCCAACAAGTGGACTGTCTGCAACAGCCCTGTCACAAGCCCAGTGGGATTCACACACTCTCCCTGGCCACCCTGAAGCCTGGCAATCCTGAAGCTGCTGGTGCCAGGTCTACTCCGGGGGCCTGTTCCCCTCCGGGCACCATTTGGTTCCAGTCTTCAAAGAGTTGATAGAGCTTCTCCATCCTTAGAGTCTTCAGCACTTATTCCTTCATGGTTCACCTTCTTTCCCTGCCTTCCTAGTGCCAGGGCTATCCTTCATAGGGTTCTACTGTTTGCCTCTGCCTCAGCGATGTTACACCCATCACCTCATCAATCCCTCTCACTCCCAGTATCTTCTCCTGTTCCTGAACCTGAAAGCAAACAACTGTTGCCCCTGCAAAAGACCACCAGAAAGCCTAGTGATCAAGAAGGCAAAGTTTTCACTTTGTTTGCCTTACTGCAGCGAGAGAGAATGCCACCCAGACAGAGTCTTAGTGGCGTCTCAGAGGATATTTAAAAAGGTTTAGTGTCTGGGCTGGGTGATGTAAGGCAGGTCTTTCAAGGCAGGGAACTGGTTAGGGTTGGGGCAACTGTGTGAGCTTATGATTGGTGGACACAGTAAGGTGAGTGACCTATAGCAGTTCTTAATAAGCAAGCCATTAGTCTTCATAAATAAGTGATTATGTGGGTTCAAGATCTCATCTTCCTGATGCAAGTATTCCCTAGAGCAATTAACTAAATCACTTTTGTTTCTTCACCATAATGTTTAGCACGGAAAGAGGAAAAATGCTTGCTCCCTCTATTGTTTATATGAGACAGAAAAGTGATATTTTCAGTCCTCCGGAGGAAGAGGCCCTTTCTGCACTAATGCTTATGAATTGTCAGACGAGGCCTTAAGCCACTTCTCACGGGGCTTCATGGTAGAAGCCTGAAACAAGTCCCTGAAGACAATACCAGTGACCACACAAGTGTTATACTCCAGAGGCCTTCCCTCCCACAACCACTGGCGTGTCTGGATTTAGGTCTATTTGGTACTTTTTTTTTTTTTTTTTTTTTGGTGCATTTCCTGGTTTTAGTGGCACCCAGGGCATTGAGAGGAGGCCTTGGTTAAACAGTCTCAGAGTTCTTCAGTATTTCTAGTCATTACCTTACCTTGTAAGCCTAATGAGAAACTACAAATAGGAGCCTCGGTAGCTGGCCAGCTTCTCAGGGTTCTACCAGTGGGTGCACAAATTAAATATTTCAGTTATATATTTCTTACTAAATGCATGAAGCAGTTTTCTTCTTTTGAACTGTGAACATAAGGAAATTTCGAAAAATAGAACCATAGAGTAACAGGAAATAAACATTTTCATGGCTTTTCACCTGATGAAGATTGCCGGCTACCTTCTGTGGAGGGTTGTACCAATTTATACCACCAGCAGCAACACAAGAGTGTTTTTTCACCAGAATATGGATAACATTAGGTTTTGTGATTCAAAATATATATACTATAATTTAATGATAATGTTATTTATATATTAGATATTAGAATGTTGTATATAATATATGTTATATATTATAATGTTAGTTTTCATATTCAAATTTCCATTTCTTTGATTTCTAAGGAGGCTTAACATTTGAATGTGCAGCCTTTGTAACAATGATTGGAGGAACTAAGAGACAAACAAAAACAGCATTTCAGAAACACCTAAAGATGCCACCCAAAGATAACCATCGTTAATACAGTTGGCTGTATCTTGAGTAATCTTTAGGTTTCTTCCTGTCTATAAATACATTCTTCCTTTTTTGCTGTAAAAATGGGGTCACACTGTTCGACCTATTCTGTAACCTGCTTTTTTTCACACACCCAATATGTTGAAATTTTTTCCATGAAATGATACGTATCTGTAGTATTATTGTACTGACAGAACATTAGTACATCGTTGTGAGGCAGCATAGATGGTTTGAGTTATGAGGATGAAAGGTACAGCATAGGGGATATGGTGAATGACATCATAATGGCATTGATGGTAACAGTTGGTAACTACACTTGTGGTGAGCACAGCATAACATATAGAGATGTGGAATCACTATATTGTACACCTGAAACTAATATAACATTGTGTGTCAACTGTGCTTCAATTAAAAAAAATGTGGACCATGTGCCCAGCTGCAGGGTTCAAATGTCTAGTAGGCCATTTAATAGCCATGGGATTTGGGGCAAGTTATTTATATCCCTGTGATTTAGATTACTTATCTGTAAAATAGGACTCATACTGCCTCATAGAGTTCTTTTGGAGATTAAATAAATTAAAATTCATCATACTCCAAGAGTCTGGAATACTATGTGAGTTTTTGTTGGAAATAATATTAGATGTGCCACAATAAATTAGTCAAACCCATATTATTGGACGTGTCGGTTTGTTTCCTTTTTTCTTCTATTACAAAAACTGTTGTGATGAACATTTCTTAAGAGAAATTCCTAAATATTAAATTGTTTGATTGAAGACCACATACATATTTAAGGCTTTTGTTACATATTGCTAAGTTTTCCTCCAAAAAGTATATGCCATAAACCACATAGAAGAGTGCCATTTCTTCCTTGATGTTAGCAAGCAACTTCCTGTAGATTCTTCCTGAGACAGATAAAGTCGGGGAGGTAAACACGATCTGATTGGAGAGCCAGAGGCACAATTTCCTGTGGCCTCTTTGCTCTGCCCATCATAATCTCCTCATTAGCTGGCCCAGGACTTTATCTATAACAGAGAACATTAGCCACTTAGGCACTGTTTTAAAGTGAGAAATAATAACTGGTAATATTGTGTTTTGGGTTATCATTAACTTGAGCTAAATTACAATGAGACATCTCCAGAAATAAATGGAAGGTTTGGAAGAGTAACAACCTAATTTATTATAACTCCACATGAACACATTGAGTATTGGACAGGCTTATCATGACCAGCACTTCAGAAGAGTATACTTCGGATCAGCTGCATCAAATGAAGGCTGCTTGAATGTGGCAGCTGTGGTTCACGTTATCTCGGTTATTAAGTCAGTTGCTAAGTCGCATTTATCATGATACTTTATTACTTGTCCAATTTAAAGAGGAAAAACACATTGTGCGAGAGAGTCCAACATCGGCAGCTTTATCATAATTAAGATCACATGCAACAACCTGGAATTTCCTGGGGAAGCATAGCTTACTGTATTTGGGGGAGATTCTGTGGTCCTGTCATGGTAAAAAAGAGTTTTATTTTCTAAAAGAAACCACTTTGTGGCATATGTTCTTGCCTGCCTTACGTCCTTCCCCATAGGAATCTCAGTGGGGTCGATCTAGTCACTTAGGTGTATGTGCATGTCTTTTTTCCTGCTTTGACAGGTACAAGTTTAATTGTAATATTGATTGAAAAGACTGTAAGCTTGGGCCCGTTGTAACTTGGCCAAAAAGAAAAATAATGTATGTTGAAAGTAAGGGGAGGGGGGCTGATATTTTTATTACCTGAGCTTTCCCACTGAAAGGAATGGAATTGTACTTATCAAAGCTTTTATTTCAAGGAGTGGTTATCCAGTTCTTATTAAATACTGTTCAGGTGACAGCTTTCTCCTTTTTTCCCGTTACACGCTTCAGGTCATGTCCCTGACTAACAACTTGTTAATTCCTGAGAAAAAGAGTTAGAATATGTGTGTCATCCTACTACCACTCTTAAGTTGCTCTAGAAAGTTTGAAGACAGAGGTTGAAGCTCTTGGCACAAATGAGATGATAGGCTCACCTCTATCCCTGATACACTTCCTCCCCTAAACGACACAGATGCAAAGGTGGTTGTTTATAAGGTGGCAGCTCAAAACATAAGAGACTCTTAAAAACTGAGAACAAACAGATGGTTGATGCAGGTTGGGAGGGAGGGGAGGGTGGGTGATGGGTATTGAGGAGGGCACCTGTTGGGATGAGCACTGGGTGTTGTATGGAAACCAATCTGACAATAAATTTCATATTTAAAAAAAAATAAGGTGTCAGCTCTACAGTAAATTCATCTGTCATTTACAGTGCTCAGAGCATGTATTATCCACTTTGATTTATTATTCAAGAAACAAAGACCTAGAAAAAGAGATGAGACAAGATGCTGAAACTGACCATACATTAAGCCATACATTAGATGTGCTAGTATATGATGAATCACTTAACCTCAGCTCACAACCGTGAGACAAGAGAATAAATGTCCTGGCTTGGCAGACATAAAATGCATCATTGAGGTCAAGAAAGACCATAGGTGTTTCAGTTATCAGGAGTCAGTCACTAAGTGCATTACAGAACTTATCAGGGTCTTTAATTTGCTAATTAGCATTGTGGTTCCTCAAGAAGGGCACATAATAGACAGAATTTCCCAGCTTATTTGCCACAAGTCCCCACTCCCTTCCACACACACGTATGATACACATCCAAACAGGCACACTTTTTTTTTTTAAACAGAGTATCTCATCAATTAATGTTTTATAAAATACATTTAGAAAATACCCTTCATTGTACTGGTGAGATATTAGAGACCCAAAGAAGCTAATGACTCTTTCAAGCTCATACAGGAGATTTCAAGATAGAATTGGTGCTCAGCCCTAGGCCATCTCTTTTTGGGTCACCCCACCCAAAAGAGATCTTCACCTTGAGCAGTCATAGAATTGCTTTAACATGAAGCCTTACAGGTGGTGGTAAAAAAGAAAAAAAAAAGCTGAACTCTAGCTGATAAAATATTTTTTCCTCTAGTTTCTTCTTTTTTTCCTATATGCTATTCAATACTAATTCTCAAGTTGAGTAACAAAAGCAAGTTGCTCCTTGTTTATCCTAAGCAAATTAAAAAAAAATCCTAAGATTATTGAAACTTAGCTGAGAAATGAGATGTCCTGGAAAAGTTTATCAGTCTGTGATTTGAGCAGGCATGGTGTACTGATTAAGGGCACCACCTTTGGTTGAGAGAGACAGCCCTGACCCATATCTGGCTGTCACTTAACCGCTGGGTTCTTTAAATTTAATGAAGGCAGTGTCTCTGTTGGTTTTGTTTAATGGTATACACACACACACACACACACACACACACACACACACACACACACATTACTGGCTTACAGATCCTTAAAGAATAACAGTTAAGCATTATCATTCCAGTGGCCCACAAAGTCGCTCATAAGCAGCCTCTCCCTTATCTCTCCAGCCTCATCTATTTCTACTCTCCCCTTCACTCAACCTGCTCTGGCCACACCAGCCTCCTTGCTATTTGTTGAGCCCTCCAAGCCCCTTGAAAGTTCTGTTCCCTCTACCTAGAATGCTTTTCCTAAAATAGCTCACTCCCTAGCCCTCTTTGTATCTTTACTCACAAGTCACCTTCCTTTCGCTGTCTATCACTGTGTAATAAACTGCCTCAAAAATTAATGTCTTAAATAATAAGAGTTTGCTATTGTTATATTTGGTGACTCTGTGGGTCAGGAACTCAGCCAGGATGTAGAGAGGAAAGCTTATTTCTGTACCCAGTGTCTGGGGCTTCTGCTAGATGACTTGAACAGATGGAGAGGGAAACAGTGGGGGGATGGCTGGGACTCTTCTCCTCTCTTCACATGCTTCTCCCAGTGCATAGCTTGGGCTGCCTCACAGCACAGCACTCTGAGAGTAGTAAAAGTTCTTGCATGACAGTTCTGAACTCCAAGAGGCAAAAGTGGAAGCTGACAGTTCTCTTGAAGCAAGGCTAGCAACTAGGCATAGCATAGCCTCTGCCAAACGCTGTTGGTTAAAGAAGACACCAGATTCTAGGGGAAAGGTATAAATTGACCCCCTTTTTCAACAGGAGAAGTGGCAAAGAACTTGAGCCCTCATTAACCCATTGCGTGTCTCAATAAGGCCTTCCCAATCAATCCTATTTAAAATTCCAATCCCACTAATGCTTCCTATCCTTAATCTTACTTTATTTTTCATTATAACAGCATAATAATAATATGTCTTATATCTTATATATTTAGTTTATTGTCTATATCTCCCACTTGGATATAAATTCCATGAGTCCAGGGACTTTCTCTGTTATGTTCACTGTTAATGTCTTCAGCAACTAGAATAGTGGGTGACACACTGTAGGTGCTCTATAAATAGTTATAGAAAGGAAGGGAGGAAAGAAGGGAGGGAGGGAGAGAGAGGGAGGGAGGTAAGAAGGAAAAGAGGTACTGGAGTAAGTGAACTACTGTGATCCTCAGTTTTCTCATCTGCAACATGAGAATTATACTACCTTGATTCTAGGGCCCTTGTGAGAATCGAATGAGATCAGGTATATAAAATATTTAATAGAGAACCTGAAAATACTTAGTTACTGTTCATTTGAGTGACCACTGAGTTCACTTAAATGGATTTCAGAAAGATCACAAAATAAATTTAGACACTGTCTTCCTGGGCACCCCTTAACATTCTGACATATGGATGAGCTGGACAACTTCAAACCAACTAAGCCTTCACTCTCCAGGATAATTGAGTTCAACCACAAAAGGAGAGTGAAGATTTGATGGAAGGGGCAGCAACCATTTATTTTAAAAATGAGTTTCCTTTTGAAGTGAACATCAAAGTTGCTAGAAAGATCCTTAATAAAAATGAGCATCATGTGGGGTCACTATTTATATTTCACCAAGCAGGGAAACCTCATTTGAGTGCTATCATTTGCTCCTTAATTGATTGACTATAAATAGTAATCCAGTCATTTATTTCTACTCAAAAGGCCTCCTAATTTGTTCATCTGAGCATTAAAGCAATGCTAATGTAGATTTTCATCTCCTCTCAGCTGGAGAATCATGTTGTTTTTTTTTTTTTTTTTAAGAAACATCCAGACATCCTACCTGCTTCCATTTTTACATCTGTCTTTGCTTCTTCTTCTTCACAGAGTTGTTGAGAGTTAACCCAAGACATCATTGTGGGGTGGTAAAAGTCCTAGGGTTCTAAGAGAGGCAAATGGAATGAAAAATATCAAGAGCACAGAATTGCAAAGATATTATGTACAGGTGTCAGCTACCTCAGGTATTGGATTGAACCTGACCCAAACTGTTTCATAGCCTGTGGGAGTCTAGAGTCACCCCCTGCCCACCCTCAATTGTTAAAAGTGCTCAGAAGCTTACTTTCTTACGGATCTCTGCCTCTATGACCCCAGTATTTTTCCTATGGTACCACTCCATTATTCCAGACAATATTCCCAGGCTTTTCATGAACTTTTATTTAAAAATTCCATTTTTGGGGCGCCTGGGTGGCGCAGTCGGTTGAGCCTCCGACTTCAACCAGGTCACGATCTCGTGGTCCGTGAGTTCGAGCCCCACGTCGGGCTCTGGGCTGATGGCTCAGAGCCTGGAGCCTGTTTCCGATTCTGTGTCTCCCTCTCTCTCTGCACCTCCCCCGTTCATGCTCTGTCTCTCTCTGTCCCAAAAATAAATAAACGTTGAAAAAAAAAATTAAAAAAAAATAAATAAATAAAAATTCCATTTTTTCTCCCGGTGCCTGAGTGGCTCAGTCAGTTAAGCGTTTGACTTCAACTCAGGTCATGATCTCATGGTTCGTGGGTTTAAGCCCCGCACCAAGCTCTGTGCTGACAGCTCAGAGCATGGAGCCTGCTTTGGATTCTGTGTTTCCCTCTCTCTCTAACCCTCCCCCGCTCACAGTCTCTCTCTGTCTCTCAAAAAATAAATAAAAATGTTAAATTTTTTTAATCCCATTTTTCTCAAGTATTTTATGACTTCAGTAACCTGATTAGAAATGAAGGTGGTCATTGAAAAGGAATCACTCCATATGTCAAGAGACCTCTCCTCATCTCATCTGCTGTGCATTCTTTCCCCTATCTTCTTTTTCCTAAATGTTTCATCACTCTTTGCAGATAAAAACAAATCTTACCCTAAGTCTCAGGCTTGAGGGTTCTGTCCTCATTCAGGCCCTGAAGGCTCAGATTGTACTCCCAAATGGACTTACCTAGGCATCTTCTCAACAAGGAAAATGTGTCTCTTCCTTCGAGAACTTCTTGAGCTCACTGCTAAGAAAAGTAAATCATCTCCCTGAATCTCCTTGTCTTGCTCTGACCAAGGTCATATCCCCCATCTGATTCACCATCCCTTTGCTCCAATCACCACCTGAAATCACCACTTCATGAGGACAGACAGAACTGGCAATCTCATTTTAGGAAAAAGTGCTGCTATTATCTGCATTTCCAAATTGCCATTTTGAAAATAAAAATTGTCACATATTTAAGCTTTCCTCGGAATGAAGTGTCTGGTTGCTCATGGGGTGTGAGTGAGGACTTCCAAATCTTGGCTTGGCGAATCATCCTCATAGCAAAATGATTTATCTCATCCCATGAAATATACAAATGGGCACACACCCTTCACCTTGAAAACTACTGAAATGATCTGAGGGGTAAAAATGATCCAGGCTTTCTGCTATATGTGGACCTAAGATTATTAGGTCACCTAAAGTGAATATTTAGACACGTATCACACGGGAACCTGGGTTTGATTAGTGAATGGGAAACTGTCAAAAGTTTTGTTTTTACAAATAATTTACTTTAAGGAAAGCATCAGATTCAAATATCAAATCTGCAACTTAATAGTTAGACATCTTCAGGCCAGTTATATAAACCTTCCTTGAGCTTCCTTTCCCTCATCTGCAAAATAAGGTGAAGGATGCCTACTTCACAGGGATGTTGTGAGAATTAAGTTATATAGACAATATAAGAAGGTCTCAAAACTGTCAGTCTAATTTCCTCCTACAAATCAGATAAAATCATATAGCCATAACTTGGGCTTTATTGTCATGCATTTCATTTCAATGAGATTGTTCTTGAATTAAAAGCTATTGTGGCAGTTCCAGTATTGATGGAATTGTTTCAGTCCATACTATTTTCACTCTGAACAAGATGCATCAAAGTTGCTAGTAAGATTCTTATATATGTGGGTTTCATAACAGGTCGCAATGACCAAGCCGTTCTCTTTGTAATGGAGGAAGTACTATTTTAGAAGTGGCAAAGTATCTAAGTTTGATTCTGTAAAATGGACACCCGATAAAGCCATAATACTGATGACCTTCTGCCCTCCACAGCACTTAAGATACATTAGAGTGCAGTCTTTAGAATAGCTAGTGTGGTGCCGTATAGATCTATTCGCATCTGTAGAAGGAATGGTGCTGAAGTTTTCTCATTTCTCATTAATGTTAATCACTTCCTTAAAGAATTTCCCTGAAAATATGCTTTAAAGAATCTATAAATTTTCCTTAACCCCTTATGCGATTTTCTGTTTATTATCGTAGCAAAATGAAGCAGTTGACATAGCCTGGTAAATGAAACAGTGTCAGGACTTGATTGTAATTCCATATTTTTCTCCCATTCCTCACTTTTATTTGGGATCTGATCCAACATCTTTCTTGCTTGGGCTAGTATCTCCATTTCCATTTGCTCATTTGAATGGCAGGGGGAAGGGCTTAGATGAGTTTTAGGATCCCCATTTTGTAAACTAGAAGTTGAGCTTTAGGGAAGAAGAAATCAGTAACTGTGGCTTGGCCCCAGTAAATAAGAGAATGGAAGAAGGTTTCAAGAAATCAAATTTCTTGGCTTTTAGTGACAACTCTCCAAGGTCAGGTGACTTTCTAGTGAGGATTCTGATGAGAGCCTACTATGGCAGAGGATCATGGGATATTAAAGCTACCCTGTGTATAAATGGAAACTTTAGGCTGTGACTCCAAAATCAATTTGTTGCCTGCCAACCTCAGTGGCTTTTTAGCATCCATCTGACCTGTTCCTTATTGCCCAATGACCTGTGCTAACTAATTCCTGACTTGTTCCTTCCTTCTTGCTTGGTTCCTTCCATTTTCTGCCATTTCCATTATCTAAGTAGGACTGGGTAGATTCCACTGGTATCCAATCTACTTGATTCTCTCTTTGAGTTAGTCGTGCTTCAGCTCCCAATTCTGAGCCTCCAATTTAGCCTCTTGCTATTGAACTCCTAAATCCCCAAGAATTGTCACTGATGGCCCTATCCCAAATGGGGCTTCTTAAGGGTCCGCCATCTCTATGTGGATGGCCCTCTCCTGCCATCTCCTGGCCAAAACTGAAGCTGACCAGCTGCCTTCCTCCATTTATCCTTCCTATTCCCAGGCAGAGCATGGATGAATAATAATGGAATTTACCTTTGTAGGTGAAGGCACTTTGGGATTAGCAGCAAAGTAGGAGATGGTCTACCCTGTAATGGTACTCCTAGATTCTGGTTCTGGATAGTGAGAACTACATCCGGGTAGGTTGCTGTGTGGGTATGGTGGATGTTGAAGCTTAAGAATTAATGTAGTGAAAATAGAAGCCTGAGCTATGAACAAATGTTAAGAGAAAAACCTACCCTTTTCTCAGCATGTGATAAGGGAGGACTGAGAAAGTGAAATATGCAATTGTTAGTTTTATGAGGTCATTTTTGCTTTAGCACTAATGAATATGTGGAGGCCTAATTACCAAGACAGTATCCACCTTTCTGGTGTTTGACAAAAAAGATGCTAAAGTGTTTTAAAAACCAAAGCTTTCTGGCATCTTTTAAATTGATTTATTCTGAGAGAGAGAGAGAGGGAGGGAACACATGCACACATACATATGTGAGGGAGGGGCAGAGAGAGAGAGGGAGAGAGAGAGAATCCCACGCAGGTTCTGCGCTGTCAGCACAAAGTCCAATGCAGGACTCTCTCTCATGATCACAAGATCATGACCTGAGCCAAAATCAAGAGTCAGATATTTAAACAACTGAACCATCCAGGTGCCCCCATTACCCACTATCTATAATAGTCACCCATAAAATTGTAGTGTAAGCTTGCATTGTCCATGGTAGTATAACAATGATTGGATCAGGTAGGCTTAGATTAAGTTCATTGGAATTTTCTTGAGAGGGAATGGACACTTTATGCAAACACACCATCAAGAATTTCTTTTGGACATGCCAGGGAAGCTTTGCATTTTGAAATTGGATTGGAGAGTCTCTCTGGAAAATGTTTTACTATGCTAGCAACCCTGACAGTCTCCAGAATAAGAATGCCTAATGTGATGGGACAAATGATCCTAATATGATTTATTTAATAATGATATAATAAAGTAGACATGTGGCCTTTGTATTTAACAAAATCCCATTATAAAACACACAAAGGAAATAATCAACTCTAGAATGTGCAAATTCTGAATAGATCTGATGCTTGGCTTCTGAATATTAAGGAACTTGTCAAACTTACTGTGTCTGCTAGCAAGGCAGCTCTCAGATTTATGGCTCCTGAAAACCCAGTGTAACAGTAATCGATTTGTAATTGTTTTATATGCTTTCACCCCTGCAGGTTGTAATGGAGGCAGAGGATGGAATATCAATTAACTCCTTGGGGTAAATATGAGTAAAGTCAGTGGTAGCGCTTTTAGGATTAATTTTTTTTTTTTTTTTTTTTTTTTTTTACAAATTTACAAAAGGAGGAAAGAGCTCCTTGTATTTAAGTAATGGTCATCTGTCATAGGCCCATCTGGCTATTTTCATAGTGATTGCAACCATTGCCTCCTCCCTTTGGAAGTTTGGCCTTAGCTTAATTTGCGGTGTCCTGTAGCAAATGACACACTCACAGAGACTTAAGTGGCTCAGTAATTCTCTTATGGTGGATCTAGGCTAAAAGAAATAACTTGAGAAGTTGTGTAATGCCCAACAGGCACACACATTCCATTATCAAATAACTATAATAATTAAAGAGTGAAATTTAAAATATTTGTTCTTTCAATTTATTTTATTACTTTTTCAAAGGACTTTTTCAGTTGTTTGGACCTAACTATTTAATATGGACACTGTCATTGATTTACATGATGGAGACACATTTACATCATTTCTTGTATCTTGCTTTAAAAAAAAACAACAACAGTACTTTGTGAAAACCTCTCCAAGTCAATTGAGATAGTACTAATTCATTCTTTCAAATGCCTGTGTAATATCCTATGGTGTGAATGAACCACAATTTATTCAGCTATGCTCTGACTGATGGGCATTCATCATGTTTCCAGTTTACCTGGCACTAAAACAGTGCTACAGTCCACAACTTTGTTCATATTTTCTCATATACCAGTATTTTTATTTCCAAAGGATGTATTCCTGGAGAATTCCTGGATTGAAAGGCATTTTCACACTTTAAAAAATTTTTAACTTTTTTTAATATACTTTTTAATGTTTATTTTTTTTGAGAGAGAGAGACAACATGAATGGGGAAGGGGTAGAGAGAGAAGGAGACACAGAATCTGAGGCAGGCTTTAGGCTCTGAGCTGTCAGCACAGAGCTCTATGTGGGGCTCAAGCTCATAAACTGCGAGATCATGACCTGAGCCAAAGTCAGATATATAACCAACTGAGCCACCCAGGTGCCCCTAAAAAACTTTTTAAATAGATGTAGCTAGATTTCCCCAAATGCCATAATATTTACATTTCTCACCAACAGTGAATTTTGATGCCATATCTCAAGAAGAATAGGTATTATTGCTCTTGAATTTTAGCCACTCTGATGGAAATTAAATGGTATCTTATTTTTATTCCAATTTGCAGCTTCTTCAATAGTAGCAAATTTGAGCATTCCAAAATATGTCGGCCATTTGGATTATCATTCTGTAAATTGTCTATTTCTAGACAATTTTGGTGGGAAATATTACTTACAATTGTTTTCAAAACTCTGAAATATTTAGATGTAAATCTAACAAAATATGTACAGGACTTGTATGCTAAAAACCACACAATGTGAATAAAAGAAATCAAAGATCTAAGTAAATGGAGGCACATGCCATGTTTGTTGTTTTTCAGTTGTTTGGACCTAACTATTTAATAAGGTATCAATTTCCCCCAAATAGATAAATAGCCTTAACATAATTTCTCTCAAAATACCAGCAAGATTTTTTTGTAGATATAGACAAGATTTTTCTAATGACAAAAGAACTATAATAACAAAAACAGTTTTGAAAAAAGAAGACTAAAGTGGGAGGAATAAGTCTACTCAATTTCAAAACTTATCATGGAGCTACAGAAGTTAAGACTGTGTGGCATTGGCATAGGGGTAGACGCCTAGACCAATGGAACAGAACAGAGAACCCAGAAATATACCTACTGAAATAGGCCCAGTTGATTTTTTTTTTTTTTTTGAGGGAGATGGGGAGAGGGAGAATCTCAAGCAGGTTCCACACTCAGCACAGAGCCTGACGTGGGGCTCGATCCCACAACCCTGGGATCATGACCTGAGACGAAATCAAGAGTCTGACACTCAACCAACTGAGCCACCCAGGTGCCCCAGTGCCCACTTGATTTTTAATAGAAGTACAAAAGTACAACTCAACAAATGGTGCTTGGAGAACTGGCTGTTCATAGACAAAAAAAAAATGAACTTTGGCCTAAATCTCACACCATGTTAAAGAAAAAATTAATTCAAAATGAATCACAGACTTAAATGTAAAACATAAAACTATAAAACTTTTAGAAATAAATCAGGAGGAAATTTCGGGGACTTAGGACTAGGTGAAGAATTCCTAGGCTTGACACCAAAAGCATGATCCATAAAAGGAGAAACTCATAAATTGGACTTTATCAAAATTAAAATTTTAAGTGTACAAATGACTCTTTTAAGAGAATGAAAGGATAAGTGGCAGACTGTCAGAAAGTGTTTGCAAACCACATGTCCAGCAAAGGACTAGAGTCTTGAAGACATTTAAAAATCTTGAAGCCCTATAGTAAAAAACAAACAATCCAATTAGAAAATGGGTAAAAAACGTAAAGAGACATTTCACAGAAGATGACAAATGGATGACAAATAAGCATATGAAAAGATGTTTAGCATCATTAGCTCTTAGGAAAATGCACATTAAAACCACAGTGAGCTATCACTACATACCCATCAGAATGGCTAAAATAAAAAGTAAGGATAGCGAATGCTGTGGGGGATTTGGAAAAACTAGATCGCTCATACATTGGTAAGTGGAATGTAAAATGGTACACTCTGGAACACACTTTTTAGTTTCTTTAGAAATCAACATGCAACTACCAGTCCGACCCAGCAATTGCACTCCTGGGCATTTGCTCAGAGAAATTAAGATTTATGTTCACGAAAAAAGCCTGTTCACAGATGTTTATAACAGCTTTATCTATAATAGCTGAAAACTAGAAACAACGCAGGTGTTCCTTCATGAGTGAATGGTGAAACAAACTGTGTGCATCTGTATCATGGAATTCTATTTAACACTATGGGGAAACAAACTACTGATACACACCACAATCTGGATGAATCTCCAGGAAATTGTGTCAAGTGAAAAAAGTCAATCCCAAAAGCCTATATACATACTGTATGAGTTCATTCAAATAACATTTGTGAACTGACAAAATAATAGAAATGGAAAACAGATTAGCAGCTGCCAGCAGTTACGGAGGGGAGAAGGCGGGGAGGGAAGTGGGTGTGGCTATAAAAGGCAACATGAGGGATCCCTGTAGTGATGGAAATGTCCCGGGTATTGACTGTATCAATGTCAATATCCTGGCTATGATATTGTACTATAGTTTTGTAAGATATTACCACTGGGGGGAACTGAGTAAAGGGTACAGAGGATCTCTTTGTATTATTTCTTATAATTGCATAGGAAGCTATAATTAGTTCCAAATAAAAAAAGGCTCAATTTAAAAATAAAGATAAATATCATATGATTTCACTCATATCTGGAATTTAAGAAACAAAACATAGAAACACAGGGGAAGGGAAGGAAAAATAAGATAAAAAAAAAAAAGGAGGCAAACCATAAGAGGCTCTTAAATACAGAGAACAAACTGAGGGTTGCTGGAGGGGAGGTGGGGTGGGGGAAGGGCTAAATGTGTGATGGACATTAAGGACACTTGTTGAGGTGAGCACTGGGTGTTATATGTAAGTGATGAATCATTGAGTTCTACTTCTGAAACCATTATTACGCTATTTGTTAAGTACTTGTATTTAAAAAAAAATAAAATGAAATAAAAATAAATTTAGTTGAAGGTTAAAAAAATCTTTTATCACTATTATGAGTGGACTATTTTACCTATTTCCATTTCTGGATACTTATTGTTAAAATAGAGGAAAACTAGTAGCTTTTTAAATTTATCTTTAGGCATGTTACCAAATTCTCTTATTAATACTTGTAGACTTTATTAGGATGTCTTCTTTGTACAATCATGTAATTAGCAAAACAAAGGTCATTTACTATAATTTTCAACGTATCTATCAGCTATTTCATTTTTTATTATTTTCAAATAAACTTTTAAATAATAATAATAGGAATTCTGGTCTAATTACTGATATTAATTGAAATGTTTTTATTATTTTATTTATTCTATTTAGATCTGAATTGCTTCTAGTTATTTAAGCAGTTTCCAGCCATTCCTGTTTTACTTTGTATTATTTTTGACATCTATAGATATGATCACATGGTTTCTTTCCTTTGATGTATTGGTATAATTAATTATATTGATTTTTTTTTTTTTGAGGGAGAGAGAGAGCAAACAGGGGAGAGGGGCAGAGGGAGAGGAAGAGAGAGACTCTTAAGCAGGCTCCATGCCCAGTGTGGAGTCCAACACAGGGCTCCATTTCAGGACCGTGAGATCGTGACCTGAGCTGAAATCAAGAGTTGGATGCTTAACCAACTGAGCCATCCAGGTGCCCCTAATTCATTATATTGATAAATGTCCTGATACTTAATTCCATTTGCATTACCGAAATAAACTCTATTTGGTCTTACTGTATTTTTGCATACACTGCTGGATTCTTTTGCCAATGTTCTATTTAGAATTTTCATATGTATATTCCTAAATGAGGTTGGCATAGGCTTTTCTATTTCTCTACTATTCTTTATCAGATTTGGGTATGAAATTTATCCTTGCTCCATAAACTTAATTGGGGAGCTGTCTAGCTTTTTCTACAGCCTGAACAGTTGAAGTAACGTCATAATTATCTATGCCATAAAGGTTAGATAAATCTCAGCTGTGAACCCATCTGGTCCTAGTGCCCTTTTCAGTGATGGTTCTACAATCACCTTCACCAGCTTCCAGCTTGTCTACAGTTGTTGCTCTGTTCAAATTTTCCACTTCTTTTTAAATAGGCTGGAGTAATTTATATTTTGCCAAAAAATAATTTACCCTCAGGAAATGATTTGCATGTAATATTCTTTTAATCTTTCCTGCGTCTGTGATTCTTCTTTCTCTTTTATTTATATTACCACTGCTAGCTAGGTGTTAGTCTGCTTTATTTTACCTTATTTTTCAAAGAACCACCTCCCAAATTTACTTATCCTTCCTAATATTTGTATTTCTTTGTCTTCTATTTTGTTGAGACAAGCTTTTATCTTTATTTATCTCTCCTCCCAGTTTCTTGTGATTTATTTTACTGTTCTTCTAGTTTCTTAAGATGAATAGCAAGTTTCTGTATTTTTATTTTTTATTCTTTACTAATAGAAACATGCAAGGCTACACTTTTTCTAAAGAGTAGAATGTTCACTGAGTCTCATGGATTTTGATGAGAAGAGTTCATTTAGCTGATTTCTAGATTGTTTGAAATTTATTTTTATTCCCCCTTTAACACAAATATAATCTGTGAATTTTGTTTTTAAATTGTAAAGTAAATAAGATTTTTGGTACTTTTTAATTTTTAATTTTTATTTTCATTAAATTCTTTGTCATATAAAATCTCTGCTGTTTAAACTTTATTAAGTTTCACTTGGTGGCTAATTATAAAGTCAATTTACATAAGTGCCCCATAGACATAAAGAAAAACAGTCTCCTATTTAATGAGGATAAAGATATATATGTGTATGTGTGTGAATATACATGTGTATGTATGTATCTGTGTGTTAATTCACATATTACATGTGTGTATATAATGTGTATATGTATACACACTTATTTTTTTGTACTAGCCAATTCCTCTGTGGCCTTATTTATTGTTTATTGTTTTGGGTTTTTTAAAATTTTTTTAATGTTTAGTTATTTTTCAGAGAGAGAGCATGAGCAGGGGAGGGACAGAGAGAAAGGGAGACATAGAATCTGAAGCAGGCTCCAGACTCTGAGCGGGCAGCACAGAGCCTGATGCGGGGCTTGAATGCATGAACCATGAGATCATGACCTGAGCCTAAGTCAGGCACAACCAAATGAGCCACCCAGGCACCCCATTTATTGTTTATTTATGTACTGTATTGTTTATTTCTTAAATCTGCCCATTCTGAGATAGATGTATTGAAATCTCCCATAGTTATTGTATTTTTGTAGCATTCTCTTGCATAGGTTTTGTTTCACATATGTATAGATGATTTTTATGTGTGTGTGAATTCAGGTTTATGACACATATCTTTTTCACAAATTGTGCAACTTACAAATACATGGCACCTCTGTTTACCTTGTTAAGTACTTTAACCTTAAATTCCATCTTGTTTGTTATTAATATCATCAATCCTACCATCTTCAAATTTGTATTTTACTGAATTCATCCCTTTGTGTTTAATCTCTATTTTCCCTAACTATGCTTCTTACAAACTGCATTAACCAGGTTTTTTTTAAGCCAATAAGACAGTCTTTGTACTTTAATGGGAGCATTCAGTCTATTTACATTTAGGCAATGATTGTTCTATTTGTTTCTTCCATCATATTTTATGTTTATTATTTATTTTACATTGTTATTTCTCGTTCATTTTCCTTATTTTTGTTCATATGATAAAGTTGCTGTTCATGTCCCCTCATTAATTTGGACTATTTTTCTTCTAATTTTCTTTAGAAAAATCAGGAGTGATTATTAGGAGCTCTGTTTTGACATGTAAAGTCTTAGATACCTGTGAAATGTTAAGTGGAGAGGCAGAGTAGGCAGCTGAGTCCATGCTTAAACCCCTTTGTCCAGTTAGATTTTCACACTTTACTATTGGATGTGGGGTATGGAACCAGGGAGAGTTGGTGGGGGGCTTGGAGACTGTTTTTAGAGTTCAAGGAGTTTCAACTTTTCCTTTTATTTAGCAGTAGTTCTGAGATTCTTTCTCCAGCCTGCCCTGAAAGGATGAACTTTGAATGTGTGCACAGTCTCCCAGACCATCAGGGATGAGTCTGAATTTATTTTTAAAGCCTGGCTTCCTAGGAATCATCCCTGAGTCAGAGTAGCTTAATATTTAACTGGTGTTGGTTCGAATTTGTGCTTAATCCCCTTGAGCTCATAAGTCCCCTATGTTTTGCTGATGGATCTGTGTGTGGCTTAGGAGATGCTTTCATGTCTGCCCCCATGTTCTGGTCTGATTGTTCCTGAATGGGTGCAGCCAAGAGCATGCCCACAGCCTTCCTAACCAGCACCACCACTGCCACCAAGGCTTTTCGAGCCTGTCCCTTTCCCTGGTTCTGTTAAGTATCTGGCAGGTTGGGCAGGTGGTTTGTTGCTACTAGTATCATGGGACTTCTAGCCCTCTCTTAACTGCTCATCACCAACATCTCCATGGTTTTTGACATCAAGGCATTTAGGAGAACTTCTCCAACTTCATTAGAAGTAAAATCAGCCCCCTTCGGCAGAGCTCTCTTTAAGGCTTGCTTCTCCCCTTGGACAGAACCTCTGTGTCACTGCACCAAGGTGGAGGTGTGGATAGTGCAGATAGATCTGTGTGTCTGATGTTCAGGGTGGACCTCTGGGCTTGAGATTTCACTTTGGAATCCTTAGTTTATCAGTTTTATTTAAAGCATAGGACGGGAGCCAATGTAGAGGTAAAATAAAAGCAGTTCAAGAATTGAGCCTTGGATCATCATAACCTGTAGAGCTGAATTAAGGCATTTTGCTGTGAATAGAAGTGTTCTGCCTGAGGCTAGGGCTGGGAGACACTTGGCTCCATCAGCCAGAGGCAAGTGCCATCTGAAGCCACACTAGACAGATTGAGTTTCAGTACCTTATATGCCTTATCTTGTACCCATATTACTCGCTTATAAACATGCTTTTTTCATTCATCAAGTCTAGCATATGCTGTTGTCTCAAGAATCCAACTGGCTCTGTGAGTAGGAGATGAGCAGAATCCTTTCCCATTCTGTGTTTTCTACCTTGAAGCAGAATGAAGGAAGGCTGCTCTGACATTCATATTTGGTGTGGAAAGTGATAACTGGGGTATGATTTAAATAAATAAATAAATAAATAAATAAATAAATAAATAAATAAATAAATAAAACCTGGAACAGAAAGCCTGGCTTCTTGTTCAGCACTGCCAGGTGCTGCATGTGTGACCTTGGGCATTATTTAACTTCCTCAGGTGTCAGTTTCTTGGCCTTTAAAATAAAGGCATTGATTGTATCTACCTTGCTACCTTGTAATGCTGTTGTGTGCTGAGACTTAGGTAATATTATATGAGCATAGCTCTATGAAGTAAATGCTCCATAAATGTCAGCATCTTTCCTTTACTAATCTTAGAGACCAGGGGAAAGCTATTAAATCCACAGAATAATCCCTAAATTTCCATTTTAGTTGTTTCTTTTCTATCAAATTGTCTGCCTACCTACAGTTACGTTGTTTCAAGGGTACCTGGATTTATTTTAATCAGGTATGATAAGACATATAGACACAGAATGATTATCATAAAGGAAGAGATTTGTACTTATATTTCCCCGCAGACAGAAGACATCCTACATGCCCACACTGGGCCACATTGGGAAGGACTGCAGTCAGTCAGGAGGCAGAGAGGGTAAGGAAAAGCACATGATAGAGTCTTTACTGTGCTTTTCATGGAAAAGAGTGGGCAAGGCAGACTGTTAGTCAACATAGTATTGGGAGCCTTAGCCTCTACAGTCAGACAACACAAAGAAATAAAAGGCATCCAAATCGGCCAGGAGGAGGTCAAACTTTCACTCTTCACAGATGACATGATACTCTATATGGAAAACTCAAAAGATTCCACCAAAAAACTGCTATAACTGGTTCATGAATTCAGCAAAGTTGCAGGATATAAAATCAATGCACAGAAATCGGTTGCATTCCTATACACCAACAATTAAGCGACAGAAAGAGAAATCAAGGAATCGATCTCATTTACAATTGCACCAAAAACCATAAAAAACCTAGGAATAAATCTAACCAAAGAGGTGAAAAATCTATACAGTGAAAACTACAGAGAGCTTATGAAAGAAATTGAAAAAGACACACAAAAATGGAAAAATATTCCATGCTCCTGGATAGGAAGAACAAATATTGTTAAAATGTCAATACTACCCAAAGCAATCTACATATTCAATGCAATCCCTATCAAAATAACACCAGCATTCTTCACAGAGCTAGAATAGATAATCCTAAAATTTGTATGGAACCAGAAAAGACCCCGAATAGCCAAAGCAATCTTGAAAAAGAAAACCAAAGCAGGAAGCATCATAATCCCAGACTTAAAGCTGTACTACAAAGCTGTAATCATCAAGACAGTATGGTACTGGCACAAGAACAGACACTCAGATCAATGGAACAGAATAGAGAACCCAGAAATGGACCCACAAACGTATGGCCAACTAATCTTTGACAAAGCAGAAAAGAATATCCAATGGAATGAAGACAGTCATTTCAGCAAGTGGTGCTGGGAAAACTGGACAGTGACATGCAGAAAAATGAACCTGGGCCCCTTTCTTACACCAAACACAAAAATAAACTCAAAATGGATGAAAGACCTAAATGTAAGACAGGAAGCCATCCATCACAAGCCTCGAGGAGAAAGCAGACAAAACCCTCTTTGATCTTGGCCGCAGCAACTTCTTACTCAACATGTCTCCGGAGGCAAGGGAAACAAAAGCAAAAATGAACTACTGAGACCTCAACAAAATAAAAAGCTTCTGCACAGCGAAGGAAAGTCAGCAAAACTAAAAGGCAACTAACAGAATGGAATAAGATATTTGCAAATGACATATCAGATAAAGAGTTGGTTAGTATCCAAAATCTACAAAGAACTTACCAAACTCAACACCCAAAACACAAAGAATCCCATAAAGAAATGGGCAAAAGACATGAATAGACACTTCTCCAAAGAAGACATCCAGATGGCCAACCGACACTTGAAAAAATGCTCCACATCACTCATCATCAGGGAAATATAAATCAAAACTACAATGAGATACCACCTTACACCTGTCAGAATGGCTGACATTAACAACTCAGGCAACAACAGATGTTGGTGAGGATGCAGAGAAAGAGGATCCCTTTTGCATTGCTGGTGGGAATGCAAGCTGGTGCAGCCACTCTGGAAAACAGTATGGAGGTTCCTCAAAAAACTAAAAATAGAACTACCCTACAACCCAGCAATTTAACTACTAGGTATTTATCCAAGGGATACAGGTATGCTGTTTTGAATGGGCACATGCACCCCAATGTTTATAGCAGCACTATCAACAATAGCAACATACCAACAAAAAGAATGGAAAGAACCCAAACGTCCATCGATGGATGAATGGATAAAGAAGATGTGGTGTATATATACAATGGAGTATTACTCAGCAATCAAAAACAATGAAATCTCGCCATTTGCAACTACGTGGATGGAACTGGAGGGTATTATGCCAAGTGAAATTATTCAGTCAGAGAAAGACAAAAATCATATGACTTCACTCATATGAAGACTTTAAGAGACAAAACAGATGAGCATAAGGGAAGGGAAGCAAAAATAATATAAAATCAGGGAGGGGGACAAAACATAAGAGACTCATAAATATGGAGAACAAACTGAGGGTTACTGGAGAGGTTGTGGGAGGGGGGATGGGTTAAATAGGTAAGGAGAATTAAGGAATCTACTCCTGAAATCATTGTTGTACTATATGCTAACTAATTTGGATGTAAATTTAAAAAAAATTTTTTTAAAGGCTAAAAAAAAAAAAAAAAGAAGAATGAGCAAGGCAGGGTACAGATTAAGGATTAGCTAGTTTGAATAATTTCAGTGAGCTCCATAGAATAGGGGCTAACCCTAGCAGTCTGTTACCTGTCCCTGGGCTGATTGGGATAGAAATCATGGCCCAGAGCATAAGAGCTAGGCAAAGGAGGTCACTGGGGGTATGGGCTGTGAATTCGTTGGTTTGCATATGAAGGTCATGATCCAGGTTTCTTTACTGTCTCTAAGAATTAGCCAGCCCTGACAGGGACAGACCAGACCCTCCATGTTCAGCAGGGCCTTGAGATATGAAAGCATGAAAAATATAGAAAGGAAAAAGTCCTAATTAATACATTCATTCTGTTTTGCCTATGTTTGTGCATATGTACTAGACCAAGAAAAATAGACCTCACATTGGATCAAGAAAAGCCAGCAAGCTGGAAATGAACCACGAACAATCTATAACCACTAAGCTTATTCTCTAAGTAATTAAAAACTGTCCATTCTCTGGCCATCAAAGCCAGTTAAAAAAAATCTTATTTGGATTCAGGCATAGAATTAGAATCCCAGAGTTAGAATAAACCTTAAGAATTAGTCCATTCCATGGGTCGCTTGGTGCCTCAGTCAGTTAAGCATCGGACTTTGGCTCAGGTAATGATTTCATGGCTTGTGGGTTTGAGCCCCGCGTCAGGCTCTGTGCTGACAGCTCAGAGCTGGGAGCCAGCTTTGCATTCTCTGTCTCTGTCTCTCTCTCTGTCCCTCCCCTGCTCACACTCTGTCTGTCTCTCTCTCTCTCTCAAAAATAAATAAACGTTAAAAAAAAAAGAATTAGTCTATTCCTCATCCCTCCCTGCATCTCTTATTTAAATCTCCTCTACTTCATTCCTGCTAAGTGGTATCTTATTCCTTCTTCAGGTTTTTCTGATTATAAGAAAGGTCTTCTCTGTATGGAACCAAAATCTGCTTCATTTTGGCCTCGGCCTGTTAATTCCTGAAAGCCTGATGTCTTGCCATACAAATACAAAAAGCATTTAGCCCTGCTCCCAAAACAGCTTCCAAATCAGATAAAATGTGCATAATGGGCTTGCAGAACTGATGAAGAGCCACTCGAATTCGTTACACACATTGTACATCTAAAGATGTCACTTACGAGAATTTGTTTTCTGTCTTGCTTTCTGTGAGCAGCAATGTCTCCCCTGCAGGGCACCACAGTGTTGCCAATAGCCACCACTACACAGAATGTCCTTCCTGTGTACTCAAGGCTTACCACGGAATAAATGGGACCTTGAGTAGGACATCTATGTTATAAACTGGACTCCATGCTCTGGGTTGAATGATAATGTATTTAGTTTAAGGCTGAACCCCTAGGACCTAGCTCAGTGCTGGAAAAATCACATGCATTCATTAAATCTTCACTGAGTGAATGAGTACACTTTGTATTTGAAGTGAAAACACTATCTTTCAGGGGGCCAAGGTTAGGCACTGAAATCACTGATGTGGCTACAAGAAAGCAATATTTTGGATTACATTTCCTGAAGCTTCTCACCTGTTGAACAAAGAGCCAACATAGAAGGGCTATTGTATAGCTTCAAGGAGAGAGTGAGCATTAGGAACTTAGCACAGAGCCCATGGTAAACTGTCAAAGCACTCCAGATATTACTGAGAGTGCCCAACCCCCTGCTTATAAAATTAGGCCTGTAATAAATATTGGTTATGGATGATCATTTTAATGATGCTGATGGTGATGATAGTGTGATGGGCAAGTTCATCACTTAGAGATTTGGCTCCACTCACTAATAGTGCTTATATCTAGTGAAGCATCCCAAGGTGAAGCTCTTCAGTATGACAGGATGACTGACAAATGAGTAAGAGTGATGTCACCGCATCAGTGGAAGACACTTCTAAAAGAGACATATGCTCCATAAAAGAAGCATTGTGTGCTGTATGTACATGTGTATGTAAATAGAGGGGAAGTTGAAGTTTAAGAATGGAAAGGGAAAAAAAGAAAGACAGAGAAGGATTTTTACCTCTTCTAATAAAGACATTATCTTGTGACAGCCTTAGAGTACTTGCCACAAAGAATCAGTCTACCTGAGTGGTTGGCAGCGAATTGAAAATCCGTTGAGATTAATTTTCTGATTACCAATCCTTTTCATTTATCAAAAACTCTCTCTCTCTCTGATGTTTACAAGGAAAGAAACAGGAATAGGAGGGGGAAAATATGCATTTGGAGAGCTTTGTATTATATGGAGTAGTTGAATCTTCTGGGTGGAGAGGGAGCTGTCATTGTATTAGTCTAGCACATTCTAGTATTCAGCCTACTGATGGGGGATTCAAGTCCCAGATGATCAGGATTAAACAAAGAGGATGTGCTTCTAAAATGTTGGGTATCCATCCTACCATGCTTTCTCTCAACCCTGTGTGAGCAGCTTCAACTTTTAAATTAACAAATAGGGGGCGCCTGGGTGGCTCAGTCGGTTGAGCGGCCAACTTCAGCTCAGGTCATGATCTCGCGGTCCGTGGGTTCAAGCCCCGCGTCAGGCTCTGTGCTGACAGTTCAGAGCCTGGAGCCTGTTTCAGATTCTGTGTCTCCCTCTCTCTGACCCTCCCCTGTTCATGCTCTGTCTCTCTGTCTCAAAAATAAAATAAACATTTAAAAAAAATTAAAAAATAAATTAACAACTGAGTAAAATATTGGAAATTCCTTGCCTTCAAGAAGAAATCTTTTAGAAAGTAGTAAAGCAATATATATATATATATATATATATATATATATATATATATATATATATATATATATGTAAATGGGGCAGAAGGAGTGGGTGCTGGTTGTTGGGTTTCAGTGAAAAGAAAATCCAGGTATATAGCCACTGACTAGCAAATGTGTCACTCAGCAGGGCCTGTGACATAGGGCTAAACAAAGCTGCGTGGTCTAAATTGACTGTGGAGAGAGGGTCAGGGGCCTGTGGCACATATTAGAATCCACCTGAGGCTGAGAAGAAACTCATTTCTCTCTACTACTCTACCTATTTTCATAACACTTTAAGGAAAGCTCTTTAAAATATATGTTGTTGGGTGTTAACATATGTATCTCTGAAAAGAAAAGGAGGGTTTAAAAAGTTTGGAAAATACTAGAAAAGTTAACACATTTCTTTGCTTCAGAACTCAAAAACCTTTAATATAAATCCCTCTTGATGGCTTTCTAAGAAAAAGGGATAGTAGGGTGGGCTTTCAAAACTCATTTGACTACAGAGTGCTTTACTTCCAGGAGCTGCTTTCAGAGCTAGTGTGCTACAGTGCATGTTCCAGAATGCTGCTCGAAAGCATTAATCACCCCATTCAAAGGACATTCAGTGATGTCTGATCATGCACCATTCTCTTAGCTGACCAGTCACATCTGGCTTGGTTCCAGGACCTCTTTGACTGATGCTTGTGTAGGGAGCCACCTGCTAGCCCATTTCTTGGTGTGGCCTAGTTCCATAGTGTTGCCCCCTTCAGAGGATTTGTTTTCCAGAATTTTGTCTTAGATGTTGTGGGGGATTTGTTTTTATTGATAAAAGCAACAAAAAAGGCTAGATGTGTATATGTGGTTTTTTGTGTGTTAAACTGTGATTTCTAAAACACCAGGCCCTGGATCCTATTAGTTGTATATTCAGGAAGTCATGGAATAAGAGGTTTGATGTGGTGAGATGGAGCAGTGCACCAGGAGTCAGGGAATCTAGCTGGATCCGCATCTCAATTGCTTCCTGAATTGGGGAATGTCATTTTAAGACCCATGGGCCTCTGTTTCCTCTGCTAAACGTTGAATCACTGGAGTAGAAGAGGAATGACATACGTGTAACACATTAGCCACTCCTACCTCCTCCTACACCCAGGGAAGACATTGCTAAGTGATCAATAGTCCCACTAAATACAGAGATAGCCTCAGGTACCTTTGTAACACCACATTCCCACCAATCACTCTGAACTAAGAGCAGGATAAAAGGTGCTGCCATTTTTATACTTGATGAACTAAGAATCAAAGATCTGAGATAACTGCTATCAGTGGCATATGCCTCATGAGAAAAGCAAAGTGTCAAGAAGAGGTAAGCACCCCTCCGTTAATGAAAGAATGCTGTGGGCATAAGGTTGATGTGCTCTCACTACCCAGTGACATTTGGAGAAGGGCCACTTGGATCACGTGACTGATTCACAACTTGGACAATTGGGAATTGACTTACAAGCAGAATGGATATTGGTAATTCTAAAGGAGTTGGGGAAGAAGGAATTGGGACCCAGGGGGCTGACCCCAAGCTATGGACAACCTCTTACTGCTTCATCCGTGCACGTGGACAGTTATTATGAGGAAGGCGGAGGCACGCCTTGGCGAGTCCACCTTCACAGTGTGCTGGCTGGTGAGCATGTTGGACTTGGGATGCGTTCACAGCACCCTGTAGATGAGTTTCTTTTCACTATTTCAAACATCAATTAATAAGAAAAGTAAGGCTCTCCAGCCTTGGACGACCTTTCCAGAGGACTCCACAGCTGTGACAGAGAGATGAGAAGGTGGGAACATCCTGTTAATAAGCAACATCTGAGTGAAGTGCAAATTGCTTTGCACTTGTGTGGGATTAGCCTCCAAGCTCCTGGATGAAGAGGATCTGACATTGGCCACAACTTGGAGTGACCTGCAATCCAACACCTTCCCACTCCCAATCCTGCAGGCCCTGCCTGCTTTTAGAAGGCAGGAGTGAATTTTGTGAGGCAGTTTCTGATTGCTTGATATTTATGTGCCAGCTTACAGCTGGAGTGGGAGGTAGAAGGCAACTGATTTAGGATTGAAAAACACCATTTATGGGGTGCCTGGGTGGCTCAGTCGGTTAAGTGTCCGACTTCAGCTCAGGTCATGATCTCACAGTCCATGAGTTAGAGCCCCGCGTCGGGCTCTGGGCTGATGGCTCGGAGCCTGGAGCCTGCTTCCGATTCTGTGTCTCCCTGTCTCTCTGCCCCACCTCCGTTCATGCTCTGTCTCAAAAAAATAAATAAATAAACGTCAAAAAAAAAAAAAAAAGAAAAACACCATTTATGTTATAGAATCTTCTTTTTTTAATTAATTAATTTTGATGGGGGAGGGGCAGAGACCCAGAGAGAGAATCTTGAGCTGGCTCTGCACTGTCAGCATGGAGCCCAATGCAGGGCTCGAACCAACGAACTGATCATGACCTGAGCCAAAATCAAGAATTGGATGCTTAACCGACTGAGCCACCCCAGCACCCCTGTTATAGAATCTTCTTATGTCCTCTTGGCTTAGAGCATTCAGTTTTCTCCTGAGTTATTCTAAAGGGGCTCTAGCTAAGTGAAGGAAACTTGAAGAATAAAATACAGAAGAAGGGAGAAGAGAAAGTTTGAAGACTGAGAAAGGTGCACTGGATACTCAACAGTCACACTAAAAAGACTTTAGGGTCTGTCACCCAGCTGAAGGTGTTAAAGATTGTTTTCTTCTCAAAGAGCATTTGGAGTATTGAGTGTTGGGAAGGGTACTTCTTAAAATCACTGTAGTCAGAGGGTACCTAAATAGATGTGTTCTCTTTAAGAGAGATGCCATGTGCCAGGAAAAAGGTTTAGGGGAAATCCCAAGTGGCTCTATCATTTAATAGCTGGTGACTTTGGGCAAGTTAACTTCTTTGACCCTAAGTTTCCTCATATGTAAAATAGTGGTAGTGCTAATATGTGGTTGTTGGGGTGACTAAGTGGAATAATATATGTGAAGGGGTTAGGACAATGCCTGGTGCATACTAAGTTCTCAGTAAATGTCCTTTATGATCCATTGTTGAACATGATTGGGGAATACAATATTGTGGCTAAAGAAGAAGTTACCACATGAATCCCACATGGATTACCACTTTTCGAGGTCCTAAAAGATCATAGAATTCACTCATCATGAGCCACCAGACTGGACAAAATTCCATCTCCCCTTGGGGGATGAAAGGCTCTTCCAGGTTTTGCGGTATCTCGGGCCATTTTTAAGGGCATACCTGAATCAGTCAGAGTTTCAGCCAAAAAATATGTTTATAAAGGAAACATTTATAGCAGTGTCAGCAAAGTTAGAGGGATTAGCAAGAGATTCTGAGATGCTCAAAGACTGGCAATAGTGAAAAACTACCACTAGGCTTACTGGGCAGGCAGAAGTAGTAGTGTTACCAGAACCCAGTGAGAGCTAGAGCCTTTCAGGAAGCATTTCTAGGAGATCTGTAGGGGGAGGGACATAGTCACTGCCAAAATTGCAACATGAGGCAGGAAAGGGGCAAGCAAAACATACCAACCTCTCTTTCCTCCCACTTTATGATCTCCTACTTGCACATCCCATTGGCTGAAGGAGGCAGAGTGCAGAAAAAAAAACCAAATGAATCAACCCATGCAGGCCAGTTTCTTGGGGCACAGAGCAGAGCAGAAAGATCTGGAGATGCAAAAGAGAATAACCACCACACTCACTAACTCTTGCTTTACAAATTAGGGGCGCTTGGGTGGCGCAGTCGGTTAAGCGTCCGACTTCAGCCAGGTCACGATCTCGCGGTCCGCGAGTTCGAGCCCCGCGTCAGGCTCTGGGCTGATGGCTCAGAGCCTGGAGCCTGTTTCCGATTCTGTGTCTCCCTCTCTCTCTGCCCCTCCCCCGTTCATGCTCTGTCTCTCTCTGTCCCCAAAAAAAAAAAAAAAAAAAAAACAAATTGGGAGCACACCATTAATGGAATACTCAGCTGGACAAGACATCTGAATAAACCAACCCATAATGTGGTTATTTCATTCAGTCTTCATGTCCTATAGCAAAATGAGCAGTAGTCAAAATGGCACTTCCACAAAAGCAGAAATGTACCAGTATACAAAGTCTGATCCAGGAGCTGGGGTGTGACACTCAGAATAGATCCCACAATACTTTGTTTCCTGGTCTCTGTGTACCTTGGGGCTGAGTCATAACAGTTGGTAATATAATATTACTGGTTTTCAAACTTAACTGTGGACATTGGTTAAGATTTTTAAACTACTAGGTAGTTTAGCCATACCATAGAATGGGTAGCTCATAAACAATATGAGTTTATTTCTCACAGTTCTGGAGGCTAGGAAGTTTAGCTCAAGGGAGTCTGAGATCAAGGTACTGGTAAGTTCATTGCCTAGTGAGAGTCCTCTTTCTGGTTCAGAGACTGCCAGCTTCTCACTATCTCCTCACATGGTGGAAGAGGAAAGGGAGCTCTCCAGCATCTCTTTTATAAAGCCACTAATCCTATTCATGAGGGCTCCACTCTCATTGAATTTAAAATTCAATTCCTCAGGCCCACTAGCCACATTTCAAGCGCTCAGTAGCCATATCTGGCTGGTGGCTACCATATTGGGCAGTGCAAATTTAAAACATTTCCATCATAATGGAAATTTCTATTGTATAGCACTGGTGCAATGACAAAACCCCTAAGCTAAGTGGGCTGGGGCTCAAGACAATGAGACATGGAGTAGAAAGCAGGAAACTAAGCCACACAAACTGGGCACTCATGTTGAGGAAAAGGAGTAGCTGTAGAGGACACAGAGGCATTCAGCACAGGAAGACATATTTGAGCCCTCTGCCAGTATGCTGATTTAGTCAGCATTGACTCTGGCTCTGTATGAATGGAGCCAACAGCCTAGAGGGGCTGGAGAGGGCCAAAAAGGAATAGGAAGAACTAGAACCCATCATTGTGACACTAAAGACCTCTACGAAGGTGCTTATAGGTTGATGCTCATTTTATTTACTTCTGAGCCACACTCCTGGGCAAGGTGATGTCCACTCTGAACAATACAAGCCTGGAGCTATGTCAGGTGACAAAGGACTGTCTAGCTCTAGTTCTCTAGCAGGCTCAGCTCCAGGGCCCCCAAAATAGAACCTAGCTGGCACAAGAGCACAAGATGTCCTGTTACATGAGAGCCAGGCTAAGCGTATTGTCAGGCTAAGATGCCAGGAGAGTTCAATGGATCGATAGAGAGACATTTGTAATCCTGAACTACTTACTCAGTTTAATCTAGAGCATTTGAAGGTTTTACCATGTGGTGGGTGAAGAGTGCCTTTTTTGGAGATAAATCCATGAAAAAAAGCCAGAATGGATATTTCTTGAGAGAGGTAGAACGGTGTATTTGTTTCCTAGGTAACAAAGTACCACAGATTGGGGTAAACAACAGAAGTTTATTCTCTAACAGTTTGGGAGGTTGGAAGTCCAAGATCAAAATGTTGCCAGAGTTTGTTCCTCCTGAGGGCAATAGGGAGAATCTTTTCCATGCCTGTCTCCTGGCTCCTGGGGATTTGCTGGCAACCTTTGATGTTGCTTAGATTCTCCAGTCTCTTCCTTCATGTTCACAGCATATATCCATGTATGTTTGTCTGTGTCCAAATTTATTCTTTTATAAAAGACCAGTTGTATTAGATCAGGGTTTACCCTAATCTAGTACGACCTCCTCCTCATTTAACAAATTTCTTCTGTAACAGTCCTATTCCAAATAAGGTCACATTCTGAGGTACTGATGATTAAGACTTCAACATATGAATTTTGAGGGGTATTATTCAACCCATAACAAATGGTACAGAAGAAAGAACATATATTTTGGAGTTAGACGGACTGGGTTTGAACCTTGCTTTTGCCACTGCTTTTTCAATGCAGTTTGATTTTTTATCTGCACAATAAGGATGATATATTTAACAGATTCATTTGTAAAGTGATAAATCTGTGGTAAAATGAAGCACTTTTATGTATCACCAGTTAAGAAAAGATGCTTCCAATTAAACAATGGCATATCATCAATTATAACATGCCTCTCGAGTTTAAATATGCTAAATTGTGAAATAAAATTATGTTTTAAAATCAATGAAGGTAAAGACTAAAGATGACATATAGAGTGCCTTCTGTGGAAAGATAAGAAGGTATACAATAAAGGTGCATCACTTTTGTACCTCACCCCTTCCTTTGCCTGAGTGGAAAAGTTATTATCACCATTGGTCATCACCCAACTTGCCATCCACTTCAAGACCGAATAAAATAATTTACTGCTCAGGGGTCAAAAGGATTCTCTAAGGAGGTGGCTTTTGGGAAGGGTGTTACCCCCACAAAATTTTTATGATTGCTTCAAATAGGAGGTGTCTTCCAGCATTTCTGTCTGGAGGACCCCACTATTTATTCCTTTGTTGGCTAACAATTACATTCATGCAGATGGTTCTGAGAACCAGAGAGCCTCGGAGAAGTTTCTGTTTTTTTAGTTGAGGGTGAAGGTTGGATTACTAGGGGACACCACTAGCTTTAGGGCACGTGTAAGTCTGCGTTGATCAGGACTCATGTCTCCAATGTCAGATAGGTAGCATCCAGCAATGTCACCCCCTCAGTGACAACTCCAAACACCTCTCCACATTTCCAAGTGCCTCCAGGAAAGTGAGTATTATCCCCAGTGAGAAACCCTAAGCTAAACGAACATGTCCAGGTGGGAGGTCAGCTTCTGCCTGGTATTTTACGATAGAGGGAAGCAAAAGCTGCCAAATATCAAGCATATCTTCAGTTTTAGAAACTGATGAGCAGGCACCCCCCATCCATGCGGTAGGCCAGCCAGGCAACCAGGAATGATGCGACCCCAGAATGTAGACATATCTTAAAAAATGGCACCAGTAAACTCAAGTTTCTACATGTGACTCTTCATATAACCAGTAAAATGTTGAAGAGTTCTAGTCCTATCAAAGTAGAGAATATACTTAAACTGAAAATAAAAGCCACATCTCACAGCATCACCGTATCATCTCTGTTGAGTGCTTTGTGTTTGTTGCAGCTATAGGGCAAGCCACCAGTGCTGCAGCCAGTCACTTGAAATCAGCAGCTGCTAGCAGCTGAAATCCTGAAATTGAATAACACTATTTCTGATGGCTCAGTGATTTATTTTTATTACCTAAATTTTATGTGGTTTAATACATCCCCTTGGTAGTTATGTGGTTTGAAAAAAGATAATAAATCCTTTCTTTTCTTCCAACCCTCACTAAGTAAATATTGAGGAAATATTTAAGGAATATCAGTTTGAAGGAAAAATTTATTATAAGCTTGCCAGCGTTGGGGTGGAGGGAATCCTTGCGTCTCTCTCTGGCTCATGATGTCTTTCTTCACCAGTACCTGTTATCTTTGGGATAAGGGCCTGTACTTCTCCAGAAACCTTAGACCACTCAATGACTGGCATTAGTTTTGTCTCCTGGCTTTACCTTCCCCCCACTAATATCATCACATTGCTTAGCTCTCACATCCCTCACCTCTTTTCCAGCCCTTGGAAGCCCAAGGGAACAGACAGCCATTCTGTGCATAGTCTTGAACCATTTCATGATGACATTTGTCCCCTACACAATCCAGTCCCGATGGATGATGTTCAGGGCCCCCATTATACCTTTAATATGCCCAGTGGATAAACCAATCTGCAGAGGCACAACCACAATGTCACTCACTGAATTTCCCTACCACCTCCACATTTTACATTTGTCATCTGGTGTGTGCATTACTCTGAGCAACATGGTTTAAGTGGAAAAACTTCAAGTTTGCATGACTGCATAACATAAAGGTAAAACACACAGACTCAGGAGCTTGACTACCTAGGTTCAAATCCTACCTTTTGCAAGCTGTGTGAAATTGGGAAAGTTAGAGTCTCTCTACCTCCTGGTAAGAGGGGATAATAACAGTACTTACTTCATAATGTTCTCATAAGGATGAAAAGAGAGTGCCTGTCAAATGATTTCAACAGATATTTCATCAAAGATATATAGATGGCAGAGGCTCCTGGGTGGCTCAGTCGGTTAAGTGTCCAACTTTGGCTCAGGTCATGATCTCACTGTCCATGGGTTTGAGCCCTGTATCAGACTCTGTGCTGACACCTTGGAGCCTGGAGCCTGCTACAGATTCTGTGTCTGTCCTCTCTCTGCCCCTCCCTCACTCACACTCTGTCTCTCTCTCTCAAAGATATATAAACATTAAAAAATTTTAAGATGGATAAATAGATGGCAAATAAGCATATAAAAAGATGTTGATCTTTAGTTATTATGAACATGCAAATTTACATCACAATGAGATACCACTGCACACCTATTAAAATTTTTTAAATTAGGGGCGCCTGGGTGGCACAGTCAGTTAAGCATCCGACTTCAGCCAGGTCAGGATCTCGCGGTCCGTGAGTTCGAGCCCCGCGTCAGGCTCTGGGCTGATGGCTCAGAGCCTGAAGCCTGTTTCCGATTCTGTGTCTCCCTCTCTCTCTGCCCCTCCCCCGTTCATGCTCTGTCTCTCTCTGTCCCAAAAATAAATAAACGTTGAAAAAAAAAATTAAAAAAAAAATTTTTAAATTAAACATACACCTATTTCAATATGTATTTGAATACATATTCAAATATGTATTCAATATGAATATGTATTCAAATACATATGTATTTGAATGTATTGAAATATGTATTTCAATATGTATTTACCCAAAAGAAGAAATATATGTCCATACAAATGCTTGTACATGAATAGGTAAGGCAGTATAATAGCCAAACTGGAAACAATCCAATTGGACATCAGTGGAATATTACTCAGCAATAAAAAAGATGAACTATTGATGTACATAATAATGAATAAATCTCAGAATAATTATACTGAATGAAAGAATAAAGACAAAAAAGACTATATACTATAATATAAGCTTATCAAGGATACAAACTGATCTGTCATAACAGAAAGCAGATGGGTAGTTTCTTGGGAATGGGTAGGGGGAAAGATGGGAGGAAAGAGTTATGGAGGGGCATGAGGAAACTTGAAGCGGTAATGGCTATGTTCACTATCTTGATTGTGGTCATGGTTTCACAAGTATGTACATATATCAGAACTTATTGAATTGCACAATTTAAATAGATGTGATTTATTATATGCCAACTGAACCTTAGTAGTGCATTTTTAAAGTACCTTCAGGGTGCCTGGGTGGCTTAGTCAGTTAAGTGTCCAACTTCACTCAAGTCACAGTCTCATGGTTTGTGAGTTCGAGCCCCACATCAGGCTCTCTGCTCTCAGCAGAACCTGCTTCAGATCCTCTGTCCCCCTTTCTCTCTGCCCCTCCCCTGTTTGTGCTCTATATCTCTCAAAAATAAAAGAAAATTAAAAAAAAAACATTTAAAAAAGTAGATACATTGGCACAACATGCCTTTTATAACTATTAACTATTATACACTTCAACGTTATACTGAAAAATGTTTTAGATGAAAATTTTTTTAATGTTTATTTATTCTGTGTGTGTGTGTGTGAGAGAGAGAGAGAGAGAGAGAAAGGCAGAGAGAGAGGGAGAGAGAGAACCCCAAGCAGGCTCCATGCTCAGCATAGAGCCTGATGCAAATCTCAATCCCACAAACTGTGAGATCATGACCTGAGCCAAGATCAAGTGTTGGACACTCAATCAACTGAGCCACCCAGGCACCCCTAGATGAAATTTTTAAAAGAGCATCTCAGCAAAAGCAGTACTTGATCATTGATTCTACTGCCATCATACCATAACCTAGCCACATTTTTCATTTCTTTCAAGGAATTCTCATGAGGAAACTTGAATTAAGGAAAATAGTCCAGGCTTTGAGGTCCAAAGGCATGAGTTCAGGTGCTCATTCTATCATCCAGTACCATGTGCTGGTATTTGTCCTTGACTTTTCTCATTTTTGAGATAGTACAAAGTTACATCACATGATTGCTGTAAGAATCAAATAAAAAACTGGATGTAAGCATGTTCTGCAAATTATAAAGCAACATGAATATATCAGTAGTTATAACTAGGGAGGAAAGGAGATAAGCAGAATTTTTGAAGACTGGGTAACAGGACCAGCAAGATTAAAATAAACCTTGACAAAAAAAATCTCACACAAGAGTAAGGGATAGACCCTACATCTCCGTATTTACTCTGATATTACCACGTCAGAATTGACTGTGACGCTTTTAAAACTGCAGATTTCTAGGTTCCACCCTATACTTGCTTAGTCAAAATCACCAATGGTAGAGAATAGGAACCAGAGTTTAAAAAAAAAAAAAAAGGCTGCCTGGTTGATTCTAACTCAGCTGGTAGCACCAATCAGTGGATGGTCTTTTGGAAAACAGTCACCTTGATCTAGATGCCTGTCAATGAGGAACATGAGCTATCCTAGGCTCTATTGCTCAGATTAAGCCTCACTTCAGTCTCCAGAAAAGATAATGCATCTCCCTTAATGACTATGAATGGAGAAAGTTTTGAAACATCTTCTAAATATGCATTTAGTATTGCAAGCTCTTCCTCTACCTCATCCTCCTTCCTTTCCTGAGCTCCTCTATGCTTTTAGGATTCTTACTGGTTCTGAGATTGTCTTTGGAAATTATCTGTATTGGTAATACAATTGTGTATTTCTTAGTTTCTTTCCAACCAATCATTTCCCTCAAAAAAACAAGTCATTCCATGTTGCATGTTGGCAGCTTGCCTTGGATAGACTGTCTGACGTGTGTGCCTTGATGCCGACATGAACTTTATATCTACGTGGAATCACCATATGAAGATCAAGAAGTGAGAAGAAAAGCAGCAGGATCAGTGCACATTAGCCCTTTGTGCCATCTGGGGTGGTTGAAGCAGAGGAACAAAGATTAGAACTGGGTGGAATTTCCAGTCTCCTATCTCTTATCATCTCAACCTGCCTAGGACTCTATTCTTCCATCCACAAGGAGAGAAGATTCCTTTTCTGTGTCTTGAGGATGTCAAATCCACCTATAAGCTAGTTCTTGGGGATTATTTCAAAATTCTCTATCAAAAGGCACCACATGAATGTAATAAAAATTCTTATATGGCTCATTATTCTGTGAATTTGGACCAGACATTGCAAAAACACCTCTAGGGCTCAGACAAGGAAACTCACTTAGGGAGAATAGCTTGGAAACTGGAGAGTGAGTGCCCCATCTGAATGAGGCAGTCCCCAATTGTTGCCATGTAAATGTGGCCCCAGGGTGGCAGACATTCTGATTTTTTTCCAAAGGTGGTGGGGGGGGGGAGAAGAAAAATAGTCCCTTCTATGGGACTATTCTATTTTATCTGTAATTGCCTTTTATGTTGCCAAATTAAGGGAATAGTACTTTTATAAAAAATATTTTTAAAGCTTTTTATTTATTTATTTTGAGAGAGAAAGAAGTGCGAGTTGGAGAGGGGCAGAAATAGAGGGAGAGAGAATCCCAAGCAGGTTCTGCACTGTCAGCACAGGACTCGATGTGGGGCTTGATGTAGGGCTCAAACCCACGAACCGTGAGATCATGATGTGAGCTGAAGTCAGATGCTTAACCAACTAAGCCACCCAGGCACCCCAAGGGAAAAGTAATTTTAAATGGGACTAATAAAACAGTTCCCAAGTCAGCTTGAACTTGCAGACTGCTTGTTTGTGACCTCTGACTTACACTATTATTCAAAACAATGATTTCTTAACAACTGAAAAAAATATGCCAGTACAGTAAATCCTTGTACCTATACAATCAGCCAATGACATATTCAGTCCTGTCCTGCAGAATGAACATTATATAAAAATCTAAAATCCAGCTCAAACAGAAACTGAGCTTTAAGCAGAAGACAGAGTAGTCAAATAACCATTGGTCTGCCTAGTCAACAATAGGTTGGGATTTGGTTTCCTATCTGTTGGACAGGGACATGACCAGAATCACATTCTCCTTCTCACAACCTGGATTGTCCATCCCATCAAGAAGAGCAGGTGAGGGGCGCCTGGGTGGCTCAGTCAGTTAAGCGGCCGGCTTCGGCTCAGGTCATGATCTCACGGTCCGTGAGTTCGAGCCCCGCATCGGGCTCTGTGCTGACAGCTCAGAGCCTGGAGCCTGTTTCCGATTCTGTGTCTCCCTCTCTCTCTGCCCCTCCCCTGTTCATGCTCTGTCTCTCTCTGTCTCAAAAATAAATAAATGTTAAAAAAGAAAAAAGAAAAAAAAAAGAAGAGCAGGTGATGTTCCTTATAGGACAACTCTCTCACACACAGGGCCCAGAGGGAGGGCTGGAGCCAGGGTCAAAATACTGAATGCAAGAATGTCAAGGGAGGCTGCAGCAAGTATTGAATTTTTTCTTTGCCTGATAACATGTATGTGCGTGATACAAACACCACCTTCCCTTCATTTTTTTTCTTTGAGAGACTATTTCCCTGTACCGTAATAAAAGTGCAGAAAATCGTTTCCCCAATTTGTGCTAATGAATGACACTTGGGAAGTATCCAATAGACCATGTTTCTATTTGAAAGCTGAAAGTACATGTAGGCTCCCGTTGATCTGTAAAATATGAGTAATGGATATTTCCAGTTGAGAAATACTGTAAGATCTTGGGTTAACTGTAATTTGGTCCTTTAAGACTTCCCAGGATATAAATGGTATTGTAAATGGTATTTTCATATGTGATGGGCATAGAAGAAAAGAATCTTAGTGGTAAGGGTACCAGCAAAAACAGCATACCCGGAGAGTTTCATCTAAAGTGTTAAATTCTTTTTAGAGGGACTCTTTCTAGGGACATGGGCAAGTATAAGGGAGCCAACTAAGGATGGTGAGGCTCACTGGGGATAGCAACAGCAGAAAGTCATTAGCACCCCTTAGTCTGAAGGGTCAAGACAGGGAGGGGTGATTGTGTTACCAGAACCCAGCAAAAGCTCCCTCCTTCTACTAGCAGAATCTCTGTGTGCAGAGGCATGGTGTGCTGCCAGCACCTCTCTATCCTCCCACCCTCTGATCTCCTGCCAAGTGTTGCTTTTGGATAACTCAAAGCAGAATCTACAGGGTAATAGAGCCCAATCAATTCCACCCATAGAGGTCAACGTCCAGGGGCAAGAGTAGGGTGGACAGTGGCAAATACAGATCTGGGAAAGAGGGGCAAATAAGAAGTTATTATCACAGAAGGCAAGGGGAATCATAACTCATGGAATGTCAGAGTAAGAAGAGGCTTTTCATCTTCAAATCCTCACTTTGTTGATGAGGAAACTAAGGCCCAGGGAATTAAAATGACTGAGTAACCATTATAAACCCAATAAAGGTATACCTGAGACCAAAGGCAGTCATCTTCATATCCATTCTCATGGCCTTCCCACTTCATTATTCTAGGACTCAGGAGTTATAAAACTAATGTTAGGGTAGGATTCGTTAAAATGGGGTACCTGCATGGTCATTTGCCATTATTGTGCCCATCAGACTTCACTGATCTCTTACAGATTTCTTTCCTCCTGAGCCCAAATGTGCCTTCAGACTCTTTCTCATCCTAAGGCTCCAGGAAGCCACCAATAATTGATCCATCTTGTTGCCTTATTACACCCAACAGTATAGCATGCTCTAATCTTTAAATACAAAGCTTCAGATTATGCTAATAAGATTTCCCTCCTTGACACATGGCTCATTCTCTGATGGTGCTTCCTTGTGTGCTTTCAAACTGCTTCACTCTGGTGACTTGATGGAGGGCATTTATGTTTTGGAAGAAGGAGAATCACCATAAGATTATTTCACCTAAAGGGTAATAATAAAAAGCCCTAATCCCTGGTGTTTTTTCTCTTCTCTCCTTGCAGGTTGACAGAACAGAGGTGATTCGCACCTGCATAAACCCGGTGTATTCAAAACTGTTCACTGTGGACTTTTACTTTGAAGAGGTACAGCGCCTGCGGTTTGAAGTTCATGACATCAGCAGCAACCATAACGGGCTGAAGGAGGCCGACTTCCTGGGTGGCATGGAGTGCACGCTCGGCCAGGTGGGTCCACAGAGGGCCCTTCCCACTCCTTGCCTCCTTGGGCCCTCTCTTCCTCCCCTTTTTCCTGTCTCCTCTGCTTTATTTCTCTCTTTGATTTTATTTTCCTTTTACACGTAGCATTTTAGGAGTTCCCATTCACTGCAATACCCATTATAGTTAACTTTATATTTACATAGGGATGATGCAGCAAATATGTGAAGACTTACTTATTTTGCAAAATTAACTATTTTCTCTTTTGAATTCCTTCATTCTGTCAGTTATTTCACAACTATTTACTGGCACTTTCTACACTCTGATTGTATGTGCTATATATAGTCTTATGCTGTTACATTATAAATTACCATCTTCCAACTCAACTATGAGAACCCCGATGCAGGGAGTACTGCTCATGTACATGTATTCCAAGCTTTTGGTGCCAAAATATCCCAAGAAAGGGGATAAATAGCTTTTGGTGCATGAATAAATGCTTTTACTTAATCCTCACAATTATGTGAAATAAACATTATTATATCCATTTATAAATGAGAAAACTAAGACTCAGAGCAGCTAGGCCTAAAGCCTCACACTGATAAGTGGCAGAACTAAAACTCCAACCAGGTTGGTCTCACCATAAACTCCGTAACTTTACATCAGGACACTTTTACTTTTCCCTTCCCTACTGCCATGCCCAGAACTTTAGTAGGTTCTGAGGGGAGGTCTAAATGAAGAAATAGCCCTTGTGTGGAGGAAGTGGACATTCTAATTGGAGAAGGCACACTACATACACCTAAAAGTAATTCATGACGCAGCTTAAGCCATAATGAGACAAAATATCCTGGGCTAGGGGCGCCTGGGTGGCGCAGTCGGTTAAGCATCCGACTTCAGCCAGGTCACGATCTCACGGTCCGTGAGTTCGAGCCCCGCGTCAGGCTCTGGGCTGATGGCTCATGATGGCTCAGAGCCTGGAGCCTGTTTCCGATTCTGTGTCTCCCTCTCTCTCTCTCTGACCCTCCCCCGTTCATGCTCTGTCTCTCTCTGTCCCAAAAATAAATAAACGTTGAAAAAAAAAATTAAAAAAAAAAAAATATCCTGGGCTATATTCATAGGGTTGTAGGCCTTCAGGAAGGGAGAGCTTTCTGATTGGTAGAATCACAGAAAGCATTGTGGATTCAAACATTGAAAAAATATAGTCCATAGATGGAAGAAGGAGGAGGAAGACCTTTCAAGTAAGAAATCAATACAAACAAGGCCTAGAGGTCAGAACAACCAGGGCAGGGGTAAGGGCAGAGGAGACCCAGTTTCACTGAATCAAGCTCAGATGCTGATTTACTACAAAACTAGTGAAGCTTGAACTTCAGAGCCCCTCACTTGGGTAAACTGCTTCCAAGGCTCTGTGTGACATTTTTATTTGTAGTCATGTACTTTTTTCTGAAAGGATTCCAAACGATATAAACCTCAACCCTCACAAAACCTGCATCAATCCCATGCAGAGGCAAGGGTGTGGTTTACGGTTTAGTAAGGAAGATTCTGCCTGGCAAAGAGGTGACGAGCCTTCATGTTTATTTGTTTTTACCATGCCTCATGCCACTTATCACTAATTTCTCCATTGTGAGCACTGAGTGACAAAATAAATAATGTCCTCAGATACCTTTTTCAGCAAATATAGTGATTACTTTCATAAGATTGTTCCTTGTTCCTTTAATGAAAGCCAAAAGCCCAATGTAGATGAAGGCAGAGAAGGACTCTGGGGTATTCTCCATAAACATAATCTCTCTCATGACTTTTGAAAAGAATTGATGGTAGATAGTTCCAGAGTCTTGCCAGGTACAATGCCTAATAAGTAGTAGGCATTGAATGAATGAATGATTTCAGGTAGAATTCTGTAATGTATAAATAAAATACAGTGATTTAAATGGCATATATTATAGACATAAATGAGCCACTCCAAGATTCTCTCTGAGATTGTGGACATCCCCTCATGTATAAAAGTTAGATTCTTCCTTAAGAAACAAATGTAGATCCATGTAGGAGTCATGTGAATCAAAGATCTTTTTCATCCCAAGATTTAATCATTTTGTCTGTGTGAATAACCCTCAAACTTACATCTTTAGTCTCTCACAACCCTCATCTTTCCAGCAGCCAGTAAGTCCTTGACCCTCCACTCTGTGTCAGCGGTGTAGTGTTGAGCCAAAAACATTGTCCCTACACTCAAGCAGCTCACAGTCTAGCTGGGAATAAAGATGGGAAGCAAGTAATTAATTAAGTTATGCAGATAATGAATTAAGTTACAACCATTATAATTATTGCTAAGGAGAAGTATTAGAAGAGGAGAGCAAAACTGAGAGAATAGTGTCAGGTGGAGAAGAGATCAAAGAAGGATTCCAAGGGGAAGTGACATTTACACCGAGACTTAAAGGGAGAGTAAGCGGATCAGGTGAGAAGAAAGAGGAAACATGTTCCAAGCAGATGAGAAAACTATATACAAAGCCTCTGGATTCAGGAAGAAGTTTGGCATATGGTACATAGTAGCTTCATTTGGGTTTCCCACAAAGCTAACTCTGAGATATGAAGTCAAAGGAGGTGAAGGAGATGCCATAGCAGAGTGAAAAAGTGAGACAGGAAAAGGAAGGCAGCCTGTAATAGTGTTGTCAAGCCATCCACTGCTGTGGCCAACTGGAGCTTAATTCTGCTGGGGAAATTCTGGAAGCCAGTGTAGAACAGATACCACTGAGTTATCTCTCCCCATAGGTGAGGAACGGGGGCATTTATATTCTTGGGTGTATATATATATATATATATATATATATATATATATATATATATAGTTCATCAGTTATTGAGGGCTTTTTCCAGGGTGGGAACATCCATCCTCCAGTATTTCTGGCTTATTTCACAGGCAGCAAAACAGGTTCCAAAGATCCCAAGAAGCTTACAAGCAAAGAAATGCAGGTGCTAGTGGTCAGAAGTCAGTGGTGTGCACTGAAGTCATAGAGCCTGAGTATATGAGCAGGGCATCATATCAGCTGTCTACCCAAAAGCCAGTCACTCCACCCTTTAAGCCATCAGGTCCTGATCATTTTCTACCATGTGGCTGTGCGGACAATAGCCCTATCCCTAGCTCAAGGGCGAATGTTGAGTATTATCAGCCAATCATATGAATCCCGTTCCCTTTTGCCAGAGATTGGTTTAGGGGTGGGCTGGTGGCCAGTTCTAATCAATAACACATGACAGTTTTTTCTTGGAAAGTTTCCTTAGCCTAACGAGAGAGAGAGACAGAGAGAGAGAGAGAGAGAGAGAGAAGGAGAGACACCCAACACCCACATATGAAGAAAGAAGTCTCTGCCTGTCATTCTTGGAACTACTGCAGTCACTTTGTAGCAGGGATGAGGATGAGAGCACCCCTAAGGGGAAGTCAGAGCCAAGACAGGTGGAGGCACTGGCTGACATTCTGTACATGGAGCCCACCTTGTCTGTGGACTCCTTATTATAAGATAATAAAGTTTCCTGGGATGGGATTTTCCATTCCTTGAGCTGAAAGCATCATGATTGATATAGAGTATATCAATGAAAGCATATCAGTGGAAGATGGATGGACTTTCTAGAGTGGGGTGAATAAAGGGAAATGGGGGGGAGTGCATTGCTTTAAGTTTTTAATCTCTCAAGATGAGGAATATCTAGAAGCGAGCACTGAGGATAAGATTACAATAGTACAATAGTACAATAGTAGTTTCTAGTTATATCTTGAGACTTGAAAGAGCTTCCATACTGACCATTTGACCCTCTTAACAAGTTTGGGAGGACAAGTGTTACCACCTGCATTTTATAGCTGAGAAAACTGAGGATCAGAAAGGTTCAGTGTCCTGGCGGAGCCAAAACCAGAAGTCAGGAGCTTTTGGTCCCTAATCTGAAAGCTCTTTCTTCTGCCATTTAGGGAAGGATAGTGTGGAGAGGCCACATGCTGAGATCTCTTTTAACATCATGGCTTAGATGAAACAAATGAGCAGCAAGTCAAACTTGTTCAGTGTAGCCTTAAGCCATGCTCCCCAAGCCATACTGCTTTCCTGCACCGCAGCCCCACACATACCCCCCTCCCCGGGGACAGGCTAGCCTCTCTGGGTATCTTGTATGTTCATGGACAACCACCCTTTTATATTATCAGCCATGTGATAGGTACAACTGACCTTTCCATACTTTTGGGGTGGGCACTAATTGACTGAAATCAATCAGGATATACCATTTTTGTGGCCACAGTGATTAGTTCAATGAAGGTATGTAACGAATCAGAGATAGTGAAATGTAAAAACATATTTGCTAGAGCCTTGTGAGAAAGAAAAGGTGAGGCTGTGAGGTCTGGAAGTGATACCCTTCAAGGGGAGAACATCGAGCTGCTGTGGGAAGAAAAGGAAGGGTGATAACATGACAAAATGTGGACGAAAAGGAAAGAGCCTGGCATCTCAAAGGGAAGAAAAGAGAGAAATTGGGTCATATTATTTGCATGCTAGATAGTGTCCTGTCTGCAGCCAGTCCTTCCTAGGAATTTTGGTCAATAGCTTCACTTTGTTATTTAAATCATTGTGGGATAATTCTTTTTGCCGCTTGCAACATGGAGTTCTAACTAATTAAGTCATATTCTATAGAACCCCTTCTCCAAGCCACAGTGACCTTTCCAGACTCCAAGATCCTGTAACCCGTCTCCATCTCATTCATTTAGTAACTCGTTCTTCACTGCCTCCAGAAGTTCCTTTTTCTCAGTTCATTAAAATAATTTCTCTCTCAATTAACATTTTTATACATACTATCTAGCCCTCCAGCTAGTTTGCAAGTTTCTTAGGGCAGAGGCCAATCAATACTTCCTTTTTGTGTCTAATGCAACACCGTGCTTTATATATCACATATGCTTAAGCCACATTTACTGATTAATTTTGAAAATTTTAAATCAGTATGAACTTTTATTTTAACATGGTAAGTTTCATTCAGTCACGTATTTGTTATTTCAACAAGCATTTAGCAAGTGCCCCAGATACACCAACTTGTCTCTAATAGGTGCTAGAGACACAAAGATGAAAAAAGAGAGAGGCTCAGCCCCAGAAGTGCTTAAAATTAGCTGGAAAATTATTAAAATTATTAAATAAGTAACTAAAATGCATGTTATTTAGTGCTGCAACAGGATATTTTCCAGGGGCAACAGGGGAAAGACTTACCTTTGCCTACAGGGAACCAGGGAGGTCTCATAAGAAAAATGATTTTGGGGGCACCTGAGTGGCTCAGTTGGTTGAACGTCTGGCTTCAGCTCAGGTCATGATCTTCCAGTTGGTGGGTTTGAGCCCCACGTCAGGCTCTGTGCTGATGGCTCAGAGCCTGGAGCCTGCTTTGGATTCTGTGTCTCCCTCTCTCTGCCCCTCCCCCACTCACACTCTGTCTCTCAGAAATGAATAAATGTTTAAAAATTTTTTTTAAAAAAAGAAGAAAAATGATTTTGGACCTGAATCTCACAGGATGAGTAGGAATTCACGAGCAGATAGAAGAAATAAGGACCCTCTGGGCAAAATGACCAGGGCACACAAAGGCACAGCAGCACAAGAATAACAGAGAACTCTAAGGGATTCAACATGGCTGGATAGTCAAAGGTTGGGAAAAGGATAACGGAGGCTGGAGAGGAGAAGAGGAGCCAGACCAGAGGCTTTTAAGTGCCTTTCTCTAAAGTTTGGAGAGCTTGGATGTGTTACACTGGAAGTCCTGAAGGGTTTTGACCAGGGAGAGGACAAGATTGGATGTGCATATTAGAAAGATCACTTTAGCATTCCTTGAAGGGTGAATGGGTGAGAGTGGATATGGAGGCAAGGAAGCCAGTTAGGAAGCTCGTGCCGTAGTAGGAGCATCTCGTCAGAGATGAGGGCAGTGGTGATGGAAGTTGAGGCCCAGGAAAGAGTTTGGCCAAACGCAGGATCAACAGGCCTTAGAGAATGGGTGAAGGAGGGAGGAGTTTGCAGGTAGCTGGCTTAGGTCCTACAGGAGTGATTTGTCTGTCTTTCTGGGGAATCATATTGAGGAGTGGGGTGAGGAATAGAGTGTGATGCTGGCGTGTTGAGCTCAGGATGTCTGTGGAGAATCCAGAGGAGGTTGCCACTTGGCCTCTGACCATGAGGATCTGGAAATGATCCAGATTTGGCAGTGGACTCCCTATGGCCCATGCAGCCTAAAAGTGGATGAGATCCCTCAAAGAAAATGTTTTGTTTTTATTTTTGGAAGGTAACTCATTGATATATGAACAAATCAAATGATTTTTTAAAAACTGAGTATGTGACGACATCTCTTTCTACATTCTTTCCACACACACACACACACACACACACACACAAATCAACATTTTTCTTCTTTATAATTTCAGTGGTTCAAGAAGATTCCTTTCCTTGTACTGGTTAGTTAGGCAGGGGATGGCTGGATCCAGGAGCTTCTATATGAATGGTGCATTCAGGGTCTGAAACACAGTTTCATAATGCTGAAAAACACTTACAATGGAGCCTGATGGTCTGGTGTCACATCCCAGCTCAGCTGCTCTCAAGTTGTATGTCCACAGGCAAATTCTTGCAACCATTTAAGACTTAGCCTCTTCATATACAAAATAGAGATAATAATAGAGCTGGTCTTGAGAAATATTGTGACAATCAAGTGAGAAAATACATACAAGGTGCTTAGCAGAGAGAGCATTCAGGGTATGGAAGCTGTTATTAAGGACATGAAAATCTAGGAAATGATGAGAAGGATCAACATACATTGGGGCCAACTTTGTTTCAAGAGTGAAAGTGGAAGCAAAAAGGGTGAAAACAGTATGACAAAACACCATATCCTGGGCAATGAGTAAACTGAACTTATGACTTTGCCTCAAGTTTGTTGAAAATATTATTTAGTCAAAGGTTTCAGTGTGTGTGTGTGGTGTGTGTGTATGTGTGTGTGTGTGTGTGTGTGTGTGTGTGTGATATTTACTTTTTTCAGACTATTTTTAAATGAAAGTGGTTTCAACTCAGGTCTCTGAAATAATTGGGGGACAGGTATTCCAATTCCTATCTGAGCTCAACTAAGGCCCCAAAGGAGAGAGAAAGTGACATCCCAAAACCCATGCTGGAAGTCACACATTCAGAGCTGTCTCTTCAAGACTGTCTACTTGCCCTGTCCATGTGAGTTTACCACATTCTCACTCTGATATGTGAAACAGGGGGATTTGTGGCTTTTAGGAAAGGAAAATGGCAGCCCTCAGCATGCTGGAAGCTGACATTGGCCATGAAGTTGAATATAAGCACAGCCAGTGACTTAGCACGGAGCAATAATGCCAGATGAAGGTTCATGTCTCCAAGAGCACTCCAGGCAGAACTGTGTGTTCTCAGCAGATGGATGAGGGGGGCGAATCACAGAGATGCAGGGTGGCCAGAAAGCTGTGTACTCTTTCTGGGTGAGCTTGAAGACCGTCCTTGGATTTCTGTTGGCAGAAAGGAGACCAGAAGCTAAGCCCCTCTCCTGCTGCACCCAACAGAGGGCATGCCAAGGACAGCCATGGTCCCTCACTATCTCGAACAGCAAACAGACCTTCTTCAAGGTGCCACCTTCACTTCTTTCACTGCTTGCTAACTAGTCCAGTCATCCCCAAATTTTTCCACTTCTTCATGCACCAAATACAGTGGGAACACCGAATCAGAAATAATGAGAATAATAAATGTAGTAGTTAACTTTCCCTGGGTACTTTTTATTTACCAGTCACTGGGCTAAGCATTTGTTACATCTCACTTAAGTTAATCAGCTTGACATCCCTGGGAAATAGGCACTACCATTATCCTCATGTACATCTGAGGAAATGCACTGAATAAAGCTGGGTGACTTATTTAAGGCCACACAGCTAGTAAATGGTGGAGCTAGAACTCAAATGCAGATCTGTTTGCCTCCAAAGCCCCTTGAAGCTCATCACTAGCTAGTGTAAATTGGAATGTAGTATCTATTAATGCAAAGCCAAGTTGGAGTTGACCTTGCTAGGGTTTTGTTTTATTAGTTTCAGTTTATTTGTTTCTCTTATAGGAATCCTCTTGGAAAAAAAAAAATATATATGTATGTATATGTGTATGTATATATATATGTGTGTGTATATATATATAGGCCATATATATATGTGTATATATATACACATATATATACACATATGTGTGTATGTGTATACATATGTGTGTATATGTACATATATACACGCACGTATATATACACACATATGTATGTATGTATATGTATATATAAGCATATGTGTACGTATATATATACATAAATATTTTTATGTATACATTATGTATACATTTATATATACGTGTACATATATATGGCCTTGGTCATCTTTCCTCCATGTTTGCGTGTTTGCATACTGAACTAACTCCAAATACAGCATGGTTTCTTAAATAGTATCAGTCTCAACCTCCCAAAACCAGAACCTTATAAATTCAGCACCCAGAAGGTACCCCCTCCTGATCTTTTCACCCTTAATCATGTTGAACAAACCCATCACCCAAATTTAGAAGTTGTCCCTAGGTTTTATCATTGCTTTTCCTGTGGGTGTTTTCTCTTCTTCATGGCTCAGAGGACTGTGTATAGTCGTTGTCTCTTCATTGCCGTATAGCTTTACTTTAGTGTATTCATTCCCCCAAAGCTCAGATTTCTGTTAAAACTGAGAATGTCTCTATAAAAAAAAAAACAAAAACAAAAATCTGAAGCAGGCTTCAGGTTTTGAGATGTGAACTATCTGCACAGAGCCCGATGCAGGGCTCGAACTCACGAGCTGTGAAATCATGACTTGAGACAAAGTTGGATGCTTAACCCACTGAGCCACCCAGGAGCCCCCAATTTCATTCTTTTGCATGTTGCTATCTGGTTTTCCCAGCACCATTTGTTGAAGAAACTGTCCTTTTCCCTTTGAATATTCTTTCTTACTTTGTCGAAGATCAATTGACGATATAGTTGTGGGTTTATTGTGGGTTTTCTATTCAGTTCCATTGATTTATGTATCTGTTTTTGTCCCAGTATCACACTGTTTCGATTACTACAGCTTTGTACTATAACTTAAAGCCAGAATTGTGATGCCTCCAGCTTTGCTTTTCTTTTTCAAGATTGCTTTGGCTCTTTGGAGTCTTTTGTGGTTCCATACCAATTTTAGGATCCTTTGTTCTACAGATAGTTGCATTTATCTTCACCTATCTGTGCTATCACACCTAAATCAACACTGAGTTCATCAACAAGTCTGGTGAAATTATTGAATTTAAAATTCTAATTATTCTATAAATCCTAATAATTTAAAAAAGTCATTGTCATCTGAACATATGATGACTAATCACTTAAAATTTCCTCCAAGAGGGGCGCCTGGGTGACTCAGTCGGTTAAGCATCCGACTTTGGCTCAGGTCATGATCTCACAGTCTGTGAGTTTGAGCCCCGTGTCAAGCTCTGTGCTGATAGCTCAGAGCCTGGAGTCTGCTTCAGATTCTGTGTCTCCCTCTCTCTCTGCCCCTCCCCTGCTCATGCTCTGTCTCTCTCTGTCTCAAAAATAAATAAAAACATTACAAAAAAATTAAAAAATAAATAAATAAAATAAAATTTCCTCCAAGAAATTTCCTTTAAGAAAACTCAATATACTTTTCGGAAAAGGTGCAAAATGGAGAAGAGTTAAAAGAGGATGTACTTTTTTATTTACCAAATGATACTTTGCTTTAAATATTTTTGCATTTACATAGCATGTTACTTCAACATAGCATTTTTGTTTATTTTTTAGAAACTTAATTTATTGATAAAATAAATTAGGATTTTATCCATAAAGTGTAAAAAAAAAAAAACCAACTGAGAATGTCCTGCTTTCTTGCAGCATGAGTGGGGCAGGGCAATCTCTGATTCCTTAAAGGAGTTCTAGGCTGTCTGGGGGCTCTGACCTTCATTCATGAGAAAGGAATCATGTACCACCTTCCCACAGAGCAACGGTTCTCAAACCTCAAGTCTAATCAGAATCCCTGGAGACTTATTCAAACACAGAGTGCTGGGCCCCACTCCCAGCACTTCTGATTCAGCAGATTTAGCAAAAAACCCAATAATTTGCATTTCTAAGATCCCAGGTGACAAGGATACTGCTGGCCCTGGGCCACAGTTTGAGAACCACTGCCACAGAGTCTTAGGGGAGGAATGCTAATAAGTCTTGGGCACTGAATCACTTGTTTTAATTATGAAAAAAACTAATGTTTTAGGTAATTATCTGAGAAATTAAGGAGGACAAAGAAAAGATCTAGAGAGCAGGAAAAATGTTGCTTCATAAAGTTACATTCCCACAAAGGATCATGTACAGGGCTTAGAATTTACATTTTTGGTGAAGATCTCAGCTCCCCTCTACTAAGTGTAGTTGAATGGGTCTATTAGCCAGACTGCTGGTTCCTTTCTTGATTCAGGCAAATGTTAGGATTACTTCAGCCACATTGGCCCCTGAAAGGATTGGCAGACCACAAGCTGTCAGTGGTCAATGGGAATTTGCTGTCAGGGTGGGTTGAACCCAGTTGGTTGACACTGTGGGTATGACAATGCAAGAGGGAGCTATCCACACTCAATGTAATGCTCACATTGAGACTCCACAGGTTGGTTTTTGTTGCATAACATCTAATAATCCTCAAGGCATAAAATTGATGGCTCGGGGAAGTCAAATTTACACATTACAGCAGGCAATTCATTTCCCTTCTGCTTCTCACATGAAAAGCTTTCTTTAACTTTGCAGAATTACTGCAAACAGAAGCGGCATGAGTGATAAATGATGTCATAAATAAAAACCATCCTCTCAGCTCCCTTGGACTGGCTGAGAAGTCCCAGGAAGTGGTCTCAGTGCTGACTGTCTATTCTGCTCATAGGCAACTGGGATTCATGTAGAGTGACTGTAGGTGAGCAAGCCCTCAGTTCTCCAAGGAGAATAAAATTAATTTTTGCCTTTTTCTTTGCTGTCATTGTCAGGCAAGTAATCTTAAATTCGCATCCTAGGAAAATCCTTCTGCTTTCTCTGGAGTTTTCCTTTTGTATCTTTAAATAACCTTGATGGTGTCCTCCACTGGAGTCTGAGACCTAGGTCCTGGATCTGTCACCAACTCCCTGTGTCGTAATGGGCAGTGTGCTTAACCTCTTGGTGACATAGTGACCTCATCTATAAAGGGAAGGTTTCGTATTGATTCATCTCCAAGTTCCTTCCAGTTCTAATAGCCAATGACTCTTAGTCATCTCTTTCCTTCCCCTTGTCACTAAAAGTAAGCATCCTTTCCTACATTCTCATCCCTTTTCAGGATACTCTCTGTCCCCTTCCACCCTACCCCCAGTCCCTTTTCACATCATCTGTTAGCATGAGATGCTTCCCTCTTGCTAAGTCATAGATGTCATTCAGCCACAGACTTGTGTTCCTACCTAAATGCTCTCCAGGAAAGCAACTCCTTATGTCTACTTAATTTCAAACATAGTTTTCAAAAGATACATTTAGTGGCAATGAAAATGGTCTGTACTTATAAGCCACACTTGGATATTATACCTCTACTGGCTCCAAATGAGAAGGGGAGGAGAATAAGAGATTTAGAACTGGATGAGAATTTGCAAGAACTGACATGTCACACTGAAAAGAACCTAGCTGTTTGTCCTGGTCCCAACCCTTTAAGCCAGGCTGGTGTGAGGCACTCAGCCCCTAGCCCACCGCCCCAGTGTCCCTGGACCTGCCTCCCCAAACAGGGAGCCACATATGACACCTGGGTTTGAAGGCAGCCACCTAGGACCTTTACCACAGCTCCCACACTTGCTTGTTTCCAGCCAGCTTTTATCCCAGTTCTTCTTGCTCCCAACTCAGAACTACTTACTTACCTACAAAAATCCAAGCTGAACCCTATCTCCATGGTGTTTACACATGCTCTCCCCAGCATCTGGCCCTTCCTTTTTCCCTAATAAATGTTGTCTTACTGTACCTTCTTACTTATCAGCATCCTAAGTGCCTTAAATAAAAATGTCCTGTACTTGGGGTGCCCGGGTGGCTCATTCAGTTAAGCGTCCAACTCTTGGTTTCAGCTCAGGTCATAATCTCACGGTTCATGAGATCAAGCCCCACATCAGGCTCTGCACTGGCAATGCAGAACATGTTTGGGATTCTATCTCCCTCTCTCTCTGCACCTCCCACACCCCCCCCCCGGCTCGCTCTCTCTGTCTCTCTCTCTCAAAATTAATTAATTAAAAAAATGTCCTGTACTTGTCTCAGGCCTGAAGCTTGAGACCATATGGCACATGAACTAAATTATCAATATGCCAAACAGCCAATTCGCTGAAGTCAAATAACCAAAAAGCCACTCCACCAAATAATACAGTAGGCCAAATACGAATTCTCTGCTAAATATTTTTGTTTACCAAAATACTTGATTGAGGTATTTGAACTGTTTGTAAAGTATGCTACAGTTATCTTAAAACCTGTGAAGATTTCTGCTTTTTTTAAGTTTAGTCTGCTTATGAATTTAGTTACTGATTATCATAAACTTTTATGAATATCAAATGTAGTCATAGGAAGACTAAATTATCTTTTGCCTTCTCTCTCAAAGGTGGGAAAAAATATGGTGCAAGCTCTTAAAGTACCCATTTCTTCCCAGACCAGAGGACTAGGAGGATATATTTTTAGATAACAACAATGATGGCATGTAGATGGGATTATGGGTGACTTTTAGTGTCACCTCCATATTTTTCTATATTTTCTTCAAGGAGTATATATCACCTCTATAATCAGAAAAAATTACAATAAATGTTAGTAAAAATTAATAAAGCCTATATACTGACTTCAAAGAATTCATATTCATGTAGAGGAATATGACACATATGTATTATATAGATACACTTTTGAGGAACTTTAGAATATGTGAAGAGTCCTACTTTGGGAAATGTGAGGGAAAGGCTTTGGGATGAGCTATTTGCTGAGGCTGTGCCCTCTGGCAGGTTTTTGAGAGAACATTTTGCAGATGTTGCAAGTAAAGCCTTAGTCCTCATCCCCCAACCCCTTGGCCCACAGGGAGGAAGGTTTGCTTGGGTAATCTGATTCTGATCTTTTGTGATACCATTTTTTATTACAGAAGAGACCCTGGAGGGCTTGGAGCACCACTGAGGATTAAGTTAAGGAAACTTCCTTGGAACTGCAAAGAGGTTCTGACATTCCTTCAAAGCCTAGAACCTCCAGCTCAAGCCTAACTTGGGAAAAAGAATATTTTTATTTTGAATTAACCCAATGAAGTTTAGGGGAAGAAATACACAGTTACTGCTTGGGTTACAAAATCATTCCCAGGAGTCTTGGTTTCAGATTCAAGGACAAAATGAGGCTGGGTACGAATTCATTAACTTTGTTTTGGATGGAATGTGAGTCTTTGGGGCTCCTCCGGACACGAAGGCAGGTCAGGTGAGGCCATGAGTGTGCTGATTAATGTGTTTCACCCACACTTCCTTGGCATGTGCCCACAGGAGGCTGAGGTCAGCATACATTCCCAAGCCAGTTAGCAGAAGCAAGGGAGCAGAAATCTTCCAATGCTCTCTCTCCCCAGTGAGAATCAAACCAGGAAGACTACTGTTACAATTAACTTGCAGACAGAACTCCAGTAGAATCAGAAAAGCTTGAAATGGGGAGGAAAACCAAAGCAAGGTTGAGTTTAGCCAGATCAGTATGAGAGTCTGCACTCTGGTGCTTCTGGTCTCTCCTTAAATACTTCCAAGGAGGGGTGAATTCATCCTTACATGTCAGGTATCCTGATAATGTTAGTGTAACCTATGACTGCGTTTGCCCTAGTCCATCTTAGTTTATACCTATTGTCATGACTTAAATATGAACACTGCCTCCTTTCATTTTCAAAAGTGTCCCAATTTAGACAAAATAGTTGATGGTCCCTTTGTGATAATAAATCACGCTCACAGCTAACATTTACTAAGAGCTGATCATGTGCCAGGCATTCATGAGCTTGGTGCTATTGACATTATCATTATCATTATCATCATCATCACTATTATCACCAAGCCAAATTTACATGCATCCTAAGAGGCAAAATCAAGATGCAAAAACAGGCATTTGTATTCAGATTCAGGGTACTAAGTAATTCCTCCTGCACCCCTAAAGTGTGCTACCTCTGGGCTTCCATTTCATGCACTCAGGAAAAAAAAGATCCCTATCTCTTTACAGATCTCCCACACCTTCCCACTGATTTTCTCATAAGTAATCAGTTGAAATGAGGAGACTGATATTCTGAGGGTCTTATTATATCCCAGGTATCATGTCACAAGAGGGCCACTATCTTTTCTACTTGACAGATCAAGATCTAGGCTTGGGGCACCTGGGTGGCTCCATCGGTTAAGTGTCTGATTCTTGATTTCAGCTCAGGTCATGATCTCATGGTCATGGGATCGAGCCCACATTGGTCTCTATGCTGACTGTGGAGTTTGCTTGAGTTTCTTCCCTCTCCATCAACCCCCCCCCCAGTCCCCCCCACACTTGCATGCACTCTCTCTTAAAAAATAAATAAATAAAAGAACTAGGATTTAAGAGCTCAACTAATTCATCCAAGATCATGGTGACAGCAGGTCATGGAGCTAAGATTCACACCTGAGTTGATCTGATTTCAATACCTGCCTTCCCATTAGACCATATTGCCTACCAAACTGCATTCAATTTCTGTAACCCTTTGCAAATCAGAAAAAGTGGAGTAGCAATTCTCCCTAAATGCTATCACTGTAAGACTGTTAACTGAGGTCAAGAAGGAAGCAACCTTTTCCACAAGTTGGTTAAATTGACTCCTATATCTAAACAGCCGTTCTCCCAGCTCAGGAAGACCTGTGACATCCATCTGCAAACACATGCCCCATTCGTGAGTGTTTATCTGAAATACTCCTGGACCACAGTATCTGAGCAACTTATAGTGTTTAGGCCTCATCCTTCCCTTGGCATGGACCTATTGCTCATTTACCAATTAAGGATAATAGTCAGATGTAAATAACTGGTATTCATTCATTCATTCATTCAGTGAATAGTGCATTAATGCTAACAGTAATAATTTAAAAGCATTTAATTTAAATACAGTTATCCACTCATCCAAATGATTATGCATGAAATTATTCATTCATTTACTGGACACTTACTGCATGTCAGACACTCTTCTAGAAACCGGGGCAACAGCTGTGAACAAAGAGGACAAAGCCCTGTTTTCATGGAGCTTATGTTTTCCTCCATGATATAATAACAGACAATGATAGTGACATGAAAGAAACCCTAAGGAATGTAGAGTGGTGGCAAGGGAGTGGGTGCAAATTTACATAGGAAAGCCAGAGAGGCCCTTTCTGAGCAGAGACCAGAATGAAGTATGGGCATGAGCCATGTAAAGAAATGCAGAAAATTGTTTCAGGCAGAGAGCAGAGCAACTGTTCTTACATAGTACTGCCAGATCCCTATGCTGAAAACTTTGCATGCATTATCTCATTTAATCCTCACAAAAGCCCTGAAGGGAATGTGCCATTATTTTTTCATTTTCTGCCAGCCGTCTGCACATTGAAGTGACTTGCTTACCTGCACACCACTTTTTTCTCTTTTTTTAAACATTTATTTATTTATTTTGAGAGAGAGAGAGCAGGGGAGGGGCAGAGAGAGGGGGGGAGAGAGAGAGAATCCCAAGAAGGCTCTGCACAGTCAGTCCAGAGCCAGATGTGGGGTCATGAGATCATGACCTGAGCTGAAATCAAGAGTCAGACACTTAAACAACTGAGCCCCTCAGGCACCCCAAGTGCACGCCATTTTTAAGTGAAGGAGCATGAGTTAAATCCAGGCCTCCTGGCTCCCAGACGACATCCCCACTGCAACTACTGAGCAGCTGATTGCCTCACCCAGCCTGCAACACTCCCCTGCACTTTTAACACAAGACTGAGAGAATGACTGATCCCTAAGAAACATCTGCAAAGCCTGTATCCTCCGTCTGATTCTGCGTCAGATTTTGGTCTTTGTAATGTTTTGACTACAGAAGAGACCCAAGAGGGTTTGCAGCACTAGCAATGAGCAAGTTAAGAATGTTCATGGGTCCATGAGGATGGGGGCTTTAAATCTTTGTCTCCTTCTAGAGGCTTTTGCTCCAGAGACCCTCCCTCAGCTCTGTTGCAGGGCCTGCGTCTCAGGCTCCTCCTCCAGACATGCAAGAACCTCTTCTACATGACATCCTTGTAAACCAAGCAAGTTTCCATCCCTCCACCCCATTATTTGTAGGGAATGGCTCTATTGTTTTTCTGTACATAAAGGCAACACACGCCCCTTTTAAAAACTGTTCAGAAATATACAAAACTAATAAAATCATCCTTCATCACAACATTGAGAGATAGTTAGTAAACATTCTGGTGTATATTCTTCCAGAGTTTTTCTTATGTATGCACATACATACAGTTGTTTTTTTCAACAACCATTTGGTCATTTATACATGCCTTTCGTTGCTTGCTTTTTTCTCATAAAAAATATCTTGAACATCTTTCCATGTTAATGTACATACTTCTACATCTTCTATTTTAAGGGCTACAAAGTATTCCACAGTAGCAAAAATCATGTAAGGCCTCCCGTATGTCAGACATGAAGGCTGTTTCTAGTTTTCCACAATTTTAAACGACACTTGAATGAGCATTGTATTATGTATATCTTCATGCCCTCTGATACTGAATTTTTTTAGAATAAATTAATAACAGTGGAATATTTGGGCACACATTTTAAGGTCCTTGATACAAATTGCCACATATCTGTGTAGAAATGTGGTAGCAACGAACAGTGCACTATACTGTGCACAATGGTATTCTTTGTATCCTCAGTAATGCCTCCCACTTTTAATCTTGTTCCTTTTGAAGTCTCTTTCAGCACAGGGAAAAGAAGACCACTGCCCCGAACTGGATGTCACCCACCTGCCCCCGTTAGAGGTTCCTCTGGTCCCAGCCTAAGCGGGGAGGACACAGAGGAGCATGACCCCTCAGGTCCCTTGTGGTCCTGGAGGCGGGGCCCCCACAGGTTTTGTCCAGAGGCTACAGGTAGAATGAGGAAAGGAGACATTGCCTTAAGTCTCAGCCTGGGAAGGTTGCCTCGCTCTCAGACTTTGTCCTTTCTCTCCTTCATGTATGCCCCCAGCAGCTCCTGCCCTCCCATTTATCAACCACATGTTGGAGACTCCCAGTTCAGGCCTCTCCTCTGAGCCCCAGACTCATGTCTTTAACCATCTCTAGATACTGACTGCACTCAGGTGACTCACAGACTTCTCAGACTCCACAGCTCCAACCACGCCACCATCTCCCCTTGCTCTCCCAGCCCACCCCCTCCACCAGCTCCTCCTCTACTGTGCCTCACCCAGGCAATGGCACCTCCACCCTCCCAGATGGGGAGGCCCCCAAACTGGGAGCCTTCTTTTGTACCACTCTCCTATTTTCTGTGCCCCACAGCCTTCCCATCAGTCAATCAGTCACAAAGCCCCATCAATTTAGTGTGTTAAATATCTTTATTATCCACCCCCTTTTCTCTTCCACTGCCAGTGTCCCAGTCTAAGATAAGTCTGTAATTATCTCTTTGTGGGGATTGATAGGATGGGAGAAAAAAGAGGAGGAAGGAACATTTCCTAAGGATCTATATGTGACTGATTCTGAGATTTTGTTAATAATACTCATTATGCACACGATAAGCCAATGGAGTAGCTAATGTCACCATTTTACAGAAAAGGAAACTGAGGCTTGGAGAGGTTAACCTGCCCGCTCTCAGACCAGAGTCAACATTCAGAGCCCTGTGTGTGATTCTTGTTCTACATTATGTAGTAAGAGTGAAGCTAGAGAACCAGTTGGGAGGCTCTTGCAATGGTCTGAGTGAGAGGGAACGTGCTCTACGGTAAGCTCCTACGGTAAGGCAAGGAGTGAGTATGAATCACTTTGTGTGTCTGGTAGGGTTTAGCGCAGGACCTGCCTCTGTCATTTGTGGAAGGCAGAAGAGTGTAGCAGCTAAGGGAATGGAACTGGATGGACTAGGGAGGCTAAGGGAATGAGTGTAGCAGCTAAGGGAATGGAAGATGTCCTGGCTCTGGGACCTTGAGCAAGTTATCTAGCCTCTCTGTAGTGGGCTAAGTGGTGGCCCCAAAAAAGATACATCCACATCCTAACCCCATAATCCATGAATGTGGATTCTTTGAACAGAGTCTTTGCAGATCTAATTAAGTAGAGGATCTCAAGATGAGGAGGTCATCCTGGATTACCCAGGTAAACCCTTAATCCAGTAACAAGTGTACTCATAAAAGAGCTCCAGAGGAGAGACACAGACAGGAAGGAGCATGCCACACGAAGGAAATGGAGTCATATAGGGACACATCAAGGAACAATGGCAGGCACCAGCAGCTGGAAGAGACAAGCTATGGAAATCTTCCATAGAGCCTCCAGAGAGAATATGGTCCTGTAGACAGCTTGATTTCAGGCCTCTGCCCTCCAGAACCAGGAGAGAATACATTTCTTTTCTGTTCTGCCACCGAGTTGGTGGTAATTTGTTATGGCAGCCGTGGCAAACGAATACACTCTCTAAACTCGTTGCTCTCATCTGTCAATGGGCATATGATCATACTTCATAGGGCTGTCATGAGAATTAAATAAATCAATACACATAAGGAAATTTAGAGCAGTAGCTGGCACATATTAAGTTCTCCTGAAGTAGTATTTATTATGACTAATAAATGATAATAATAAATTTATTATGACTAATGTTCATTAGCTGAGTGACCTTAGTTATCTTTGACCCTCTGGTTCCTTCAGCTGTTGAAGGTTAATAAAAATACTTATTCTGACCACCTCAAAGCTGGAGTTTGCTTCTTTCACTTAGAAATGGTCAAAGAATTTCTCCAATCCTCCTCTGTCCTATGGACTACTAATTTAGTTGTGAGCCTCACTGAAGACAAGTCACAGAGTGCCAAAGATGACGGTTGAAAAGTGCCTCGTGCCCTTGGCCTGATGAAAATGCGCTACCCTGGGCACTGGGCTGCTTGGAGAAGACAGCTCTTTCTCTTTCTCCTGATTGCCATGTAGTATGACTGGGGGCTGGTAAAGGGTGGATGCAGAGCCAGGTCATTTGTGATGAGGAGGACTTACACCCATCATCAGAGACAAAGGTGGATAATTAATGCACAAGCAATTCTTAAATCCCTCTCAGAAACTCTCTCTCCACTCCATCTCTTGCTAATGAAGTCAGAGAAAGGGTAAAAGCCTGTAATTACACTTGAAGTAATTAGAACTCTGCTTAATAGAAAGCTTAAGACAGTTAAGTCCAAACCAGTAGATCACCCATTGTTCCTGTCATTCTGAATCATTCTCCCCAGGGTGTTCCTTTTGTAAGCCTCCACTGGGGAAGCAAGGACTATACTGAATTCCCATAAAATGTATGCACACATGCATGTCACATGTCCTCTCCCCTGGATGGCTGACAAAGCTTCAGCATGTACCTTTCTTAGTTCGTACAACTTTACCCATTAATGAAAGTCTAAATCAGAATGGATTAATTTAAAAGGCCTTTCCTATAAATCTTTAAAATCTGATCATATCATACTAAAATTGTCTACATTCATGCTCAGTGCTTCTCAACTTTAATATGCATGCAAATCACCTGGGGATCTCGGTGAAATTCAGATTCTGATTCAGTAGGTCTGGGGTAGGTCCTGAGAGTCTGCATTTCTGACAAGTTCCCAGGTCATGCTGGTGCTGCTGGAGGGAGCCAGATAGGATAAAGAGGGGAGGACACACATTAGGAGCAAAGCAAAAGTTCTTCCCTGTCCCACAGGTGACCACTTTCCTCCTACACAGCAACTGTTGAAAGCTTCTAATCTTGAAAAATGAATAAAATTTGCCCATTGAGGGGAGAGGGTATGAGTCATCCTAAGCAGAGGGAATAGCCAAAGAGGAAGCACAGTTCTTGAAGTTTTTTAAAAAGTGTTCTTTAAAATATTTTTAAAGCTTCTCTTTATTGTTTTGTACATAGGAGAGGCCAAAGATCTCAGGAGTTACTCTGTGCTCAGACAACAATGTAGGTCCTTTAGGTCGGCAGTGGCAGCAAGGCAACCAGGAAGTGGAGGGACAGCACCAGGAGACAGTGCACAATGCAGACCTTGAGCAGGTCTGATTTCTACCAGGTGAAGTAATACTGCCCAGCAGTCTTGCTGAGGGAAGTGGTAAGGTAGGGATTTCCCCAGAATCAGCCATCACTGAGGCATCCTTTCCCGGAGTTTGAACCTGATCGTGGACTAACTTCATGTATTAGTTCCCCGTGTTTATAGTTACAAATTATCACAAACATGGTGGCTTAAAACAACACAAATTTATTTTCTCACAGCTCCAGGGGGCAGGAGTCTGCAGCCAAGGTGTCAGAAGGGCCGTGCTCTTTCTGAAGGTTATAGGGGAGAATCCATTCCTTGCCTCTTCCAACCTCTGGTCCCCGCCAGTTCCTTAGCTTGTGGCCACATCACTCCAAATGTCCAGTGCCTTCAAATCTCTCTCTGTTCCATCTGCATGGTTTCTTCTCTTCTGAGTGTGTGTTCTCATGCACCCCCCCTTCCCCCTGCCCACTGATTCTCCCTTGTAAGGACACTGGGATTGCATTTAGGGTCCACTCAAATAATCCAGGATAATCTCTCCATTTTAAGATCTTAACTTAATTAAAGCTGCAAAGACTTTTTGCCATATAAGGTAATATACAGAGGTGTTAGGGATTAAGGTATGAATATCTTTTGGGGGGTCATTTTTCTTTTTTTTTCTAATTATAATAAGGGTTTTTATTTCTGAAATTAAATCAAAGACATCTACACTTAATAGAAATACAAAAGTATGAATTGTCCTTATTACTCATTCAGACACTGCCGGAATACCCAGACATGTGCAGTAATCATTGAATTTAATTTTTAGAATATTTTACCAAGTTTAAACATCTTAAAACGTGGGTGTTTTAAATATTGTTTTGATACTTGTAGATATCCAGGAAGGAAGATAAAACATGGTTTACTTAAAATCTGTGGCTTCATTTATAACTGTTAAGATTTAGGTTTTTTTTCTAATATGAAATTTATTGTCAAATTGGTTTCCATACAACACCCAGTGCTCATCCCAACAGGTGCCCTCCTCAATGCCCATCACCCACCTTCCCCTCCCTCCCACCCCCCATCAACCCTCAGTTTCTTCTCAGTTTTTAAGAATCTCTTATGCTTTGGCTCCCTCCCTCTCTAACCTCTTTTTTTTCCTTCCCCTCTCTCATGGTCTTCTGTTAAGTTTCTCAGGATCCACCTAAGAGTGAAAACATATGGTATCTGTCTTTCTGTGTATGACTTATTTCACTTAACATAACACTCTCCAGTTCTATCCACGTTGCTACAAAGGGCCGTATTTCATTCTTTCTCATTGCCACATAGTACTCCATTGTGTATATAAACCACAATTTCTTTATCCATTCATCAGTTGATGGACATTTAGGCTCTTTTCACAATTTGGCTATTGTTGAGAGTGCTGCTATAAACATTGGGGTACAAGTGCCCCTATGCATCAGTACTCCTGTATCCCTTGGGTAAATTCCTAGCAGTGCTATTGCTGAGTCATAGGGTAGGTCTATTTTTAATTATTTGAGGAACCTCCACACTGTTTTCCAGAGTGGCTGCACCAGTTTGCATTCCCACCAACAGTGCAAGAGGGTTCCCGTTTCTCCACATCCTTGCCAGCATCTATAGTCTCCTGATTTGTTCATTTTAGCCACTCTGACTGGCGTGAGGTAATATCTGAGTGTGGTTTTGATTCATATTTCCCTGATGAGGAGCGACGTTGAGCATCTTTTCATGTGCCTGTTAGCCATCTGGATGTCTTCTTTTTTTTTAATATATTTTTTTAACGTCTTTTTATTTATTTTTGAGACAGAGAGAGACAGAGCATGAACGGGGTAGGGTCAGAGAGAGAGAGGGAGACACAGAATCAGAAGCAGGCTCCAGGCTCTGAGCTGTCAGCACAGAGCCTGACGCGGGGCTCGAACTCATGGACTGCGAGATCATGACCTGAGCTGAAGTCGGACGCTTAACCGACTGAGCCATCCAGGCGCTCCAGTGGATGTCTTCTTTAGAGAAGTGTCCATTCATGTTTTCTGCCCATTTCTTCACTGGATTATTTGTTTTTCAGGTGTGGAGTTTGGTGAGTTCTTTATAGATTTTGGATACTAGCCCTTTGTCTGATAGGTCATTTGCAAATATCTTTTCCCATTCTGTTGGTTGCCTTTTAGTTTTGTTGATTGTGTTCTTTGCAGTGCAGAAGCTTTTTATCTTCATGAAGTCCCAATAGCTCATTTTTGCTTTTAATTTCCTTGCCCTTGGGGATGTGTCAAGTAAGAAATTACTGTGGCTGAGGTCAGAGAGGTTTTTTTCCTGCTTTGTCCTCTAGGGCTTTGATGGTTTCCTGTCTCACATTCAGGTCTTTTATCCATTTTGAGTTTGTTTTTGGGAATGGTGTAAGAACGTGGTCTAGTTTCATCCTTCTGCTTGTTGCTGTCCAGTTCTCCCAGCACCATTTGTTAAAGAGACTCTCTTTTTTCCAATGGATATTCTTTCCTGCTTTGTCAAAGATGAGTTGGCCATACTTTTGTGGGTCTAGTTCTGGGGTTTCTATTCTATTCCATTGGTCTATGTGTCTGTTTTTGTGCCAATACCATGCTGTCTTGATGATTACAGCTTTGTAGTAGAGGCTAAAGTCTGGTATTGTGATGCCTCCTGCTTTGGTCTTCTTCTTCAAAATTACTTTGGCTATTCGGGGCCTTTTGTGGTCCATACAAATTTTAGGATTGCTTGTTCTAGCTTCGAGAAGAATGCTGGTGCTCTTTTGATTGGGATTGCATTGAATGTGTAGATAGCTTTGGGTAGTATTGACATTTTAACAATATTTATTCTTCCAATCCATGAGCATGGAATGTTTTTCCATTTCTTTGTATCTTCTTCAATTTCCTTCGTAAGCTTTCTATACTTTTCAGCATACAGATCTTTTACATCTTTGATTAGGTTTATTCCTAGGTATTTTATGGTTCTTGGTGCAATTGTGAATGGGATCAGTTTCTTTATTTGTCTTTCTGTTGCTTCATTATTAGTGTATAAAAATGCAACTGATTTCTGTACATTGATTTTGTATCCTGCAACTTTGCTGAATTCATGTATCAGTTCTAGCATGGGGGGTCATTTTTCAACCCACCACAGCCAACAATGCTAAAGCACCTAGGGTCTGAGTGCAATGCCACCAAAAGCCTAGTCTCTGGGGATCAGTTAAAGATCTTCTTTATGTCTTCATACTCACCCTGCTCCTCATACTCACTTATACCCTTTTTACCTACAGTTCCTCAACTCAGAGCATCATCCCTCCCCTCTTTGACTATTCAGTTCTCTTCCAGAAGCCTCAGGTCAGGAGTAGTTTCTTCGGAAATGCCCTACCTGACCTCCTGGACCAGGCCAGTCTTCCTTCGTGGCATGGCATTGCTTCTCCTTGCAGAGCTGGCATTTGACCTGTGTGTTGTGTGGGAGGACAGTGCCCCTTCCTGCTCGTGTCTTCACTGTATTTTCAATACCCAGCACATAATATCCAATACATATTTATTCGATGAAGGAATGAATCCTGGCTTCAACTCTTATAGGCTGTATGTATCAGCTTGTTAGGGCTGCCATAACTGAATACCACAGTCTGATGGCTCAAACAACACAAATCTATTGTATCATAGCTCTGGAGGCTGAAATTCCAAGATCAACATGACAGCAGTGTTGGTTTGTGGTGAGGCCCATCTTGCTGACTTGCAGGCAGCTGTACTCACTATGTGCACATAGCCTTTCTTCCGTTACATATGCAGAGGGAGAGAACTCTCTGATGTATCTTCCTCTTCTTATAAGGAGGCCAATGCTGTCGGATTAGGGTTCCGCCCTCGTTTCACCTTAATTATCTCTTTTAAAGTCCCTACCTCCAAATACAGGCACTTTGTAGCCTAGAGCTTGAACATACGAATTTTTGGAGGACACAATTTAGTCCATAATGTTATGTGACCTTAGATAAACTCCATAATTTCTCTAAGCCCTGCTTCTCTAGTTCCAGTTGCTTAGGGAAAAGAGAGAGTATTGATAATTAAACAACAACAAATGAGATAAGATGTGTGAAGCACTCAACACACTATCTGGCACAGAGTAAAAGTTTTGTTTGTTTTCCCAGAAGCAGATAAGGACTGGAGAGTATGTAGATTATTGGAGGAGGTGAAGGAAAAACCAAAAGGGGAGTGGATAAGTGAGACAGGAAAGGGAAATAACCAATAAAGTAAAGGGTGTGTTGTCTGACAAATCACCACTGGAAAAACTAGAGCTTCTTCCCACCAGGGAAACTTGGATGCCTGTGTAGAAAAAACACTGCAGAGTTACCCCCATCCCTGGGGCAAAAGAACTGGGGGATTTCTGTACCAAAGCCCTTCAGTCATTGGTTGACGTCACCGCCAAGGATGGTAATCCTCCCTGCTTTCAGCCTGCTGCACCTGTAGACAACAGGCATGGATACCAGAGAAAGCCCTGAGGCAATGAGATGCCCATGCCAGCTGTTGGAAGCCCCATTAGCCCTGCCATAGTAAAGCCTGAGGGGCTCTGGGCATGTCTTCCTCTCTCCGTCTCAGTGTGCCATCAGGAAACCTTGCCTGTTCTCTGGAGTGGTGGTGGTAGTCATTGCTAGTTTGCAGAACTAGAGATGCTCCTTGACAAAAAATTCTGGAGCCAAACAAATGTAAGGAAGGCTTCTTACATGGTTGTACTTAGGGAGATGCACATCCAAAGCTCGGTTGATGTCCTACAGTTGAACTATCAAGCTTTATTTGATCCTGTGATTTCCAGACTTATTTCCACAGTTTTTTCATACAGTTTGTACTTACCTTTTAAGAAATAAAAGTTCTCTAATACATGATTTGGGGGTAATTGATTCTGATTCATACTAGAGAGGTCAATATTTGCCAAAGAAGTTTCTTATCAGTTCACCACTACAGCCTTAGAACAGTGCCTGGCACAGAGAAGTTGTTCAATAAGTGTGTTTTGTTACAACGGAGTCTTCAAGCAATTTCAAAAAAGAATCTGAAGATATTTTCAATAAAAGCAATCTCATAAAAAACGACTGTCTAGTCCCCAGAATGACTGTTTTGAAGGACTTTGAAAGAAATTTCAGCTGAATGTACACTTGCTGAAATATTGAACAAAGCATTTTTTATTTTCCTGGTTTGTTCCCATTCATCCAAATGAAACAGGGGACTCTCCTGAAAAATGAGAACCCATGGTGTTAGCATATTGTCCATTTCACAGGGAAATAAGTGTTTCCTCCCCTGATCCATCTGTAAATGCATATCATGCATGGCACTGATGTCCCTCTGGTCCAACATTTTCTAAAAAGAGTGTCTCAACTTCTGTTTCCTCCCCATACACTTCGCCATTTTGTTGAATGGTAAAGATTGCAGTTATGACCCCATTGTAGAGTAAAAAATAATCAAATTAGAGGGCTTCTGCCTTTAGGTCTAAAATTAACTGCCTTTTATAGGCAGCATATAGATGAGTCTTGGTTTTTTTATCCATTCTGTAACACTATGTCTTTTGGTTGGTTATTCCATTTACATTCAAAGTAATCATTGATAAATATGTACTTATTGCCCATTTTATTACTTGTTTTGTGATCATTTCTGAAGATTTACTCCAATCCTTTCTTGTCTTTCTCTTTTTCATGTTTTGCTGATTTTCTTTAGTGATATATTTGGATTTCTTTCTCTTTATTCTTTGTGTATTTATTGGTGGTTTTTGATACATGCTTGCCATTATGCTTGTATATAAGCTCTTCTGCAAATAGCAGTTAATATTAAGTTGATGGTCATTTAAGTTTCAACCCATTCTTTCTCCTCTCCTTTCCACATTTTAGATACATATTATATTTTATATACTTTTTTGTGAGTTGCTTGACTGATTTTTTTACAGAAATATTCCTGTTTACAGCTCTTGTGTTTCCTACCTTTGTATGGTCACTTATGTTCTCTACTTTCCACTCAAAGAATCCCCTTTAGGGGTGCCTGAGTGGCTCAGTCAGTTAAGTGACTGACTCTTGGTTTCAGCTGACAGTGCAGAGACTGGCTGAGATTCTCTCTCTCCTCCTCCTCCTCCTCTCTGCCCCTCCCCAATTTGCACTATCTCTGTCTCTCTCAAAATAAATAAATAAACTTAAAAAAAAAAAAGAGTCCTCTTTAATGTTTCTTGCAGGGCTGGTTTAGTGGTCACAAATTCTGTTAGTTTTTGTTTTTCTGGGAAACTCTTTATCTCTCCTTCTATTCTGAATGATAGCCTTGCTGGATAGAGTATCCTTGGCTGCAGATCTTTCCCCTTCAGCACTTTGAATATGTCGTGCCACTTTCTTCTGGCCTGCCAAATTTCTACTGGAAAATCCTGCTAGCCTTATGGGTTTTCCTTTATAAGTTACTGATTTCTTTTGTCTTGTTGCTTTTACATTTTTTTCTTTATCACTGTACTTTTCAAATTTAATTACAATATGTATTGGTGTGGGTCTGCTTTTGTTTATTTTTATGGGAGTTCTTTGTGCCTCCTGGATCTGGATATCTGTTTCCTTCTACAGATTAAGGAAGTTTTCAGCTATTGTTTCTTTAAATAAATTTTCTGCCGCCTTTTCACTCTCTTCTTCTTTTGAGACTTCTAGAATATGAATGTTATTATGTTTGATGGAGTCACTGAGTTCTCTAAGTCTATTCTTGTTGTTGTTTTTTTTTTAATAATTCTTTTCTCTCTTTTGTTCAGCCTGATTACTTTCCATTACTCTCTCTTCTAGGTCACTAATTCATTCCTCTGCTTGTTTAATCCTACTATTCATTACATCAAGCATGTTTCTCATTTCATTTATTGAGGCTTTTATCTCTGCTGTGTTATTCTTTATCTCTGCATTAAGGGCCTCACTCATGTCTTCCAGTCTTTTCTCAAGTCCAGTGAATATTCCTTGTGATCATTGCTTTAAATTCTCTATCAAGCATTTTACTTAAATTAGAGGACTTCTACCAAGTGCATCCTCTTGCCAGGCAGAGCTGGCTGTTTGTTGGCCTTAGATGTCCTCTGACAAGACTTAAGGCCTTTCTAAGCCTGATGCAGTTGCTTCAGGAAACCTACATGAAAAGTGAGATTTGCAATGAATAGGGTTTTTTTCTATAGAACACTGACCCAGCTGGACATCCCTACCACTTTTGCCCAACAGTCCTAAGAATGGCAACATCATTGTTTGTTGATCATTATTACAATGAAAGGTTTGAATCCCTAATTATTACTCATTCTTTGGAGCTGAGATAGAGGCCTGGGGGCTGTAAAATTAAGTTTGTTTCATTGCTTGTTTGATTAGCCATTTGTATACCCAAATGCCCACTTATTAAGAAGGAATATTTCTGAGGATACTGCTTATCTTCCTAGTACTTGCAAAAGGTAAGAGCTGTAACATAGTAGCATTTTCTTTACACCCAACAAATGAGAATGTTGGCATTTCTAGAAAAGAGTGAGGGAAGAGAATGTGACCATCCAAGTTCTTGTAAGTTAAGTCTCCCTTGGTCTCACTTGAGGAATGAAAATGTGGATCTTGGAAGACAGAATTTGTAAAGACAGTGTGCCCATACCCATACCCGGTAACCCAATGAGTGTGTTATTACAGTGCTGAAGGGGTGGTGGGGTCACTTTGAGCCATAGGGGTAGGACACCAATGTGGATGAAACAATGAGAATGGAGTATTTCTTTTTATTTATTTATTTATTTTATTTATTTTTGAGAGAGAGAGAGAGACAGAGTGTGAGCCAGGGGAGGGGCAGAGAGAGGGAGACACAGAATCCGAAGCAGACCCCAGGCTCTGAGCAGTCAGCACAGAGCCCGACGCAGGGCTCAAACCCACGAACTGTGAGATCATGACCTGAGCTGAAGTCTGATGCTCAACTGGCCAAGCCACCCAGGCGCACCTGGACAGAAGTATTTCTGAGGCCAAATTTATTTAGTAAAAGATATGTTGCCTTTCTTTAGTCAGATGTTGGCCTGGCTGCTACTTACCAGTGACCCTTGTTTTGTAAATTATTCGTGTGTTTCCACTATTCCTCCTTGCTGAAAACCCCCTGGAGAGAAACTATAAAGTCTTTCTAATGTCCCTTTGCTGTTTGTTTCCCTGTGTTTCCTCTGTGTTTTGGTTCATCTCAAGTTCAAGAATGATGTCTACATTTTTCTAGGAAATTGTAGCTTTTCTCAAACAAGTGATAAGCTGTGAATGACAGAGGGAGAGGAGATAATTTTGGCTATGAACCACTGGAACCTTCTTAATGAGTAGAGTGAAAAAGATGAGGAATTTAGATTTAGAAGTAACTATAAGAAGGAATGCTAATTCTATATCATCTGAAATTTTTTTCACATCATTTTATTGATAGCCAGCTGTGAATTAAAAAAAAACAACAACCTATGTTCTTAATCATTATGCTACACCCCCCTTAACCAAGGCCAGTGTCTTCAGATTACTTCATTCTTAAGGTTTAAGTTGGTTATTTCTTTTTTTTTAATGTGTATTTATTTTTGAGACACACAGAGAGAGAGAGAAAGAGAGAGAGAGAAAGCACAAGGCGGGGAGGGGCAGAGAGAGAGAGAGGGAGACACAGAATCTGAAGCAGGCTCCAGGCTCTGAGCTGTCAGCACAGAGCCTGATGCGGGGCTTGAACTCACAAACCGCGAGATCATGACCTGAGTGGAAGTCAGACGCTTAACCACCTGAGCCACCCAGGTGCCCCTAACTTGATTATTTCTTTACAATCTTCTTCATGTTTACATATTGAGGGTTAAGTTCACAAATACGAGATCAAGGGCTTAAAAGCAAACACATAAAGTGAAAATCCAGGAGTGAAAATTTTCTGAACCTGTTTCATGAATTTACTTACCAGCTACGGCTTGACATCAGTTTCTGAAGTCAGAGCCATGTTCAAATCCCTGCCACACTAACTCTAAGGACTGTGTCCTTGGAAAAGTTACTTAAACTCTCTGTGTCCTATTTTCCTCATGTAGAAAAGGAAACTAACAATCCCAAATTTGTAATCATATAAAATTAGCAATAAAGTGACCACTAAAACAGAAACCTTAATCAATTTCTCATTTCCTGAAGATTCTATTCTATCTCTCTGCCTCACTTTATCACCAAATTTACTGAAAGATTTGTGTTCATATGTTTGCCCCATTTCCTTCCCTCTTCATCTCTTCTTCAACCTACTTCAATCTATTTTCTGCTCCAAACCTGAACACAATGAAGGGTAAGTAAATATTTGGGGAATGTGTTCTCCTTAAAATGGGAGCTCCCATTGCGGTCATCATCATCACCATCATCATCATCATCACCATCAAGCACCAGATGGTTTCTTAAAGAAATACTCTTTCCTCTTCAAATCATAGTCAGTTGAGAATCAGGATATTTTTATTTATTTATTTATTTATTTATTTATTTTGAGAGAGAGAGAGAGATTGAGCAAGGGAGGGTAGAGAGAGAGGGAGAGAAAGAATCCCAAGCAGGCTCCACACTGTCAGCACAGAGACCAATGTGGGGCTCAAATCCACGAACCATGAGATCATGACCTGAGCCAAAGTCAAGAGTTGGACACTTAACTGACTGAACCACCCAGGAGCCCCAAGAATCAGGATCTTTAAATCTGCTTGGCTTAGGAAAGTTCTATGAATTTTTTTTTATTTAACACAAGCACACTCAGTATTTTCATTGCTCTAAGACAGAGACAAAAATATCTAAGGATGTCAGAGAATGGGTTTGTCTCCTTGCTTTTTATAGTGATCTCCTTTCTTATTCTGTAAATAATGTGTATATGTATGTTGTTCCCTGTTGCTACATAAAAAATTATCCTAAAACTTGACAGCTGAAACAAGCATTAATCTCACAGAATCAGGGAAGAGTGTGGCTGTGTCCTCTGGATCAGGGTCTCTCACAAGGCTGCTGTCAAGGTGCAGGTATCTCAAGGCTCAACTTAGGGGAGGACCTGCTTCAAGCTCATCATGGGCCTCTTGGCAGACTTCTGGTTCTTACTGGCTGTTGACTGGAAACATCAATTCCTTGCTACATGGGCTGTTCTGTAGGGCTACTCACAACATAGTAACTTGCTCCCCCCAGGGCCAGGGCTCTGAGAAGAATAAGAGATGATGATCAAGAAGGAAGTGACATTCATTTTGTAACCTAATCTCAGAAGGGATACTCCATCACTTTTGTGGTATTCTATTCATTAGAAGCAAGTTATTAGATCTATCCCACGCTCAAAGAGAGAGAGTTGCACAATGGCATGAATAGGACTGTTGGGAGCCGTCTTAGGTAGAGCTGCTTACCACAAAGTATGACTTTGTTCTCCCTTAGCAAAAGCACAGCTTTCATTTGATTCTTTTAAACCTCTTCTCTTTTGGGAATCATGGGTTCCATATCCATCAGGTCTTCAATGCCTTGCCATACTTTTTTTTTTTTTTTTCAAAAAAAGGAAGTAAGAGGGGGATGTGACACGTTCTGCTAAAAATAGCTCCCAATATAATGGCAACTTTGGTTGTCATCACATGTTGTGCATTGATACTGAATTACGAAGAGGACTCCAATGACTCCTAGTGGTTTTCTGAGCATCAGTTTCCTAATGACTGACTTTATAGCTTCCTAAAGAATGTATTAAAAACAGAACTCTAGAGATTATAGATACAGAAGATGTATATTTAGACCTTGAGTTTCTTTTCCTCCCTGTAGCCCATCACCCACTTTGCGCAGAGGTTTTAGTGCTAGTTTGAGATCATTCTGAAACTTTATCTGCTTTATCATAAAATGCATATCCAACATTTTCTATCTAATTTGGTGGTAAACGTTTCAGAAACAATTAAGTCACCTCTGAATTAACTGAATCATCTGTAATTTCTTATGCCCTCACTCTCTTACATCACATGCCATAAGAAGAAAGAAAGAAGAACCTGTATTTAGGAGAGGCTTATGGAAAAATCTTAGAAAATAAACAGATACAGTGTTATAATTTCAAGTAGAGTTGTGAATGCAGAATTTTGTAAAGGAAAAACTAAAAAGTAGACAAACATTCATATAAATAATATCTTCACCTTTTGTTTTCTTTTGTGCAGATTGTTTCCCAGAGAAAACTGTCTAAATCCTTGTTGAAGCATGGGAACACAGCAGGGAAATCCTCCATCACGGTAAGCCCTCCCTTAGCAGCTCTCTGTCTTGGTGCTTAGACGGCGCTTGCTGGTCCAAACCTGCAGTGAGAAGCAGACTCTCTGCCCATTGGGGTTGATGCCACAACTGCCCAGCTGTCCAAGTCACCCCCATCCTTCTTGTTCCTTTTTTCTTAGTTATCCTTCTTGCCCATATAATTTTGACCCTTCCACCCCTAGGAAAAAGGAATAGAATAAGGATTTGAAAGTGAGGTCATTCACTTTTATTAAGCACTTCTGCAGTTAATATATAGGTTTTAGTGGAGGACAAAAATGGAGTTGTCAATGACATTAAGAATATAGAATTGTCTGGGGTTTTCAAATGATCAAACTACCTATCCCTGCTTCTCATTTTTTTGAGAATTAAAAATCTGCTCTGATAATGGTTAGTCCAAGGTTAGATTTGTTGCCTAAGGACCAGAGAACCCAGCATTTAGCCCTCCTCTTTAATGTAATAGTTTGGATTTATGTTATCGTTTTTAGTGGCCATTAACCACATGTGATTATTTAAACTTAAATAAAACTATTCAAAATTAAATAAAAGAAAATATCCATACCTTACACTAACCATGTATCAAGTGTTCATATATATCATAGCCAATATTTACATGTGGCTATGAATCTGGGGAGGGAAACAGAGATTCAGGAGGCACGGAGATCCCCCAACAAACTCAAGCCAAGGAGGTCCACACCAAGACACATAGTAATTAAAATGGAAAAAAATAGGGATAAAGAAAGAATTTTAAAGGTTCCAAGAAAAGACAGTTACATATGAAAGAAACACCATAAGGCTATCAGCTGATTTTTCAGCAGAAACGTTGTAGACCAGAAGGGAGTAGCATAATATATTCAAAGTGCTGAAAGGGAAAATTTTGCAGCCAGGAATACTCTATCTAGCAAGGCTACCATTCAGAATAGGAGAGATAAAGAGTTTCCCAGACAAATAAAAATTAAAAGAATTCATGACCACTAAACCAGCCTTACAAGAAATGTTAAGGGGGATTCTGTGAGTGCAAAATAAAACCCATAAGTAAGAGTAAGAAAAATAGCACAAAAGCCGAAAAATTAAGTGTGTCTGTAAAAATCAGTCAAGAGAAGCACAAGATAAAAGGATATAAAATGTGGTACCAAATATCTGAAATGTGGAGGGGAAAAGAATGAATAATGAGTTCAAAATTAAGGGACCATTAGCGTGATATAGACTGCTATACGCCGAAGATGTTATATATAAACTGAATGGTAACCACAAATCAAAAAACAGTAATAGATATGCAAAAAAATAAAAAGTAAGGAATCCAAGTATTTTACTAGAGAAAACTAATCATGAGATAAAGAACAAGAGAATAAAGGAATAGAGAGGAACTATAAAAACAACCACAAAAAAAGTAACAAAATGGCAATAATTACTTTGAATGTAGATGTACCAAATACTCCAATCAAAAGACATAGAGTGACAGAATAGATTTAAAAAAAGAGAGAGAGAGACCCATCTATATTCTGCCTACAAGAGATTTATTTCATACCTAAAGACACATACAGATTCAAAGTGAAAGGATGGAGAAACATTTATCATGTAAGTGGAAGTAAAATGAAAGCCAGGGTAGCAATACTTATATTGGAAAAAATAGATTTTAAAATAAAGGCTATAACAAGGGACAAAAAAGGACACTTTAGAGTCATAAACAGTACAATCCAACAATCATGTCCACTCTCACCAGTTATTTAACATAGCACTGGAAGTCCTAGCCACACCAGTCAGACAAGAGGAATGAATAAAAGGCATCCAAATTGGTAAGGAAGAAGTAAAACTTCTACTATTTGCAGATGACGTGATACTCTATAAAGAAAACCCTAAACACTCCACCAAAAAGCTACTAGAACTGATCAATGAATTGAGTAAGATTGCAGGATACAAAATTAATGTACAGAAATCCATGGCAGTTTTATATACAGAAATAAAACAACAGAAAGAGAAATTAAGAAAGCAATCCTATTTAGTATTGCACCAAAGATAACCAAATACCTAGGAATAAACTTAGCTAAGGAGGTGAAAGACCTGTACTCTGAAAACTATGAAATATTGATGAAAGAAATTGAACATGACACAAACGAGTGGAAAGATACTCCAATGTCATGAATCAGAAGAATAAATATTGTTAAAATATCTATACTACCTAAAGCAATCAGCACATTCAATGCAATCCCATCAAAATACCAACATTTTTCACAGAACTAGAATAAACAATCCTAAAATTCCTATGGAACCATGGAAGACCCCAAATAGCCAAAAAAATCTTGAAAAAGAAAGACAAAGGTGGAGGTGTCACAATTCCAGATTTCAAGTTATACTACAAAGCTTTAGTAATCAGAACAGTATGGTATTGGCATAAAAATAGTCACATAGAGCAATGCAATAGAATAGAAAGACCAGAAATATACCCACGTTTATATGGTCAATTAATCTTTGACAAAGGAAGAAAGCATATGCAATGAGAAAAAAGATGGCCTCTTAGACAAATGGTGTTGGGGAAATTGGATGGCTACACACAAAAGAATGAAACTGGACCACTGGCTTACACCATACAGAAAAATAAATTCAAAACAGATTAAGGACCTAAATGTAAGACCTAAAACTAATAATCCTAAAAGAGAATAGGCAGTAATTTATCCAACATTGGACATAGCAACTTTTTTCTAGATATTTCTCCTGAGTCAAGGGAAACAAAAGCAAAAATAAACGAGACTACATCAAAATAAAATGCTTCTACACAGCAAAGGAAATAATCAACAAAACTAAAAGACATTCTAATGAATGGGAGAAGATATTTGCAAATGACATCTCTGATAAACGGTTAGTATCCAAAATATATAAAGAACTTATACAACTCAACACCCTAAAAACAAATAATCCAATTAAAAATAGGCAGAGTACATGAACAAACAGTTCTCCAGAGAGGACATACAAATGACCAACAGACACATGAAAAGATGCCCAATGTCACTCATCATCAGGGAAATGCAAATCAAAACTACAATGAGATATCACCTCATACATGTCAGAATGGCTAAAATCAAAAACACAAGAAACAAGTGTTAGGATGTGGAGAGAAGCCTCATGCATTGTTGGTGGGAATGCAAGCTTGTGTAGCCACTGTAGAAGAGTATAGGGGTTCCTCAAAAAGTTAAAAATGGAACTACTGGGGCGCCTGGGTGGCGCAGTCGGTTTAGCGTCCGACTTCAGCCAGGTCACGATCTCGCGGTCCGTGAGTTCGAGCCCCGCGTCAGGCTCTGGGCTGATGGCTCAGAGCCTGGAGCCTGTTTCCGATTCTGTGTCTCCCTCTCTCTCTGCCCCTCCCCCGTTCATGCTCTGTCTCTCTCTGTCCCGAAAATAAATAAACGTTGAAAAAAAAATTAAAAAAAATTAAAAATAAAAAAAAATGGAACTACCCTATGATCCAGTAATTGCACTACTGGGTATTTACCCAAAGAATACAAAAACACTAATTTGAAGGGATACAAGCATCCCTATGTTTATTGCTGCATTATTTACAATAGCCAAGATATGGAAACAGCTAAAGTATTCATCCATAGATGAATGGATAAAGAAGATGTGGTATCTATATATACAATGGAATATTATTCAGCCATAAAAAGAATGAAATCTTGCCATTGGCAAGAACATGGATGGAGCTAGAGAGTATAATGTTGAATGAAATAAGCCAATCAGAGAAAGGTAAATACCATATGATCTTACTTATATATGGACTTTAAGAAACAAAACAAGCAAAGGAAAAGATTTTTTTTTAAAGGAGAGAGAGACAAAATAAGAAATAGATTCTTAACTATAGAGAACTGATGGTTACCAGAGGGGAGGGGGTGTGGGGATGGGTGAAATAGGTGAGGGGGATTAAAGAGCAGTTATCATGATGAACACCAAGTAATATATAGAACTGTTGTATCATTGTACTATACACCTGCAAGTAATATAACATGTTATGTGAAACAGCTGTAATTTTTAAAAAATTAATAAAAAAATAATTACGCATGGCTATCAGTTACTGTATTGGACAGTGCAGATTACAGAACATTTCTGTCATCACATAGTGTTCAATTGGGCAATACTGGAAGTATTTCTAAATAAAACCTTACATTTTCAAAGTACTCTAGTATTTGAAACTTTGGCATCTTGTTTTAGAGCCCTTGAGAAAGGTAGAGAAAGTGTTCTCATCATTTAGTTGTGGGGACAAAAGAAAAAGAAAAGGTAGAATGACTTACCAGGAGAATCTGAATTGCTAGGGAGGTAAATTGCCAGGAGGCAAACCTCCTGAGTTCCTTTGAACATTCCTTTTTAACTTGAAAGTGACTGATTCCCTTTTCAAAAATTTTAAGCCATTTTTTAAGGGAAAAATTCAAAAGGATTCCCTGTGATTTAAGTTATGACCATTCTCACAAGCACTTACCTGAGTTTGTTGCTTGAATATTTTAAATGATACATTCATGTCAAAGTTTTTTTTTTTTTAACTTCTTGGTTCAATTCCATACAAATGATTCAAAGGGTCTTTGAAGACCCCATTGTTGCTCTAAAAAGCCATGAATCCAAAGGCTCACTTGCAAAGCCCACAGTCCCAGAGAAGTTTTGGGATATTAAATCCAGGTATGAGATTTACCTTTGTTCTTTCCCAGGAGAACAACCCCTCATCTTGCCATCTTTACTTTAAGACATCTTAGAGATCTTTTTCCTTCACTCATCTCAAAAATATTTAATCTCCTTCTTAATTTTAAATATTTAAATACTTCTCTTAATCTGGGATCCTTGGAGTAGAACAATGACTTCAACAGCTTCTGGAAAACACTTGAAAATATGTGAAAATTTTTTCCTTTAGGTGATTGCTGAAGAATTATCTGGCAATGATGACTACGTTGAACTTGCATTCAATGCACGGAAATTGGATGACAAGGTAAAGTGCTGGGTGTTAACCTAACTGAAGAAAGTAATAAGGCTAACATACAAAGTTTAATCAGATTTTCCCCTGAAGCTGTTTTCTCCCTTTCCCACATTATTAGACAGATCAAAGATTTCACAGAGGTCTGCAAAGTAAGACTTTCCCCAAATTTTAGAAGCAGTTCATGAGAAGTGGGAGGGACTATAATTAAAAGAAGACAATTTTGTTACACCTAGGCTTCATTTGTTCCCAAATGTCACAGGTCAATGTGCACAGATAAATACGGTTTAAGCCCATTGTTAGGGACATTTCATAAGAAAAAAGAAGACATGAAAGGGAGGAAAAGTGACTTTCGTTAAGCACCTATGTTTTCCAGGAACAGTGTTAAGAGCTTTTTTTTTTTTAAGTTTATTTATTTTGAGACAGAGAGAGAGTGCATGTGAGGGGTGGGGAGGGGCAGAGAGAGGGGGACTGAAAAAATCCCAAGCAGTCTCCATGCTGTCAGCACAGAGACCAACTTGGGGCTCCATCTCACAAACCGAGAGATCATGATCTGAGCTGAAATCAAGAGTCAGATGCTTAACCAACTGAGCCACCTAGGCACCCCTAGAGCTTTTCATGCGTTATCACATTTGATCATTCTTACAGCTCCCATGTAACAGGCATTATTAACTTTTGCTTTGCAGATGAGGAAACAGATTCAAAGATGAAATAACTTAAGGTCATTCCATGTGTTAGTCCAGATAATCCAAGAAACAGACACCAAGACAGGCTTAAATACCCAAGGATTTTATTAGGAAAATGCTTGTGTAGGGAACATAGGGAGGAAGTTTGCAGACCGCAATGCAAGTCTTACCATAACTAAAGGAGAGAGGGAGAGAGGGAGAGAAGAGCAGGTGGCAGTGTCCTAGAATGCCATTCAGTCTAAGGAAGGGTCAGCGAAGCCATCAGGGAGTCCTGGGGCCAATATTGACCAGCAGAAAAGTTTCATGTCTCCCATGCCTGCCTTAATATCCCCTACACATGCAGGCACTGGCTGGGAGCAGCCCATGGGAAGCCTGGCCTTGGTGCAAGTGCAGAGATGTATTTCAGGGCACAGTGGCTGGGGCCCTTGGTCAGTTACATTCCCTGTAGTGGGAGGTCTGTAAAGCAGCTTTCTTGGCCAACATATCCTGCTAGTAAATTGTAAAACTGAGGATTCATTTCCATGTCGGTTACATGGGAGTCTGACTCCCGTCTGTGTTCTTTCTATTGTATCTCACAATTTTTACCCAACCATAAGCCATGTTAGTCTTGTATATACAGAAAAAGTTCCTTAGTTTCCACCCATCAAAAAGGGTGGGGGGGTGTCCTTTCCAACCTCACCATATTTTTCTGATCTCCCTCCAACCATATCTTTAAGTCAAAAAAACACATCACATTAATAAATATATGCACAAAGGATTCCATTTTCCTAGAGCACAACTAGAGAACAGGGGATTTTTAGAGGTGGCACCACTTTTTCAAACACTTGCTTATAGGCATTAGGCTGAAAAAGGTAAACCAATGTCTCAAGCAATTCCTTAAAGTCTTAGGCAGCTTATATCCTGGCGTATCTCATTCACTTTCACCTATGAATAGTACTCAGCCCATTTATACACCCATTAGCTCATTCTTGTATTTGTTCATTCTCCACTCATCATTCATTCACAAATCTTTGCTGCATGCTTGTTATGCATTAGATGGTGGGAAAAGACATTCTTTAAACCATTCTCATACCCACAACCTAGAATTCACTGTCTAACTAAGTGAAACATAAATTTAAACAACAAATGGTATAAATAATACTATAGCCATGACGGGATGTGATAGGTGATGTATAATCAGAGTGTCTGGAGAAGGTTAATTCATTCTGCCTAGGGACATCAGAAAAGACTCTATACTTATGAATGGATGATATTTGGATGTCTTTAGTGTCCTGAGTAGATTGTGTGAAACTTTCGAGAACTGCTACTTTCTGCCATTAGCATGAACTGGGTGCTGGAAACTGCAGTGTGCATTGATGTCACTTGGACGTAAGCTTTTAATCTTCAGTTCCTAATGGCTATTATGCTCTTTCCTTTCCCATCATCTCCCCAGGTTTTGGAATAATTCACCAAATTTCTTTGTAGTATCTTTCCTGATGCCATTATAAGCCACTGGGTCAGTGTGTAGCAGTTTTAAGCTGCTCAGTTAATGGCTTATAATGGCTTCTTTCTACTTAATAGTCTCTTAAGCACCTCTAGTCCACTTTCTAACTGACTTATGTTATAGTGCAAGAGGACTTGGGGGTTTGTTAGTGGGCCCATTAGCTCTGAGGTGTTTGAACAGTTTCCCTTCATTTGAATGAGTACTGGCTCACAAAACTGAAAAAAATCTCATGTAGCACTTAATTTGGTTCTAGGTGGCCATTCCCACCTTTGTCTGGGGTGATTATCTAAGGCCCTGGTCACCGCTGAGCCTCAGTGCCCCAGTGATGTAGACTCCAGATCCTTCAAATTATGGTGGTATCTAGCCCAGACTCCTTAGTAATCCAGAGAGGAGAAGGCTGAGGCCATTGCTCCTCTTTGGACTGGTGAAGGTGAATGGTCTTAGGTGGAAAAAGGGGAAAGTTGTAGAATTAAGGAGCTCTAAGATGATACCGTGAAGATCACCTCATACAACCTCTTCAGGAAACCAAGGCTCAGCAAGGTCTGGTGACTTATCCAGATACTACTACTCCACTGGTTATGTATTGCTGCAAAGCAAACCACCTCAACACCTAGTGACTTAACTCTTCTATTACATGTTATGATTTTGAGGGTCAGAAATTCAGGCATGGTTCAATGGGGCAATTCTTCTGCTTCTTATGATGTTGACAGAAGCCATACAGCAATACTCAGCTAGGGGAGGAGCTTGTCTGGAGAGCTCAGTCTAGCTTTACTCACATGCCTGGCACATGGAATGGCTGAAAGGCTGGGTTCAGCTGGGTTGGTCAGCCAGCATGCCTACATAGTAGTCTTGGGTTAGGCACATTTCCCACATGGTGGCTGGCTCTTCCCAGAGAAAGCATCCCAGGAGAACAGAAAAGCTGAGTGGCATTTTTATGACTTAGCCTTGGAAGTCATGCAGCATCACGTCTGCTGCATTGTGTTAGTTCTATGTAGGTCATAAGGCCTGCCCAGAATCAAAGAGAGGGGAGTTAGACTGCACACTCTGATGGAGGAGTGGCAAAGTTGTGCTGTAGAAAAGCATGTGGACAGTGGACATGGTGGTAGCCATCTTTGGAAAATGCAATTTGCCACAGTATTTTTGTGATAGAATCAGAATAAGATAATACAATTATTTCATGTCACAGCAAGAAAAATAGTTCCCAGAGTTTATCAGGGAGAACCTCCTTCTTGCTTTTAGCATTACCTACATAACCTGCATGTTAGCAGTTAAACTTATCTATTAATTGAGAAAATGTATCATGACTAAAAGCCACTAAGATAAATAAAGGTCTTAGTTTTTTAATTGTGTTAATTAGTATCATGAGAGCAACTAATTTCTACATATACTTGAAAGTTTTCAGTATGAATATGTGGGGAAAATATGCTGTATCCAACTCAGACAATGTGTATAGGTCATCTGGATCCCCAAGCCCCTGTAATACTCTGGTAACCTTCTGATACCCAAATGCATCAGGTAGAAAGCCTCTGATCTAATGTCATTGTTCTCATCTGTAAAAGAGATGTGAAATGACTTACCCAAGGCTATACACACATACACACACACACACACACACACACACACACACACACACACACACACAGTCACTGACAGAGAGGGATTCAATCAGGTTGCCTATCTAAAATCCAAATTTTTCTTCAGGACTTAGGGCAAATGAATATAAGTTGAATTGGTCTCTAGATGTGGAGAACTTGGTATTTCAGGGAAATAGAACCAGGGAGGAGGGAGGTGAAGGTATGCTGTAGGCAGTTGTCCTCAAAGTGTGGTTCAAGGTCCCAAGACCGTTTCAGGGGAATGCATGAGGTCAAAACTGTTTTCATAATAATACTAAGGTATTTTCATTCTTCACTCTCATTCATTCACATGTGTACAATGGTTTTTTGGAAGTGGCATGATGTCTAATATCACAACAGATTGAATGCAAAAACAGATATGAGAATCCTGTTGCCTTCTATTAAGCCATTAAGTCATTAAACTGATTTGCAAAAATGTAAAATAATGCCACTTTTCTGACTATTTTTTAAATTTGGAAAATGTGGTTGTTTTCCACTAAAATGCTATTTTTGTTATTTTTAAAATGATGCAACAAATGAATATTTTTTAAATTTCAGTTTTAGTTTATAATAGGATAAATGCCAATAGATATAATCCACATAAACAAAAGCTCCTTGAGGTCCTCAATAATTTTTAAGAATGTAAAGGGGTTTTAAGACCAAAGAGTTTGAGAACTGCTATTGTAGGTATACCAGTGAGCACTAAGTACTTTGCAAATCACAATGACAGAGAAATTCCCCCTTTTCTTTTGATAGAAACAGTCACTTAACTTGCATTTCCAGCGAATCAGCAGCCATCTACCTAAGATCGAAATCCAGAGTCCTTGAAATCTGAGAGGTAGTCTTCAATGACAGCCACACATAAAATAGATTAGGTTTGCAAGAAATAACTTATTTATCTAACGTTAATGCAATTCACTTAATGGAGAGGTAGGTGTTCTAATTTCTAAAGTACATTTAGTACATTAGCAGCTAGTTGGCAATTAATCTAATAAGTAAGTAGAGATAGGAATGTAATCACTTTAGAACATTCAAGCCAACAAAGAGTATTCTTTCTCTTTTTCCTGAGAAAGTATTCATGTTGGTATGCTGGAACTAATTCTCTCACTAATGATCCCCACATCTGTAGCAGTACTCATTATAAACTCCATTTTTAGTGTTCCCGAGATGCTAGATTGATGGGTTGCTGAATAAATAAACACATATGTCTCTAAAGCAGAGGTTGGCAAACTTTTTCTATAAAGGACCAGATGATAAATATTTTAGACTTTGCAGGCCAGATAGTCTCTGTCCCAACTACTCAGCTCTGCTTCTGAAGCATGGACACAGCCATAGACAGTACGTAAATGAATATGTCAGCCTTCCAGTATAACTTTATTTACAAAAACAAGCTGTGGGCCAGATTTAGGCCACACACCATAGTTTGCCAACCCCTGTTCTAAAGCAACATTAAATCTCTAACTCCTGGGCTGTGATTTTACTATGTTCAAGTATGCTGCCTGAAAACTAACCTAGCCTGAGTTGATGACAGCAAGTTATAATTAATGAGCATCTATTATATACCGAGTGTCAGGCATCTAACCTACATTATCTCCAAAACTCAAAAACATATTCCTAAAGATGGATGTTATTATTTACATTTTACAGATGAAGCATAATAAGGTTAAATAGTTTGTCCAAAGTCACAGTGATATAGAGTTTGGGTATGGCCCCAAATCTTTCAGATACTCTTTTCTTATTCCAATATTCCATTTTCAAGATCGCTGTCATAGAAATGCACTGCTTCTTTTTCTATTCCAGACCTCAGCGGATTGCTTATTGCCTTCTTGCCTGACAAAATGTCTTTCATATTGGACCAAAAGGGCAGGGCGATATAGCCTCCAAGTTATTAAAAATTCTACCAGAGCAAAACCTCAGTAAAATGCCTATATCATTAACCTTGCTTGCACTGAGCTGTCCCAAGGGCCATCTTAATGCTGATGGTCAAGCAAAAAAAAAAAAAAAAAAAAAAAAAAAAAAGCCAAAAATTCCACATTGTGTCATGCAACCATACAATTAATCCCAGAGTTGTTGTTTTTAAGTTACAAATTTCTGAGTGTACATTTACGATATTTTTGAGCTGCTTATGAATTGTTTTATTTCTAGGAATCAGAGGACTCCTTAGTGGTAATCATCCCTGATAGTCATGTAGTCCTTTACAAAGTGTCCTCATACACTGTGTCTCTTATTGATAATAATTGTGGCAGCAACACTTTTTGAGTACTTATTGCCAGGTGCTGGACTCAACATATCACATGGATCAGTGATTCCCACAGTGGTAGGAGGCAAAATGTGACATCCTTTCCATTTACCAACCAGAAAACTGAGCCTTAAAGAAATTAAATATCTTGCCCCAGATCATGGAGATTGTAAATAGTGGAGTCAGGATTTGAAAGCAGTACTCAAGATAGTGTGCCCGTAGTAGATTCTCAATTACATGAAGGCATAGATGGCATCTGATCTTTCCTTCCTTGATTTATACTTTGTCCTGACAACATCTCTGTGTTAACCCTATAAATAGTATTTTATTTTATTTTTGAATGTTTATTTTTGTGAGAGAGAGAGAAAGAGCATGAGCCGGGGAGAGTCAGAGAGAGGGGGACAGAGGATCCAAAACGGACTCCATGCCGACAACAGTAAGCCCAATGTGGGGCTGCACTCCTGAGTTTCGAGATCCTGAGTCACACTGAAGTCCAACACTCAACTGACTGAGCCGGCCAAGTGCCCCACCCTAAATAGTGTTTTAAAGGAATATAAAATAAAATAGAAAAACTGTTGTGATATACTACCAAGACAAAAAAAGATGTTAAAGTGTATGTAAAGTATGATTACAAATATATTTTTAAAAGAAAGAAAAGAAAATTATGTCTAGATTCTAGAAAAATATTTACCAGAATGTTATTGATAGTTGTGGAATTATGGATATGAGTATTGGCTGCGTTTTTCCTTCTTTTTTTTCTTACTTTCTATTTTTAAATAAAAATAACAAAAGTTTAAAATATCAATGAAAGAGAAAAGAAAAATGACTGATAAAATTCCTTCAGTGTGGTCAGCAATTTTTAAGTGCAATTCACCAGCATGTTCCCTGAGGGAGCAACAATCTATTTAAGGAAACAAAGCCGAAACTCTAAGAGAGGAATCCAAGGGCATCTAGGAACAAGCTAATGTGGCTCACATCCATTATGAAAGGGAGGTAAGAGGGAGGTTCCAATTTTTTAAGATGAGTATTAAAAATAAGTGGGGAGGGGAGAAATGTGAATGTCTTGAGTAAAAGGGGTAGAGATAGGAATTGACTACCAGTTTGGGAGGGAAAGGGGCCATTTTGGTAGACAGACACAGTTTGCAGGACAGATTTATTGGCAAAAATAGCCATTGTGGGTTCTTAACAAGATGAAGCTTGTGGTAATTTGGTACCTTCAAAAATAGAATAGGAAGGTATACACCAGACTCCAACTGTTGTGGCTCATGGTGTTTAGTTTCAGGCTGGGGCAGGAAGACCACAGGGGTAAGATAAATAGTCCTATCTCCCATCTTTTCTCTTTCTAAGGTGTCCTACAAGGTTTCTAGTTTCTAGGCTGATATTGTTTATTATAGAGCCTGTCATATTGTTTTCCTGCTCAAGATCTGACATTGACTCCCAACTGCTTCCCAAGGCAGATGCAGAGTCTTTGGATGAGCATTTAAGACCCTTCACCTCATGGAGCTGACTTTGTCAGCATTGTCTCAAACTCCTCTCCACATCCTTAGGCTGCAGTAGAATTAAGCTGCTTAGTGTGCCTCTCTGTTCACTCTTTCATACCTTCAATCATTCTGTTCCATCCCTAGAAATAACTTCCTCACAACCACATTTCCCAGTGAAAATCCATCCCCTCTTACCGCCAAACCAGATGCTACTTTGAAGAGTTGAACCCAAGTTTTATCCTTCCTTGTATATTAACATCAAGCACAAAGACTCTATGATCAGTATATTTCCTGAGAATATTTTGTTGAGCTGAAGACTAGGATGGCTTTTGGCTTCATTCTGTTTTGCCGCAGTCTAGAATTCGGTGGGGGTTGGGGGGTGGGGGGATCACTTGAGGAAATACATAATAAGAGTGTAGTGACTAAGGCTATTGCTCAGATAGCCTCCTATTCTATACCAGTTGTTCATATCATTCATTCATTTATTTGTGTATTCATTCATACATTCCATAAACACTATGTACCACTAAAGTCTAGACATTGTAAAATATGAGGAAATTGTAGAGATATAAAAGAAAATCAGATATAATTCCTCCTTTCTGAACATTCATAATCTATTGGGGTAGAAACTAAGTGTACAGGAAGGATATGGCTATGTCTGCTTCTAGTAATGAAGTACCTGCTTGTTTTACATTATTCTCCCAATGAAAATGGCTAGAAACACTGGATAAGAACCAAGAGACATCTGTTTGAAGGTCCTAAGGCTGTCAGGTTTTGAGGGGCCAAAAATGGAAAGAAGAGAAATCCGCTGAGGTGATTCACACATTCTATCCAGGTTTTCCACTCAAGGCAGTTCCTCAAGCCTGATTAATAAAACACCATGGGTAGAGATGCTAAGAAGCCTAGCAGAAAATAGATAGTGAGAAATAAGAAAGTAAGCAGAGGTCTTTGTAATCTCATGGGCCTGGAGAAGCAAAACTGAAGTTCAGGGATACTAAGAGAGCTAGGGCCCAAGATTCAGAGATGCTTCAGAGAAACAGTCTGAATGTCTTATTCTCCCAAGACAACCACTAATTAGCAAAGCAGCATAAAGAGAAACTGAACAAAAAGCTAGAGCCAAGAGACTATGGAGATAAACAGAGCCTTGGAGAGTCTCACAAAAATTAGCACTGAGGGCTTGTTAAGGAACACCAGCCCTTATAAACACAAAACCTTTCAGTTGGAGCCCTTTAAGGACTATTTTCAAAGAATAAGTGAATCAAAAATATATTGCTCCTATAAAGATTTTTGAAGAAACTTACCTCTAAATAGCTCAACCTTAATTGGAGTCAGGTGACTGCCCCCATTCTAACTGCTTGCCAGACTCTTGCTAAAGACTCATCTACAGGCCCCTGGGTGGCTCAGTCGGTTAAGCTTCCGACCTCAGCTCAGGTCACCATCTTGCCGTTCATGAGTTCGTGCCCCATGTCAGGCTCTGTGCTGACAGCTCAGAGCCTGGAGCCTGCTTCAGATTCTGTGTTTCTCTCTCTCTCTGTCCCTTTCCCGCTCTGTCTCTCTCTCTCTCTGCCTCAAAAATAAATAAAACATTAAAAAAAAAGACTCATCTGAGTCTTTATAATCTTTATTTACACAGTATCTGCTGCACAAGAGGCAGAACCAAGAAACAGATAATAAAAATAGATCCAAAGGTGATCTAAATATCATAATCATCAGACATAGGCTTTAACAATGACTCTAATTAATATGTTTAAGAAAACAGAACGGTGCTTTTCAAAAAACTGGCATTTGAATTGATCTTTGAAGAATACTTCGGATTTCAATTAACCAAGATTGTACTTCTCCAAGGACTTGGAGTCAGATGCAAGTCATTCTAGCCAAGGGTGGATCACAGAGATGAAGAACAAAGCAGGGAAGGGTCAAATCCAGCAGTATTTGATCCAGGGAAGGACCAAATGTGTGTAGGTGGGGAATAACTAATTTTTGTCTATTTCAGGATTTCTTCAGTAAATCTGACCCATTTCTGGAAATTTTTCGTATGAATGATGATGCAACCCAGCAGCTTGTACACCGAACTGAGGTAAGAAGACTTATCTTCAGCTGTGCCATCTCAGCTCCTAAGATAATAAATTGACCTGTTTTGAGAAACCCCTTATGTTTCTTAATGTCTGTAGTTGTGCACTCAGACCTGGAGCCTTCACTGTCCTTAAGAGGACTCTCTGTCTTTTGTAGCTTTTTTAATTCTCAATTTAGATGTTAGAAGACCCTCTCTCACCCAAATTTTCCATTGTTGACCTTCAATACAGACTGTCAGCAACATATTAATAAGAATATGAATATTAGGTAACATTTAATGTGTATGATTAGGTGCCAAGCATTGTACTAAGTGATTTGTATGCATTACTTTATTTACTTCTCATAACAATCCCTTGACATGATTATTATTACCCCCATTTTATAGTTGATTAACTGAACCTTTGGGAAGGCCAGTGACTTTCCAAATTCTCATAGTTAGTGAGGGGTAGAGCAGAGGTTTGAATTGAGTTTGTTTGGCCTGAGCTTCATGATAATTTGAGAAGCGCATCTGCTTCCCCAGCAAAAGTTCATCCACTGGGCTGATGTCAGGCCTATTATGTGAACGGCTGTTCTGTCCCAGCTGCCGCTTGGTCTAGCTGCAGCTCCTTCTCAAGCTCCCTTGTCTTTCTCTCCGGGGCTCCGAACCTTATCTCTTATTAACCCACCACCCAGTGCCACACACCCACTCAACAACCAACCCCAATCTCCACTTTTCGTTTTGTTTACAAGCTGGTCCAAGAGAGAGTCTGTGGGGATGAGAAGTACATTGATAAGGAGGAAGTGGGATGATTGTGATAAATGAAAGAGCTGAGAGAAGACTATTGTGTGTATATATTCATATATATATATTCATGAATATATGAATATATATATTCATATATATTCATATATATATATATATATATATATATATATATATGACTATTGTGCATGCATATATATGTGTGTGGTGGGATAAAAGAAGAAGGAGCCCTCATGACTTTCATAGGGTGATAGTAGGGTTCCATGTTCCCACCACCCCATATTGGAAGTCCATTTCCATTTTCCTGAAGTAATAGAGTCTCAAGTAGTGTTTGGGGAACTTTTTGTGTCATATTAAAGGTATACAAGAATTAAATAGTTTGGATGGGCAAAGTCTATGGATACCATCTAGTTCATAGTTGGCATTTAATAACTTGTGCTTAATAAAAAAATGAATAAATGAATGAAGCTGAGTATAGATAGTATGTCTGCTACATGTTATAATAGTACAATGTAGTTCTCTGGAATTTAACCCCTGGGGAACAGTTTGGGGTACAGTAGTCTCCCTGAATGGCACCTGATTGCCACCACCAAATAGAGTCCTTTTCACAAATACAGATTCCTTTGGTAGGACAAACTTCTTTCGGGAGAAGTAAATAAACTTTGGGGAGAATTAGAAGTGGTGTCCATTTGCCCTTTTGTTCCTGTCATTGAATGGGGGCTTAAATGTGCAGACAGAAAGGAGATGGGAGTGTATCATTAGACTTCTCTCACAAGATCTCCCTTTCCTTTGCTCCTGATACCAGTCCTTTTCTCATTATTAGTATTAGTAAATTCTCCTACTCCCAAGAATCTCTAGAACTCCTCCCATACCTAATTGCTGAGGAGCTTGTGGAGTCTCACAAGCAATGCAACTGTTACGTTTTCCAGTGAGTCAAGCAACACAACATTGATTTTTTCCTCTTTCTTATTCAACAGATATGAAATAAATATTAGGCAATACTTTCTCTTGGAGGAAGCACACACATGTACACACAGATTCTAATTTCATAGGAAATTTCTAGTTGAAACTTTGATCTGCTATGTTTAAAAACTGTTGCAATAAAATATCACTTCTTAGTGTTTTTATATAAAGGTGAGAACTTTAAATTAACCCAGATGCTTTTATCTAACTTTTCTTCTCATGACAACTTTGATCATCCCCAGGGTATCAGGGCACAAGACAAAGCCCCACAGGAACATAATTTTTGTACTTTAATGCATTAAAAGAAATTTAATAATGAGTCCATGATACAATCAATAATTCATGGTTATATTAAGGAACCCAGTAGAAGAGGGAATTACTTATAAAATAATTATGTTATTTGGATAGAGAATTCATTTTTTTATAATGCTAAGACTTCTGCTAACTAAAACTTTCACAGGAAGACAAATCGATATGACAAAATTCCATTTGACTTCATTTGTATATACCCTAGAGCAGTGGTTCTCAAATTTCATGCATCAGAATCATCTAGGGGGCTCACCTCCAGAGTTTCTGTCAGTAGGTCTGGGCACAACCTAGAAATCTAGAAACTAGAAACTTCAACCTAGAAACTTTAACAAGTTCCCGGGTGATGCTGGTTCTCCTGCTGTTCCAAGGACCACACTTTGGGAACCTCTACCCTAAAGTACACAATATAGCCCTAGGTACAGAGCAGATTCTCATGCATTCTATGTCCATGCAAATTATTTGAACCATAGTGATGGCAGGCTGACTTGACTTGTATGGACTATGGGGCAGGATTAGTAAGCTGCTTTCAGAAGGATTTCACTGTATTATAGACTTAGTTTGTGACACTAAAGATCTGAAGATCTTCCATATTATACCCTAATATGAAAGCTGGTGTAAGTATGCTCTTGGGATTTTTCTTTTAGAAACTTCTCCTCTGACTTGAATCTGCTCTAACCTGAGGTCATGAGTGACCAAAGACTATTCAATTCTTTAGCAGTAGAAATGTCCTGCTATACTCCCTACACTAACCAATAGTCTTTACCTATACTCAATAGAAGAGAATTTATGCCATAGGAATGACACTCCTGTAGAACTTTATCTATGCCTGTAGATCCTTTATCAGAGGCCAAAAGCAGACCTGCCTCCTAAATCCTAGCTCCTTTCAGTGTAGAAGGGTTCATCTCCAGCATCCATATGATGATCATTATTCATGAGACAACAGCCAGGCCAGTGATCACAGGAGTTCTGCTCATAACAAGCCACTTAGTGGGCACCCTTACTCCAAGTTTTCATTAAGACACTTATTCCAGACAGTTGTCCTTTTCATAAGCACCACAATACTTCTCAGACGGTTTTTGTATTGAAATGTGAAAATGTCAAGCTTTCCCTCCCCAACCCACCACTCCTCTCTTTGTTTTCTCAGGTTGTGATGAATAACTTAAGCCCAGCCTGGAAATCATTCAAAGTATCAGTCAATTCTCTATGCAGTGGAGATCCAGACCGCCGGCTGAAGGTCAGATATATATGTCTGAGAAATGCAATTGTTTATGTATTTAACTCTCCTCTTTCTCCTCGTGTGAATGTTGGAAAACCCAAAATTTTCTGTACTGCTTACCCAAATCTCTTAGCATCTTGATGGAAGATGAAGGGGATGTTTCTTCTGCAGGAGCCACTGAAGCTCATGAGATAGTCAAAGATAAATCCCAGGGGCGCCTGGGTGGCGCAGTCGGTTAAGCGTCCGACTTCAGCCAGGTCACGATCTCGCGGTCCGTGAGTTCAAGCCCCGCATCAGGCTCTGGGCTGATGGCTCGAGCCTGGAGCCTGTTTCCGATTCTGTGTCTCCCTCTCTCTCTGCCCCTCCCCCGTTCATGCTCTGTCTCTCTCTGTCCCAAAAATAAATAAAAACGTTGAAAAAAAAAAAAAGATAAATCCCAATTGTGTTACGTCAAGAGGGAAAGTCCATGGCTTCTCAGAGACAAACTGTGGCAATAAGTTCATGGCGTGATTGGGAGTTATTAAGAACACAAAAATTACTGTATCAATTATCTATTGTTGCATAACAGATTAATCCAAAATGTAGTAACTGAAAACATTAACCATTTATTTAGCTTATGATTCCATGCACTGGCAAGTTGAGTTCCTGTAGGAGGTTCTTCTCTTGATCTTGCTTGGATGCCCTCATGTATTTGCAGGGTGGCTCTGCTTCTGGGCCTTGACTGGCTATCATCTGGAATGACTGGGTGTTTGAGCCATTTATCTCTCAACATTCAGAAGGCTAGTCTGGCCTAGTACACACAGCAACCTTAGAGTTCCAAAAGAGCAAGAACAGAAGCTGCAAAGTCTCTTAAGGTCTAGTCACAGAATGCATAGGAGGTCACTTCCTCCACATTCTGTTGGTCCAAGCAAGTCACATGGCCATCCCAGATTCAGGGATGAGGGTGAGGAAATTGACTCTGCCACTTGGTGAGAGGAACTGCAAAGTATGGTGGCCATTTTTTTCAGTCTACCACAAATGCTTTTTGGGTATCGTGGGAATATACAAGTTGGAAGAAAAGACACATTGTGAGGGTGACCAAAGGAAGACAAGAGGCTGAATGCCAGAAGCAGATTCCAGGAGGCATTTTTTATGGTCCAAAAACTGACCCTCCTTCTACCTTGGAAGTCCAGAAGCTCCATGTTATCAATGCCCCCAAGTTGATTCTACCAATTCAGGATAACAAAGTAAAATCAGTAGAAACCAGAGCCTATAAACCTAAGGGCCAATAAATTCATATTGAGTGAGCAACATGTCCCTCAAGCAGAGTCAGCATTCACCTCAGTTTAATCAGGGCATTTTCTCTATGTGGGCCAGCCATAGGGAAGACAACTATTAGACGGCTACTATATTAGCCTGAAAGCCTGGGACGTCTGCCTCCACTATGGGAAGATGGGTTCATTCAGCAGACTAAATGTTCACGTTGATCTTTCAGGGCACCTAATTTCCTGGAAACTGTTAGATGGGCATTGCCAATGTTTGTCTTTGTAACTTTACATTTTCCTCATCCATTTTGCCTCACAAAACTTCTTGTGATAGAATTATTTTGATTTGTCAGCGTTGTCAGATTAGAACCCGTTTTCTCTAATGTGACCTTATATATCTTTGCTTAAGACCATTCTGTGTGGACTTGGTGCTTGAACTCTCAGTAGACCACTTACTTCCACATTCTTGAGGAGAAAGTCAGAGTTTCCCTAATATCTTGTGTCCTGTAAGAGCTAAGATACTTTAAGCTTCAATTGGCATTGGAACTGCCTTTTACGTCAAAATCAGGACTCCTGGCTGTTTGGGACTCCATGTGTCAGCTCATATGTGGAATGCCAAGGGCTTTAGCTTCAGGCATAGGGTGATGATTAACGTCTGTATTCTGAGTAGCTCCATCCCATTCCTAGCAAGATAATTGACCCTGTTTAGGATAGAAATCAAATAATATGTCCATTAGCAATAGATCAACTTTGTCATATGGAGTTATTAATTGAATAAAAGGAGAGGGTTGTATGTAATTGAATAAATAAATGCAGAAAAGCAGCACATTATGGCCTTGTGAATGTTTTGCCATCTGTAGAGGAACAAGTAGGAGTAAAGGAGATAGATGATGAGTGACAGATGAGAAAGAAAGAGAAAGAAAGAAATAGGGTGTTGGAGAGGGAGCAGTAGGAAGGGAAGAAGGAAAGGATCGGAGCTTCTCAACAGCTGCACAACTGACATTTGGATTTTGTTGTAGGGGCCTGACCTATGCATTCTAGGATGTTTAACAAACAGCATCCCTGGCTACTTGATGTTAGTAATACTCCACTTACAGCCAGTTTTACATCAGTCTTACAGCCAGAAGTCCACTCAGACATTACTAAATGTTTTCTGGAGAATAAAATTACTCCTGATTGAGAACCAATGGTTTCAAACTTAACATGCATCAGAATCACCTAGATAACTTGCTAATGTATGTGTGTGTGTGTGTATATATATATATATATATATATATATATATATATATATATACATATAATGTATGTGTGTGTGTATATATATATATATATACATATAATGTATATGTGTGTATAAATTACTGTTTGAACCAATGGTTTCAAACTTAACATGCATCAGAATCACCTAGATAACTTGCTAATGTATGTGTGTGTGTGTATATATATATATATATATACACATATAATGTATGTGTGTGTGTATATATATATATATATATATATACATATAATGTATGTGTGTGTGTGTGTGTGTGTGTATATAATATATATATATATATATATATATATATATATATATATATATACACACACACAGAAACTCTGAGTATTTAGTATTTACAAAGTATATATTTATATATATACTCAGAGTTTCTGATTCAGGAGGTCTAGGGTGGGCCTGAGAATTTTGCATTATAACAAGCTCATGGGTAATGCTGCCACTGCTGGATTCAGCCCACACTTTAAGGACCCAGGGGTAGACATTTGTTTCTTCATTATGACTCTCCCATGGCCTAGTGTCTCCACAGCAATTTCCAGCACCCAGTCTCCCCTTTACCACCTTTGTTCTGCCCAGCACTTGTACCTTTCTGCACTGTCCCAGCCTTCTCAGCTTTGCACACACCTTTCTCTCTTCCTGAAAAGCCTTCCTCAGTCTGCTTTTCTTTAAACAGGCTACTTTTCTTCAGGCCTCTTAAATCGCCCTCCACTTTCAAAAAACCTTCCTCTTTAGCTTCTGTGGGATACTTTCTAACCCTTTCTACCTACCCCATTAAACTACTTCTCAACTTGTTTTAAAAATTTCTGTGTACATCTCTGTCTCCTCAGTAGACAACTTGTCCTTTTCAGTTTGCTCCTTCAGGGTAGAACCATGTTTTGTTCACTGTGTATACAGCTGTCTAGCATAGTGCTTGGCACAGAGTAGATACCCAGTAACTTTTTAAAAAATGTTCATTTATTTATTTTGAGAGGTGGGGGGAGAGAGGGAGAGAATCCCAAGCACCCAACATGGGGCTTGATCCCATGAACTGTGAGATCATGACCTGAGCCTAAATCAATAGTCAGATGCTTAACCAATTGAGCCACCAAGGCATGCCTACCCAGTAACTTATTGGAGAGTGAATGATTAGAGGTGTGAGGGAAGTACTGAGAGGTTACCAGGGGGTATCCTGGGGCAGGGACTGGAGTGGAGAATTGCCCACAGCAGTATTTGGTATGCTGGAGTTTCCTAGGCCACAAAGCCAATGTTGCACTCACCTGCTCACAATATCCAAATGCAGTTTTCTGAAAGGCAGGATAGACTTCCTGTATTGCCCTTTACTTGTATTCATTATTTTGTCACAAAGGCCACTGTGAAATTTTCATAATGCTGTCCCTAGCTAGCTTTCTCCAAAATAAAATGGCAACATATTGGCAGGCAGCATTTCTGTCCATATGGGTGTCATTCTTCCTACCACCAAAGAACATTAGAAAGTGATTTAAAATTTTTTTAATTTTAAAAACACTCTGTCAGGTTAGATTTTAGCAATCTTAGCAAAATTTTGACACTTAGGTCTTTGTCCCAAATGAGGCTTGGTATCTTTAATTCTCATTTATTCAGGACCCACATGAACACCCAAGTTCAAATAACCAGCTTTTTCTGCTTTACTTTTATTTATTTATTCTGTACTCTTCCTTTGTGTAAAAAATAAAAGCATTCAAAGAAGCCTTTTTCAGAAACTGGTGTTTTAACTTACTATGGAAATATTCAAACATACATAAAAGTAGAGAAATGATGTGATAACTCCCCATGCCCAGTACACAGCTTCAACAATTATTATCTCATGGCCAATTTTACTTCACACACACCCCTAAAACCCATTTCCCTCTTCCTCTCTGAAGCAAATCCCAGACCAGGGCCAGCTCATCCATTAAGCCCAGCAAGCACAGTGCCAGGACCCACCAGACTTTCAGGAGTCCATGAAAATGTTTTCATTCTTTTAAAATTAGAAAGGAAAAAAATGAACTTATAAATAAGATTGAATAAAATGTTTTATTTTTTTTCTCACCTCAGAAAGCAATGACATTTTTAGAATCCTAAAAATCTACTATGGTGGAAGGGGACCCATGAAGGCAAAAATGCCTAGGGCCAATGAAGGTCAAGGTATGGCCATGTCCCAAATACCTTATCACATCATCCCAAAATGCTTCAGTATAAGAATAAGAATAAGGAATCATTCTATAAACATAACTACAAAGCCATTATATAATCTAATTATATTACATATCTAAGAATATTAACTAAGCCTCCTTAATACCATCAAATATTTTGCCACTATTCATATATGACTGATGGTCTAATTTATTTAAAAAAAATGTTTTTGCACCTTTTTTTTTAAAAAAAGGGGGATCTAAATAAGGTCCAAGCATTGAATTAGACAAAAATACCTCCAAAGTTCTCTTTTAATCTGTTAGTTCCTTCTCCTTTTTTTTCCCTTGCAGTTTACTTATTGAAGAAATCAGGTTGGTTTACCCTGTAGCATTTCTCATGTTCTGTGCTCCCTATAAATGAGGAGTTAGGACTTGATCAGATTTGGGGTCTGATTTCTAGCAAGAATGCTTTATAAGTGATGCAGCTTTCTTAGGGTGTGAATAGTCATTGAGGAACTTTGCCTATATCCATTTAGTTAGGGCTTCCAAAATGGTAATCTTCCACTTCTGTCATTACTTCTTTATCTGTTGTTTAGTGTCTTCTATAAGGAAAAGCTTTTCCTTCAATAACTATTTGGTTCCCTGAGGTGTGATTCATACAGGAAAGACAGGAAAAATGGTTTATTTTTCCCTTCTTTTTTAACCAATTTTCAGAATAACAAATTAGTTCTCTGGCATCCTCCATAGGTAACTAGTAAAGTCCCCAAATATTATTAATAATTTATAGATTTTTTAATATATCTGAGTCTTTCAATTCATTTCAGTTATTACTATTCCTTTGAAATCTTGAATTGCTGCATGTTTAAGCAATGAAAACTGCTTTAAGTTAGCTCTTGAGTTCTTTTGACATAAACTTAATACTATGTAGTCATTTCCTAGCTTTCTTGTATAAACTTTAAAATTCATAAATTTTGAAATTGTGTAATTCCCTTTCTCCATCAGATCTATCTCTCTGTGGATGCTGAGTCATATATTAAAGTCTCTTGAAACAATTTCTCTCCATAGCTAAACATCTACCCCATAGAACTCTCATTTTGTTTCATTTTGCTTTCCATTGCTAGGATATTTTTACAAATTTAATTTTCCTTTGTATGAAATGTTTACATGATTCTAAAGTCAAAACTACAAAACAAGTATATTCAGAAAAATTTACCTTCCATTCCTGTCTCTTCCACTTTGTACCCTCTTCCCTTACAGGTAATCATTTTGTAGTATACTTTAATACTTGGCAGTGCTAACTCCTTCCACTTCTCTATTCCTTTCCTTTTTAAGGGTTTTCCTGGATATTTTGCTTGTTTTTTTCTGTCCCTTTAGCTTTAGAAACAACTAGTACTGGGGTGGGGCGGGGAACAACTTGATGGTATTTTTATTGGTATTGCAAAGGAAATCTCTTTACTATTGAGTCTTCCTGTCCTAGAATATGGTATGTCTTCCCATTTGATCAAATCTCCTTTTATGTTTACAGGAGTGCTTAATGTTTTTCTCTTAGAGGTCTAGAACATTTATATTTAAATTTATGCCTAGTTTTTGTGTGTTTGTTTCTTTACCTCTTCTAAATGGAATCTTCCATTATGCCTTCTAACTATCATTTGTCAATGTAAAGGTTATTGAATTTTGTTTGTTTTCTAAAACTGCTATTTTATTGTTACATTCTTTTTTATAGTAATTTTCTGCTCATTTTTTTAGCATTTTCCAAATATATAATTCTATCATCTGAAAATAGAGATTGTTTTACCCATTCTTACTATCCTGATGACTCTAGTTACTGCTCTTCTTTATTTACATGGACCAATACTCCCAATATAGTGTTAAATAGTAGAGGAGAAATAGAGCATCTTTGTCTTATCCATCACCACAGTGGAAAATTCTGTAGTGTTTTTCCATTCATTCTGACTGAGATTAATTTTTAAAACTGATTATGAAGGTGTCAGAGGCTTAGCGCTTTTCTTAGCCATGTCTACCGAGCCTTAAAGACCTGTACTAGCATTCAGGGAGGATTCTTGTTGGTTTTGGTAACCCTAGAGACAAAAGTTGCTCTACTTCCTGAATAGATTTAGGTTTATGTTTAAGATTAGCTATTTGATGAAATATATATTTAACACTTAATATTAGCTATTTAATGAATCTGTCCATGGTTTCTATGGCATGGTAGAGTCCTTATCAAAATCCTAGTTTCATTTACTTCTAACCATGCAGTGAGGTAGTTTCCATTGTCTTCATTTTACAGATGAAGAAACAGAGGCTCAAAAACCCCCATGCATTAAAATGCCGACTTTAATGCTCTTTTTTATTGAATTGTACTGTCTGTATTTTGTTGTATTTCTTAGAAAATAAATCATCTTGATAAAGCATATCGCTTAACTCTGAACCAGCCAGAATGTTTTATTTGCCATTATTCTCACATTTAACAGAAACAAGTCTTGTATATATGTAACATATTTCATGAAGTCTGAGACCCTATTAATTATGTAAAGCAGCACAAAGGGAAAAAAACGTTCTTAATGAATCCATAGTGCCATGCTTTCTTACCAACATGTGTTTATAAGGAAATCTGTGCCTGTTAAACTCCATGAAATGTGGTATCAATCATTTCTTTTGATTTGATCAATACATTATTAATATCCAGTACATATTCTTTAGAAGGCATTGTTAGTATTCAGAATAGATTCTACCAGATGGGGGTCTAAGAGAAGAGGGTGAGAAGGCACTATCAGCAGGCATTATTAACACATTGTTAACACCCTAAATGTACCTAGTACTATAGGAAAATGCCATGACAGAAAAGTCTAGGAAAATACCATATAAGAACCTCAAGGCCATTTCCTGTCTCCTTTTCTAATTCTCAAACCATACAGGTAACTTGGACACTCTCCATGCAGAGTTCATCAGGCATTTTCTGAGTATGGTTGCCTCGAAGAGGGAATTAAGGTGATCCTTGTCTCACCCCGTCCCCATGCCTATGCAAGAGAGAGACCCAGGTTATTAGCTGAGGTCATGGTGCAGTGAGCACACCCAAGACAACCAGGCAGAAGGAAGTAGCAGAAGAAAAAGAGAAGCAGATCCCCAAAGTCAAAGCAGAGGTTATAGGACTCAGGAGCCCACGACAGCGTGAGAGGAGGCCCAAAGTCCAAAGCAACCAACAAATGACATCTTCACCCACGATTGATCTCACTCACCTGTCACGCCCTACTTCTTCTGTAGCCACGTGTGATTGATTTAGGACAGCCATGTTCATGAACTCCCTTCTGACACCCCCAAATTTGGATTCCTGGCCAGTCAGAAAAGTGCTTTCCTGAATCAGCATCGTAGACCCCATTGGTCCTGGAATCTTCATTTTAACAACTTTCCCAAACAGTGCTAGTGCAAGCCGTTTGCCAAGCACACACTGAGAAATACTGTCTTCCTACTGAATCTTCAAACCTAGGTGACTTGCTGGAACTTCTCTTGGGAGGTCAGTATTTTCACTGAAGAGCTAAGTGTATATGTATGTATACATTCTGCTCTTCCCTCTATATGAAATCTGTAGCACTTATCCTTTGGTTACATCTAGCTATTGGTGTCTTCCCTTTCTCAAGTGTGACCAGGCCATCTCGAATTGAAATTGCATTTTCAATACAAATTCATCGTCTTTGCTTTGGACTCTCTGAGCCACATTGATTCAGAGAACACTCAGGAGAGTGTTCTTGGAGTTTGCCTTGGGCCTTCCCCCTTTATTCCCAATGCTACGTGACTCCTAACTCCTGGATTCCTGAGTGCCTTTTATTTTGCCTCAGATCCTTTGAGCTTAGTTGCCAAACTTGTTTTATTTCTGCTTCATCCTGTTTTTCTGTAACAACCCTTCTGACTCTTAATGCTTGAAAAGGAAACACACACACACACACACACACACACACACACACACATCTCAGTTCTAACCCCAGATCTCAATCCTTGATGGTGGCCCCAATTCAGCCCCATAATTCCCCCAAACCCATAGATTCAATCATGAGATCTCCCATGGGTTACACTAACATTTTCTGATTCTTGGTGCCAAATACAGGAAGGTGGAATTAAGGGGTCCCTTGGTAACTATATTTGGTGTTGTTGGAAACGCCTGTAATAAAGACATTCTCAGACAGTTGAAAGCAAGTTTACTTTCCTTCTCTATCTACCTTACAACTGAAAGAGGAAAAAAAGAGCTTGAATGGTCCATGGGCCTGTTATGTTCTCTTGAGATCTGTTAAAATTCAAGTACTTCTTTTTATGGCCTTCTGGGCTCAAGGGTTTCTGGGTTTGTGCCTGTCGATACTTCACTCAGCCTAAATGTCCCATGATTACCAGAGGACTGAAGACTCCTCTAGATGTCTCTATATTGGATCAGCCATGGCACAGGAATTCTTGACTCCACTTAAGTAAATGGCACCCCTGACCCAGCAGGCTGCCTCTACTGAGATCTGTAATCAATACTGCAGCATGGGAAAGCAACAGCCATCTTAAACAGTGTGGAATCATATAGGAATAAAGGAGGCTTCTGAATGAGACAAAAACTACACACTCAGTTTTAATAATTTTTTCACTTTTCATTAATATTTTCCCCTTTTTTACAGATGACGAATTCAAGGTAGCATGTAAGCAAATTGCTCAAGATTACACAGCTAAGTAGTGCAGCTTAGTTTAAACCCAGGTCTGTCATGCTCTGTGGTCCTTGCTCTTCACTACTGAAAGTTAGCTAACATTTACTGAACAGGGCATTCACCAGCTACCTGGTACTGTGCTGGACACTTTGCTTAAATTATCTCATTCAACCCTATGCTTATCCTAGGTTGAACCATGCTGCAGTAGCAAAGAGCTCCCATACAGTAAAGTTTATTTCTAGCTCACATAACAATCAAAGGTAAATCTTCCTAATCAATGGTGTCTCTCTCCTTGATTTGAGAACCTGCATTGCTTCCATCTTGTGGTTCATCCATACCTTACCGCCTCATTGCTATTTGCATTTAGCACGTGGAAGACAGATGTGGAAGGAGCTCTCTAGAAGTTTTAGCTGAAAATAGCACTTGGCATTGCTGCCTATATTCCAACGACTAGAACTTAGTCATATGACCACACTGAACTGCCAGGGAGGCTGCAAAATGTGATCCAGTTGGGGCCTAGAAAGAAAAGAAAACAAATTTTGGGGGACCACCTAGCTGACTCTTCCACTGGAAGATGTTGTTATTGTCCCCATTTTGCTGATGAAAAAACTGAGGCTTGGAAAGATGAAATAACTTTTTCAATTCACAGAGCTTCCAAGCAACATAGGCAGGATCAAGTCTGTCTAACTCTGGAACCTACACTCTATAGCTGCATTGTCCAGTAAAACTTTCTGATAGTGGAAACATTTCATATCTGTGTTTTCCAGAAGAGTAGCTAGTATGCACATACAGCCAGAACAATTCTCTCCCAACCTCTCTTCTCTCTTTCCCTTTAGGCTTTCTTCCTATTTTCAGTGCCCCCCCCCCCCCGCGTTAGTATCCCATCCTCTCTTTTCCGGTGAACACCATCCAAAGAGAAAATTCCACTCCTTTATGTGTCAGGCTTTTGCTGCTAATGGGAGCCCTCTTCTGCCCAGTCTTTAATGATTCCATAGGGGAAGGAATGGGTTTCCTACACATGGGGTCAACAGTAGGTACTTCAATGCCAAGATAATTTTTCATCAGTGAGAATCAGGTCTGATTTCCTTAATATTTGAGAAGAGAGCACACCTTGCTAAAGCAAGTTACGGGTTTTGGATTTTTTTAATCCAGGAAACCATATAATCTGGTCTTAGATTTTTAAAAAAATAATCTTGAGAGATAGTGTTTAATGGATATAGAGTCTCCATAGGAAGATGGAAAGGTTCTGGAGACAGATGGTGGTGATGTTTGCACAACGATGCAAACATTTAAAATTGCTAAAATGGCAGATTTTATGTGACATATCTTTTGCCACAATAAAAAGAAATTTATTACAAAAATAACCCTCTTCCTGTTACCATGACTTTGAACTTCCTCTTGTGAAACAACCACTCGATGTTATTGTACTAGGAGCATTTGACATCTGCCTATACCTGGCATACCTTACCTGTGATGACACTTGCCTCAGCAATCTGGGATGAGAGTGTGACAGCTCCTGAGAGCTTCCTCATACCCACATTCCTCCCTCTCAGAAACCCTTCTGAGGGTGAGGGGAGAGCCTTCTTTTCGCCACCATTATAAACAAAGAACATAAAAGAGGCAGCGTAACCCAGCCAAACTATTTTGTTGGGACAGTTGTCCCTGGCCATGCTCTGTCTTTGACTAACTCAGAATATGTTTTTGAAGAAATCACCTTTGGAAAACACTTTGAAATTCTGAAGTAAGAACACCAGTTGAACACATATTGGTGTCCTGGTGAGATAGTTTAAAGTGCAAAGGGAGCCCTCTTGCCATCCAAGGTGGACATTTCTCCACTAGTGAGAACTCCCATCTCAATAAATCACAATTACTGTGATGGGAAGAGGTTTCTTCCCATTATTTAACCCATGCATGTCTGCTTCTGCACTAAAACCTAAGACAGCTGAACAGCTACTGAGAGGATGCTTGAATAAAACTAGGAAGCTGGACAAAGCAGCTGAATGATGCAGAGGAAGGAATGTTCTAAGCAGAGAGTCTGAGAACCTGCTGATGGAGCTTTATGGCACACCTCAAACTGGTGGGGTTGCCACTCTGTCCCAATGACGCTGTGTGCTGACATCCCTTTCTGCTGGTTATTCTTGTCTACTGCTTGTATTCATTTGTTCACTTACTTGTTTATTAACGCGAGCCACTTCACCTTTCATTGCACTGCTTTGTTAATATTGAAGCTGAAAAACTTGCCTCAAGAGCTCAATTTTTATTTTTGCACTTTTGGAAATGTTTTTAAACCTAGCCTTGTCAATAGGAAGTCTTCCACAAACTGAGCTAACATCCCAAGAGGCCTTTGCCTTGAGTCAGCTTCTGTAGGATATTCAGCTACTCTGCCACATTTTAAACACTAAACAGAAACATTTTTTTTGAGTATTGCAATCTGAAGCCATCCTGGGCATTTCTCTCTGGGAAGTCTTTTCAATAGAATTACCAAACAAAACAGTGAGAGACCTATCTCTTAAGAAGGATGGCTTTTATAAGGAGAGAGTCCTTAAGGCCAAGAGAAGTGACCCATTTTTAGGTGCTTAGCAGAATTCCACATTCCCTCCTTCTCAGGGAGGGGGGTATCAACATCTCCTCATGGAGATGTTGCCTGTGGGATCCTAGCTGTCTGCAAAGTGCTTGGATTTCCAGAAAAGTGTTGGGGAATGCCAGGATTTTGTCTGTGGGGAGCACATGAAATTGATGTCAGGGAACAACAGGTTGACTGACCTCATAAAAAATGAATTATTCATTTCCTGGGAGCATATAAATCACCTTTTTTTCCTGTGACCTTTGATTCATTGGAGAAAGGACACAGATGCTTTTGTGCCATCCCAATAAGGAGAAGAAAGCTACAATGATCATCTTCCCTGCCTCCACCCTAGAGTTAGAAAGAAACAAGCTGGAGACACTTCCTCATGATGCCTGCAGAGGCTGCACAGGCTGGGCTGTTCCAGCTAGCGTTCCCTGTCACCCAGTGTAGTCTGCAGCTCCTTTGAACTTTTACATGAACTCAGCTTTGTCCACGTGCCCCAACTTGATAAGACCTGGAAAAATGGACTCATAAAACAGGTAGATGGAGGCCAATATATTAAATTATAAAACTTTTAATAAAATTTTAATAAATTAATTTAACGAAACCTATAATCCTTGTGTTCCACACAAGGCTCTCCTTCCTTGAAATCTGAACACTTATGAGGCAGAATTAGCAATTAGAAAGTTACTTGGCGAGCATGGAAAAAAAATCAAGGCAAGGGCGTATATGGAGTCTCGAGAGATTCTACTTTGGTTAGCAGTTTGACACAAAGGCCCTCTAGAGAGTCTGATTAACTTAATAGGATATTTGCTTTTAAAATGCATACAATTCTAGGGCTTTGTGAATTCATCAAAGCTGATCTCTGGACTCCAGACCTCTGAGCTGAGTCATGGTGAGTCTGGTGCAAGTATAATTTTCAAAAATTTAAAAGCAGGGCGCCTGGGTGGCTCAGTCAGTTGAGCGTCCGACTTCAGCTCAGGTCATGATCTCACGCTCCGTGAGTTCGAGCCCCGTGTCGGGCTCTGTGCTAACAGCTCAGAGCCTGGAGCCCGGTTCAGATTCTGTGTCTCCCCCTCTCTCTGCCCCTCCCCTGCTCATGCTCGGTCTCTCTCTGTCTCAAAAATAAATAAAAACATTTAAAAAATTTTTTAAAAAAAGTTAAAAGCATGACTCTCATCCAACTATCAAATGAACATGTGTCAAAGATTTCATTCACTTCATTCATTAATGAGGAAACCAATAATATGATTAAACTGTTCTCCAAGAGCAGTTTGAGGAATCGAGTTTACATAGCGTTTTTGTTTAAACAGGAGTAAGATTTCTAGGGATACAATTGGTTAATGTCCTTCACAACAGTGAGTCATAAACTTCAGGGTTATCTTTGCTATCAGACAGAAATCATTGCACCATATGCAAGTTTACCAATGTAACTCCACAGAGTCTGAGCTCTTAGTTCATTGATAATAAATAGGAAAATCAAGCAATGGTATATTCATGTAGGAAAACAAATCATCCTTGGGCAGGCCTGTTAAAGCTTCAGCACGCCATTGAAAGAACTTGCAATCATGCTTTTGGATTTATTTCTAGGTTATGGGTAAATTTTCTTAAGAGGCTCAAATAGCTCCTGAGTTCACATTTCTAGAGCCTGATATATGCTTGAAATCCCTAACTGGCCCCCTCATCCCCCTCTCCACCTTTGAATGGCTGGCCTATTCTTAACCTTCAGGTGTCGGCTCAAAACTCAACCACTCAGAGACACCATCCAGGCTTCATTGTTCATACATGCACTCCTCCAGTTAGTCTCCATCTTACCACTTTATCAGTCCCCCTCATGGCACCTACCATCATCTGTAATCATGTTTATTTGTTTACATGGTTACTGTTGGTCTCCTCTGATGAAATGCAAATACCAAGGTTCAAGGGAAAGGAACTGGCCAAATTTACCTCTGTATCCCCAGCCCCTAAAAGAGTGCTTGCATATAGTTGGTGCTTAATAAATATCTACTTAATGGATGGAAGCATGGGTGGAGGGATATGTATATATGCATGCCCATATATACATTAACCAGATTCCATGGAAAACATTCTGCCAGGTTTTTGCTATTTTGTTTGCCCTTTTAAAGGCTCTAAGAAAAGCACTCCTATCATCTACTTATTCTTACCCTCACGTATGTTGACACTATTGATTAATTTATTAGTGCCATCACATCACTTTTGACCTGTGATGCTTCCTTTTCAAGGCAAGTCTAAATTCATTATGGCTGTTTTCTTATTGTCAGTGTCTTAGAGAACACCCAAATGCAGCCCATTTATCATTATACCACCCCCCACACACAGTTTTTCCATTGAATTTAAACACATCTTTCCCTCTAGGAGCCGCAGAGTTGCAAGAAGGGGGTAAGGGGAAAGCAAAGAAGAGTCTGGATGAGGAAGAAACCAGCAGGGAATGACTCTCCTTTAGGAGTGAGGGGCTGGAATGAAAGTCATAGAAAGAAGAAACAGTGTCTTGGCCTCACCTGACTCTCACAGAAGAGCTTTTGGAGGATAAAGGGGCCTAAATTCTTCTCAGAAAAGGAATGGGAAGGAAAGCAGCCTGGTAGACTTACCAAATATCAGGTCTCTTTCATTTCACTGGTATAATTCACGGTCAGGTACAGTACTTCCTTCAAACCATCTCTGAAATAGCAGGGACTGAGTCTCTTATTAGGAAGGATGAATGCTGGCTTACCTTTAAGCCATGAGATATTCAATGGAAAAAATCAGGAGTGGGGGTGGGGTGGGTAAGACAAGCAGGATTCAATTAAGCCCTGGAGTGGCTGAGAAAAGAAAGGGCCATCGTCTATATTCTGATCCTTGGAACCTTTTCTATGATTTGCTTCTCTTTTTTTCCTTCTTTCCTTTTCCTTGGCAATTAAACATCTACCCAAATATTGTTGTTGACCACCTGCATGCCTGGTTGCACTGTCATTTAAAACATTTTATGACAGCCAACCCCTGAAAGAGTAAAATCACTAAATGGACTTGTCAGGAAGCATTACCTCCAGCTCATCTCCCCTGCAGACCAGCTGGCCCTCTTCAGAAGCTCTCTTACAATTCACTCACCTATGCCACTCCCAGTAATGAAACTGACCCTTAGAGGCATACAATGTACTAAACTGCAGCAGACCTTATGACAGGTCAACATATGATGGAGAACAATGTTGTCAAACTTGAGCATGCATCAGAATCTCCCGGAGGACCTGTTAAAACACAGAATTCTGGGCCCCATCCCCAGAGTTTTTGATTCAGTAGGTCTGGGGTGGGGCCCAAGAATATACATTTCTCACAACTTCCTAGGGGATGCTGATGTTGCTGGTCCAGAATTCATGTGGAGAATCACTGATATTGAAGTAGTAGTCAAGAGACCCCCTCACCATCATGTTTCCCTCAATTCATGCATCTCCACCTTAAAACTACTCTATATCTGCATCCACTGTTTTCTTCTTTCCAAAACTAACTTATTCACAGGCTCACTTCACTCTAGATCCTCACAGAACTCAAAGGCTCTTCCACAGCCAGTCATTGATACAAGTATTTTAAAGCTAGAAGGAAGCTTTGAGATCATCTGGTCCCTCGATTGGAGTTCCTCAGCTTCAACACTACTGACATTGGAGCCAGATAATTCTTTGCTATAGTGGACTGTCCCATGCATTGTAGAACATTTAGCAGCCTCCCTGGCCTGCACCAATTAGATGTCAGTAACATACCCCCAACCCCAAGTTGTGACAACCAAAAATGTCTCCAGGCATTGCCAAATTTCCCCTTGGGGACAAAATTGCCTGTGGTTGAGAACTACTCTAGTCAAATGTATCTTTAATTGCTCCCTCTCTGTTGGGGTTTGAGAGTGAAAATTCATTGCATCCCTTCCCGAGTTTGGTCCAATTGAGAAATAAAGATGGAACTCAAAGCTTGGAGATTAAACTATCACTTCACTGCTGCTAAAGAAAGGAATGCTTCCTCTGGGAGAAGTTTGGGCTGTGACTAACAATAGCTGTGGAAGCCCACAGTTAAGCTTAGGATGGACAGAAAATAACTGTGTAAATACCAGGTGGCACTGCAGTGGCCTAACTATGGCAGTGGTTCTCAACCTTGGACACATACTGGAATCACCTGGGGAGCCTTAAGAATTATTGATTCCTAGACCCCATTTCAGACCAATTAAATAATTTCTGGGTGTGAGGCCAAAACATCAGCAAAGTTGATAGGCTGCCAAAATGATTGTAATGCTCACTCGTGCCAAGAACCGCTTCTCAACTCAATAGACTGAGAAGATTGAGCCCCTTTTTGGATTTTCTTATGTGTACCGAGGAGGCAGCCATCTGATACAAGATCTCCCAGTAAGTTTAAGACTTTTTCAGCCAATGAATCTTCAAAATTCTGCTGACGTGTAAGTTATGTAAACTTATTGTAAAGAATAGAAAATATTTACAGGCTTTAGAGAAGGCTCCCTGGGAGAACATAGCATTTCAGAAGCTTGAAAGTGTGTTAAAAAGGCCCAGAATTATGTGATAATAGATCCTGTGCTGCCACATTTTAATATGTTACGGACGAGGCCCCAGGGCAGGGCAAAGCTACTGAAGTAAACAGAACCTTGTGGGCCATGCTAAGGAGTTTAGATTTTTATCCTGAGAGCAGTGGGAGGCACTGAGAGGTTCTATGCAGTAAGGTAACTTGGTCGTGTTTTGAATTCTTGGAATCAGTACTCTGCCTTTTTTGTGGAATTTGGATTGAATGAGGGCCAAGTGAAAGCAGGAGATCTGGTTAGAAGTCATAGGAGAAATCCAAGTAAGAATTACCTACCAGACAGGGATGACCAGAACTTGGTACCAGAGTGGCTATTGGATAGAGAGAGAAGAGGAATGCCTCAAGAATTCATCCCTAATTCCTGGCTTGGTGACATGGATGGAAATGGCACCATTCCTTAAGATCATACCATCAAAGGAACAGGAATTTTGGGGTGGGAATGATGACTTTGGTTTTGTACTTGCTAAGTGAGAGGTATGTCTGGGCCATCCAGTGGACTGTTGGCCCAGAATTATCTCAATTTTAGCACTGAAAGTTCCACATCTCTGGAAACCATCAGTCTTGGGCAAACCAGGACAGTTGGACAATCTGGCAGTTGCCTCTTTGAGTTAGGCTCTCAGAAGAGAAAGCTGGGCTGTGGCATAAATGTCAGAGTTGTCAATAAATAGATGGTGTGTGTGTCGGGGGGTGTGCGTGTGCATGCGCGTGTACATATTTGAACGTGCATACAAGTGCACATGTATATGTGACTAGAAGGAAACATACCACATGATAACTGTTAAAAGTGCACCTTTTTTTTTAATTTTAAAATGTTTATTTTTGAGAGAGAGAGAGAGAGAGAAAGACAGAGAGGCAGAGAGAGCACAAATGGGGGAGGGGCAGAGAGAGACAGAGGGACAGAGGGAGACACAGAATCTGAAGCAGGCTCCAGGCTCGGAGCTGTCAGCACAGAACCTGATGTGGGACTCAAACTCACGAACCATAAGATCATGACCTGAGCCAAAGCTGGACACTTAACCAACTGAGCCACCTAGGTGTCCCAAAAGTGTACATTTCTTAGTGGCTAAATAATGAAGCAATTTTTTTTTAACTTTTAATTCTACTTTTTAAATTGTTCCACCATAAGAATGTGTTACTTTTTGCAACAAGGAAAAAGAAAACACTAGTGTAAAATACACAATTTTTAATATCAACACCAGTTTTCTCTTTAGTATTATTATTAGTAGTGTTTCTACTGCTTTTTGGTTATTTTAAAATTCAGAATTGAAATAATTATTCTTCAAAATTCCAGAGTGTTTTCCTGGTGATAGACAAGCATATCTTATTTTTGTATAGTAACATTATACAAAGTTAGGAAATAGACTGTAGGTCAATTTGGCTTATATCCCCTTAAATTCCAGTGTCTTCTTAGGCGTAAAGTAACCTGGCAATAGAGCAATTGCTTGGTAATACAAAGTGAAACAAACAGAGAAGTTTGTTTTATTGGTTTTCTAAAACAAGTTTATCATATACTGCATTTCTGCATTGTCCATTCTACAATTACAGCCTTAAGTACACATTAAGCATGTAAAGCAGTAAGTCATTATTATGTACCAACTGTGAGCCAGGCACTATGCTGGGTACTTTCCCACATTCCATCTACTGTAATCCACACAACAAAATTATGACATTAACAAAGACGGAACCTGAAGCTCAAACTGTTGAATAAGCTCCTAAAAATTCACTGACCTTCTAAGGACAGAACCTGAAACCCAGGTCTGAAGGTTTTCTAAAGCCCCATGGTCCTTCTATGAGGCCACACTATCTTCCTTAGATATACTTTGGTGATTGTTGTGCAAAATCATGATGATCCCTTGGGGGATCAGTTTCAATCATTGTCCCCAATGCAGAAGAAAAAAACAAATGGAATATTTATTTATCCATCATCCTCTGTTATTGAAAGATGAGGGAAGAGGAGAAAACCAAGGACATTCCTTAATATCACCCATCAGCCAGGAAACAAGAACCTCAAGGATTTTTGTAAGCTTGTTATAAAATCCAGAGAGTTCCATAGTATTTTAAATCTCTTGGGAGTACCCTGTACAGGCAGAAAGGAGATGATACCTTAAAAGTTTTTTCTTGTTTTTCTTAATTCAAAATCGGAGATGATGAAATCTCTCTTTTACTTTTCTGCCTACCTCATAGGTACTGTATCTATTTCCAAATACTCCCCAACATTTCCCCATTAGAACTCCATCTAGGAGGTAGACAGGGCAAGAATTGTTATTTCCATTTTATGGATGAAGAAACTAAGACATAGATTAAGTAATTTGCACAGGATATCAAAGAAGAGGAGCTGAGAAATTATTTTCTCCTCTGTATCAATCAGGATTCTGGCAGAGCATTTAATGAAGGACTATCACAGATGTAAAACAAGAGATGGTAAAGTGCCCAGCAACTAACAGTAGCAGGAAGCTTTTACCACCCCAGGTCTAAAGGGAAAAGGAGAGGGAGTTATGTTACTGGAGAGCTAAAGTAGGTCCCCCCCGCCCCCCACCCCCACCCCTGCTTCCCCTAGGAGCTGTGGCTGTAAAGGAACATCCCCTCTCCTGCTGGTGTTTCTCCTAAAAGGAAGTCAGCCCTTAACTAAGCTTTCTGTTGGGTTTCTATTAATGCTGTTCACACTCTCCTGAATGCTTTACTTCAGCACTGATACTTTGTATGGACTGTCTCTCTTTAGTGACAACAGTGGGTTCTGGGTGTAGTTGTTTCTTACACATGAGAAGGAGTCTGTATGAGAACCATCTGCCAGGGCCATAAAGATATTGGACTGGAGAGCTCAAACTGTTGAATGATTCAGTATCAATGGAGCTTGGAATTCTGGGAGGCAGTCTGATATGGCCTCTCTTTTCATTTTACTGTGATGTGCTAAATTGGAACAGCATGCCAAAAACTGCTGCTTTTTGCAAAGCAATTTTCCACCTGGGCATAGCCATCCTATCAGCTGTTGTCCCTGTGTTTCCAGGTTTCAGGCCTTGCAAACCTATCACCAGTCAAACCCAGGAGCATAGAGTAAAGTGGGAAAATTTTTGGTTTCCATACTTGCCTAGCTGGTTGTCATTTCATTCTAGTGAGAAAGGACTTTTACAAAAAATAGAAAAGCATCAGACAACCTGAAACTGGCTTCTGGCTCTTCTACCCACTTACAGGTGATCAGACCTCCTTGGATACGTCCCAGAGCTTATTACCAATCTGTCTGAGCTTTGCTTTCATCAGTAGTTAAGTGGAAATAATAGTGCTTGCCCTTATTCCATAGGACTGCTTCATTCATTCATTCACCAAATCTTAGGTTATTAAGAACAAATCTTAATAATCCACGTTAACCAATGTCATCAAGGGGAAAACCTAGATCTTTCAGAACCATCTCAATTTCAATTATTTAAACCGTTTATTCCTTAAAAATGATAACTCTTTGCTGAATATCTTTTAAGTAGCAACTTCCTTAACTACATTAAATATATAATCATTCATTCAGCCATGTATAAATCTCTATTTAAGACCTACTCTCTGTGAAGCACCATGTTAGTTTCTGGAGGTACAAAGATGAACATGTCCACTGTCAGGACATTCAAAGTGTAATGGGGAAGCCTGATGTCAATGCATAAGCAGAGGGATGTTTTTTAAAGTGCAGAAATACCAAGGAAAGAAAAATCCATAGGGCACCCAATCTGGGGTATGGGAGAAGAAAAGATTAGGTTAGATTTGTATCTCTAATAGTTAATCTGGCTCCATGGACTTGAATGAGGGGGGAAGAAAGCAGTTTAGGTGCTACTATGGTGTCCAAATCAGAAATAATAAGGCCCTGAAGTGCAGTGTCATTGAGGGTAAGAGAACAAAGGAGTTATTTGGAGACCTATTTTAGCAACACATTTGCATACCTAGATACCAAATGGGAAAGGGGAGAAGAGAAATGGAGGAATCAAGATTCCTCTCCAATGTCTAGCTAGTGTAATCTTATTAATTCCTTTCATCAGCCAGCCCTGCAGGGTTGGTATTGTTTTTGTCATTTCGCTCAGAGAGCCTCAAGATCAAGCCTCTCCTAAGCTCAGGGCCAAGATTCAAACCCAAACCAGCCTGACTCCAAAGCCCATGCTTTTCTACTCCAAAGCAAGCCTCTTCCAGGATCTTCATATTAGTCTGACCACCTGCCCCTCTTCTTTGATCCAAAAACCCACTCCCTGAACCATCAGATGGGACAAGGGAAGGAAGGAACATTGCAGGACTGGAGATGGTGGAGGTCAGGCAAAGGGTGGGGCTGACAACCAGATTTCCCTTCCCTCAAGCATCAGCATCCCTTTCCCCCACCTGTCCGCCCCCCACTCTCCTCTACCAGCAGGCGCATGATTCTCAGGGTTCACCAGGTAACCTGATCCTCTCTGTAGGAATTAGCATGGGCAGTTTCTGCAGTGATTGCTGGCAGGCAGATTTGCTGGGATTGTTCATGGCATTTCCAGGTTTGGGAGGTATCTGATGTGCTCCAAAGGGAACAACTTAAGGGATGAGAATCCAGGAACTCCAGTTTGCTGTTTGCTTACCAGGATTCCCAGGCTCCATCCTTCACTCTAACCATCATTTGCAGCACAGAACTTTCTGTCTGGCCAAAGGAGTATCTAGACAGTGGAAGGGAGCTATTTGCCCCTCTGAATTTCCTCTGGATTTGCACAACAGTTGTAAGACAGCTGCAGGTAGAGTAGAAAACTCCTCTTCCCCCATCTTTTCTGAGGCTGTGCCCTGACTTCAGCTAGTGGTTCAGATGACAGAATGGTGCCACCTGAAGCTCTGCATCATCAGTGATTTCCAAGGATATTCTCTAGCCGCCATGGAGCCCAAAGATTGTATCTAGCTGTCTTCACTGGCTTTCCAGGCCTTTCCTCATCCTGACAGGTTAGCATATCTCCTCCTTTTCAACTTATCTATTTATTGCTGCACCAAATTGCCAAGGAAAATTTCAAAGAATCTAATGGCCTAGATTTGAGATGGTTTCCTAACACTGGATACATTGTGACTGTCCTCAGCAGGACTCACTCTCTGAATTTAGCCCTGTGACATTAGTTGGACCTTGGAGACATAGGAGAGGTTTTATGAGGAAGTTTACTGAGGACAGAATTTGACCTCAGGAGTTTTTCTGTTGTCATAATACGTAGGGGAAAGAGTTGTCTTACAATAGGTGGTTTCAGTTAAATCAATAAAATTACCTAAAGCAAATTCTATTTTCCAGTTGATTCCATTTTGTAATAAGAAATATATAGGGAGGGAGCACCTGGGTGGCTTAGTTGGTTAAGCATCCGACTCTTAATTAGGGCTCAGATCATGATCTCATGGTTCGTGAGTTCAAGCCCTGCGTTAGGCTCTGTGTTGACAGTGCAGAGCTTGCTTGGGATTCCCTCTCTCCCTCTCTCTCTGCCCTTCCTCTGCTCGCACTCTCTCCCTTTCAAAATAAATAAATTAATTTTTTAAAAAGAAAAGAAAAAGAAATATATAGAGAGGGCCACCTTGGTGGCTCAGTTGGATGAGCAGCTGACTCTTGATTTGGGCTCAGGTCATGGTCCCAGAGTCATGAGATTGAGCCCTGTGTCAGGCTTCACGCTGAGCATGAAGCCTGCTTAGGATTCTCTCAGTCGCTCTGTCTCTGTCTCTCTCTCTCTCTCCCCCTCCTTCCCTCCCTGCCTCCCTCCCTCTCCCTCGATTATACTCTCTCTCTAAATAAAACAAACAAACAAACAAACAAACAAACAAACATAGGGTGGGGAATTGTATGTTTTGAGAGAAATGTAATCCAAACCTTTCAGTATCCTAGTCTGATATGCAGTGAAAGGTTTTCTATTATTTTCCTTCTGTTTGTATATAGTTTGTTACCTTTTTTCAGCAAAGTTTGTGTCCTTAGTGAATCACAAAGAGTGAGATTCTGGCAGCTTTCTGTACAAAGTAACCTCTGCATTAGAAATTGGATACTCTGCTGCTGTTGTAAAAAAAGGTTTTTCATGGACAGTTTCTTCAGCTTCCTGAGTCTTTCTCCAAGGTCAAGGTCTGAGTTCTACTCACAATTCTGAAACTCTTCTGTGTGACTTTGGATAAATAACCTTCCTGTACTTAAATTGCTTTATCTACAAAACAAAGATGGTAATGCATGCCTCCACTCACTTCTCAATGACATTTTTTGAGTCAATGAGAAAGTATGGAAAGCACTTTGGGTTGCTCTAAGGGACCTGCTATTTTAGAAATGCCTTCTTAGCAGTCAGGGCCACACAGGGCAGCCAGACATATGCCACCAAGTCTTTGAATGTTGAGACTTCAAAGAAAGAAAAATCAACTATTGCTTACTTTATCAAGACTCTACATTTGAAATTTTGGATCTTGTTAAATTTATATGACAAGGTAAGACACTTCTCTGGACCTCTGACATTAAATAGTCCCTGCCTCATAGCTCTGCAGTAGGATTTAAATGAGGAAGTGCACACAACACACTCAACATATAATGAGTCATCAAGAAGCATGGGCTAAGTTACCTGTATTAGATGTTATGAAATATCATTTATTCAGAAGGTTTATTGCCCAGGAACCCAATGAAATTAAATGTACATGAGGTACCAGCCAGTCCTATAGAGTGCCAGGATTTACAAGAAAAAAATGGCTAAAGCAAAAAAAAAAAAAAAAAAAATGTGGGCATACTATCATAATTAGTAACCAAGAGGCCTCTAGCATAGGTAACTCTAGCCCTTAATGTTGAAGGCCTGGTCCCATTTCAGGATAGTTGCAAAGTTAGTTTGGACATTGAAGATTGATTGTAGATGGATAGTGGATGGATGGCAAAAACAGAAAAGTAATTTAAGCTATCTTGTGTCCTTTAAGTTTGGAGAACTTCTCCCCAGCATGATTTCAGTCTTTTGGCTTTTTCCTGTTTCCTTTCTGGGCAGTGATGGTTTGGTATTTCCAGGATATCTCTTGGCAATTGATTCCTAGTCCCAGTTCATCAGAGGCTTTTTGTTAGGACAACATCACTCGAGGCCTCTTCCTCCTTATCTGAAAACTTTTTTATTGAGATGCAGCTAAATTATCTAAAGCTAGAATAGTTGCTTGCTGTTTCTTTGCTTCTGTCCATTACTGGACAATCATTGAAACTTTATACTGTGCCCACCTTTTCTTCACCTTCCTTGATTATGCACCTCCTATATTCCTGCTAATTTTATCTAGAGTCCATAGCATCCTTGGACCTTTTCATTCTCCTGAGGCCCAGAGGATGGTACGACTTGCTTCGGGCCTCATATATTCAATCAGTGGGCTGAAACAAGAAACAACGTCTTCTAACTTCTCATTCTGGAATCTTTTCATTTCCTCTGTAGATGGCCTCTTCTACCAAAAACAGAAATGTGATTCACATTTCCACATGGACATGGAAAATGGCCCGCCCTGTAAAGAACCATTAGCAAGCACTGAAACTAGTGTTTCTCAAAGTGTGGTCCTCTAACCAGTAGCAACAGCATCACTAAGGAACTTGTTAGAGATGCAAAACCTCAGACTCTACCCAAGACCTACTGAAGCAGAAATTTAGACCCCACACGTGATTCTGATGTATGTTCAAGTTTAAGACCCTCCAGTACAGGCTATGCCAAAATCATATACCTTGATCGTATATGGCCATTAAATGGCCACTGATGCATGAAAGTGTGTTTGGATTCCACATACAGGTTTGAATTTCAAGTCTGCTCTTTTACCCAGAAGACAAGGTAAACTAATACTTTGGAAGACCCAAGGTTTTGCTGAAATTAACAGAAGTGTTATCAGGGCCCTGTGGGATCACAGACCTACCTTAAAAAAAGCAGGATTCACTTATTTCTCTGGATGGAGCTTGTACTTGGTATAGTTCAATTCAAACACACATACTAAATCTCTCTCTAGTCTTACACTAGGTTGCTTTACCCATATATTGTACCGTCCTGGTCTCTGAAGACATTTGAGTTTGCTACCCAGCCTAAACCTTATTTACTTTTTATGCAGGGTGTTAGATAGATGTGTCAACTAGCGCTGTCACATAGAACTTTCTGTGATGTTCTATTCTGTGTTCAGTAGTATATTCCATATGAGTGCTGTCCAATAGGGTACCCACTAGCCACGTGTAGCTACTGAGCACTTAAAATGTGGTTTTGGGGCAATAGAGGAACTGAGTTTTTAGTTTTATTTAATTTTAATGAATTTACATCTAAATAGCCACATGTGGGTAGTAGCTAACCTACTGGACAGTGTAAGTCTGGATATGTCAATCTAATATCTCACACAATAATTGATTAAATAGAAAGTGATTATAGGGGCACCTGGGTGGCTCAGTCAGTTAAGCATCTGACTTTGGCTCAGGTCATGATCTCAGGGCTCGTGGGTTTGAGCCCCACATCGGGCTCTGTGCTGACAGCTCAGAGCCTGGAGCCTGCTTCCGATTCTGTGTCTCCCTCTGTCTCTGCCCCTCCCCTGCTCATGCTCTATCTCTCTCTCTCTGTCTCTCTCTCTCTCTCTCTGTCTCTCTTTCTCTGTCTCTCTCTCTCTCGAAAATAAATAAATATTAAAAATTTTTTTAAAAAAGAAAGGTGATTATACACATTACAAAACTACTTAGAAAACTTACAAAGTGATCATCTACAATACCCTTTTTAAAAATTGGTGGGCCACTTCTAGGGTCGGTCCAAAAGTGATTATGTCTAAACCATGTATTAGGACAGTTTGACAAAGTTAGGAACCTTCTATTCATGATGGGGACTAAATAATCCTAGGACCAGCAGGCTTTCTGGACTTTGCAACTTCAGTTCTTTGATAATCTATTTTAAATGGGGAAATGTTGCAAGATCCAAGTTTGAAATAAATCAGAATGTGCAACTGATAATTCTTCATCAGAAATTATACAAAAGTGTTTTAAAAATCTAAATTTGTTTTTGATCCTGAGTGATGTCACCCAGTAAAAAGCTATCATTTTGGGGGCATCTGGGTGGCTCAGTCAGTTAAGCATCCAATTTCAACCCAGGTCATGATCTCGCAGTTCATGAGTTTGAGCCCCGCATCAGGCTCTGTGCTGATAGCTCAGAACCTGGAGCCTGCTTCAGATTCTGTGTCTCCCTTTCTTTCTGCTCCTCCCCTGCTTGCATTCCCCGCCCCCCCATCTCTCCCTCTCTCTCTCTCTCTCTCTCTCTCTCTTAAAAATAAACATTAAAAATTTTTAAATAAATTAAAATAAATAAAAAGCTACCATTATCAAGTTTTACAAAAGGTTAGATATCAATAAAAGAATTTGAAGTTTAAAAGTTCATATGTGACTGCATCTGAGTACCATTTGATGTCTTGTCAAGTTGATGTTTCCAGATATATTTTTTTTAATTTTTAGTGTTTATTTATTTTTGTGAGAGAGAGAGAGAGAGAGACAGAGAGAGAGACAGAGAGAGAACATGATCGGGGGAGGGGCAGAGAGAAAGGGAGACACAGAATCTGAAGCAGTCTCCAGGCCCTGAGCTGTCAGCGCAGAGCCTGATGCGGAGTCAAACTCATAAACTGCAAGATCATGACCTGGGCTTAAGTTGGGTGCTTAACCAACTGAGCCACCCAGGCACCCCTGTTTCCAGATATTTTTTAGTGTTTGGAAATTTCCTGTCCCAAGAGAAATACCACCCACTTCCTTCATTTTCCACTCAGGATGATTTCGGTTTATGAAGTAATGATATAAAACCAAGAAATAGCCTTTCTTAAAACAGCTGGAAATTCTTTATTTTTTTTATATGAAATTTATTGTCAAATTGGTTTCCATACAACACCCAATGCTCATCCCAACAGGTGCCCTCCTCAGTACCCATCACACACCCTCCTCTCCCTTTCACCCTCCATTAACCTTCAGATTGTCCTCAGTGTTTAAGAGTCTTTTATGGTTTGGCTCCCTCCCTCTCTAACTTTTTTTTTTCCTTCCCCTCCCCAATGGTCTTCTGTTAAGTTTCTCGGGATCCACATAAGAGTGAAAACATATGGTATCTGTCTTTCTGTGTATGACTTATTTCACTTAGCATCACACTCTCCAGTTCCATCCACGTTGCTACAAAGGGCCATATTTCATTCTTTCTCATTGCCACATAGTACTCCATTGTATATATAAACCACAACTTCTTTATCCATTCATCAGTTGATGGACATTTAGGTTCTTTCCATAATTTGGCTATTGTTGAGAGTGCTGCTATAAACATTGGGGTACAAGTGCCCCTATGCATCAGCACTCCTTGTATCCCTTGGGTAAATTCCTAGCAGTGCTATTGCTGAGTCATAGGGTAGATCTATTTTTAATTTTTTGAGGAACGTCCACGCTGTTTTCCAGAGCGGCTGCACCAGTTTGCATTCCCACCAACAGTGCAAGATGGTTCCCGTTTCTCCACATCCTTGCCAGCATCTATAGTCTCCTGATTTGTTCATTTTAGCCACTTTGACTGGCATGAGGTGGTATCTCAATGTGGTTTTGATTTGAAATTCTTTAAACTTTAGTTTCTCACTTGAATTCAGAAAGAGCATTGATTCAACTTTACCTTCTTATTCTCTAATCTCTCTAATCTATATTCTCTAATAAGGGATCGTCAGGCTCAAGAACAATTTTGAAGGTCAGAGTAGGTTTATGATAGAAGTAATCATATTTACCCAATCTGAAACATTCACCTCAAGAATGGAGTTGAGCAAGTAAGAACTATGGCATTATTGAATATTACTAGCCCCCTAACTAGAGATCCAGGTTTAATTGTCCCTAGAATTGCTTTGCTAGCTGAAGTTCAGCCAGATTAGGTTGGGACAATAATTGAGTTTGATTACTTTCTTCATTGGTTCTGACAGCTTTACCTAGGGAAATGATCCAAAGTGAAGCACTCATTCTAATCTGGATTTCCTATGTATAAAGTCTTGGTAAAACATTTGCCAATCTTGGCATTTGTATCTTTTAAACTTATTAAGTCAGTTAATGGATGCTCAGAGTATGCAAAGTTCAGGAGATTATTAAGTGCATTTCCAATACCTGAGGGATAAATAAGCTTGTTGGTAGGGAGGATACATTGTTATACCTCTCAAAAAACAAGATCAAGAATAAGAGGAATATATTGTTACTAAATTTATCAAGGGTTGTGGTATAACCTCCAACATTAATTGAGGTCCATGTGGCTAACCATAACAATCCCCAAAGATATCTGAGACCTTAAACATGTGCAAATTTTTACCCTCACAGTTATTCTATATATATCATCAGGGATTTTATATTTACAGATGAAATGTTTAACATAGATTGTTCATGGTAACATGAACAATATAACAGTCTACATAATGGAATCCTCTTTACCCTTTAAAAATAATATAATTTCAGGGCGCCTTAGCTGTCTCAGTTGGTTAAGCATCCGACTTTGGCTCAGGTCATGATCTCGCAGTCTGTGAGTTCGAGCCCTGTGTCGGGCTCTGTATCGACAGCTCAGAGCCTGGATCCTGCTTCAGATTATGTGTTTTCCTCTCTCTCTCTCTCTGCCCCTCCCCTGCTCATGCTCTGTCACTTTCTGCCTCAAAAATAAATAAAACATTAAAAAAAATTAAAATAAATAAAATAAAATAAAAATAATATAATTTCTAGATAGGGTATTTGGGGTGGTGGGTGGAGGGGGAAGGGTAGAGGTTAAACCAAAATCATTTGCAATTTTTTTTCCTTCCTCCTACTTTCTTCTGGTTTCTTCTCTTTTTTTTTTTTTTAATTTATTATTTTTTTTGTACATTTAAGTTGAACATTTGGCTTGTCAGGCTTTTAAAATTTTTATTTACTTTTAAGGGGTGCCTGGGTGACTCAGTTGAGCATCCAACTTTGGCTCAGGTCATAATCTCACAGCTCGTGAGTTCAAGCCCCACGTCGGGCTCTGTGGTGACAGCTCGGAGCCTGGAGCCTGCTTTGGATTCTGTGTCTCCCTCTCTCTCTGCCCCTCACCCACTCGCATTCTGTCTCTGTCTCTCTCAAAAGTAAATAAACATGAAAAAATTTACTTTTTAATTCAAGTATAATTAACATTCAGTGCTCTATTAGTTTCAAGTATACAATATAATGACTCAACAATTCTATACAGTTTTTAGTCTTTCTTCATTAATAATATAAACATCCAGGGCTTTAACTTTTTACTGAAGGGTCATTTTAACCACATTGTACAAATTCTGATATTTAGTGTCTTCATTGTCATCTAGTTCCAACTTACATTCAATTTCCGTTATTATTTCTTTTGTTATGAGTTACTTAGATTAGTGAAGTTTTTTAAATTAGAAATATGTTTAGATGTAGCTGTTTTTTATAATCAATTTTTAACTTAGTAGCAGTTACAGAACATGATCTGTCTTATATTGACTCTGACTTTTTTGAGGTTCACCTTAGGGCCTAGGCTTAGCCGGAAGTCAGTTTTCATAAATATTTCATATGCACTGAGAAGAATATGTTCCCCCCACATTAGAATGGATTCCTATGGGAGGGTGGGTTGGTAGTGGGGAGGTGAATGAAATTGCTACAGAGGAGTAAGGGTGGAAGCAAAGAGACCAGTTAAGAGGCTATTGCAGTAATTTAGGCAGGAAATGATGACACGGATCAGGGAGATAGTAGTGGAAGTGATGAAATAGAATTGGATTATGGATATATTTTTAAAGTAAAACCAACATAATTTCCTAAAGGATCGAATGTGGAGTGTGGGAGAGAGAAGTCTTGCCCGAGCAACTGGAAGAGAGGGATGTCATTAACTGAGCTGGGGAGGACCACAGGTAGAGCAAGTTGGGGTAGGAGACTCAAATGGGGATATGTGTTAGAAACCCAAATGGAGAGGTGGAGTAGGCAAGGGAAAGGTTTGAACTGAAGGTATAAGCTTGGGATATAAATTTGGGAATTTGGGGGTTTACTGGTGGTTTTTAAAGCCATAAAAATCCATGAGTCACCTAAGGCATTGGTTCTTAACTAGGGGTAACTGGGGTGAGTGCTACTGGCATCTAGTGGGTAGAGGCCAAGGATGCTGCTCAGCATCCTATAATGCACAGACTTGTTCCATCACAGCCAAGTATCTGGTTTAAAATATCAATAGTGCTAAGATTGATAAAAACCTGACCTAGGTCACCAGGATAGCTAGAGAAGAGTACATGCTCAAGGACTTAGCTCTGGGGCACTCTTTATTTACTAGGAGTTCAAGGAGACATGGAGAAACAGTCAAAGGAATCTGAGGGTGTATGTCTAGTGACATTGGAAGGAAACCAAGAGAGGATCATGTACTAAAAAGCCAAGTATAGAAAGTCTACAGAGGAAGAGAGAGTGATGGGCTATGTCACATGCTGCAGGTAGGTCAAGAAAGATAGGACTGAAGACTGATCACTGGAATTTGTCTTGTGGGGTCATTGTCAAGGCCCCCATGTTGACAAGAGCAGTTTTAGCAGAATACTGTTGGCAAAAGGTCACTGAGTGGCCTGAGGCAAAGTACTTGGCCTCTCTAAGTTTTAGTTTCCTCACTCATAAGATGAAGATAATAATCTGCTTTATAGAGTTGCATGAGATAACGTGGACCATGTGTGTAAAGCCCCTATCACAGAACTGGCACGGAGTAGGCACTCATATAATGTAAGGTCTCATTTCACAACTCTTTCATTCATTTCCAACTTCTCTCCTCCTGTACTCCTCCCCACAAACACAAACCTACTGCTGCAATTCTTTATCACGTTCTAGGTACTATTTAGCATTATAGGAGGCAACTCCTTCATTACAATGCACTTGATGTTGGACAGCATATCTGAATTATCCCTTAGTATGAACTGAAGAAAAAGAAATGTGTTAACAATTTGAGTTTTTTCTGTATTAGGTGATAGATTGGACTGGGAGAGAGAGAATAGCAATTTAAAAACATACAGAATTATAAAGTAATTTCTCATGAAGTTAAACATTGTATTATTAAGTTGCATTATTTTTTTTAAATTTTTTTTTCAACGTTTATTTATTTTTGGGACAGAGAGAGACAGAGCATGAACAGGGGAGGGGCAGAGAGAGAGGGAGACACAGAATCGGAAACAGGCTCCAGGCTCTGAGCCATCAGCCCAGAGCCTGACGTGGGGCTCGAACTCACGGAGTGACCTGGCTGAAGTCGGACGCTTAACCAACTGCGCCACCCAGGCGCCCCTTAAGTTGCATCATGTATTAAGTCTTTCTACAGTCTTGGAACTGTGAAAACCTAAAACAGTAGCCCCATTTGCTAGGTTTATTATAACTCTGCATATATTCCCTACATAAAACTCTTGTATTCCAAACTCTCAGTTAAAGCCAGAATCCTCAGAGAGCCATGTGAAAGGTTAGAGATCGTTGAAAATCTAGAGAGGTGGAAATTCACTCTTTAAAACCTTTTACTACAGAATCTCCCACTGATACTGTATTCTTTAGGGACTCAGTTCAATGATTATATATTACTCTACTGATTGCATAGTAACTTTATAAAAATGAATTTAATTTCAAAAGGTCAAAGGTAATCAAATTGTGGGAAAAAGCTGTCTAAAAACATGTCATTCTGCACTCAATTCTAATTTCCACAGAACTGGGGGTCCTGGAAGTTCATCCAAGTAATGAGATTTTGTGCTAATTCCTCAGTCACACTCAGTGAGCTCTCAGTCCAAGTGGCTCCTGACTGCTGTAAAAGCTCAGAAATCTAAAGAGGAAATCTCCATGATTTAGAACTTCTGGATGCCCTGACTCAGTCCCAGATGACTTTCAGGCAGTCTGATGCTCACATCTACCAAGTCCTCAAAGAGAGATTTCATTTATCTCCATACCTCTGCATCTCCTATATTTCGCCAAGTCTAAGACACACATTTTGCGCAAATTCTTATGTGTCAGAAATCAGGTCACATCATATAATCAATGGCATGTTACTATAGCCATTGGTCAATGCTGTCTAAAAGAATACTTCATGATAATGGAAATGTTCTATATCTGTTCTGCCCAATACAGGCACCACAAGCCACATGGCTCTTGTGCTCTTGAAATGTGGCTGGTACAACTAAAGAAGTGATTTTTGCCATTTGATTTAATTTTCATTGTCCTGAATGTAAATAGCCATATGTGGCTTGTGGCTACCACACTGGACAGCAGGTATAAGTTGAATTCTTCCAGAAAGGATTTGCATTTGTTTCTTCCACTCACTTGAGGAATGACCGGCTTGAGACTCCTTGAAATTAAATTCTCTTCTTCAGGCTTCTTTGGACTACTCTGGTAGTATGATTTCAGACTATATAGACCTGAGTGAATATCAGCTCTGGCTCAGGTTCTCAGAAGAGTTTTTTCTTCCTCAACCAGTGGCAAGATTGAGATATGTAACTGTTCCTGATGTCCCTTCCTGCATGATGTTTTTTTTTTTTTTTTCTCTCATTTGCTCTTACTCTCAGGAGTAACCCTATGGAGTCACAGCATTGTGCAGAAGTTTCCTATTAAACTCTTCATCTTGGATAAAGAGAAAAACCAAAAATAATTATGCTCCCTTCAATCAGTAATAACTTAGATCCAGTGATATATGGTAATGTAATTGCTGATGGATAATAAAATTTAATAAATATTTGTTGAAAAAAAGAATGGAGGGAAGGCCAAATAGGGCCATACAGTTTCCCTGTTTGTTTTCAACTAATGGTCCTATGACCCTTTAGATGTTTTGGGAGAGGCTGTTGGAGGATTGTTAAATGCATGCTAACTTTTGTTTGAATGGAAAAGGAGAGGAACTGGAAAGGAAATCTACATATGAGACCCTGGTAGGGTGCAGGGGGAAAGAAAGGTTTAATAATTAGTGTAGTAGTCAGAGTCCTGGCAGGAAAGAGGTGCCAAGCCATAGATGGATGGAACAGCATCTCCTTTGGCCTGGCTTTTTGAACTGGGCTAGAGCCCAGTGAGTTGCCTAGGTGAGACCAGAAGCTAGACACTGTTTCATGAGAATCTTTATGAGCTTCTGTGCACAAGTGCAGCTTTGGGGTTCAGGTAACAATGCAGGACATGAGGAAAGGATCCTTGTCTTTACTTCTACAAAACTCAGTCCTACTCAGGACCCCCACATCTTGCAACTTTGAGGCGACTTTCTTACGTGCAGGTGTCATCCTGGACACCAATGGCAGCTACAATGATGAGGCATCCTTAAGTAGCTAAGGAGAGACTAAGAAAAGTAACTGTGCCCATAGTAATGAAACTGGACATGTTCATTTCTGAGTACAATTGGCAACTCTGTAAGATACTTGAGATATAAAGGTGACTCTGGAAATCTGCAAATGACCATTCATTTCTGTGTGAATACATGGAGCTCAGCTCTAGCAGGATTTTAGTAATAGTATTTGAAGGACATCACTTTAGTTGAAGAGTAGGTGAAAACTGGGATATTCAGATCATCAGAGAGGGGGAAAAATGAAGAAATTGAGTTAGTTCTTCCCCAAACTGAAACTTCAATCACAGAAGAAAATAACTATGAATATCCCTTTTATATACTCCATATAGATTTTATCTAGAAGATGTAAAATCTTTTAATTTCTGGAAAGCCATAAGCCTATTGGATCCCAGACATAAAGCTGGGATTTGTTCAGAGTACATTTTTGGCCTCAGGATTATGGGACACCAAGGTGTGTCATCCCCTGTCCTGATTAGAGGAGTATTGGGCATTGTAAACAGAGAGCCCTGGCCTTGGGTGACAAACCTTGGGTTTCAGTCAATTCCAGAAAAGCTTCACCATCTTGGTGAATTCACTTAACTTTCCAAGCACAATATCCTTGCCTGAAAATGAGATATGATAGACTCTCTGACCTCAAAGAGTTTTTGTATCATCAAATGAGAGAATAGGAACCTAGTAAAGTGCTATATGATTATAGGGGTGAAAGAACCGATAGGGCCAATCTGAGGTGAAACATTATCCCCTTGAAGAAAGAAGAAAGCACAAACAATGTTCACCTTCTAAAAAAATTATCCCAAATTAATATCTGTAGGTTCCAGTCCATATCTTTCAACTTAATTGAATCTACTTGGATTTGGGGTTGAATTGAACATACAGTAAGTTCTGTCAGTGATAAGAGATAATGGAAAGAATATGAAAAGTTAGAAGGCTTTCTAAAAAATACACCCATTTGTTATTCCAATTTTGTTTCCTTACTCTGCTATTATATTTAAATTCAGAAAGAGGCCAAAACAAACACTAGAGGAAGGGTGGGGGAGTCTACTGTGTATGGTAAGAAAAGAACTTTTCTTTTCCTATGTAAGCACAAGTTACTTCTCTCCAAGGTGTAACCCTGGAAATCTCTAGGGGCAGCAACAATTCCTAGAAATTTGGGCCCAGGTCTCAATAGCAGCTAGGATAGTAGGTATCCCATGGTTAAAATGAGAAAACTATGTTCCAAGGGCAGATGTAGCAATGGGACATGTACATGGGGCAGAGAGGCTCAGAAAACTTGATAAATAAGATGGGAAATCATGGCCAAAATGATGTCTCAAGTCAAAATTAGAAAATATCTAATGATATTTTATCTAACAAATATTAGATGTGTTATCTAATGATAACACAAAAGACAACAAACTGACATGAAAAACTCAGAAAAAGTTTAGAACAAGAGCAGGCACCAAAATTAAAGAAGATGGTGAGAAAGGAGCAGGCCTGCCAGAGCTAAAGGGAAGGACAAGGTGGTGAACAAATGTTATGGCAAATACAAAGAAAAGGAGCTATACCCTCTTTATCTTTTATCCTCAGAACCTAAGGCTGGGCCTAATACAAAGTAGGAGCCCATTAACTTTTGAATGAATGCATAAACCCTTCAGACAGATTTAGGATATTGGTAACTGGCCTTTCTAATTCAGCCAACTGATAGCCTAAACCAGTACTTCTCAAACTTTAATATGCACATAAATCACCAGAGGATCTTGTTTAAATGTAGGTTTTGGTTCAGTAGGTTTGGGGTGGAGGCTGTGCATTTCTAACACACCTGTGGTCACAATGATTGCTGATCAACAGATACACTGATCTACCCCACAGTTTGAGCAACTAGGACCCCAGACTCAGTAGCCTGTAACAGCTTTTTGTTAAGGCAGAAATCAATTCCAAGAGGGAAGACTTCAAGTGGAAATAAGGAAAGCATCTATCAGCAGTAAGGAAGTGAAGTTTGGGCAAGAATGCCAGTTCTTAAGAGGAGTGATTTGGGGAACTTTCCTTGGACAGTGGCTGCTGACAGTCCCATGGCCAGCAGGAGGGGAACATGGTGACCTACAATTTTACATGCAGATTGGGGAGTGATAGATAGCCAAATATTTAAAATGGTTTTCCCATGGGATCCATCATAGCTTTTCATAATCTGAACAAAAATCATTACCCATTGATGGACTTCATTTTAGCACACTCCATCTGTCTTGTTGCATAAAAATAAAAGTTCAAGTTTAATTTTTTTATTTTGACACTACAGTAGAATTTAGTAATATAGAAAGCTTATGTAAAAATAGAATTGATGGTGTCGCAAAAAGATAGAAATGGGAACTCTGTAGACAGAATTATCATATTAACTCCATAGTCTCCCATTAACTACTCAGTTCTTCCTCTGTCCTTGTACCTATTGTCCTCTGTGACCTGTAGCATGTGGACTGGATTCAAAGCATACTTGGGGATTTGAGAATTCTTCTATATCTTCTAGATATCCCTAGGTATAGTCACCAAGTAACAGGTGAAGATAGTATGCAGAATCAACCCCAAGTTGACTGTGATGAGATTGTGGCCTAGGACCAGCATCTTCAGCACCACAGACAGAGGCAAATCCCTGTGGAGGTGTTTCTCTGACTTTGGTATGGTCTTTGCAGATAATTTCCCCCTCTCCACTGTGTACAAGACAGTCATTTCTGACCTGCCCTATCAAATATCCACCTTTCCTGCTAGTTATGCTCCCCTTTACTTATGTTATAGGATTGTTTCCTTATGCATGTATGCAGGACACCATACTCCTTTTCACATAGGCAGGTGCTGCCATATATATTCCTGGAATTAGGCACACATATATCAAACAAGTTTTTCAAGATGCATCTATCATATCATGTCTATAGGAGTAGGAGGTGGTGGCCTTGAATATTTTTAAATGAAACACACTTTAGAACAAGGATCCATGCAAACTTAAGGTCATGTATGGCGATGAGATACTCTATTGACAAGATGAGCAAAATCAAGTTGCCACTTTTCCCTATAATAGTATAGCAAGTGAAACCCCCTTCGTAGCAGAGGTGTCCCTGACACCAAAAATTAGAGTAAGGAAGTAAAAATACAAGAGGTTCCTGACGGTGGTGAAAGCAGATAGTAGATAGCAACCAGACCTAGAGCTGATGCCTACAAATAAGAAACTTTCTCTAAGGTACAAAGAGTCATAAGACATGGGTCTTAGATTAGGAAGCCAAGAAAGAACACATTGGAATGTGATACCCAGACACATGCCATTTAATGGCCAGATTTCTAGCAAACATTTACCCTAATTTCCTCAGAATGAGATTGACAGACTGTAAGGGTCAATGGGAACATTCTCTGAAGCTGGCTGTGAGAGCTGCAGTTTCTAAGGGATAATGGCCTAGAGTATACATGAGGTGATAACATCAGAAGTGAGAACAAATGACCATTGCAAAGGCAGTGAGATGGGACACTGTCACTGTCAATTCCAAGAACAAGAAACCCCATGGATCTCATAGTCACATGTGGGAATTAAGGCTTATCTGCCAATTGATAGTTCTAAGCCAGGATCAACACCATAGACTTTGAACTTGGGTCTTAACTTGACCCCTATGATGGCTTTTCATAAGGAACCCACTTGACCACAAGATCTTTCCTGCTCAACAAGGAGATAACACAAACCTAATGACTTAACACATCACAGATTTATTATATGGTCAGAAATCCAAAAAAAGAATCTCTCTAGTCTAAAATAAAATATAAGCAGGGCTACATTCCTTCTGGAGTTTCTAGGAGGGAATCAATTTCCTTGCCTTTTCCAGCTTCTAGAGGCTGCCTGCATTCCTTAGCTCATGACCCCCTTTCCAGCAATCACATCATTCTGACCTCTGTTTCCCTCATCATATTCCCTTCTTTGACCTCTTCCTCCCTCTTCTAAAGACTCTTGTGATTACAACAGGCACACCTGTATAATCCAGGCTAATCTTCCTACCTCAAGATCTAATCATATCTGCAAAGTCCCTATCACCATGTAAAGTAACATATTCACAAGTTATAGGAATTAGGATGTGGACATCTTTGTAGAGCAATTATTCTGTCTACCACAGGTGGTATCTTCACTAAAGGCAAAAAAAAAAAAAAATAGCCTTTATGTGGTCTGGAGGTAGCAGGCAACTTGGGACCCAAGGGATCAGGGGAAAATGGCTCATTGTGCTAAAAAGAAAGGGATTTACACTAGCACAGTGTTGTCAATTTAAAACTTTTACAAACTTTGACATAATTTCTTGCTCTAAGAAACTCTTTAAATCATTTCATTGTAATATAACATCATCATTATTGTTTAAATCAACCAATTACAGTGATTTTTGTGTTCTGAAAACAGGGACATGATAGTTGGCTGCTCTCCCAGAAACCCTTTAACATTTCTTTTTCAACGATGAGTATTATGAAATCACATCCAACACATTATGCAACCAGAGCAGTACACCTGCATGCAACTACACTCTGGCTGGATCTCTTTTGAGGTGCTCACACCCAAGGGAACATAGTAGAATGGTCATTTGCTGCTTTTACCCTACTTAGAGAAGAATTTTGTTGTGAGGCAGAAGTTTACAACCCACAGAACATTGGAAAGAAATGCTGATGAGGGATTGAAGACTTTCCTGTAATGAGTCAAGTCCCGTCAATTCTATCTCCTAATCTCTTTACATCCCCCCTTCCTCTTCAACCTCATGCTACTTGCCAAAGCAGCACAATACATTGCAGGGTTTCCCCAAAATGACCTGATCCTAACAACCACCTAAGATGCATATCAAACATGCAGATTCCCTGGCACCTCACTTGGAAATTCTGATTTTAAGTCTTGGCAGGGCCCTTGGAATCTACATGTATAATAACCACAACCCCCCCCCCCCCCGCCAACCCTGCCATGTGAATCTTGTTCTCAGGCAAAGATGGGCAAGACTGACATGATGAAACAAGCTGGGCTTAGAAGTCAGGCATACCTTTGTTTGAGTATTTTTCAAGCTGGTGAACTTGGATAAGTTACTTAGCTTCTCTGAACCTCTTCAATGAAGAGTGCATAGGTTGTTTGGGGAATTAAATGAGATTGTGTGTGCATTTCACTGTATACAGAGCCCCAGAGTTCAATAATTGTGAGTTATCTCCTTGCCCTTCATGCCTCTCCCCACAGTACCTGTTGTATTGTGGTTTTCACAGCTGGGAGATGTTGACTGACTGCAGATGTCATAGAATGACAATCAGCAACACTTGGTTAATCTCTCTGCCAGCACCTCCCCTACCCACCCAGTGACTAACTTCATTGTGTAATTACATGGGCTTTCAGAGCTCTCCCAGCCACATGGCTTCCTCTCATTCATGAGGAAATGTCCACAAAGGTTCCCCTTTCTTCACTCACCGGCGCAAAGAATGCTAATCTTCCCCACAGCTGTGTCAACCACAGTCCTAGGAAGTGCCTCCAGGAAGAGCTTGACTTTTATTCTACAAGAAAAAGAAGCATGACAGATTTACTTCCCAGCAGGCTGAGGTTATGACTGGATCCTAGTCAGGGGCCCCTGCTGGCCAGAGTTTCATCACCACTTGCAAGGAAGGAAGGAGGAGTCTTGAAAACATGGTAGGCAGAAATCAGTGGCTCCATAAATGTTCAGTAGATTTCCCTTGTCCATCTCTCTTATCACATGAAAGTGAATGTGCCTTTCTTCCCTTTTCTTTCCTTCTTTCTCTCCTCTTCCTTCCCTTCCTTTCTCCCTCACATCCTTCCTTCCTTCCAAAATACCTTCCCTGACTCCACATTCTGACTTAGAACCTTTTTTGTGTTTCTACAACATTCTGTCTTCATCTTTATCATAGCAAGTGTTCAACTCTACCATAACTGTTAGTGTGTTTGCCTGTCTTTCCTCTTTACCACTCCTCTGTCCAGCACCTCAACTCCCTACACACACTAAATTATAAGCTTCTGGGAAAACAGATACCATGCCTTGTTATCTTTGTATCTTTAACCTTTAACAGTGTCTGATACATAGTTGCACAGAGAATGAATGAATGAGTGAATGAATGAATGAATGAATGAATGGCTTCGGTGGTGGTAGGTTAATGTTGTCTCACAGAAGCCTTTGAAGAAGATGGTCACGGTGATTAAGCAAAGGCTCAGAATGGTTTGTTGGGAATCAGATAAAGTTATCACCATTCAAAAGGATCCTGTTTATAATCCAGTGGAGATTCTGACTTAATTTGAGGAAAATTCCTATAATTTCAAAGTGCTGCATAGAGAACCAAAGATATAAAGAAGACACTGTCCTTAAGGATGGGCCTTTGCTATAGTCCAGGGAATGTGGCATCGGGATGAAGGTGAGAGTTGTAATAAAAACTAGCATTTCTATTTCAAATTTTAGTTTACAAATTGATTTCAAATATATTATCTATAGAGAAGGCATATGTATTAGAAGTCAGAGGATCTGGGTTTCCAAAAAGTGGTCTAACTTCACTGAGTTTTATCTTCTTTATCTATAAAATGGAAATGAAACCTCTGCCCATTTCAAAGGATTGTTGAGAGGCTCAAATAAGACTAGATATATGAGAGAAGTGGGGCTATCATAAATGGTCCCACGAAATAAGTGATTTAACAGGTCAGTAAGATGAAGTTTTTACTGCCTCTAAGCTAAGAGCAAGTAAAGCAAAGCTTTAAAAGCAACACTATCATGAATAAATGTTGTGCTGTTCATCTTCCTACAACCTGTTTTCTTATCCTTAAAATTAGAGAGTCATAGTAGAATGATCCCCAAATTGCCATTGAATCTAAGATACTAAGATTTCTATAACCAACTTGAAGCAAGGCATGATAAATTCCCATTTAATGAATCTAAAGATACCAGCACTCATCAGAATAGTGCTCAGACTCTATAAATCTACATCACACAGGGTACAGGGTGAGTATCTGAAGCACATCGTCCTCTGGCTCATTTTAGAGCTGAGCTTGTTGGTAGTATGTCCCTAGCCCTCATTATCCCTAGTGGACTTGGACCAATTGGCCAAAGCCTTACAGAGACTGGCGGAGCTAATTATTTACAGATGCAAGCTCATCAAAGGCTTTGCACCTTCCTTTGTGGTGAGGGCTCATTTCCCTGACTCCCATTCTTCCTTTTTTTTCTGTATTGTCTGTTTCTTAATTCCTTGCATTTTTATGTGCCTTCAATTCTGATTAATTCAAAACTGTGAAGATTTTAGCTTACTAATCCTTCAGTTGGGAGTGATCAGGAGGGACAGGGTAGAAATACTATCCCAGTTCTGCACATATAAAACCTGAGCCTGGGGATATAAAATGAAGATTGGAGAGTGAGCATCAGCTATGTGCCAAATCTATCTCTAGAGGATTTCCATAGTTTATGTTGGTTAGAATATTTTTACTAAAAGGAATTTTGGTGACCTTGAGTTTGGGTGAGTTGTGTAAGAACTCACCTTTAAAAAGGAAGATTAAAAAAAAAAAAAGGATTTTGCTATTGTCCCAGGATTCCAGGAACTGTCAGTTCTCACAGAGCTTATTAAGTAGCTCAATACTCAATAAATTATGCAGAATTCAGAGTAGCACTAGTGACTGGGTCATCTGGTCAACCTCTTAAGCAGCAAGGATTCACAAATATTTCTTATGCTTTACCAACTCAGCTATCCTGTGTCTTCGACTACTAGTCCCCAAACCAACTGCTTCTTTCTTTTTCTCTATCTGAAGTTCTAATTTATCCAGTTATTCCAGTAAATCCCAAACCAGGTCATCTCATATAGTTCTGGCCAACCTACGGATTGGCTGTGCTTAGACAAGGTACCCACTTCAGGGAAGGATGGGCATGAGGTGTCATTATGGAAAGTTGTATGAAGAGAAATCCTCAGAAGAGGAATGTGGAAGTAGGAAGTAGATGTTCTGAAGACTAGCCTGTTCAGTAAAGGGTTAAAAGTCAGTGCCATGGGGCGCCTGGGTGGCTCAGTTGGTTAAGCGGCCAACTTCGGCTCAGGTCATGATCTTGCAGTCCGTGAGTTTGAGCCCTGTGTTGCGCTCTGTGCTGACAGCTCAGAGCCTGGAGCCTGTTTCAGATTCTGTGTCTCCCTCTCTCTGACCCTCCCCCGTTCGTGCTCTGTCTCTCTCTGTCTCAAAAATAAATAAACGTTAAAAAAAATTTTTTTAAAGAAGTCACTGCCATAACAGAGGCTAAGATGCCTGTATAAGCCAAATTTTCTTTCCTATAAGTAACTATGATTTGTAAAAATCAACTCCAACTTAAAAAGCACATATGTTTTAAGAATTCCTTTTTGCGGGGCGCCTGGGTGGCGCAGTCGGTTAAGCGTCCGACTTCAGCCAGGTCACGATTTCGCGGTCCGCGAGTTCGAGCCCCGCGTCGGGCTCTGGGCTGATGGCTCAGAGCCTGGAGCCTGTTTCCGATTCTGTGTCTCCCTCTCTCTCTGCCCCTCCCCCGTTCATGCTCTGTCTCTCTCTGTCCCAAAAATAAATAAACGTTGAAAAAAAAAAATTTAAAAAAAAAAAAAGAATTCCTTTTTGCACCATTTCATTATTTTAAAATTTATCCTACACTACTCTCTTCTTTGAATAAAGATCATTCAATTAGTGAGCTTCCTAATGTGCTAAAATACAATTTAATTTAGCATAATTTAGTGGTCATGTAACTTCTAAGGATCATTTGTTGAACAAAGTGAAGCATGCATGTTCAAGGTTGTGTTGGTTTAACTATAAGTATTGCCATGGTGTTTCCTTCCTGTGATTATCTATTGTAGAACTGAGTGCATTAGTTATATTCCAGGTGACCTAGGTTTTTGTGGTGAGCTGGAGACCTCAACTATTCACAACTTTGTTGCAGGAAAATAATGTTCTGAGTTCTAAAGATCCAATTAATTGTAGGAACTTCCAGAATATAATCATTTCGAAATTGGAAATTAATGCAGTTTTAATCCAGAAATCTTATATCAAGTATCTTTGAAACAGCTACCTTCAGCAAAGATTTTTAAAATCTCTGCTCATCACAGCCATCTTATGACATTTTGATTCTCTCCATGTCTTGTGAAGTGGTATAAATATGAGGGAAAGGGAACTGTATATTTATCTAAGGCAGTGTTTCTCAAACTATGGCCACAAAACTAGCAAATTGGCATCACCAGAGAACTTGTTAGAAGTACAAGTCCTGGGGTGCCTGAGTGGCTCAGTCGGTTGAGCATCTGACTCCTGCTCAGGTCATGATCTCACAGTTGGTGGCTTTGAGCCCTGCGTTGGGCTCTGTGCTAATAGCTCAGAGCCTGGAGCCTGCTTTGGGTCAAAAAGACTCTGTGTCTCCCTCTCTCTGCCCCTCCCCCACTCACACTCTGTCTCTCAAAAATGAATAAATGTTTAAAAAAAAAATTTAAAAAGTACAAGTTCTGAGGTCTTACCCTAAATCCACTGAATCAGAAACTTGGCAGATGGGGCCCAGAAATCTGTGTTTTAACAAGCCTTCTGGGAGATTCTCGTGCATACTAAAGTTTGAGAATACTGATCTCAGACTTTTGTGAGTTTCAGAAACCCCAGGAAGTCTCCATTTCCCATGAGAAGAATGCAGTATCCCAGTAACTTGATTGGGAACAAGAGGCTGTACTATATTCCTAGATGTTTCTGAGTGGGGATTAAATCTGGGAGGAAGCCCAGTGTAAGGATGAAGCACATACCTGGATCTGTTTCACTATTCTCTGTTCTTCCCTTCTGCTTCTGTAGGACTGCTGCCCACTGTTTCTAAGCTCCTTCAACTTCTTATGTAGAATTTCCTCCTACTTCCTCTCTGTCAACCCAAACTCTATTATTTCCTTCCAGTTTTGCTTCAAAAATGACTTCCTTCAGGGCCCTTTCCATATTCCCTCTCAGTTGCATTCATCAAGCATTTATTTACCACTTTTTTTCCTGCCACAAGTTACAAAGACAAGTAAGATTCCATCCCTGTTTTCATGTCCAGTGAAAGCACACAACAGATCACTTCCTCCTTTGATTTTACTCTAACCTTCCTCTATAGTTTCTGATAAATTTTCACCCAACTTCACTTTGGTTTTAGGTTACTTTCAGTATATGTTTATCTTCCCTACTAGATGGCAAGCTCCTTGAGGGATGTTTTAAACTCACATTATATATGGCATGTTTCCTGGAAGCCTACTAAGCACATATTGGGGGCATGCTGTTGGGTTGGAAAAATAAGATTATGACTGAAATAATAGTATAGTCACGTACAAAATGGAATCTGTACCTTCACAGTAAGTTTCTCCGTATTTTCTTCCTCTGCCCTTTGATCCATCCTTACCCACTGTCCTAGGAAATAAAACCAATAGAATCCTAATAACAACTCATTTGAATAAAAGTAGGTTCCTGTTTCTCCATGCTGGGCTGGAAAGAAATCCAAATAAGTGTTGGGCCAACTACCAGGTCAAATGCCAATCCACAGAACTCTTCATTAAGTTTAAAACTAAATCTTAAATATTGTGCTTTATCTTCCCCTTACTTTTGGTTGGGATGATGTTTGGGCTTTGAAGAAAAATTTCGTAGAATCCTGATTCAGGGCCAAAAGGACCAATCGGATGCCTTTAATTAGTGAAATTACAAAGAACCTGCCAAATGAATCATTTGTACATAACCCAAGAGACACAGGGGAGGGCAGTGGTCTGTTTAGCAGTGATTATATATCCAAATCTTTCAACTGAACTAGATTACATGCCAAGCTGAATTCTCCAAAAGCAGCTGTCTATTGCTTGCAAATTCTCTTTGACTCACATGTCAAAGCAATACTTAGGTCTATAAACACATACCTACTTGCCAACATGATTGTTTGCAAACATGAATAATAATATATTACAAGGTCCATGTTTGCCAATTTGTTCACCCCTTCATAGATCAAAGCTCCAGAGAGCATCTTAAAAGCTAAGCTTCTATGGGGCGCCTGGGTGGTGCAGTCGGTTAAGCATCCGACTTCAGCCAGGTCACGATCTCGCGGTCCGTGAGTTCAAGCCCCGCGTCGGGCTCTGGGCTGATGGCTCAGAGCCTGGAGCCTGTTTCCGATTCTGTGTCTCCCTCTCTCTCTGCCCCTCCCCCGTTCATGCTCTGTCTCTCTCTGTCCCAAAAATAAATAAACATTGAAAAAAAAATTAAAAAAAAAAAAAAGCTAAGCTTCTAAGTAAGGACAGAATGAGAAGAAGGCAAGGTTCCTATGGTTCTCTTAGAAACTCATGCTGGGGAAATCATCATCAACATCATCATTATATCCATGGGATATTGGGCTCTTCAGTCATCTGGAGACTTTGATATTTGCTATCTGATCATGTTCCTTTAGTGACATATAAAACTAGAAGGACATGCCATGGAAAACACATGACTTTGTGAAAAGAATAGACCAGAGGAAGAGGATGGAATGATAATTTCTGTGAATGAAGTAAGTTCTTGCTACCTCATTGTGAGTTCTTGACCGTCTTGTCAAGGTGACAAAAAATGAAAGTTATCTTTTTTAATAAAACAGCACTCAGGATCACTAAGGCTGTCAGTAGGAGGAAGAATCTCAGAGTAAGGAAAAGTAGCTGAATTAAAAGACCTACACTTCCTACAAATATTCACTAATTAGCAGTCTCAGATGTACTCTGACCTCAAGGTAACCTAGCTTTCCATTTAACTCTGTTTCTATCATGGACACACAGTTCTCCTCTAGCTACTCTATGGCCCAGCTATGGTAAGGCCAGACCATTCAAATGAAATGTCACTGAAAGAGAAGTGAGAACATAGAGAAAATAAACCCAAGGAGTAGTATTACATGAAAATTATCTGGTTTAAAGACATGACTCATTCTCAGGGCTGACAGTACTGCTCCTTCGGATAAGGTGATGATCTTTAGGTAGTTCTTTACTTCCTAGAACTCATCCCACCATCAGTGTGTACAAGATATATGTGCATCCTGATGCATTAGGCTTGAAAACAACACTAGGAAATAGGATTCAGTCTTATATTCCAACTCTGACCAATAGACAATGGCCAACTGGGATGCTGGATTGATGAGGAGTCTAGGGTTTTATTCTGTCTCAATGAGGAAAGTATAATGACTTATTGGTGACATCTGCAATGAATGAGGATAAAAGGATGGGCAGGGAATAGTGGGAAGGATAAATGATAATGCCTATGCTGGGTGTTTACCACCCTTTTCCAGATCTAAGAGGGTGTTTGCAAGAGACAGGTACAGAATCCTCTCTTTCACTGTTCAAAGGACCTGACATTTCTTCCATGGCTGATACTTCCTATTTCAGAGAAGACCTCACCTAACCACGAGGTCCAATTAGCCTCAAATTTCATACAGAAGAAACTCACACTAATGGGGAAGTTATATCTTTCCATTAGCCATTTTTCCTTCTGGAAAGAATCTCAACAATTGTCTCAGACTTCCTTCCAGCCACACAGAAACTGGGGTTTCTGAAGTTACAGATAGCTTTCACAGGCAGAGAGTCTGGCCCTTCTGGGTGACTAAACTTTACAAAATGGTCCATAAATGAGAGGAAAATTCTGACTTGGTCTTCTCTACTCACCCTGCTTATGGTGAATTTAATATTCATTTTTCATTCCTGGTCAGATCAAAGAGGAGAACATGCTACAAAATGTCCTTATGAGGGAAAGCTATTGCAGAAGAGTATAAATTTAAAGGCAACTGGTAGAAGGAAAACTAAGTGAAAGGAGGGACTAGTGGGCAAAGGAATAACTCATGAGTGGGAGAGACCTAAAAAGAGAAAGTCATTCCAGATAAAGAGAAATTGAGAGATTCTCAATATTGGTTACCCTCCCAAAAGGCATCATTTAAAAATCAAGCTAAGCAGCAGGATTGGACTGAATATAAAGAAGCAGCAAACAGCTTTAAATCTTGATAGGAACTAAAAGTCCCTATCAGCATGAAGCCTCACACCCAGAACAACGATTCAGACAGGGAAGCACCAAAACATCACAAGTCAACGTTCACATCCCATATGTGGCCCAGTGACAAGTGTTTATGCAATATGATTGATTACCCTGCAATTTACTTTGTCAATCAGTCACAGAGTTAATTACATGTTACTCTTGGGCACTATTATAAATAATGGTACAGCAAACAGTGCTAGATTTAATGGTCCTTAGCGTTCAGCTATTAAATTGATGACACAGCCACATCAGTATTGATGAACAAGGACCTTCTCCATCAAGGATAATTTATATCACTAAATGTAATGGGCTCTCCCGCTCCCAGTTTTGCCAAGGCATTATTCACACTGATACAGGCAATGAATCCATCAATAAAGGAGGAACAAATATGTTTTGTTTTGTGTTTTTTTTTTTCTTAATCCCCTGATAAATGCTGATCATGAGGAAACAGGGAATTTATATCACTGACATAGACTGTAAGGGAAATGTGAGCTCACCTTAAAACTTACCAAAATGGGGGGGGGGGGACACTTGGGTGGCTTAGTTAAGTGTCTGATTTTGGCTCAGGTCATGATCTCCTATTTGTGAGTTCGAGTCCCACATTGGGCTCCACACTGACAACACAGAGCCTGATTAGGATTCTCTCTCTCTCCCTGTCTTTCTGCCTCTCCCTCACTCATTCTCTCTCTCTTTCTCTCAAAAATGAATGAATAAACTTAAGGGGGAAAAAATCCTGTTTCTTGGTTTGTCTCTCTTTAAAAAAAAAAAAAACTTAACAAAATGGTAAACTCAGCTGGATTCAAGAGGAATAATTTGCATCCAACCACTACCTCTTCAGGAGGAGTGTCTACCCTGTTCACCATGGACTAGAACATCCTTTTATTCCACCCACATACTTGGTTGACTCTATTCATCCATCAGACATAATCTTAAGTGGCACATCTTCCAAGAAGTCTTCTCTGGTTTTCTGGACTGGATTAGATGCCCATTGTAGTCTGGGTCATCCAGAAGCTGACCCTGAGATGAGGATTCATGTGAATGTGTTCCCAGGATTAACTGGTAGGGGAGTGGAAAAATGGGACCAGAGAAGGAAAAGAGGTAAAAACAAAGATAGGATATCAATAAAAGTCTCAAAGAGGGGAATCTTGGCTCAATCTTGCCAGGAATATATTTTTAAAAAGTGTAGTTATAATTCAGAGTTGTCTCAATCAGGGATCTCTGCATGTGTCCATCACTGGTTAAGGGCTACCTCAAGAACTTCGAGTACTACACAAATAGGAAAAACAGCTTGAGGACAATCCCCTAACAAAGACATAAGTGCTGGAGTTGGGAGAGAAAGAATAGTAAGAATTGGTGTGCCCCAGATGGCAAAGGGATCCAATGGGACATGGGTGGAACATGCTGACAGTGTCTGCTATCCTGGCCTTGTGAAGTGTTTCCATAGCACAGTGTACATTCTGTAAGGTAGCATTTATCATACTGCTTTGCCATTGTTTAGTTGTCTGTCTTTCCTCCTAGATTGTAGGCTCTATAATGGCAGAAGCCATGCTGTCTTATTCGTAATTTTATCGCCGTGACTAGCACAGTAGCTGGCCCACAGTTAGTCCTCAAACAGTCTTTGTGAAAGGAGAGAAACAAGGGAGGGCAAGAGCAAAGTTGGTTTAATGGAAGGATTACACTAGTATAATGTATCACAAACTCAAACAAAGATGAATCTGGGTAAAACATCATTCTTAAAGGGGTTATGCTGATGTAGTCACACTCTCTTTGACTTTAAGAATCTTGGCTCTAAAAGTCAGATATTGTCCATCCATCCAGGAGTTCATTTGTAACAGTCCAATAGGGACTCTTAAATCAAACAGATGAGGGGGATATAATCAAATCATTAGTCTAAAATGAAGGCTGTGATCATTTTACCACACAGTCAATTTGAACAAACATAAATATGACAATAATAAGATTTCAACTAATTCCTAGCTCCTTTTCATTAAATGTTTTTGAAAATCTTTAGCTAGTATGGGCCAGAGAACGAGCTCTATTCTGATCATATCTGGAATTGCTTTTTAACCTTTCATTTATTCTTTACATGTATTATTTACATGTGCTCTTTTAAAACTGCTTCTAAATGGCTTAGTAAAATGGAAGTTTATTTCTCAGTTAAGGAAGATCCAATCAATGTTGCATGGGCAGTCTTCATACAGTGATTGAGAGATCCAGGCTCCATCCGTCGTGTGGATCCACAATCCTCTGAAACTTTAAAGTCCTTACCTTCCAGCCAGTGGGAAAAAAAAGAGAGTGAGAAAGCATACCCCCTTCTTAACCTTCAGTCCAGAAGTGAAACACTTCACATTCCCTTGCTGGTGACCAGTCACATGGCTGGGAAATGTAGCCCATCCAGCTGTGCTGGGTCGCTAACCTACTCCACCACCCAGTCATTCAACAAATATTTATTAAGCACCTCAAGTATGCAAAGTTCTTTGTTCACTGTTAGGAATAAAATGGTGAATGAAACAGGAGTGGTTTCTACCCCTGGATCTAATTGACAGCTGATGGGGAGGATAGAAATTAATCAGGTAATTATGAAAACACATAATCCCATATGTGCAGTGAAGAAAAAGTACAGGGACAGAAGAAAGTTTAAAATAAGTTAGATCTAGTTTGAATATCTGAGGAAGGGATATTTAAGCTGACACCTGAAATTTAAACAGTCATCTAGAAAAAGTTGGAGAGAAAAACATTTTGGCTAGAGGAAACACCATGTGCCAATGCCCTGATGGAAGGAGGACATTTAACTTCTGTTATCCAGACTTATTCAGTGACCCAAACTTATTTGAGGACCAGTCCTTTTTTATTTTTCACAAATACCTATTAACCTCCTATGCAACTGGCGCTCTGTAAAACAAAATGTTAAAATGCTTCACTACTATATTGATTAATAAATTTTTGTTTCTGTTCTTTCAAATGATAACCTTAATGTGCATATTGGAATTTAGTTGGAAAGTTGGGTCTATTTATCAAAAACCATCATTGAGGGGCACCTGGGTGGCGCAGTCGGTTAAGCATCCGACTTCAGCCAGGTCACGATCTCGCGGTCCGTGAGTTCGAGCCCCGCGTCAGGCTCTGGGCTGATGGCTCAGAGCCTGGAGCCTGTTTCCGATTCTGTGTCTCCCTCTCTCTCTGCCCCTCCCCCGTTCATGCTCTGTCTCTCTCTGTCCCAAAAATAAATAAACGTTGAAAAAAAAAAAACATCATTGAATATATAATGACTGTTAGGTTAGCGCAAAGAACTTCTAATTAGTTTCCACTACTTTTTCTGGCCTCCCAAAGCAGTTATTGATGAAGCTGTTATTGGGAGGCCATTCCCATCAGTGAATGGATGGGTTTACACTTCCAGGTAAAAAAAAAGTTCTATTTCATCTCCCCAGAGACAAATACAGCTATAGGTCTGTCCAGTGATAGAAATGGAATGAGAAGAAAGGTTCAATTACTTGGGTAATAAGCGTGATAAGATAGGTCAATGGCCCTGCTTACCACTGTCAAAATCTCAGATCTCTGCTTGTCCATCTTACAAATGTGTGTCTGACTCCATCCAGATGAAAAGAATAGGATGTCTTCCTGTCTGACTCATAGAACCAAGTCCTATCTCTCAGGAAAATGTTCTACTCAAAAGTCTGTCTATAATAATTATTGTTTAGAAGAGGAGAAATTATTCTCTTTGACAGATAGAGCTTCACCAGTACCAATTTTAGGCTAACAACATTGTCCAAACTTTTGGTTTTCTCCTTTTATCTAGGGAATTCCAAACTCTTTGTCTCACACTGTATAAGTAAGCATCATAACTTAGTGAGGCACAGATTGACCATGAATGGCCAAGTCTATATAGAAAATCTAAGTGACAGACATTTTCACACACATACACACAAAGATGAAAATTAAAAAAAAAAAAAGAATGGAGTAAATCTACACAAGACTCCAATCAGAAGCTAATTCCTGGGTGCATAAGATCCAGTCCTGAGTCAGATGTGATGGTTCCCCAAAAGAGTCATGAGTGAGAGGATCCCAAGGATTAGCTAGGCTCTAAAGAGTCCTGAGAATCAAAGTTTGTATTCAAAGGATAAGCTAGACACCCAAGCAAGTCAAAGAAACATTATAAACACTAGAACAGAGCAAGGACAATCGATGGTAATGATGATGCAAGAGGATCCAGAACAATTTTTTGTGAATCTGACTGGAATGCCTGAGTTTGTTTCATATTATCTTACAGATAGATGGTAAATCCAATTTAAATACCCAGAATTGGTTTGCACATGTCAGTGGCAAAACTATTTTCTGTTGATCATTTCATGTGACTGATTAGGAGTGGCTCACTTCTTCATGCTTTTAGGATCTGTTTTCTTCCCTTGTTTTAAAACTTCCAAGTCCTGAACACCTATGATGGTTGCATAGACAATAATTAAACAAAAGAAGCAAGTAAATGAGATTATGTTGGGAATACACAGTAATCAGTTTCCCTGGCTGTGCCAAGACTTCCTCCTGGCTGTCAGTGAGTCCTACATTGCCAACTTGTGGGTTCCAGAACCATTAAGCCATACAAATGGAGTCATCTGTTCTTTTCCGGTCCTCAAGCGCCTTTTCCTCCTCAGGGACACAGCAGGAGGTTGTCTCTAGGCATCAAATTATAGCAATCAATAAACCACGAGCAGCATGGCTCATTTAGAAACAGAGACACAGGCATTTTGCTGGAAGAAACAGTGATTACTCACCACAGGTCCAGAGAATCATGATGTCAAAATCAGAGGTCAAAAATGTGGGATTCAGCATGATCAAATAATAAACTATCTCTTGGCCCTCAAACCTGTTCTTTCTGTGATTCCCATATAGGTGAGTGGTACACCAAAATCGCCAAACCAGAAGCTTGGGAGCAATTCTCAGTTTTTAATTCCTCCCTTTCTTCTCCCTCAACCCCATCTACTTAGAGATTGTGACCTATAGTTGCCATTTCCCTACTTTCTGCATAATCTTTCCAATGTCACAGGTTTATTTCAGGCCTTCATTGGACTTCTATTTCTCCCCTCTTATTCTTTCTCTACGAGGCAGCCACAGTGATCTCCCTACATTGCCTGTGGAGGACTAATCTAAGCAAGGAATTCTGTAGGCTGGCAAATTCTGGGGTGGATTAACTTCATAAAAACAGTGAAATAGCACCCTGTCTCATGTAATCAGTGCCCAGAGTATCTGCACATAAAACATAGTAGATACTCAGTCGATATTCATTCACTGATGAATAAATAGGCAGTATGGTATGCGGTATATGGAAAAGTACAGACTCTTCTCCAAGAAACCAAGGTTCAAATCCCAACTTTACCACTTTCTAACTGAGTAACCTCTGAAAAGTTATCTAATGTCGCTGGGCTTCAGTTTCTTTCAAAATGTTTTTATCAGTACCTACCTCATAGGTTTGTTGTGAGGATTAAATGATATGTGCTCAGAGAACTTAGCCAATGAGTACTTGGCAAACAAAAATAACTCAAATGTTGAGAGAACAAACTGAGGGTTGAGGAGAGTAGGGGTGTGTGGGCGGGGTGGGTTAAATGGGTGACAGGCATTAAGGAAGACACTCTTTGGGAGGAGCACTGGGTGTCATATGTAAGAGATGAATCACTGGGTTCTACTCCTGAAGTGAAGACTATACTGTATGTTAAGTAACTTGAGAATAAAAAATAACTGGCACAAAAACAGACACTCAGATCAATGGAACAGAATGGAGAACCCAGAAATGGACCCACAAACGTATGGCCAACTAATGTTTGGCAAAGCAGGAAAGAATATCCAATAGAATAAAGACAGTCTCTTCAGCAAATGGTGCTGGGAAAACTGGACAGCGACATGCAGAAGAATGAACCTGGACCACTTTCTTACACCATATACAAAAATAAACTCAAAATGGATGAAAGACCTAAATGTAAGACAGGAAGCCATCAAAATGCTCAAGGAGAAGGCTGGCAAAAACCTCTTTGATCTTGGCCACAACGACTTCTTACTCAACATGTCTCCAGAGTCAAGGGAAGCAAAAGCAAAAATGAACTACTGGGACCTTATCAAAATAAAAAGCTTCTGCATAGTGAAGGAAACAATCAGCAAACTAAAAGGCAACCGACAGAATGGGAGAAAATATTTGCAAATAACATATCCGACAAAGGGTTAGTATCCGACAAAGGGTTAGTATCCAGAACTTATCAAACTCAACACCCAAAACACAAAGAATCCGGTGAAGAAATGGGCAAAAGACATGAATAGACACTTCTCCAAAGAAGACATCCAGATGGCCAACCGACACTTGAGAAAATGCTCAACATCACTCATCATCAGGGAAATACAAATCAAAACCACCAGGAGATACCACCTTACACCTGTCAGAATGGGTAACATTAACAACTCAGGCAACAACAGATGTTGGCGAGGATGCAGAGAAAAAGGATCTCTTTTGCACTGTTGGTGGCAATGCAAGCTGGTGCAGCCACTCTGGAAAACAGTATGGAGGTTTCTCAAAAAACTAAAAATAGAACTACCCTATGATCCAGCAATTGCACTACTAGGTATTTATCCAAGGGATACAGGTGTGCTGTTTCGAAGGGACACATGCACCCCCATGTTTATAGCAGCACTATCAACAATAGCCAAAGTATGGAAAGAGCCCAAATGTCCATCGAGGGATGAATGGATAAAGAAGATGTGGTATGTATATACAATGGAGTATTACTTGGCAATCAAAAAGAATGAAATCTTGCCATTTGCAACTACGTGAATGGAACTGGAGGGTATTATGCTAAGTGAAATGAGTCAGTCAGAGAAAGACAAATATCATATGACTTCACTCCTATGAGGGCTTTAAGATACAAAACAGATGAACATAAGGGAAGGGAAGCAAAAATAACATAAAAACAGGGAGGTGGATAAAATATGAGACTCTTAAATATGGAGGATAAACAGAGGGTTGCTGGAGGGGTTGTGGGAGGGGGGATGGGCTAAATGGGTAAGGGGCATTAAGGAATCTACTCCTGAAATCATTGCTGCACCATGTGCTGACTAACTTGGGTGTAAATTATAAAAAATAAATAAATTATGGAAAGTAAAAAATAAATAAATAAATAAATAAATAAATAAAAATTGAGTGGGCTAAAAACATGCATTTATTAGGCATCACCTATTCAGGGTAGTTTACAAGGAAAATTGAGGCTTTGTGACCTCTGGCATCCAGAACTTAAAGCCTACATTGAACATCTTGCCCCTATTCAGTCAAAGGACATTTACCCAGGGCTCATCACTCAACCAGAATTCACCTTTTTCAAAAAAGTTAGGGAATCTAATATGGAGATACCCCAAAGTCAAATAAGGATTTTGTAGTTTTAAAAGTTTAGTTTAAGGGGCACCTGGGTGGCTCAGTCGGTTAAGCATCCAACTTCGGCTCAGGTCATGATCTCATGGATTGTGATTTTGAGCCTCGTATTGGGCTTTGTGATGACAGCTCAGAGCCTGGAGTACTTCACATTCTGTGTCTCCCTCTCTCTCTCTACCCCTCCCCCGCTCACACTCGGTCTCTTTCTGTCTCAAAAATAAACATTTTTAAAAATTTTAAGTTTAGTTTGATATTTCTAGGAGAGATATCAATGCCTCTTGGAGTTAGATGTAACTAATAAAAATCAAATGGAAGATTTTAGAATTTGCCTTCTAACTTTCAGTGAGTTGTTACTGTCTAGAATAGATGCAACGACACAGGAAGCATGATACAATCATTCTTCCCAGAGTTGATCAAGTATGATCCCACTGATGGGTGGGAATGACACTAGGTAAGGGAGAAGGAAATCACTTAATTTTTCAATCATTTTAAGAGTAGGACAGGAACTTAAGGACCATTGAGTCTAATCCTTTCTTTCTCCAGATGATAGCCTTGAGCCCCTGAGAAATAAAGTATCCTGCTTAAAAGGGTAATGACTGTTCCGAGACCAAGAGCCCTCATCTCCTGCCTCTGTCCAGTGCTCCTCCCACTGAGAGATGTGCAGAACATTTGTTTCTGTGACTCAGTGAAAGACCATCTTTACTGAGAATGTTGAGATTTCCCCCCCAAAGGGCCTCTTTCCTCAGTATCTCTCCAACATGAGATGTAGATAGACTTCGATTTCTTTTCATGGCACATATTGTGGATATGGTGTCTCAGCTCTTGAGCCCTGGAATGGACTTTCTGTCTTACAGCTTTGAGGTTATAAAGCTATGAAGTTGTAAGTTATATACCTAATCTAAATTCTAAATGAAGTAAGTTATATTCCTAATCTAAATTCTAAATCAGTTCCTACATATCCTCTAAAACATTAGGAGGGAATTATTACTTACCCTTTGTGAAAAGTGCCCCAAGACCTTTGTGTGAATGATGCCATTCATGTGTTTATTTCATTCTCTCATTCATTTGCCCAACCAACACTTACTGAGTCTTTAATTATGTACCCAGAAATTTTACAATTTTTTTCTATATGTGATAAATGTTTTTATGACTGGACTGTAAGCTTAATGTGAGTAAAAATTAACTCATCTATCTTTACCATTTGTTGCTCTATGTATTGCACCTAGCCCCTGATGGTGTAGATACTCAGTAAAAGTGTGATAATGAATGAAGAAAATTATAAAATAGGAAAAATAAAGTCCATAGTCACTTTTTCAATCTCCTACTACCAAATACATCAGCTTCACCTGCAATTATTTCAGGAAATATGCAGAGAGGTAAAGAGATAGAAAAAAGACTGAGAGACCAGGGACCAGAAAGAGTGGGAAAGAGGCCCTTATAATTTCAAAACTCCTCAAGGAGAACCATACTTAATTATATGTTAAGGATAGTATGCGTCATACATCAACAGCCTACTGGACTGACTTATATTATTGAATATCTGTGCATTAAGTAGAGATGGTGTTCATATTTGCAATTTACATAAAGAAGCTTCCTGAGTCCAACACCCATCAGCCCCTGATTGAATATCAGCTTCTCAGATAGATCTTACACCTGTAAATTTGGTACAAAAGAGTGGTACAGGTTGACCAATTCAGAGTGACTCTGATCATGAAGATAGAGCTCTTGTTGAAAGCTTGAGGCATAAGTCACTCTAAAATCCTGCCTCTTCACTCTGCCCACACCACCATGGGAGCTTCAATCTTCCTAAAGAGTAGCGAGGTGTGAAGTTAAAGAGGTTTGGACAAGCATTTGGGAGCCCCTGAAGCTTATCTGAACTAACCAAGCCTCCCAAAGCCATAAATCTCCAAAGAAAGCTTCCAAGAGTGACATACTTCGTTGTGAAATCTCTCAGGGATTGGCTGCATTCCAGGGAAGAAGAGATGTGTGGACTGCAAGATAAAGCCAACATGCACATTACCCCTCCCTCCTGGGTATCTCTTAGTCCAACTCTCATAAGCGTAACATTTGAGGATGTTGCCTGCCTGCTTAGAGTAGTGCTGCATTGCATGATCATTAAGAAGCCAGGATGGCCCTTGAATGTTGTTTTCTGTCTGTGGTCAGGTTCTTACTGGATTGAAGAAGATAGTGTGAACCATGATATAAATGTAATTATTGCCACCGTTGTCACAGACTACTGGATTTGCTATTGTTTCTCAATGTGTCCAGAGACCGCATGCATACAAAATGGCAAGTTGCTTGCTTTGAAGACAGACTCTTGGGACCCTCCCCAGAAAACTGAATCAGAATCTCTGAAGGGAGGACCTGGGAATCTGAAATTTAACAAGCTCTCCCTTGGCATATTAAATTCACAGGCATAAAATTTTCTTATCACTATTCCTTTAATGCAAGCCAGTCATTTTGCAGAATAGGACTCAGGCCCAGGGAGGTGGAATGACCTGCTTAATGTCTCATAGCTGGTTAACACCAAAGGCCACTCCAGGGCCCATGTCTGTACCTTCCCAGATCTGTCCTTTTATTACCACAACATCTTCACCATCATATCCTGGAGCATTCATCATGGCATAGCACAAGTTCCTGCAGGAAAGTGCTCTGAGATGCTTGCACTGTCTCTGGAGCATGTAACCTGCAGGGAGACAAGAGACTCAATTAGACAGATTACATTCCAGTTCTGTGCAGGCTCAACGGTAAACAAGAGGAAGGAGAGAGTAGCTCTGCATCATCCAGTTGTCCCTCAGGCACCCAGGGTGCTCTCCTGCTCTATCTGTCCTTTATGCTCAGAAAAGGATCTTCTTTTTGCCATTTATCCTTCTGTATAAGTAATATAAAGAGCTCTTATACTTGCATATGCCATTCAGCAAGTGTATATTTTCTTATTTGCTCTTAGAAGCCTTCCCTGACTCTCCACAGTGAACACTCCTAGACAACCCTTGGTGCAACCCTCCAGTTTTGCGATTTCCACTCTGTGTGACTATTATCTACCTACAAGTGCATCTCCTGCACTAAACTGTCAGCATCTTGAGGGCAGGAGATAATGTCTTTCGTCTCTTTATACCCGTTGCCAGCACAATTTCTATTCCAAGGGAGGTGATAAATAAATAATATATGGGTGTCTAATAAATTCTTGCAAAAACCTAGTGGTAGAGAGGAATTATCATCCCTACCTTAGAGATAAATAAACTGGGTATAAAAAGACAAAGGAACTTGGTAATGATTACACGGTTGTCCAGTGAAAGGGAAGACATTTGAATCAAATTATGAATGACTCGGGGCGCCTGGGTGGCGCAGTCGGTTAAGCGTCCGACTTCAGCCAGGTCACGATCTCGCGGTCCGTGAGTTCGAGCCCCGCGTCGGGCTCTGGGCTGATGGCTCAGAGCCTGGAGCCTGTTTCCGATTCTGTGTCTCCCTCTCTCTCTGCCCCTCCCCCGTTCATGCTCTGTCTCTCTCTGTCCCAAAAATAAATAAACGTTGAAAAAAAAATTAAAAAAAAAAAATTATGAATGACTCCCAAGAGCACTGCCATTTCTATTCTTATCAAACCACTAGCATGTTACCCTCAGCATCAAGGTATTTCCTCCTCTGGAGGTAACTACTTCCATAACCAAATCTCTAATTTGGAAAAGGAAATTTGGCCTGACAACTTGAAATGTAGTGAATGCAAAGTGTAAATTGGGAGCAGATTTGGAAGAAAAAGCAGTTAACAGCAAAAAAGTCTAGAACCAAAAAACAGATTGAGTCAAATGGCACTGACCTGAGTCTACAAGGGGAACTTATGCTTTGGATGCTTCTCCCACTAAGCACCTGGTCTGAGTTTCAGGATTAGAGGAAGCCCCATCATTCTGGACATACAGTACTGACAAGCAACACAGAGCACTCCTCCACTGCATCTACACTTCGTGTCCCAGATGCTCTGTGTTTCCTCTTGAGGTGGGGATCAGTGATGAGGGCAGACCAGTCAGGAAAAACAGATGGTGGATGACTGTGTACAGACACATTTACAGGGCCCACACTGGAATTAAAACATGCTGGCACCCCCAATATTTAGCATAGATTTTAAAACAAAGACTGGTGAGAGAACTACATTTTACTAGGTCTTGTTTATCAGCTAAAGTAAGACCTCTGCCTCTCTCCCTCCCCTTTAAAGTTTACCCTTCAATTATTTATTTGAAAACTTCAGGCAAGTTCTTGCACATGCTCATCCACAAGTCATTTCAGCTACCTCACGACCTGGACCATGCCATCCACCCTCCTTTTGTGCATTGTCTCCTGTTTCTGCTACACCTGAAACCAGCTGAGGGCGCTTCTCCACTTTAATTGTGTCAGAAACATTAACCCCAAGACAAGAGGGGTCATATTCCGTGGATCCTAAAGATTCCAGCACCATTTTCTCTCTGCTATAAGACCCTGCTATTTCATGAAAACTGTTCTTTCGGGCTGCCTTTTTACTGAAAGCCCCCTCCCTGGAACTCAGACACAGGGGCAAGGCCTGTGGAAAAACCCGAGTGATTATTACCAGACTCTACTCAGCCTTGCCCCACTCCTGTAAAATCCGATTCTTTGTTTCTGGACCCATATTGTCAGCCTACTGTCTCCTCACCTTAGATGGAGTCCCACAGAAGATACTCAGGCTGTCATACAGACAAACTTCTATTAGTCCTGCCCACAATTCCAGTGAAGATAGCTCCCAGAGATGGACATGCTCGAGGCTTCAGCCTTGACTGCCACTTCTAGAGCTGTAACTACACAATGTTTATTTGAGAAATTCTCCCCTCCATCTACATCCTGTATGTTACCATATTACTAGATCCAGCTTCAGTCTCTGCTCTACTATGAAGCTCTGTCTTTGCTTCTTATGGAACCCTGCCTGCCCTGCCAAACTCAGAAGTCCAAGTCAGAGTATTCATGTCACAATGGAGGAACTACTTTTAATTACCATGCTAACAGCTTGGTTAATGTCAGATGGCAATTGCCAGTGAGCAATCACAATGAAGTGATTAGAAGATAACCAAAGGGGTTTAGATCCTCTTCCCATGGACACACCCAGCCAAGGTCTGCCTGTGCCCAAGTCACAACCATCAAATAAAAAATTATATATATTTGATATTCTTCTTAAAGATATTTATGGTGCTGTAAACTACTAAACAAATATGGTGTTAAGGGTTGTCACGGCATTTTCACAAAAAAGAAGTGATCCCAAATACTAAGGAATGGATGAATTTCTCACAAATCCCTAATCATGGCTGTCCTGAAATATGATTGTATATATTTGCCTAAATCCTCCTTAAAATGCTGGAATATTGCCTGATTTCCCAAAAGCTACAGTTAAAAAACTGGTCTAGACTGAGTGATATGAGAACACAGTTTGATTCCTCCATTGTTAGCCCTTAATTTTGATGGTCTCAATTTAAAATTACATCTTTAAATGAACCTAGTAAGACCCCACCTGGATTAGTCATTCCAAGCAATTTCAAAGAGTTCTTATTATCAAAGAGAACATTAAAAATATATAAGTGTATTCTTCCCTGAGATAGGTCAGATATCATGAGTTAGCTGATTATTAAAAAAAAAAAGAAAGAAAAGAAAAGAAAAGAAAAGGATAAGGGGAAAAAAGCTTACCATTGGAAAGGCACCTGCAGAAGTATATTGTCAAGCTATAATAGTGTAATGGTATAATGGTATAATGATAAGAGCCCTGGATGTAGAGAAATGAAACCAGGTTCACAGCCTTATTCACCTCTTCCTACCTCTGCACTTGGAAATAGGCCACCTTCAGTTGCCTTATTGCATTTTATGATCATCATCTGTAAAAATGGACCCTTTTCTCAGGGTGAGGGTTTTGTGAGGATCATCATGAGACCATAAACGATTGACTTTTAGCTTTCCAAGGTGTATAAATATACCTAATAAAAGAGAACAAAGAGAGTATTATCACATTAATCAGGCATTGATAGTTAATTAAGAACTGTATTACTTTAGGAGCGCCTGGGTGGCTCAGTGGTTAAGTGTCCAACTGCAGCTCAGGTCATGATCTCGCAATTCATGGGTTTGAGTCCTGTATCAGTCTCTGTGCTGACAGCTCAGAGCCTGGAGCCTGCTTCAGATTCTGTGTTCCCCTCTCTCTCTACTCCTCCCCCACTCACACACTCTCTCTCAAAAATAATAAAATAAACATTAAAAAAATTTTTAAAGAGAATTGTATTACTTTAATATGATAGTCTCAGACTTTGAAGCAGAAGGTTGAAAAAGGAATAAAGATGTAATGCCATATAACTAGGGAATTCTGGATCTGGAAGGGACCTCACAGAACATTTGTTCCAATTTTCAATCCCCAGACACCCATTTTATAGAGAAGGAAACACAGAGAGATTGAGAAGCTTTCCTGGGATCTCACAGCACTACCTACAGAGCTCAGACTAGAACTTCGCTCTCCTGCTTCCCAGTGCCTAGCACCTATGACTACAATTGTTAAACTGTGTGCATAATCCCTTTTCCTACATTCCTACACCCATGTCCACAACCACCAAAGCTTATTATCCAGTTCAATTATGTCCTTTAATAAAAATTAACAAGATGATTGCAATACCTTCCCTTCCCTTTGCAATGTAGACAGGACTGAACACTTGGAGAACTGCCATCAACTTCACTCAGGGGGAGAGACCTTTTTCATTCAGTATCAAATATTTATCTGAGTTCTTACTTACCACTTACAGTGGTGACCACATAGTTGGAGATATTAAAGCAGATATAAACAGACTGCAATAGAAGCTTAAGGGGATGGTGTGACTAAGGAACCAAGAGAAATTTGACAGTGAATTCTGCTTCATCCAGACAAATGACAAGTATACAATATTAACAAAAATTAAAATGTGAAAAGTCAAGAGATCAGATTTCCTTCATCTACAAGAATTCTGCAGTGATCAGTGGCAGTTATATAGTTTTATGTTCCTGGTTTGGACAGCCCACCCTTCCTACCAGGAACTGGATCAGATTCTGTCCCTGAGAACTCTGATGTCAAAGTCAGCCATACTCTGAACACCAAATATTCTGTACTAGCAGTAGATAACTAACCTCTGTGTTTCTCAATTTCCTCATCTATAAAGGAGAGACAATTATAAAAGCTCTCCATTGGTAAGGTTACCTTGAGGATTAAATGAGTTTGACCATGTCAAATGCTTAGAACAATGCCAGGGACCAGGTGCCTGCATGGCTCAGTCGGTTAAGCATCCAACTGGGACTCAGGTCATGATCTCACAGTTCATGAGTTCGAGCCCCACGTCAGGCTCTGTGATGACAGCTCAGAGCCTGGAGCCTGCTTCAGATTCTGTGTCTCCCTCTGCCCCTACCCCACTTGTGTTCTGTCTCTCTCAAAAATAAATAAACATTTAAAAAATGTAAAAAAAAATCCAAATTCCAGGGACCAAGTACGTGTTCAATAAATGTTAGCATCTCAGTATGGGAATACCAAGTGTCACTGAAAACTCACTCCTAAATGTGAATATATGAATGCAAGGGAGGAGATGAAGAAAGGTGTGTCGATCAGGCTTAACCAGAAGAACGGAACTGGTGGGGGATATAGTTTAAGAGATGTATTGGAAGAAATTGGCTCACATGATTGTTGAGGTGACTAAACAAATCTGAAATCCCTAGAGCAAGGCCTTGCGAAGGGCAGACTGGCACTCCTAGGCATAAGCTGAAGTGACAGTCCAAGGCAGAATTCCTTCTTCCTCAACAAAGCCTCGGTTCTGCTCTTAAGACCTTTCAACTGATTGTATCAGGCTCACCCGGATTATCAAGTAAAGTCTCCTTTACTTTGTTTTTAACAGCTTTATTGAGATATAACTGATATACAGAGAACTGCACATATTTCATGCATGCAATTTGATGAATCTGGACATATGCAAACACCTATGATACAATCACCACAATCAAAATGATAGACATATCCAACACCTCCCAAATTGTCCTGTATCCTCACTTAACATGAGAGCTAGCCTTTCAACAAGTCTTTGAAGTGCATAATATAATATTGTTAACTATAGGGACTATGTTTTACAGCAGATCTCTAGAACATATTCATCTAGCATGAGAAACCTTATAAACATGGAACAACACCTTCTCTATCCCTCCCAACCCCCTCAGCCCTTGGCAATTACTATTGTAGTCTCTGTTTCATGAGTTCCATTCTTATATATACCTCATAAAAGTGGAATCAAGCCGTATTTATCCTTCTGTGACTAGCTTATATTACTTAGTACATTATCCATCCATGTTGTCAGAAATGTCAAGATTTCCTTCTTTTTTAAGGTTGAATAATATTCCATTGTGTATATATACCCCATTCTCTTTCTCATTCATCTGTCTGTGGATACTTGGGTTGTTTCCATATCTTAGCTATTGTGAATAGTGCTGCAGTGAACTTGGAAGTGCAGATATCTTCAAAACACTGACTTCAATTCTTTTGGATATATACCCAGAAGTGGAATTGCTAGATCATATGGTACTTATATTTTTAATTGTTTGAGAAACCTTTATATTGTTTTCCATAGCTATTAACATTCCCACCAACAGTGTATAAGGGTACCAATTTCTCCACATCCTTGTCAACAATTGTTATCTTTTGTTGTGTTTTTTTTTTCCCTAAGTAATGGCCATCCTAACAGATGTGAGGTGATATCTCATTACAGTTTTGATTTGCATTTCCCTGATAATTAATGTTGCTGAGCATCATTTCATATACCTATTGGCCAGTTGTATATCTTCTTTGGAGGAATGCCTATTCAAGTCCTTTGTCCATTTTTTAATTGGGCTATTTGGAGTTTTTTCACTGTTGAGTTGTAGGAGATACTTATATTCTTTGGAAATTAACCCCTTATCAGATATATAGTTTGAAAATATTTCTCCCATTTCAGAAGATGCCTTTCATTTTGTTGATTCCTTTCCTGGGTAGAAGCTTTTTAGTTTGACCTTGGTTTTGTTGCCTATGCTTTTGATGTCATATCCAAGAAATCATTACCAAGACCAATGTCACGAAGCTTTCTACCATGTTTTCGTCTTTAATTTTAATGGTTTCAGGTCTTATGTTTAAATCTTTAATCCATTTTGAGTTGATTTTTATGCTTAGAAAGGTTTTAATCAAATTCCTTTCCTTTCCTTTCCTTTCCTTTCCTTTCCTTTCCTTTCCTTTCCTTTCTTTCCCCTTTCTCTTTCTTTCTTTCTTTCTTTCTTTCTTTCTTTCTTCTTTCTTCTTTCTTCCTGCATTTGGATATCTAGTTTTCCCAACATCACTTGTTAAAGAGACTATCCTTCACTGTGTATTCATGATATCTTGTTAAAAATTAGTTGACCATATATGTGTGCATTTATTTCTGGGCTTTCTGTTCCGTCTCATTAGCCTACAGGTTTGTCTTTATGCCAGTGCCATGCTGTTTTAATCACTGTAGCTTTGTGATATATTTTGGAGTTAGAATTATAGTGCATCCAGCTTTGTTCTTTTTTCTTAAGATTGCTTTGGCTCTTCTGTGTTGATAAATTCAACACCATTTCATGATAAAATGCTCAACAAACTAGGTGTAAAGGAATGTACCTCCAAAGTAATAAACGCCATGGTTAACAACATACTCAATGGTGAAAACTGAAAGCTTTTCCTGTAAGATCAGGAACAAGATAAGGATTCCCCCTTTCTACTCAACACAATATTCGAAATCCTTTCCAGAACAATTAGGAAAGAAAAAAAAAACAAAAGAAATATAAATAGGAAAAGAAGTTGTAAAATTATCTGTTTGCAGATGACATGATTCCCATATGTAGAAAACCCTATAGACTCCACCAAAAAGAACTACTAGAATTAATACACAAATTCAGTAAACTTGCAGGATACAAAATTAATATACAAAAGTCAGTTGTGTTTCTACATACTAACAATGAACAATCCAAAAAGGAAATTAAGAAAACAGTCTTATTGGGGCACCTGGATGGCTCAGTTGGTTGGGCGTCCGACTTCAGCTCAGGTCATGATCTCACAGCTTGTGGGTTCAGGCCCTACATCAGGCTCTGTTCTGACAGCTCAAAGCCTGGAGCCTGCTTCCAATTCTGTGTCTCCTTCTCTCTTTGCCCCTACCCCACTCATGCTCTGTCTCTGTCTCTCAAAAATAAACATTAAAAAAATTAAAAAAAAAAAAAAGAAAACAGTCTTATTTACAATAACATCAAAAATAATAAAACACTTAGGAATAAACTTAATCAAAGAGGCTAAAAGTTGCACATTGGAAATGACAAAACATCGATGAAATTAAAGGAGACACAAATAAATGGAAAGACATTCTGTGTTCATGTACTAGAAGACTTAATACCATTCAAAATATCCATACTACTCTAAGTGGTCTATAGATTCAATGTTGTCTCCATCAAAATCCCAATGGTGTGTTTTTGTTTTTGTTTTTGTTTTTGTTTTTGTTTTAGAAATAGAAGAACGATCCTGAAATTCATATGGAATCCACAAAGTCTCCTTTATTTTAAAGTCAACTGACTATGAACTGATTAACTGTGTCTATACAATATTTCACTACAACACCTAGATTAGTGTTTGATTAAGTCACCGGGGACTGTAGCCTCACCAAGTTGACACATAAAACTGACCATCACAAAAGGCTAATGAAAAATAAGATGACATATCTTTCTTCTAATGCGCTCAATGCAAATGTCCAATAAGAACCAGATGGAGTAGTACAGACCCTCAAGACGCACCTATCCATGCATTTCACAGACCAAGCTAAGGACCCCAGAGACAATGTGCACGCTGCTATCGATGCAGCCCCTTGCGTGGGAACAGTGAACAGGTTCTCTCTGTTGCTTGGTGTGTTTATTGAGCTTTGGAGAATCCAAATAATTTATAGTTTCAATCACAGAATGGAGTTGTTTACACAGAGCAAACTAACAAGACCTAAATTCTGAATTTCCGCTTCCATTAAAAGGCAGTATGGTATAACAGAAAATATATCACCTGTGCATCAGGCGCCTGGATTCAAATCCATCTTTGTCACTTTCTAGGTGTCCAGTCAAGTCACTTAACCTCTCTAAGCCTGTGAATGGCCATTACCTGTGAATGGTAAAAATACTATTGTCATTTCAACGTTATCGTAAAGGATTAAAGACCATAAACCAAGTGGCATGAGTTCATAAAACATGATCAGTTAAGACATGCTATGAACTTCTTTTAGTTCGGAGATTATCTAGTGTTAGCTGAGTAGTCTTGGGAAATTTACTTTCCTTCTCTGTGTCTCAGTTTCCTCATCTGTGATATGAGCATAACAATAAATTGTTCTGGGGATTAAATGAGTTGATATGTATCTTTTCATATATAAAATTAATTTATATAAACTGTGTGCTCAGAATAGTGCCTGGTACACAGTAAGCACTATATAGGTTGCAATTATTATAATTTTCCGTTGATGTGGTAGCTGTGAAATGAGGGACATGGAACACCTGGATTTTAGTCCCAGCCCTGCACTGGGTGAATGCACAGAAGCCACTGCACTTCTCTGCCATCATTTCCTCCTGTGTAAAATGAAGGAGTTGATTGGACTGTCTGCGGCACTCAGACATTGTAAGATCGCATGCTAAATTCCACTGAGAGATGCAGGGACTTGAGAAGACTTCTGGCTCATAGAGTCTCCAGCTGCTGATCTCTCACAGATCTGTCAAGGCTTCCTTATTGATTCACACCAAGAATCCTGCCTCGGTCTTGGTTTTTCTGCAGGGCAGTTGATCTGTTTACTTTGCACCAAGATGTGTTCCTCTGTCAGCCTCCTCGGAGCTGTCACAAGCCAGCTGCATGGCAGGGAGAGAAGGAAAAAGTGTTTTTGTTTTTCTGCTTCACTGTGTCTTCCTTCCTTTAGGGTCCCTTCTGAAAAAGGCCAAAACAGAATTCTGTGTCTGCCGTAATGAGACATGCTAGCCAATCGAAGAAGCAGGGCCCATGTCAGTGACAGGGCCTGCCCCAGGGAGGCCAGGATTAGAGCCCCGTCAAGCCTGACTCAGCCTCCAGTCCATGGGGCTTCAGTGGTCACTCCCTTTCTGCCCCTGACATATAGCACATTACAAACATCCTGAATGCTGTGGTTGGCAGGTGGAAGGAGGGGACAGTAACTAACTAAAGCATGACAGGAAATCTAAGGGAGGGCAAAAAAAGAGTGACATGTGGTTTTTGCCTAAGATTATGTGGCAGACTGAAATTCTACATACATCCTGTCTTGCTTTTTCTGTATTATACTGTGACTAGGGAGGCAGGAAGGAGGGACTCCCACCTCTTTCGTCAAGGCAGAAGAGTTATAAAGGCTGCTTCCATTTCTTCTCTCTCATGTGCTTCTGCCCCCTTTGTCTTTTTATCTGCTCCTCCCCAGAGGTAGAAGAATATCTGAGTGTCAGACTCAGGTGTCCCATGGTTGTATTTATGACCAGGCAATGTTATGAGCTTTAAAGACAGGGTCCCAAGAACTGCCCTTCTTTCTTTCTGTGTCCCAGCCCGTGTCATAAACGTCTAAGGAGGGACTGGCAAACAGGGAGAAGAACACCTGGTTGTAAGTAACTGCAGATCAACTGACTGTGTTCAACAACGTGATATTTATAATACGCATTCTGAACGGATTTTTCCAAATGACTGACTGATTGATTGGTTCCCCTGGCCATTAGAATAAATGAGGTAGAACTTCATCCTACTTTGAATTAAAAAGGGAGTTCTCATCACTCCTAACAAACACTGCATTGCTTATCATTTCCATCAGAAAGAGCTAAGCCTTTCATTGACATAGGTTATTTTGCAACCTATACAGCTCCAAATAATCTTAGCATCTCCAAGGGAGAAGAAAACTCAAAAGAACATCCCACCCAGTCCTCTATAACATTCTCCACTTGGCTTTCTCTACCACGTTTTTGGGGAATAGTTTCTTCTTGAACATTTCCAGTAATAAAACACTCACTCTTACACAGATGACTATTTCTGAACAGGTATAATTCTTTGTTACTTCCTTGTAACTTCCTCACCACTTCCTCCCCGCTTTTGGAGTCAGACAAAGTAAATTGAAATACCTTTTCCTATGACAGCACTTTAAATGGTTCTCAGACTAGGTTATGCTGTAATGATCTCAGTGAATCCTTTCATGTAGACACAAATGTCCATCCTGGATCATCTGGGGACTCTGCTGCACATTTCCCTCACTTAGAGACTAAGGTTAAGATAACAGATACTATTAGTAGTTTACTTTTAGCATCTACCAATTGAGTAAACATGCAATGACCGAAAAGTTAGTGTAACTTGAGTAATGGTTTCAACTGAATTTTAATTGTTATTCTCCAACTTCCTGGGATTGAAGTTTCTTTCAAAACCTAAATAGGATATCTTGAGTTCTAACTCCATGTACTCCAGAAGTTGATACCCTCCCCAGTGTTTCTGTGGGGTTCCATTCCTTGGAGTTATCTGTCTGACTCTCCCTCCACAGCCCTTCTCCCCCAAGTTCTCAATCCCTGTGGGCCATATCACACTGCAGTCTGGTCTGCTTGTCCCAAAACATGGACACAGCCCCTCTCCTTTATTCTCCAAGTCACCACCAGAAAATGCTATAATGGGTGGCAGATTTACTAGAGTCTTAAGGATAACAGGGAAGAGGAAGTAGAGAGGGCACCTGACTATTAGAAGAGGAAGTAGACAGGGTCAAATGACTTGACCTTTGAAAATTAGACCTCACAGTTTCCAAAGTTCCTTACCTGTCTCCTACTTTCCCCAACCCCAATGTCAGGCCCATCTTCAGCTCTCTGATGAATCCTTGCCTAATTTCTTCTCAACCCACACCACTGGGCCCCATGTCTATGTCTCTAGTTACAAAGGGAAAATTCAACTTGACATTACTTTATTCAGCAGAGCAGCTGAGCTCCCTTTGTCTTAACCTCTACCATTTTGATTTATTCTAATACAATCTCCTTCATAACAAGGACTTCTTAATATGTTTTACAAGTGAAAGAATTATCTACCATAGCCTCCACATTAAAAGAGAAAGCAAAAGTTGAGAAATTAGTTTTTCTTTAAGATGCCTCAAAAAATTTTGTAGCAAATGCTTTTTGTTCCAATCAACTTCATATTAAAGAAAATTTGAAATGTTGTATGCATGGATTGTAAAGGGTGAATTTGGGGATATCCAGGAAGTCAGATCATGAAAGTCCTTAGAAGACCTGTTAGCTTATATGCATTTTTTTATTTTAAGCAGGAAATTAGCCTGATTGGTGGATTAGCATTGGGGGTTTGGGGGTGGGGAGCATAAGAGAGAGGGCAAGGAGACCAGCCAGTGCTGGAGTCCAGCCATAGGGGACGGAATGCACAGGAGTTGGTGTGGGAGCTAGGACTAGGCAAGGTATCAGGAATGACACTCGGTTTTCTCTTTGTAGCAACTGGTTGAGTGTTGGCACAATTCACCATGACAGAAAATAAATGAGCAGAAATCAATGGGCGGGGGGATTATGTTTCTTTTTGGACACAATTCATTTTAGGTCTGAGGCATCCCACAGATCAGAGAAAGGAGTTAAGTCAGGTTTTTCAGGCAGGACTGGCCAGAGAGGTCTGCATCCTGAGGAAGGACCAGGTTGCCTCTTAGAACCCCAATATTCCAGGGGAAACTTTGGAGTAAAAGATCCCTTTTGCTGCCTTCATCTTATTCGAGGTCTGGGACTTCCTTGGTGCAAATCACTAGCTTAATATATGGAAGTGACATCTACAGCGCTTGAGACTGAGACCTTATTCCACAACCTGCACCCTGGAAAAAATGGAGAATTCCTTCTTCACCTATGTATGTGTAACCAAACAGAGGGAGGGCTATTGATTTAATCTGAGTCACTGTACAGAGTGTTGCTTGGGGGCCCAGAATTTAACCTCAATATTGCTTGAAAGAGCCTTCTTGTAGAAGTGAGTGTCTCATTGTGATGGATGCCTGACATTTACCAGTGTGACTTACCTGTCACTGTTTTCCACCCATTTTTCATATGGGTACCGTTAAAAGATTTCACTTGTTTGCCTTCTTATGCAGCATTATTAGCATCATGCTTTTGCCTTCAGAAAAAAAATAGAAAAAGAAAATGTGATTAGTATTGTCCCATTCAAATCATTAAACCTAAACTGCCATCGTAGAAGCTACAGACATGGAGTCAGGCATCAGTTTCCAGCTCTAGACCAGGGAGGCTCTCTGCTGTGGGGAAGAACACTGGAATTGGAGTTAGGACATCTGCCTTCCCATCCCAGATTTCCATTCACTAGATAGTCCTTCAGTGAGTCACTCATACCGTTTTGGTCCTGTTAGTCTTATCTGAAAAATGGGCAAATTATTAGTCACTGATGAATCACAGGGCTGCTTTGAGATTGTGGTGGCAAGACTAAGTAAAGACTCTAGAAACCACTGGGAGTGAAATCTTGCCATTTGCAACAGCATAGATGGATCTACAGAGCATAATGCTAAGTGAAAGAAGGCAGGAAAGAAAAATGCATATGATTTCACCCAGATGTGGAATTTAAGAAACAAAACAAATGAACAGAGGGGGAAACGAGAGAGACAAAGCAAGAAACAAACTCTTAATGATAGAGAACAAACTGATGGTTGCTGGGGACGTGGGGGGGGGGATGGGTGAAATAGGTGAAGGGGATTAAGAGTACACTTACCACGATGAGCACTGAATGATGTATAGCATTGTTGAAATCACTATATTGTACACCTGAAACTAATATAACACTGTATGTTAACTACACACTGGAATTAAAAATTAAAAACTTAATTAAAAAAAAAAACTATAGAAACCAAAGGGATACTACATCCCGAATGCCACAATCTAAGAGTGCTGGGCTTTTGGCATCTCTCATCAGTTCTTCCTCATAAAGTTCACACTGCCTTCAGCTACTGTGGATGCATTCTTAATTTTTTTTTTAAAGATACTTCCTTTCTCTTGCAGTGCATAGTATGGGACTGGGACTCCAATGGCAAACATGACTTCATTGGAGAATTCACCTCGACATTCAAAGAGATGAGAGGAGCAATGGAAGGGAAACAGGTAAGTGGTAAAACCACGCATGCTATTTCCCCACACACTTCTCTCATGATGCATCCTTAGCACCCTCTATACATGGAACAGCAGGAGGCGAGACCTCAATACTTGATTAAATGTGACAAGTAGGGAGCATGGGGGGATTTGAGTACCTAGAGTCGAGTACTAGCCCCACCCAAAGCAACCAGTGTGACCTTGGACAAGACACTGCCTCTGTGTGGTACAGTTTCTCCATCAATAAAACCGAGGGGTCAGATGAGAATGTTTCTCGTTTCCCTTAGCTGTATAGCCTGTATAGACTCAGTTTTCTCTGTGCCTCAGTTGTCTCACTTAAAAAATGAGGGTGGTTGGGGCGCCTGGGTGGCGCAGTCGGTTAAGCGTCCGACTTCAGCCAGGTCACGAACTCGCGGTCCGTGAGTTCGAGCCCCGCGTCGGGCTCTGGGCTGATGGCTCAGAGCCTGGAGCCTGTTTCCGATTCTGTGTCTCCCTCTCTCTCTGCCCCTCCCCCGTTCATGCTCTGTCTCTCTCTGTCCCAAAAATAAATAAACGTTGAAAAAAAAAAAATTTAAAAAAAAAAAAAAATGAGGGTGGTAATTGTACCTACCTAATAGAATTTTGTGAAGATTAAATGAGATAATCCACGGTATTCACTTAGCAGAGTGCCTGGCATGCAGCTAGTACTTCCAAAATATCTGCTTCTAGTAATACTATTCTTTCCATGACTTGGTGGCATTCAGTGCGCATTTAGTGCTTTGGAAAAGTTATTGGATTCCTCCAAATTTTCATTATGGACACTAGATTTTCATTTGGCTTCTCCATTTCACTCTCACACACTGGATACCAAGACACGTACCCAAACACTGCCATATACCACAGAGGCACATAGGGATTTCACTGCACCAGACACAAAGCTAAACTTCCTCTGCATTTCTTTCAGACACACATGCATTCACATATCAATAAATTGATCAGTCAGTTGCTGTCATCTGGACCCTAACCATGGAACTGCTGTTCTCACCTGTTCAGTGTTCACCTGCCCAATTTCCAACTACAAAACCTGTATCTTTTTGCCTGAGGGCTTTGTCTGGTGACTGGGGCCCATTCATCCCAGGGCCCACAGGAGACTGAGGTATGAGGGTAGGTGTAGCTCCTTCTAGGGAGTGGCCCTCAACAAATAATTCATGGGGGAAAGGGGAGTATAAATACCCAGCTCTCTTGCCCCACAGGTAGCAGAACTTGGAGTGCGTGTTCTATGCAGCTTCCCAGGGTTCCCCAGTGGGAATAGGCCCTGGTGGCCACAGTGGTAACTGACCCGCACACCTTTTTGGCAGCCTCCGCATCTCAATTCCCTACTCCTTGATTGGTACTTTCTGGTATTACCTCCCAAGTGAACCATTTACACTTAAATCCTTGCCTCTGGGGCACTCAAACCAAAATACCTGACATTCTTACTCTGGGACCCACTGTCCCCATGGAGCAGAAAAGAGTGACAGCTGACCATTCAGTGGCTTTGAGAAAGGTCTTTTCCCTAGAGATAAGATCCTATACCCGGCCTGGTCAGAGGTGCTGATTACAGAAATGTCACAACTCATTTTTCAAGTCTCTTCTTTCAGATATAAGGTCAAGATATACCTAGACTGGATGGGAATAAACTAACATGCTTGAGAATGGAAGCTTAATCTAAATCGGACCGTTTGTTGAGTACTTACATTTGGTCTAGAAAATCAAGGGCAGCTTTTTTCATAACTCCCACAAAACCTGGTGTATATCCTCTATTAAATATCCAGTATTGCAAGCAACTTGTGAAACACGCAGAGATCTTCCCCACGAGCAGGCATGCAGAGTTTCAGGGCCATAGTCAAAATCACACTAAATTATAAGTGCGTCACACCCAGGATAACAAGGAAGATAGCCAGAGAAGTTGTTGCTCTGTTGAACCAGGCCCCGCTGTGCTAATAAATCAATGAGTTATCAATACCACCTACTAGAGTTCTAAAAATTTTAATAAAGTTGTACCTTATTCTCCTCTACAAGTAGAAATAGCCAAATCAATAAATGTGAGAAACGTGTCGTCTTTAGGCTCCTAAGAGGGTGTTAAAAGTAAAATTATAGCATATATTATCATTGAAAAACACCAAAGTCTGATGCTTTCAAACAAACAGAAATGAATCCTCAAGTCCCACTGAGGAAATGGATCATATGATATGGCACTTTTCTGTATCACCAGAAAGATTTTATTTGGTCCCATCACTCAGCCCCATTTGGGTGCATTTACACTGTGGGAAATGTTCTCTTATTTACTGATTCTACTAATATTTATAAGGAACACCTACTAAGCACCAATCTCTAGGTGTGTCATGACTGTGCATCAGAGTACAATATAGACATGAATCAAACAAAAAATAAAAATGTTATTACAGCTTGTGACAAATGCTATAAAAAACTGAACCAGTTCAGTATAAAGGTATGGTATTGGAAAGATAATCTGAAATGGCAGCATTTAAGCTGAGGTCCCTTAAAGATGAAAAAAGCCAACCATGTAACAAGCAAGAGAAAAGCATAAAGGCCAAGGGAATCTTACATTACAAAGTCCTGAATGAGGAAAGAGCTTGGTGTGATTAAAGATGTGGAAAGAGACTAGTGTATCTGGAGCAGACAGCATGCACGGGATGTGGTCAAAGACAGAAGCAAGGGCCAGGAAAAGCACATTCTAATATCTTGAAGAAAAGAGTTTCAATTTTCCTCTAACTGAAAAAGAGACAGCTTTGTGCTCTCCAGGACAGGAGCCACGAGCTACATGTGAGTATTTTAGCCTCACTTTTAATTAATTAAAAATTTGAGTTTCAATTTCAATTCCTGAGTTACATTAGCCACACTCCAAGTACCCCATCACCTCCTATGGCTAGTGGCTTCAATGTTGGTTGGTGCAAATATAGAATATTTCCATCATTGCAGAAAGTTCTACTGGACAGTGGTGCAAAGGAGTCCAAGCTAGAGAATGACATGACGGGTTTTAACTTTTTTAAAAGATTATTCTGGCTACTGTGTACATAATCCATTCTAGAGAGAAGACAGTGAAGCAGACCTGTCAGAAGGCAAGACAAGAGGTAACAATGACTTAGGCTAACAAAGTGGTAATGGAGATGGAGAGAAGTAGAGAGATTTAAGATGGATTTTGGAGACAGGGGCTAAGACATGTTGAGGGTTTGGATATGAGGGGGATAGATGGGTAAATGTGGGTGCCATTTCCTGAGTAAGGAAGTCTTGTTTCAGGGAGGTCCAGTTGTGTGGAAAGTTCAAGAATGGAGTTCGGGAAACTGGCACTCAGGGGAGAGGCCTACCTGGAGATGTATTTTGGAGCCGTCAGTAAACAGAAGTGGTTGATGTTAAGAGAATGGAGGATAGGGAGACAGATAGAGGAGGGTTGAACCCTGAGGAATCTCAGTAAGTAGAAACAGAGACAAAAAGAGGAGGCATCATCCTCTTTTAAGCTCCTTCCTATGAGAGTCATGGTTCTGCAGGTGCAGGGTAAATTCTTGATTAACTTGGATGAATTCTTGGGTGGCCTTCATGAACAGCCTTAGTCTGAGGTGGCCAAAAGGGAGACTTGCAAGAAGAACAAATAGGAGAGTCCCTCCAAGATCCTCCCCGTGGAAGCCTGCATTAATAGGCCAGGTTTTGGAGCGGGACTGACAGGTACCAACCCCAGTTTACCAGTTGCCACCCATATGACCTGAGCCTCATCTTTAGTCTACAAAAGTGGGTTGTAGGGAGAGTTAAGTGGGATTGTAGATGTAAGGCACATACCCCATAGTTACTTGAAAACTTTATCCCAAGACAGATGCAAACTACTTACACCTGGTTCATCAGCATCCCCTTCCCACCCAACAGGCATGAAAGCCCCAAGTGCCTGCGGGCTCCGACTCAGCTTCCTTGGAGCCCTTGTCTGGCTGCACCAACCCATCCTCCACTACTGGTCTGCCTTAGCCTGAGAAATGAGTGCACTTTTCATGGATTATCATTATAATTCTTTTTTTTTATTTTTTAATGTTTATTTGAGAGTAAAAGAGAGAGAGAGAGAACAGGGGAGAGGCAGATAGAGAGGGAGATACAGAATCTGAAACAGGTTCCAGACTCTGAGCTGTCAGCAGGGAGTCCAATGTGGGGCTCAAACCCACATACCGCAAGATCATGACCTGAGCCAAAGTCGGACCCTTAACCAACTGAGCCACCCAGGTGCCCCTATCATTATAATTCTTAATAGAATTTGAAATCTAACTCAAAGTTTCATTTGTTATGTCCTGCTTTGTTGAAGAAATTGAGGTTAATGGGAATGATTGAAAACAACAAAGGGACCATCACAGCCTCACTTTCTAAGTGTTACGGTAAATCCCCACACTACTTGTTCATACTGTGACATTAGAGGAAGATTTGGGGGAAAGGCAATTTCAGTTTTGATGGGTTTGGGAGGGGCTTGGGGTGCTTTGTCTGAAAACACTAAATCTGCTTTGAGACAAGCTAGAATTCTTGCTTATCAAGAGCTTGCCACATGGAGAGCAGATTAGAAGAGAACCTAAGAGAGGGAAGAAAGACAACCATCATGATGGTGGAAAGATTAGGCCTTTGAAACAAAACAGGGTTGGAGATGTCCTGATTTCAGATTCAGTTTGACTCTTCTCTCTTCCTCTCTTCCTCTCACGCTCTCTTCCTCTCACCCTCCCTTCCTTCCTTCCTTTCTCTTTTTATTTCCTTCCTTTTATGGAAGGAGTTTTAGAGAGCCCTTAGCCAGTACAGGATTCCTTTCTTCCTAACTCTTACATTGTTGCCCAGTCCCTACTGGAACTTCCCCAGTGTTGAGAAACTACTGTTCTCAGTTATCTGTTGCTGAGGAACAAATTAGCCCAAAACTTTCCGGCAGAAAATAATGATCATTATTTACTCACAATTGTTGGCAATTTAGGCTGAGTTGACCTGGGGCAGCTCCTCACCACTCTACATGATGTCAGCTGAACTCACTCATGCATCTGTGCCTCCGCAGCTGGGATGGCGGAGACGTTTCTCATGTACTCTTTTATTCTCCAGGAGAGCAGCCTAAACTTTTTTACATGGTGGTAAAAACCTCCCAGCAGCAAGAGGATGGCAGGCCCCAATGCCCAGACACTTTTTAATCCTCTGCTCATACCACTTTTGCTAATGTCCCATTGGCCAAAACAAGTCCCATGACTAACCTCACCGTCATTGTGGGAGGGAACTGCACAAATACACAGACACTGAGAGGAATGGGTCACTGGGAGCCAATGCTGCTTCGGTCTACCCCACTCACATCTGCCTGAGAAACTGCTTTATTTTCAGGGGGTGCCTGGGTGGCTCAATCACTTTAACGTCGGACTCTTAATTTTGGCTCAGGTCCTGGTATCACGGTTCGTGAGATCGAGCACTGCATTGGCCTCTGTGTCACAATGCGGAGCTTGCTTGGGATTCTCTCTCTCCCTCTGTCCCTGCCCCGCTCTCTTTCTTTCTCTCTCAAAATAAATAAATAAACTTTAAAAATTTTTTTTTCAACGTTTATTTTTATTTTTGGGACAGAGAGAGACAGAGCATGAACGGGGGAGGGGCAGAGAGAGAGGGAGACACAGAATCGGAAACAGGCTCCAGGCTCTGACCCGTCAGCCCAGAGCCCGACGCGGGGCTCGAACTCACGGACCGTGAGATCGTGACCTGGCTGAAGTCGGACGCTTAACCGACTGCGCCACCCAGGCGCCCCTAAAATTTTTTAAAAAGAAAGAAATTGCTTTACTTTCAGATACCGCTAATTGCCAGAGAGTGAAAATTGGTCTCCTGAGTGGAAATCCAAGGATCCAGCCCCCACAGAATGGTGGGCAAGAGTTTTCAGTGGCTCTTGGATGTTTGGCTTGAAGTTGATTTTGTCACATGAAGTCTTCTGTAGGCTTGAAAGGTTGATATCTGTTCTCCTAAGGCCCCCCTTAGCTCCCAGCTACCTCCTCAGTTTCCAGCCACTCCTGCAGCTCTGATACTATCCCTCAGAGAAGCCCCTTTGGAGATCTGTTGTGTCCCTGGTGTGATATGTATCACTCCATTATTTTATTTCTCAGGGAAGTTCTGTGCAAACTCATCATTATCCCCACTAATTTCCTATAGTCAGCACTCACTGTCTCTCAGTTTTCTGACCTTTTAAGCTAATTCCCACGCACTAAGACTCAACAGTGTGTTACTCAACGGTGTGTCTACAGATGTTTCCTTCCCTCTGGTGCTTGATTTGATCCTATTAATAGAAAGCATTTATAAGTACCAGGCACTTTTTTAAATGTGTTATGTGGATTAATTATTAAATCGTCACAATAATCCTATGAGATAGATACAATTACCAGCTCCATTTTACAGAGGAGATATCCAAGGCATAGAGGAATCAAGTAATTTGCCAAGGGTCGCACAACTGGAAGTGGAGGGACCGGAACTGGAACCAGGCAGCCTTATATCAGAGTCTCACTCAGCCACGCCTCCTTAACCACCCTCCCTCAGAATGCACGGGTTATCCCGCAGAAACCATTTGTCAGCCCTCAGATCCATGCCGTAGCACCTGGGGGCTTGGCTTCATGGAATGACTCCACTTCTTCCTAAGCAGGCTCCCTTGCTGTGGCCCCTCTTGTTGCAGGTGCAGTGGGAGTGCATCAACCCCAAGTACAAAGCCAAGAAGAAGAACTATAAGAACTCAGGCATTGTGATTTTGAATCAGTGCAAGGTACGTACATAGCCCTTCTCTTTCAGGAGTATGAAGCTAGGGCTGTCTGGGAGGAAGAGCTCAGACTGTGTGGCCAGAGGGAGAAACTGTCAAGGAGGTGTAGTGTTTTTTGTAATAAAAAACATAAAGTCCATGTTATAATGGATGTGGAGTGAAAAACATAAGTGTGGGTGGTCTTGGAGCTGTGGTGGCCCACTGCCACCATCCCTTCTGCAAAGACAGTCATACCCTCAAAGATGGGGAGTCCTGGTCACATGTCAGGCTCTTCTCTGTCCTGACAGCACCAGAGGGAGATCCCCCAAAAGGGGAAGACAACATTTCCAGAGCTCCTGCTATGCACCTGTCACAGTGTTCAGTGCTTTATATGTGGTGCCTCACCCATGCCGAAAGGGTACTGTGAAAACAAAGCAATGGAGAAAGATTAGAAGGCCTAGAAATTCCTCCCAGAAGGGCTCTAACTTCACAGAAAATCCCACATGCTAGTAATCAAATCTCTTAAATCATATCTGAAAATAATTCTGGCATTGGTTGAGTACTTACTATGTGAGAGTAACTATGATGAATTCTGTTTAACTTGTATCATAATGCTGAGATTTCTGCTGTCAACTGAGATCAGTAACTAGTCACACACATGGTAAGTTTAAGAGCTGAGATTTTAATCTATGCATGTCTAACTCCACCATATACAATTTGAATGCCATCTAGTTTCTCTCTGTGTATGTCAGCTTCCTTTTCCCAGATTGGCTTCTCCCTGGCTGCCAGGAGCTGTGGGAGCATATCCTCTCATAGCAAGAGCAATAGTAGAGGAAAGACTGATATGCCCACCCCTTGAACCAATCAGTGTATTAAGATTGGCCATCTAGGATCATTGTATTAATCATGTCTTTTATTTTCTATACTTTTTTGATGCATTAACATCTCTGGGCCTTGTGGGCTGGGTAGGAACTTCTCCCAGGGTTAGCTAATTCCTATAGATAGCCAACAACTTGCTTGTGAGCCTGCCTTTGATATGCAGACCAACCAATCCAGAGCCCATACCCCCAACCACCTCCTTTATCAAGCTTACACACACACACACACACACACACAAACACTATTCCTCTGTCCCTATATCTCCCTGGGTCCAGGCTTTACATAATTAGAGACCACCCCTATAGCCCAGAGTCACCAAAAGTATCCAAACTCTCCAATCCTAAACCAGTTTAACTGCTTACCATACCCCACTCATTCCTTCCCATGATAAAACACAATAAAGACTTCCACCCACACTTTCCTCTCAATCTTTCTGCCTTCTGACTGACCCTAGTGCTTTCCCATGTGGCCCCTGAGTGGCATGACATGCCTCCTACCCTTTGGGGAACTCTGGGTAATAAACTCTTCTTTGAAAGGCAGTTGTCTCTGGTCATCTCCCCTATCTATACAAATCAAATCCCAGGCACATTCAAAACATCCCTGTGCCCAGGGAAGCAGGAGAAAAGATGTGGATGAACCACTTCAGTGGTTGTCTGTCTCCTTAAGGTGCCTGTGATAAGTCTGTTTTGATTCTCCATGAATTGATCTTACAGTTTAGTGCTTGGGGCCAATATTATTCAACTCGTTCCCAAGTTCTTATTTCCTGGGTACATAGACAATAGTAGGGTGTCCCAACCATCAAGCAAAGCCAAGGGAGCCAGGAGCAGGCACTATTCAGGGGGCCAAGTGAACACCAGCCCTGAAAAAAGTCTGCCAAGAGATGTGTGCCACCTAGAGGTGGTACCTAGAGACACCAACATGAGATCTTGTGGGTCAGTCTCTGAGAAGCTGCCCTGAGCATCAGATGAAATCTGAAAATTGAGGGTCAAAAATCACAGTTACTCACTGTCCAAGTTAAAGTGGCCAGATGACAAACTTCATGACTGTGGGTATCGTGTCTGTTTTTCTCATCACTATATCCCTAGCATCTAGTGCATAGTGAGGGCTTTGTTAAATAAAATTTAAAAATTTATTGTTAAATAAATAAATGGATGAATATCACCAAGGGTCAAGAAGCAGAATCATAAGGAAGCAGAAATGAAGGCCAAAAATTGGTATGGCACATGAGAACACTGATAATCATGGTTGGGCAAAAAACAGAGACTATGCTGACTTCCAGCACAGAGGTCCAAAGGATGGACTATGCAGTCCATTTGCCACCATTTGAGTCCCACCTCCACCTTCTACTAGGTAGGTGATCTTAGCCTCAACTTCCTCCTCCACAAAAATGGCACAGTAGAAATAATAGCTCCACCTTTACAGGGCTGTCCTAAGAACTAAATAAAATTATGGATGTTAAGACCCTGACTTAGAGTTAGTCATTGCTGATCATGGCATGGCAGGAATCTAATGAATGGGAAACGGCCAGTAAAGGCCTTCTCAGGTAATTCCAATCCTGAAGCAGCCAACCTAGATTACTTGTGGTATTAAGAATGTTACCAGGACTGGAACTTAGACTGGGGAGCAAGAGTGAAGCCTAGTGTGAGACTTTATTAATTCCGAAACAGTGGTGTCCCTTGAAAATATAGTGTTAGCTCTCCCTGGAGGCATGCATGCCCCAAAAGAGGGGAGCAGGGCATGAATAGCTGCAGCCCTCACAGGGCCATCTGAATTAGGCATTGCTTTCTTTCTCTCCTATAAAATCAAAATTGGAGCAATTAAGCATCTGACTCTTGGTTTCAGCTCAGGTCATGATCTCATGGTTTCGTGGGTTTGAGCCCCATGGTAGGCTGATGCAGAGCCTGCTTGGGATTCTCTCTCTCCCTCTCTATCTGTCTCACCCCCAGTTATGCTGTCTCTGTCTCCCTCGAAAATAAATAAACTTAAAAAAATAAAATCGGGGTGCCTGGGTGGCTCAGTCGGTTAAGCGTCCGACTTCAGCTCAGGTCATGATCTCACAGTTTATGGGTTCGAGCCCCACATCAGGCTCTGTGCTGACAACTCGGAGCCTGGAGCCTGCTTCGGATTCTGTGTCTCTCTCTTTCTCTGTTCCTCCCCTGCTCTCACTCTGTCTCTCTCTCTCTCGCTCTCTCTCAAATAAATGCAGATTTTTAAAAAATTAAAAAATATATATTTATAAAAAAATGAAATCAAATCAAAATCAACTGACCTATCTCTTCCCCACAGATGTCTTTCTGCTCTTTCTTCTAGGTTAGCAGTCCAATGCCAAAGACTAAGGTTCCACTCCATAAGGAAATAGATCATGCTGTTACTAAAACGATTTCCTCTCCTCCTCCAATGCAGATCCACAAGATGCATTCTTTCTTGGACTACATCATGGGCGGCTGCCAAATCCAGTTTACAGTAAGTTGTTTCCATATTTGTTCATATTCATGGAGCAAGGTGTGGGGCATGGTGGAGGGTTGTGGGAATGTGGAGACAAAAATTTATTAAAACCCTTGGTCAGCTTTTTTCAGGTCTCATTGCTGAAATATTGTATGATATAATTTTTTTTCTTTTCTTTCTTTCGATATAATTTTTTAAAAGTGAGTTCATACTTCTGTTTTCTCCAGTGACTATGACTGTCAGGAAGTCATATCAGAAAAGTCATGCCACTCAACCTCAGGTGGTTTGGGAACCCTCCTCATGCTTCCCATTCTTTCAGTAATTGCATGAGGCATGGGGCAGTGGGCATGTTGCCAGATCCCATTACCTGGTGAGTAGGAATTGGAAGGAAGTAAGCCACTCTGGTAAGTCCCACTGACCCAAGGCAGATGCAGCCCAAAGACCAACACCAACGCCATGCCCAAGGGTCAGTGCCACGAGTAAGCCATCCAAATGGTTCATCAGGCAACGAAAAGGTGAATTCCAAAAGATTGGAGAATTAGGCTTTCAAAGTTGAGAAACAGAGTGTCTGGACTCAGTGGGTAGATCAGGGATCATTTCCTAAATATAATCTGTGAACCCATAGGATTTATACACTCCAATGATTTGAGTGGGTAGGCTGGGTCTCTTTAAGGTGCCTGGTAGGCCAAGCTTATGAATCCATCTGCCCTTGAATAACTTACTTTCGGTGGCCTAATATTCAAAACCCTCCCAGGTTTGGACAGATGTGACCTCCAGAAAGAGGATCCCAGATGGCAAGGATAGATCTGCTAAAACCTATAGGAAAGCAGCACGGCAAACAAGAGAACAACAATCTGAACAGCTTCTGCTCCCCATCTTGCAGATGTGTACTCGTGAAGGTCAGCCCTGTTTAGCTCCCTTGACTGGATCAGTCATGTGAGAAAATCAAGGCAGATGGGTTTAAATTTTTTGTCCAGGTTTGAGCCCAAGAGAGTAGACAGGACCAGTGTATTTCTGGGACGGGGACGGCAATACTCAAAGGACTAAAAGGAGCTGCAAGGGGTTGAGAAAAGCGGTAGTTTTATAGACTGACCTCTCCTTAGCTAGAAGCCTATCCTCTAATCTCAGAAGGGTCTGCCTATATCTTCTCTAAACTTGGGGCATGGTTCACTTACTCCTGAATAGGTATGGGTTAATTATAGAATTTGGTCATTTCTTTAGAGTCTAATGTACACCCACCCAGCCCTCCTGCATGCATACTGGCACATACAGAAAGTAGCAAACATGTTCATCGTGAGCACACACATCTAACTCCAGCTGTCCTATGGGTTCACTGTCGCACTGATGTATACACATAGAGGTAGAGACGCCAGCAATGTCATATAGGAGAGCTCCTGGAAATAGTGTCCCACAGTCTTAGGCAAAGGAGCAATTCAGGAAACTATTTATAGGTTTTCAAGGGAGAGCACTATTGATTTGGTTTGGAGTCTATAGATTCCATGCACTCGAACAACTCTATTCAACCTTCAGGGGCTTGCTCTGCCCTTGGAGTTGTGCTGCAAAGAGCCAGCCCCCGTGAACACCAGAAGTTTATCCCCACAGGGTCCCTAGCTCCACAACCTGCGTCCACGTGGCTTGCCTGACCCAGGCTGGCCCTCCCCTCCTTTCTCACCCCTGCTGATCCTCCCTAGCTGAGGAGGTACCACCTTAATGTATGTACCACTACTTCTCAGCTTCAGCTCCTTCTCCCTCCCTTAGCAGTTCAGTCTTCCTGAAACTCTTTGAATTGTCCTTTTATTAAGCTCTCCTGGATCATCCCTTCTGAGTGGGCCATTTGTTTCCCGTTAAGACCCTGGCCAGTACACTTTACAAACAGGGGCTGAGAGAAAGCTTTTGCACTTTCCACAGATGCCTGGTGCTTTTGACTCTACCTTAAGAATGTCAAAAGTGGAGCATCTTCCCCTTCAGGTGCCAGGCTGATGTGTGTTAGGTACTTTTATTGAATTACAATGGATCAAACCCTAACCTTAAAGAGAGGGAAGAATGAGGAAAAACAAGAAACCTGATGAATAAGTATGATACTAGTTTTGGCTTCAAAAAGCATCCTATGAACTTAAATGTTTATGCATCCATATAGCCTAATGATAAATACCAAAACCTTATTTGGGTTAATATGCATAAATGGGGTATATTTAGGGGAGTATTGGAGAAGGGGTTTGGATTAAGAATTTGAAGGGCAAGGGCGCCCGGGTGGCTCAGTTGGTTGAGTGGCTGACTCTTGATTTTAGCTCAGGTCATGATCTCACGGTTTGTGGGATCGAGTCCTGTGTCAGGCTCTACATTGACAACGCGGAACCTGCTTGGGATCCTCTCTCTCCCTCTCTCACTGCCCCTCTACCTCGCTTGCACTCTCTCTCTCTCAAAATAAATGAATAAAGTTTTTTAAAAAATAATTTGAAGGGCTTTTAATTTTGAAGTAATATGGTGGATAAGGGAATGTTCAGAAGAATCTTGAGCAGGACATTGAAGCAGCTGGGCACATGCTTTAGGGAACCAAATCTGGGAGTGTTTGGTGGAAGGCATTGAAGGTGGTGAGGAAATTATGAAAGAGACGCAAGCAGAGGGGTGCCTAGGTGGCTCAGTCGGTTACGCGGCTGACTTCCGCTTTGGCTGAGGTCATGATCTCGCAGTTTGTGTGTTTGGCCCCAGTCCAGCTCTGTACTTACAGCTCGGAGCCTGGAACCTGCTTCGGATTCTGTCTCCCTCTCTCTGTCTCTCTGCTCCTCCCCCACTTGTGCATGCTCTCTCTCTCTGTGTCTCTCTCTCTCTCTCTTTCTCTCTCTGTCAAAAGTAAATAAATAAACAAAGAGATGAAGCAAGAAGAGATTAACCATCCTGAGGACAAGTAAGAAGAGGCTAAATTAGCAGGACAACAGTAGGGGAGGCACTGTGGAAAGAGAGTCCCATAAGCCTTGGCCTATGATCGATCCAATGAAGAGACAGAAGGCAAGGGAGGATGATGAGTCCAGAGGACTCAGATCTTTTGTGCCTGACTGACAAAGCATGGTGATCCTATTCACGGCAATATGGAAATTGAGAGGAGCCACCGACGAGATGATGGATTTTATTTTGGACATGATGGAGGTATTTTCAGGCCTCTCAGTGTCGAGATGGCACCTATAAATATGGTCCTAGGTTTCAGGAGAGAAGTAGAAGCTACACACATATGGGTTTGGATGAGATGGCCAGAGAGAAGAAAACAGAGAAAAGTTGTCTCAGGGAATTATAGAAGATCTCCGTCAGGCAGCAAGGAGAAGAAGGGAAACCCATAGGAGGAGAAATGCCAGAGGAAAAGGTCCAGGACGGGGCAGTAACCCAAATGACCAGAAAGAAAATATTAAAAGATCAAGGGCAATAATCCCATATGCAAGAAGGTGAAGAATAAAAAACTGGGTCATGTGATAAAGAGGCACATATCACCTTTTGAAAGAGCAATTTCAGCAGTATGAGACAGGGAGACCCAGAAGTTAGGGTCTAAACAGAAGGTAAAAGAACTGTTCATTCAAGAAGGTTGGCAACAAAAGGCCATATTTCATTCTTTCTCATTGCCAAGTAGTATTCCACTGTGTATATAAACCACAATTTCTTTATCTATTCATCAGATGATGGACATTTAGGCTCTTTCCATAATTTGGCTATTGTTGAAAGCGCTGCTATAACCATATATTTTCACTCTTATGTGGATCCTGAGAAACTTAAGACCATGGGGGAGGAGAAAAAAAAGTTAGAGAGGGAGGGAGCCAAACCATAAGAGACTCTTTAAAAACTGAGGATAAACTGAGGGTTGATGGGGGGTGGGAGGGAGGGGAAAGTGGGCGATGGGCATTGAGGAGGGCACCTGTTGGGATGAGCACTGGGTGTTGTATGGAAACCACTTTGACAATAAATTTCATATTAAAAAAAAAAGAAGTTTGGCAAGATGGGGCAAGAGAGGAAAAGGAGGATAGCAACTTGAGTATCAAAATAGGGGAGGTTTCAGGCTAGAATCAGACCATAAGCAGAGGAGAAGCCTCAGTGGAGTGAACAAGATTAACAATGCCAAAAAGAGCCTTAGTCAATGATTCTTTTTTGGTCAACGGCACCACTTGAGAATCTGATACACAATCCATATCCTCTCCCTGGAAAATGCACACACCCGATTTTGCACACAATTTCAGGAGGTCAAGGGCGCTCTTGAGGACATTTCATCTCCTCATGCAAATCCTCGGGTCATAAGACCTGGAGGGCAACCGTCAGAGGGCAGACTTGGAGGAGGTGGATGGAGGTGGAACAGACTAGAGGGCAGGGGTGGGGGCTGCAGGAGGAGTTCACTGTGTTTGGCACATGGCAAAGCAGCCAAAAATAAAATTAGATAACTAGAATTTCACACACAAAACACAAAATTATAGACAGCACAGAAGAGACAGGCACCATAAGGTGTTTGGAAAGAAAATGGTAGAAGAGTTCACCATTTCCTTTGAAAGTTATTGCTTTCCCAGATGCATAAAGATGCACTTTGTAAAACAGATTTTCAGGGATAAGCTGTATGTAAATTACAGCACTCGTTTAGGTGGATTATGATAAAGTCATTTTATTTATTTTTTCTTAAATATGAAATTTACTGTCAAATTGGTTTCCATACAACACCCAGTGCTCATCCCAACAGGTGCCCTCCTCAAGGTCAATCACCCACTTTCCCCTCCCTCCCATCCCCCATCAACTCTCAGTTTATTCTCAGTTTTTAAGAGTCTCTTATGGTTTGGCTCCCTCCCTCTCTAACTTTTTTTTTCCTTCCCCTCCGCCTTGGTCTTCTGTTAAGTTTCTCAGGATCCTCATAGGAGTGAAAACATATGGTATCTGTCTTTCTCTGTATGACTTATTTCACTTAGCATAACACTCTCCAGTTCCATCCACGTTGCTACAAAAGGCCATCTTTCATTGTTTCTCATTGCCACGTAGTATTCCATTGTGTATATAAACCACAATTTCTTTATCCATTCATCAGTTGATAGACATTTAGGCTCTTTCCATAATTTGGCTATTGTTGAAAGTGCTGCTATAAACATTGGGGTACAAGTGCCCTATGATAAAGTCATTTTAAATGATTATAATGATTGATGATAACATAGGGACATGTTTATGACATAACATTAAGTGAAAAAAAGGAATGTAAAGCAGAGCCACCCTATGGTTACAACCAGGTAAAATGTTTATATATTTATATATATGTAGAGAGAGAGATAAAATCTAGAAAGGAAAAGAAAAACAAAACATAACTTGCTTGCCAGTGGAATCCTTGAGGAACAAGGATTGTCCTTGGAGGCATCCTTGACCTCCCTAAATTGTGTGCAGAATTAGGTATGTGCATTTTGGGGAGACTGGATATAAATCTTGTATCAGATTCTCAAGTGGTCCAGGTGACCCTCAAAAATGTATTTTTTCATATTTTCAGATGGCCATTTTTATTATTTCTAATTTTTTAACATTAAGGGTGATGTTGCTTTCCTTTATCTCTGATTTTGTAGTCTACATTTTGGCAATATAATATTGCTATAATAAGCTGAATGTGGCTCCTCCCACATTAACCTTCAGCCTAAAGAAAAAGAACACGTATTACAAGGTGGCCAGCTATTCCTATTTCTCAGGAAATCTTTCCAACACTAACACATGTCCACACTGTGTCCCAGTTTACGTTTTACATCTTTATATCCCTGACTAAACACTGGTGGACTCTGGTATAGACCTCTGAGAAAAGAGAATGAGCCCTGGGTTGAAGAGGGGAATGCTTTGCAGTCTGCAGGAAATGAACGGGGTGACCTCAGGAGTCCTTTCCATCAGGTCTAGGTTCCTATTTCTTTGCCCACAGTGGCGCTTTGAGGAGGTAGAAAAGCACAAGAGTTTAATCTGTCAATTAAGAAATGGTTCAGACTGAACGGTATCCCCACCTACAAGGCTTATTGTTACAGATCCAAATTGTATACAAATATAAAACAAACAAGCAAAAAAACAAATCTCTTGTCCCAGCAGACGATATGGCAAAGGTTGACTGCACGTTGATTGCAGAGAGATTAGGCAACTAACCAGAGGTTGGTTCCCAGCAGCTTCGCTTAGAAAACACCCAAGAGGTTTCAAATGGCTTGTTTGTCACAGGCAGAGAAGGGAATCTGAGGAGTGGGCTTGTTTTGTGTAGAAGCTAAAAATGTCCAATGATAGATGCTCATCACTGGCTTCCAGCCTTTTCCAGGAAGCAGCTCTGCACTGGGGACTTGGTGGCAATGGAGGGAAAATTTCACATTCCTACTTTACAAGGTCTTGCAAAGCTGCTCCACAGCTCTGCTTAATGATGAGTGAGGCCTCCTGGGCAGAAGGGGAGAGGAACGGGCGGGTGCCTATTCTTGGACCACCTGCTGGGAAGATTGGAGCACATACCAGAACCACAGGCTTTCGTAAATGCTTCATATCAGAAAATGAAAACGTAGCCGCTCTGCAAGCTCACCAGCATTCAGGAAGCAGGCGTCAGCAGCCACCTCCACAAACTGGCATTTTTCAGTCATTTCCTTGCTTTTATTTCTCAACTTAATCCCGTCTTTCACTGCCTCCCTGTTGCTTTTTAAAATAAATCTAACCTTTCACTCTGTTCTCCTTCCACTAATGCTAACTTAAAGAGCACAGAGAATTCTTGGTAGAAGGCCACCTCCTGAAGATATTTTATCTCCAGCTTCATCAGGGCGACTTTAGAAACCATCACTTGCCAGGGAAACAAATCTTTCAGCTGCTGTGTACTTAAGACTGTCCATTGCTTTCTAGTCAATGATAAAATATTTTTGTTATGAGGAATGGGAACTATAGAAAGGGGTGGGTGGTAAGGATCATTGATTTATTTCCCTTTTCACCATGTAATTTTTAAGTTCATACCTTTTCCCAAAGCTCTATCAGAGTCTCCAGAGCTAGAATGGCCTCTGTGGTTGTCACAGATACTGGGGCCATCCCCATGGGAAAAGTGGAGCCCTGCCCCCACCTCCTGCAAAGGTCTGCCTACAGAAAAAAAAAAATTAAAATTTCCATCAGTCTTGTTTGTATGTCTAAACAGCACCACCAAGAGCAGGCAGCCCAACACCAACCTTCTAACAGTGATCTTTAGGTGGTTCCATTTTCCTCTAGATGTCGTTTCGACTTCCAAAGAAATGTGGTTACCTCCCTTTCTCTAACTGGCATCAATCGGTCACCAAATCCTGTTCATTTTCTATCCTTAATATCTCTGGTCACAATCCCCTTCTCACCATCACCTCTGCCCCACACTAGTTTGTTAGGCATAACAGAATTATTCCAAGCCTGGGGATGAAGAGTTGATAGAAATGAAATGACAAAATAGGGCCAGAATGAAGAAGCAGGAGAGTAGAGAGGCGCCAACAATGCAAAATTTAAAAAGAGGCAATCACTCTCAAGATTGTGCAAATGTAGGGTCAGCTGGGAATGAAGTCCTTCTTGAATTGACACCCTCATCACCAGTCTTACCTTCCCTTGGTCCCAACCCTATGATGTGTGGCTTTATTTTAAAGTGTTTTGTTGCCAAAATCTGCGTATGTTCACCCAGACATTATACACACTTCTTCCCATAACACAACATACTCATTCGGGTGTTATATCTGGGCTTGCACGCTGCCACTTGGTGCCTGCATACTTGGAGGATCTTTCCCATGCCTGGGGAGGAAAGGGGGACATTTAAGTTTCTTGAGTTGTCATTTTTCTTTATGGATGTTTTCTCCCTCTGGTGTTTATATGACCTGATTTTACTCTCTGGCTTTATATCAAGACACCAGCATGTTTTTCTCATTATGGAATACCCTTGACACTCAGGTAATCAACACACAGGACAATTTTCAACTGCAGCCTCAAGAAGCATAGGTAAAGGATTGTGGTGATCCTTGATGAAGAACATCATAAACACGAGCGCGCGCGCGCGCGCGCACACACACACACACACACACACACACACACACACATTAATTGCCCTATTTCTATATTTTACAACTGTTTTGATTATAAACAGCTGTTCATTCAAAGGCCATTCTCTCCTAAATTACTCTAGCTGCCTTGTAGCTAGTGTCCCTACTTCCAGGCTAAATCCTCTCCATTCTTTATAGTCATAAACATACCCATGTGACAACTTGGCATGTTAGCCACAGCCTTATGTTTTCTTTGGGGTATATAGTGGCATAATGGAGGAAAAGCCTTTGGAGCCGTATAGACTGGGGTGTGAACCCAGCTCCATCACCAGGAAATTTCATCACCTGTGGGCCTCAGGGTCTTCATCAATGAAAAGGAATAACAATCTCTGCCTTCCAGAGTTCTTTGATGAAAATAAAATAACATAACACCTGGAAAGCAGATAGCGCAGTGTCTGACACAGAGTAGGGTTTTAACAAGGGCTAGTCCTCTCCCCTTTGTTATCTAAAGTAAGAGCATCTCAGGGGTAGGAAAGCACCTTGCAGTTTTTCTCCACGTGACCTTTCCTTTTGAAACATTATTAGTATTAGCATCTTATCAGCTGGTACTCCCTTGTTGAAAACATCTGGTTATTCCAAAAATAGAATTTGCATCCTGCTTAAATTTCTTTTCAACATAATCCTGGGAGAGGTGAAGAAGAAAAGGGGAAACAAAATCGGTGATGATAAGAAATAACTTCATGAAAAAAAAGGGGGGGAGTGTAAGTGAACTCCTGGTAGCCTATTGCTTTTCTTCTTCTAGTCATGTGGATTGGATTGCAGCATTACAGTATAAGGTGTGGCTGACATTTTCCCCTATCAACCTTACTCTTATAGGCTGATCTCTCAGAAGCAGAAACAGAACACAAAGCACCTTTTCTCTGTCCTTCCAGAAATAACATCCACCCTAAATAAACCCAATGGGATATTCCAATTATTTGTCATAACGGAATGTTGTCAAATAACATGCATGTAGCATTTCCCATCTGCAAGATTATAAGAGAAAATAAAGCCTCTCTGTCATTAGTAAGTGGATTCAGCTGAGTCCTGAAGAGAAAGGGAAGACACAACAGGAACATCTCTATCTTTTACTGCAACTCCTTTTGTTTTAATTCCCCCATCCTTTCTCTCTACCCCCCACCAAGCTAAAGCTTTTTTGTTTGTTTGTTGGTTGGTTGGTTGGTTGGTTGGTTGGTTGGTTTGGTTTTTTTGAGAGGTGTTTGCTGGGCTAACTTTTATTTAAATGGTAATGATGCTAGAAACCAAAAGAAATGTTTCTTCTCAGTTTAGCACTCTCCAGGCTTGAGCCTTTTGTTGTTTGTTGATGTTAAGAGTGTTAAGTGGGTCAACTTTTATTTAGATAATGATGCCAGGGGTCAGAAAAAATTTCAGAAGTTCAAAGATAATATCTCCTTGGTGACAAGGCAGAGGATTCCCTTTTCTGCTTCCCACCGACTATGCCATAGCATTCAGCTTCTTCTCTGGTATAGGCAGGACTTCTCGCTGAATGCCTCACTCAAAGCTGCTTCTTGCAGAAAATTCATTATAACCACTTCAACACATCTCTCTGCAACTGGCTGCACACGAAAGTATGACAATGGTGTTCTTCTATAGACCACATCTTTAACACAGAATGTAGTTTTAAGGGATTTTACCTCTGCCTCACAAACAGAATTGTCCTGCCTGAAGAGCACAGGACTCTTTTCTTAGTGAATTATGAACTGAGGGGCAGATATTCCATCCTTCCTCTTGCTGCCTGGCAACGTGGATCAGCAGTGTCTGGGCTTTCTGACCTCCGTGTCAATCTCAAGTTCTGTTTTGGGATTGGGGGAGAGGAAAATGGAAGACTACAGAAATGGCCTCAACCAGATTAATAACTTCTCTCACTTTCCTTCTTGGCAGGGTACGTGATGTGCTGCTTTTCCCATCCCTGGCCATGTCTTTTCTGTGGCTGATCACAATTCCTACCAGATGCATTCACTTTAAACCTACCCATTCTCCTATTTTCTCTTCCAGGTAGCTATAGATTTCACTGCCTCAAATGGGGACCCCAGGAACAGCTGTTCCCTGCACTACATCCACCCTTACCAACCCAACGAGTACCTGAAAGCCTTGGTGGCTGTGGGTGAGATTTGCCAAGACTATGACAGGTACAAGACCTCCGGTCGTCCCAGGTCTTATCATCTCTCTGTGGGTTCTGATGGTCCCTGGATGATCCTTGGCAGGAAAACAGACGTGCAGTCAGCAGTTACCCGTACTGGGCTCATGAAGCCACAGAATAGAACCTTGACCCCAAATTTTATCCTCTCCACACCTAGAGAAGCTGAGTTCATGCCATGCTCACCTGGGTCACCAAAACCAAAATATCCTTTCTCAGCTTTCTTATGTGGCTTGCAAAACTACTTTCCATCTTGTGAAGTTTCGGAATGGGTCTTGCTACTCAAAGTTTGGGCCGTGGACTAAGCAGCATAGCACCACCTGGGAACTTAGAATCCCGAGCCCCACTCCAGACCTATTGAATCAGAATCTGCATGTTAACAAGATTCCCAGATGATTTGTGTGCACTTTGGAGTTTGAGAAGCACTGGTTTATTGGACATTTTTGAATCTAACCCTCACATTATACCTTATGTTGTAGGTATTGTTTAACAGAAGAGGAAAGAAAGCTGGGCAGGGAGGTTAAGCTATGCACTGTCATTCAGCCTGAGGCAGGATTTGAACTGAGATCTATTTCCTCCTACCGTTTAAGCTCCTAATCACTGTGTTTCACTGACTTCAGAGCTATTGGTAACATTAGTAGAGGGTGTGTGTCTGCCCACGTGCACATGTGTGTGCCCATCCACAGAAGTGTGTGTGTATGTGTGTGTTTGTATGTGTGTATATAGATAACATGATTTTGAGATCAGACTGGTACTACAGTTATTTTTCCTTGATGGTAAATATTGACCTTTCCCACCAAGAGAATTGTGATTTACATAAATTACATTAAACTGAATTTATTTTGCCTTTCCAGTATTTCCAGGTTGAGATGAAGTTGTTCACATGTTCAAGAAGGTTCTTTGAGGTAGAACGAATATAAATATAAATATGGATACATCTCAGTTGAGTCATTAGTGTGTTTGTAAAACAAGGCTAGTTAGTAATAAGAAGCAATAAAGTGAGCCTTTAAATCAGGAAAATAAAGAAAGTGACTCTGTCCTCTAGTTTCAGAGAAATTTTATGGGACAGCATGATTTCTGTTCTTTCTAGTGTCATAACCAGTGGTAGGTATATTAAAAACCCCTTGCCCCAGGCACCAGAGGGGATGAGACAATCTAGTGACCAGAATGTGCAGAGAAACCAACAGGAGAGGGATAGGAAAAATCTCATCTGTGTCCTCCTGCTGGTGAATCTCTGCATTCGGCTTGGTTATTTTCAATAACTCAACTGGGTGTGAGGGCAGTTGGGGAATGAATAAACAGATCCAGTACAATCACACAGCCTTAAACACTCAGGCCTTTGCTGACACTTGCCCTCTTATACAGTTAGAACAGAGGGCAATAGCATTTTAAATTACTTTGTTAAAGTGATACTTCTTATACTTAACCGAGGTATCGACTGTGAAGACAACTTGAATTTCAGCTCTGATTTCTTTTGGCCCAAATACAGGGAGTATTCCTAGAGAGGGTATATATCATATGGAGAGTTCTACCAAGGAGAGAAAAAATTAACAAATTGCCTCCCCACTGCCAGAAACTTCTCCAGACATACCCAAGATACCAAAACAGTCATTTTTTCCTAACATGCACATGAATGATTTAGTGCATGATTTAGTATATACATAAGAGGCAAGAAAGAAGGAAGAGGATGTATCTTCAGGATTCTTAATAATTTTAAATCATGAAATGCTCATAAAAGAGATAAAGTAGGTAAAGCACTCGATGCAATACTATAAATACATGCTGCTTAATAATAAAATTGACTCAGACTCTAGGGGAGAAGGCAGTATAATAACGAATTCCAAAGAGAAAATTGGTGGTTTGACCAGAAACTAAGATGCCAATGCCCAGAGCCTTGGCTACGGTCCTGCAGCAGATTTACAGGATGATCTGGAACAAACCGCTGAACTTCCTGTTTCCTGGTTACTTCACAGGCAGGATGCAGATACAATCCAAGTGACCCATACATCTTTTAGAGCTATTATCCTCTTATAATATAAAAGCCAGGCAAAGCCTGGAGAGCATTTAGTATTCACTCTAAAATACAGATTCAACATAAAAGTAAGGTATTATACCTTAGGGGTTACATAAAGAATTACTGTAAATGATTCTTTTTAAAATTTTAAAAGGAAAATAGTGAAGTTATCAGCCCATCTGACCAGGAAAATCAGGTTTCCGCAGTTCAGTGGAACTATACATGTATACGTATATGTGTACATATATATATATACGTATACATGTACATATATACATATACGTATACATATAAAGAAGGCAGCTCAGCATTAAAAGGGGCAAATGCCTAAGGAAGAAAAGAACTGAAAAGCCCAGGCGCTCTTTTGAGAGACTCCCTGGAAGAATGTGTAATGCAAGCCGCTCATTTGAAAACTGACAAGGTTCTGCAGTTTCTCCTTTGCGTGGGTGGATAGACAATAGACAGGCAGAGTCAGGAAATTTCAAGTTGGGGCTTTGGAATTAATTTATTCTCACATCAAAGTCACTGAGGTTGATGTTCAAAAGAAACACTTGAATAAAAACTGACAGAAGGCGTCGTTCCCCCTCCTGCAGAGACGGAGAGGTTTTTAATCCCCATGAGCCTTAGAAATTGCTCCCAGCCTCTGACAGCCAAGGGTTTTCTTTCTGCCTTGTACAGTCATTGCTAAGGGGTCATTACGAGGTGATCAATGAAGTAGAACAGCTTGGAAGATGCATAAAGCCCTTCTCAGGGTGCCTTGAAGGGGAAGCTTCTCCACAAATTTCTGGTCCTAAGGCCAGAAGACAGTCCTGCCAGCTCACTCTGTCTCTTATGCCTCTGAAAGAGAGAACACTGCCCATTCCCTCCCCTTTGCGTCGCCAAGCATGCACACATGTATGTGTGTACACACACATACACACACACACACACACACACACACACACACACACACACATAAGCTCATATATTCCCTGTTGGTTGTAGCACTTGTCCAGCTCCTATGAACATCCTGGTCAGGCTGCTCAAGACCAAGTGACATCCATTCTGTGAGCCCAGCAGAGGTATGGATCTCTGACCACCTGGAATGCCCTCCAATAAAAGGCTGGTCTGTCTGCTATCGATAGAGTATAGATACTGAATACGGTGCTTGGAAACACAGACTGCCATTTTATGGATGCGACCACCCCAGCATAAGGTGGAGGTTTCAGCACCTGAGGCAGGAGTCTTCCTCCATGGTGTGCTAGGAGGCAAAGTTAGAACTGATACCCAATCTGACAGGTACTGGGTTTAGAATCCAAAGATAGGTTCATGTCACAGTTCTACCTTTTCTACTCTACCAACACCAGTCAGTGGTTCTCAGCCTTGGCTGCACATTGGAATCATTCGGGCAGTCTTAAAATATGCTGATACCTGGGCCCCACTCCAGAGGTTTATTAGTCTGGTGTACATCCTGGGGAATTCTAGTGGGCGTCCCAAGTTGAGACCCAGCGTTAAATCGGGAGAGAATGGGTCAGATGGAATGGCTAAGGACCAAGCAGCACCTATTGGCTGCCAGGTACCTCACATGGTGTTGTAAGGACAGAGATAAATTAACAAAGCATAATTTCCCCCCAGCTGGTTCACAGTCTCAGGGAGAAAAGGGCTTGTAAATAAATCGCAGCCCAGCTTGGTCAGGGCAGCTGACTGTAGACGAGGACTGCATAAAAAGAGAACGATTGACTTTCTCCTTTGTGGGAGAAGATGTAGTCAAGGAAGGCCTTCTGAGGATGGTAAGTTCTGGGAAATTTAGTTGTTATTAGAACATGAATGGACTTATCTTTATTAGTCTGAATTGTTAGACCCAACCCGCCTCCTACAAAGGGCAGAGTCAACAGGAGTGGTAGAAAGAGCATGGGGTCCCAGCGACAAATAGACCCTGGGTTCAGACCCCAGCTCAGCTACCTCTGTTCTGAGGTTTACATTCCATGTGCCTTGGTGTCATTGATTTCAAGTGGAAGTTTTCTCTAACTTTCCTTGAGGAGCAGTTGTAAGGGTTAGATGTACAGTGGCTAGCTAGCACATGTTCGGCCTGTTATACTCAGTAAACGATAGAGACTATTATCTTTGACAGTCTTAATTAGGTTTAAAAATAAACTGAACACAAAAGGAAAAAGGATTATGGTGTCAGATCTGAAGGACATTTTGGACCAATGACCTTTAATTTTTAGTTTTGAGCATGTACCCCTAAAAATGATTTTATAAAAATGTGTAACCTCACACATTTTTACATTTACATTGACATCTAATGTTTTCCATTATGAGTTTAAATAATGGCAAAGAATGGAAATTCTAGTGTATTGTAAATATGAACATTTAAAAATAAAACTCTTACATAACTCTTGTGAATGCATCCAGTAGAATGTAAATGCCATAGCTATATGATCCATCATCCATTTTAAAAATGCATGAACAAGCTCTTTAGTTGGAGTTGAGAATTTTAATTATTTCTTTTTTTCATGAACTTGTATTTTCACTCCCCTCCCCATAGAATTTCATCCTAATGTATCATTAAAATTTGGGTTCAAAATTCTTTTATTGGTCACTGTATCATACATTTCTATAATAAAAATACAAATATAAATTTTAAAATATCTAGTTTCTAAAATGTTCTGTGTTGAAAAGGTTTAAAGTATTTTTTAAAATCTTCTGTTTGAGTTTTTATTACAATCATTATTAGTGCATAATTGACCAAAAGAACAAATGTATTGGAAATTTCAGTATTTAATTATTGCCCATAAAAAATGAAAACTTTTAATGAAACAAATAGTGAGGGGTTTTCCCTAATTAGTTTACAATTTGTAGATGAATGCTATCCATTACTAAAACGGAAGAGTCTACTTTCAATCCTATTCCAATTTTTTTTACCAATATAAATACTAAGAAAACCTGTTCTTATAAATAAGTACATGGTAATGGAAAGAGTTTGACTAGCAGTTTTACTCATTTCTTTCAACTCTAAGTTATACATGAAAAAAATCACATAATGGTTTATCACCACAATGTATTTTTAATGATCTACCAGCTGATATAAGCACTTTCTACAACTTTTTAAAGCAAAAATTGGCAACTGCCCAACTTGCAAAAGGATTTGTTTCCTCATTCCCTTATTTTCTGCTGCAGAGTTTTTACACTAAGGAACAATGCACCATTGTGGTTAAGATTCATAATGGGTAAGGAGAAGGATAATTGTGAAAGGGAAAGGTGTGAATGGAGAGCAGGTCTTTCTATTACACCTGTTCCCAGAAGATCAATTTCAGCAGAGACTACATAGGAGCAGAGGAACTGAATATTGATTTCCTTAAAAAATAAATAAAATCATGCCCTACTATCCCCAGAAGGGCATTGCATTTCCATGTACCCCAGTGTTAAGACCACTGCCTTAGAGAACAGTCTTAATTAAGTGTCTAGGTGTTCTGAAATGCCAGTTTGCCTTGAGTCGGTCTCTGTTTCCTTATGGATGAGGTCATTTGTCTTTATTTTTATTACTCTCTTGCTTTGTCTCAAAGTCTTCCCTAACTGGAGGGTTAAAATGGTGTTTGAAAATAAATCTTCCATCTGGAGATCCTTTAACCATCAGTCATTCCCTAAGAAGTTCAGGACTCCATGCTCATTACCACTGAAGACCATGGGCTCTTTTATTGTATTTTATGCTGTTCTATTCCGGTAATAAGAAATATTGCCAATAGCAATGTGGTAACATGCTCATGAGTTTTCCAAGTTCACAGATTCCACCAATCATATTCCTAGTAGTTGCAGAGTGGCCCCTTTACTCAGTGCTGAGTGCCCTTTACTCCAATCTCAAGTTCTTTGAAGTGCTGGCATATGGATGCTTGCTTGTGTGCTCAACCTGCCTTCTCTTGCCTCTTGCATAAGACTCCTCTCTGACTAGTTTTATTTTTTAATCAGGAAGAATGGAAGTGTAAATCTATTGTGCTTATGCTTGAAAGTTTTTCTTTGGTATGTTTGTTAGTTAGAGACTTCATGGTGGCTAACTTCAGAGAATTGATGCCCTCCTGGGTTATTAATTATTCTTCTTGTAAGTGAGGCATTTTCCCTGCCTCCCTGCTCTTAAAACTCAATTACATAACAGTGCATCATGCTCAGCAAACCTCAAATCCCCAGGGTGGCTTGGAAGGTATAAAAAGAATATCCTTAAGGCTGGAACATTGGTTTGGTGATTAGAAATGGATGGAATATTAGATCTCACCCTTCCCGAACTCCTCAAAGAAAAAAATAAAAGGTATGGAACCTTCTAGGTTTCTGTTTTGACTTTTCGGAGCTATCTCTGGGTTGGAAGAACCAGGACCCCTTCTCCAACCCAGAAACTTTTCTTCCATACCTACTTACCCTGAAAGGGCCTCTGAAATCTCCCTCATAGATTCCCTCTCACAGCTGCCTGCCCTTGTCTTGGTTAAGTGGGGGGGGGGGGGGGAGGGGAATTACTGTGGCAAAGTATTTCAGTATTTCCAAGGACCAGAAGTATGTTTTTTCTCAGAGCTGTGGCTGATCCTTTATAAGCTGTTGTGTTTTTCTATTTATCAGTATTAATACCTTTTCTGCTACCTGCTAGATGCAGTGCACCACAAAGCCCATATCTACACAACAGTGAGGAAAAGGGAGAGCTGGTGATTTTCTGGAGAATTTGACTAATTTCAAAGAATGCTGGCTTCCTCATATCTCCTACCCAACCTTGCTCAAATTGGCTCATTTTGGTGAAGTTTTATCAAAGCCATCATTGGCTACTAATGACCTCTAAATCTGTCAGTTGGTGGTGGGTGAAGATCTGGCTTTGGTACTTTGACTTCTCTGTCAGCCTTGTGGGGAGGGGGGGTCCCCTCTTATTGACGGAGCCATTCAGGGACAGTGAGCCCTAATGAGTTTCCTTTTCTCCTTGACTAACTCTGCAAAGAACTGAGAAATGTAGGAATTGTTCCAAGAACAAATCTCGGTGGTATATTTAATGGAAAAGTAAAAGGTAGATGGCATGAGAAGAACATTCCTTTGCTGACAGCAATACTCCAGAACCCCACAAAATTTGCCTAAAGAGAGTCTTACCTGTTGTCTGGTCAGGGGATCAGTTAGTGCCAGAAGGAAGTGCCAGAAGGAAATCACATTTAATGCTATATATAATCATTAAAGTATAATGGGACGACAGAAAAGGCACGGGCTTTAGAATCATACGATCCTCCCTGGTAAACACCTTAGGCCACTTTCTTAGCTTTTCTGAGACTCGGTTTATTCATCTGTAAATAGGAATAATAAGTAGGTGGAAATTCAAGGGGAGTGTGAGAATTAAAACAAACATGTACATTGCCTAGCATCATACCCGGCAGATTGGATGTGCCAGTTAAGGTTAATTCTTCTCCCCATCATTTCACCTCTAGTACAGTAAAGTACGAGGTAAGGTATAACATATGTGAATGAATAAATTAAAGAGAGAAATTTCAATATGCCTAAGAGAAACCAAGCCATGATTCAATTCATGGGCTATCTTTTCATTAAATATTTATGGAGCACACACTCTGTGGCAAGTATTATGCTGAAGAGAGGGGCAAGGGGCAGTTTGGGACAGAGAGGCAGTGGCAGATGTAAAGATATTAATACCAAAAAACAGCATCCCTTTGCATTCAGAAGACATGAAAAGACATGTAAATAATTTATCCTTGTTTGTATGAAATAAAATAATGGGCAAACTGAGTCCTGTAGATGGAACCAAGCTCTGTCAATTAGCCAGCCTTCTAAGCTTCCTGTACACAGTCAACCATTGGAGTTACCTAATTCATGATCACTTTTCAAAGACACAAAAGTAGGCTTGGGGAGGTGAGGAAATCCTGGACCATTATTCCTCAGTATCAAATCTAGCAAAAAGTTATGGGAAGAAATTGCAGACTAATGACTGTAATGAACTTTGGGATTCCTTCTTGATTTTAATTATCCACGCTGCCACTATCCCCTGTTACCACAGATAATCAAGAGCATGAGTCAGCATTTGGCAGAGTAAAATGTCCCAGCAAGGTAACACAGGTTCATGTTTTTCTTCCTCATTGGGTGAACAAATGAAGCAACTTATTTTTTTTTCCAGTGACAAAATGTTCCCGGCCTTTGGATTCGGTGCCAGGATACCCCCAGAGTACACGGTGAGTGAGTATAGATCCTCTGGTGTAAAAAGAATAACTTGGGTTTCCCTCATAGGAATTCACTCTTTTGGCCCTTGATAAAAATATGTAAGTAGAGCCCCAAAACTCAGAAATGGTCTTCAGAACTAGTGAAATTAGCCCCTTGGAGCCTTTTGATGAAACAATCTCCTGGTATTCTGGATGAGTCTTCCCAGAGGGGCACAGGAAGAGTCCCATTGTTGAGCTTCCTGTAGGTATGGTCAGAAACTGAGAAGACGCTCAGGAAGTTGGTCTCCACTGTCTCGGAACCTATCTACGCAGGTGTCCTCTATAGAAAGATCCTATTGATCACAGTGCCAACTGTGAAAGTCCATGACGAGGATTTCTGCAGAATCCCTTAGGCCAAGTCTCTGAGCACCAGGCTTGTGTGGCAGAGAGATACAGAGAAGTCCTGAAGGAGAAGCACTCTGGTTTAGAGTATTGGGGAGCTGAAAGCTTCCCGTGTAAACACTGGAGTCCTATTTGATACCGATTTCTCATGAACACAGAAGACAAAGGTTGTGCAGAGAGATTTGCACTGCAGTGGAGCTGAGGCATTGTGCTGTGGTATACCAGATGCCCCCATGGGACGCTCTCCAGAGAGAACTCTGCTCCCACAGGAGGAAGGGCCTTGGAGAGACAGCAAGGTTCCTGCTTCGAACTCATCAATTCCTCTGAGCTGCAAGCCAAGTGGAAGCAATACTGCTCAGTCATCAGTTTCTCTTTTACCGATTGAGTCTTAAGGCAGGAGGAAAATGCTGACGTTTGCTCCCACACCAGAGCTGTCACACCAAGGGCCTTCCCCTTCTGTGTCCTTTTTGTAAAAAGGGAATCCATCTCCCCGATACTGCTGAAGTGAGCCCTGGATGGAGTGGCATGTCTCCCTGACCTGTCTTCTTTCTTGTTTGCCTTATGCCTCATACTGTCTTCCCTGCTGGGCATGGCTACAGATTTCTAGAAGCTTTTGTTGGAAATGGAGCACATGGAGAGGAAGAACATAGACTGGGAGTTGCTGACTGGTGGCCTGTAGACATTATTCAGGCCACAAATGTATTATATTTGACACAAATTTTTTTTAAGAATTAACCAATTTCAGGGGTGCCTAGGTGACTCGGTCGGTTAAGTGTCCGACTTCGGCTCAGGTCACGATGTCACAGTTCATGAGTTCGAGCCCCACATCAGGCTCTGTGCTGACAGCTCAGAGCCTGGAGCCTGTTTCCGATTCTGTGTCTCCCTCTCTCTCTACTTCTTTCCCGCTCATGCTCTCTCTCTGTCTCTCAAAAATAAATAAACGTTTAAAAAAAAATTTTTTTTAAGAATTAAGCAATTTCATGTAAAATATCAGATTTCTGGCTTCTCTGGAAAAACTAAAAGAACTGACAACACTGAGATTAAGAGATTTCACACGCAAGAATTAGCAGAGCTGAAGAGATGCAATCCCCTTCAGATGGGGATGCTGTCTCAACAGGCATCCTTCACATATCCTCATCTGTGCTCTCACAAAGCCATGCAAATGCCCCTTTGCCGTGCCTAATTTCCCCTCTGCTCTAATAGGCACTGGTGGTCTCAATCAGCCAGGTGCCCCCAGAGAGTTTACAAGGTCATCACAATTTACTTCTTTAGGATAAAATCTCAGAGTTTGTCTTGAAACTGAGCCACAAGCGCCTGTGTCTTAGTTTGCACTTTCCTGGGAATAGATCTTGAGACAAGGATTTGGATGCAAGTTGTTTATTTGAGAGGTGGAGGAAAGCTCAACAGAGGGTGGGAAAATGGGGAGAAGTCAACATAGGGTATGCTAACAAGCCAGTTACCACTGGGGTAGCCAGAGCTGAATTCTTCTGGGGCCTCCAGGAAGACAACGTAGAGTGCACACAGATCCCAAGAGATAAAGGGAGCTGGGGTATTGACATACCATATCCTGTCATCCAGCGAGTGATTAAGGGCTACTCGCCAGGGACATTCATTTCCCAAAACTTTCAGCTAGGCAGGCAAAGCAGGCTCTGGAGGCCTGAGAAAGACTTAAGGTAAGTAAAGCAGGTAAGATGGTTAGAAGTCAGCTGACTTCCTGGAAGTTCTCAGGGCAAAGAAATGTGGGCTAGCATGAACACTAAGAAAAGAGGGGTCTTTTCACACAGTGACCTATTTTCTAGCACCTAATAGAGTCAATGCTTGGAAATAGCCTTTGAAATGCAAGCCTCTATATAATTCCAAATGATCCAATAAAAATGTCCAGATGCCAAAACATCCCTCTTGTTTTATCAGGTTTTAGAAACAAAAAAAGTAAACAATATTTTATTCGACCTTATGGTCCTACCTGGTCTTGCCAGGTAGAGGAATTTGTGCTGGAAGCTTAAAAAGTATATTACTTTATTACTTTTCCAGGAATAGAGTCCATTTTACCTGTATATATCTGAAAATCCTCTGGCCCTATATTTCTGCATATAATGTTAGAATGATTCGTAAATGTCAACAGCTTAGCTGGAGCCTTTATAACCATCACCATGTTGAGCAGACAGCTTGGGTTATTGAGGGTCCAAATAGAGTTCAGCCAAATCTAAGCCTCCAGCCTATGGCCAGTTCTATCTGGAAGCTATTTGGAGTTACATTTTTCTGAAATCTTTTCTTCAATTCCTTTTATATGCCTTATTCTCCCCTCCTGCCAGCATTTATCTGATTCTAGAAAATCTTCCTGTCACCTCAACTCCACGGGGAGCTTAGAATTCACCCTCCATCTCAGATTGATTGTGTAAAGGCTTAAAATGGTTCCTGCTGCTTAACACATAATGAATGTAATGGGCATTTGTTTGCAAACTCTAAGCCCCAGTGCCTCCTTACTGGATTAAAGTTGTAATTCTCCTTTCTTCCTTTTTTAAATTTTAATTGGTGTCTAGGTCTCTCACGACTTCGCAATCAACTTTAATGAAGACAACCCAGAATGTGCAGGTAAATCACACATAAAAGATAGCCAAGGTCTCACATCCCTTCCGTGTGTACCTTTCCTATTTTTGTCTCTCTGCTCTGATACAGTGTGTCAGTTATCCACAGTCATCTGTCCACAGCAGACAGCTAGACTTTCTCTATCCAAATAAACTTACTACTCCAAAGGCAACAGAGAGCCATAATAACAGAGCAGAAAAATAGCCATAAAAGACAGAATGCAGGGGTGCTTGGGTGGCTCAGTTGGTTAAGCATCTGACTTTGGCTCAGGTCATGATCTCATGGTCCATGAGTTCAAGCCCCGCATCAGGTTATGCACTAACAGTGCAGAGCCTACATCGGATTCTGTGTCTCCCCCTCTTTCTGCCCCTCCCCCACTCATTCTCATTCTCTCTCTCTCTCTCTCTCTCTCTCTCTCAAATAAACATTTAAAAAAATTTTTTTAAAGACAGAATGCAGAAGAGGTCTTAAGCTTACAGCAAGAATATTGATAGTAATTTCTGGATTTCTCTGCCAAAGAAACATGGGGGAGAAATTTATCCAATGGGCAGTGATACGCTACCCCTCTTTCTGCTTTCCAAGTTTTCATTAGGGATTTATTTTTCACAACTTCCTCCTGTATAAAGGAATAAAGAGAGGGGGAAACACGGAAATCATTTGACACTTTCAGCATGTTGGCAAAGGATATGGCCTCAGTGACTTCAAACAAGAAGCTTTATGGTTTTGTGCCAGAAAGAGCCTTCTCAAAGGATTTGGTCAGTGTTCCATTATTTCCAGCTAGAAATCCCTCAACATATTCCATTAAATAATGATGATGACACGATGTACACATGACTCCTACGGGTGGCCGAGGGTGATATAGACTAGAGTCAGCAGGTGGTGTGAAATCTAGAGAAACATTAAAGCTGACTTGCCTAGTGGCTGAGAGCACAGCCTTTAGAGAGAGCCAGGCAAGACCCAGGCTTGAATCCTGAGACTATGATTCACTTGCTTTGTGACCTGAGGCAGATCATTTAGCCTCCCCGAGCCTCAGTCTCATCACCTATAAAAGGGGTGTAACATCTATTTCATTGTGCTGTGAAGATCTAATGAAATCTTTTGTGTAAAGTGGGATATTAGGGAAATGTTTGTGGAAAAGGTTGCTTTTGACTTGAGCCTTTAAAGAGAATGATTTCATCAGGAGTGTGGGCAACACCACCGGTGATGTGGTGTTTTCCTTTTTACCTTAAGGACATAAATGTGACATTGAAAAGGACTATTGGGGCAATTTAATGTTTTATTTCTGCATGTGTTTGATTACACATAGATTTAAGGAGATACCGAAGTGCTACTGATCTTTACCAATTTCACCTTAGGAATTCAAGGAGTTGTGGAAGCCTATCAGAGCTGCCTTCCCAAGCTCCAACTCTACGGTCCCACCAACATCGCCCCCATCATTCAGAAGGTCGCCAAGTCAGCATCAGAAGAGACTAACACCAAGGAGGCATCGGTAAGGAGAGGGCTGGTCCTCCTGCTAAACGATGTTCGCTCACCCGGATATTGGCCAGAGCACCCATCCCACTCTGACAATAAATCCAGACATTTCTACTTGTATGAGTTTGGACAAGTGCCTTCACCCTCCCCCACCTTCAGTCTCCTCATCTGAAAAATGAACATAATCATACCCAACTCTGCTGGGTTATTGTGAGGCTCAGAGATGACACATCTCAAATGTCTGCAACATTATCTGAACCCAGGAGACACTCCACACGGAAGCTATTATACTCCATGGCAGGTCATACTCATCTCATACTCCTGGGGCAAAAAAATCGTCCAAAAATAAGCTTGCTTTCCAATGGACCCATACTACAGATGAAAGCAAAGCAAAACAGAAGTAAAACAATGGATGATTCTGTCCCCTGGTGGTCAGATGCAGCAACACAAAACATCATGGCAAAGATTTATTTTACATTCTGTTCATGGTTTTCTTTCTTTCTTTTTTTTTTTAATTTACATCCAAATTAGTTAGCATATAGTGAAACAATGATTTCAGGAGTAGATTCCTTAGTGCCCCTTACCCATTTAGCCCATCCCCCCTCCCACAACCCCTCTAGTAACCCTCAGTTTGTTCTCCATATTTATGAGTCTCTTCTGTTTTGTCCCCCTCCCTGTTTTTATATTATTTTTGTTTCCCTTCCCTTACGTTCATGTTTTGTCTCTTAAAGTCCTCATATGAATGAAGTAATATGATTTTTGTCTTTCTCTGACTGACTAATTTCACTTAGCATTATACTGTCCAGTTCTATCCACGTAGTTGCAAATGGCAAGATTTCATTCTTTTTGATTGCTGAGTAATACTCCATTGTGTGTGTGTGTGTGTGTGTGTGTGTGTGTGTGTATACCACATTTTCTTTATCCAGTCATCCATCGATGGACATTTGGGCTCTTTCCATACTTTTGCTATTGTTGATAGTGCTGCTATAAACATGGGGGTGCATGTGTCCCTTCGAAACAGCACACCTGTATCCCTTGGATAAATGCCTAGTAGTGCAATTGCTGGGTCGTAGGATAGTTCTATTTTTAGTTTTTTGAGGAAACTCCATACTGTTTTCCAGAGTGGCTGCACCAGCTTGCATTCCCATGTTCATGGTTCTCTTAAGAGAAATGTAAACCAAGGCTATAAGGCTGAAAAGAGTTTGGTTTTTTCTCCCCTAAAATCTTAGAGTTGAATATAACCATAATAACTTTTCTATATATCATTTTTAATGATACCGATATCTTTCCTTTCTAGCTTTCTTAATTTAGTAGAATATTGCCAATGTCTGAAATTTTCTCTAGTTTTATCCTGGGTCCAAGATACTGCATTTCCGTGAAGAAGATTATATGCTACTCCCTCATCTCCTGACATGAACTCACCCAACCTATGTGCCCAGGTTCTCAGCCTTCCTCATGTTAGAATAGATGGAGGGCCATGCTGGTACCTGAAGTCAACCTCTTGTCTTGTGTCCTGGAGCACATCCCCTCTCAGTTATCCAAGGACATTGGTCCAGCAGTTATGTTCCCCTTCTCTCCTTATCATCTATTTCCCCTTCCTACTGAAGACTTATTGCCATTAGCAAATAAAACAGGCTATAATCTCTATTTGAATTACAATCTCTCCCTTGACACCACTTTACCCTTTAGCTACTGTCCCTTACTTCACTCTCCTTTAAAGCAAAAGCAGAATCTACCTCACTATCTCGATCCGCCTATACCAGTCAGACTTTCCTCCGCAACATTCTTCTGAAAATTGTACTTCTCAGAGTCAACGGCACCTCCATCTTGCCAAATCCACAGAGGCCATGGAGAAAATCTGAATCCTCACAGATACAAGATTTACAAATAAGGGTTTCAACAGGATCAGTATTTCATTTTCTTTTGTTTAACTTTTTTTCAATCACGGAACTTCAAACTCAAATTCTTCAAATGATACCTTGGTCAGAAGTCCAACATATAAAATGGATTTTAAGAAAATAGACCATTCTTGCTAAATCTGGGCTAAGGAATGAGGTTCAAACTTGTCTGTTCGCCTTTACTTCCTTTATCCCCAAGAGCAGACAAGATATCCCCAGAGCTCCCTACAGCCCAGTTTAAAAACTGAATGATCCCAGCCCCTCTAGCAAACCAGGACCCACAAGAATAAAAAGAGAATAGGGCTGACATGGGTCTGGATTTGGGCCTGATTAAAGCCAGTGTGAGTTTTTGGCCATGACTCACTCCCCCAAGGACAGGCGTGTCTGCTTTGAAAGGACATGTCAGGAATCAGCGAAGGAAGTATCTAATCCACACAACCTCAGATAATTTACCCTGTAGGCCAGAAACACTGATGTTTTTCCCCAGAGATTTTCCCTGTTCTTTGAACAGCGTATGGTCCAGGGCCCCTTGTTATCACTGATAGCTGAAGGTCCTAACCTTGAGCCTCTTGGGCAAGTTGTACAGGGCATCTATGGCTGTCAGATTTTCTTCTCGGTTTTGTGGAACCCTTGTAGGAATAAAAAAAAAAAATCCCCGCCTATCTAAAGACCCCAGTTCATTCAAAGACTGTAATGTTTCATCTGTGAGCATTTTCCTAGCCTGACTTGGGAAGTAACTGCTACTGCTTTCTTTATTGGAAATTTCCATCAGGATTTCGATCCGGCAATGTGCAGCCTGTTACTTTTAGCTAGATTGAACCTGGAAGGATCAGATTCTAAAATCCTGACAATCTTCACAGAGTGGGGGTTCTAGACCTGTTTTGTTCCAGGAGTACCATTAACAGCTGGTGAAGCCCGTGGACTGCTTCTCAGAAATGCTTTTAAATGCACAAATTAAAATATATATTATAAATAAACCAAAAGTATTGAAATGCATTCAACAAAACATTTTTAAATGTAGCTAAGAAGCATGATAAATATAGTAATAAAATGCTTCTTTTATTAACATTAAATTATACGAACTAGTAACTAGTCTAATAATTCTGTAATTTCTAAGTAGTATTGATATAAATGATATAGTAAGATATTTGCAGTCACTGTAATTTAACAGGAAAATATTCTGTGATTTCTATTGGTGATGAAGCTGCAAGTGCAGTTAAAACTAATTTTATTTGCTAATTATATTAATAATTGAAATAATGATAAATTTCAGTTAGAGGTTAGTGAAAATAAAAATGTAATTTTCCCCAAGTTCGCAGACTATCTGAAATCTTTCAACAGTCCACAGGCCCAGGTTAAGAATCCCTACTCTATGGGCTCCTGGTTGGCTTAGTTGGTAGAGCATGCACCTTTTGGCCTTGGGGTTTTGAGTTCAAGTCCCAGTTTGGTGTAGAGCTTACTTAAAGATTAAAATCTTTAAAAAAAATAAAGTAAAATCCCTGCTCTAGATGAAAAGTCAACAAACTACATTCTGCAGTGCGTTTTTCAATGGCTTACAAGCTAAGAAGGGCTTTTACATTTTTAAATGGTTGAAAAAATCAAAAGAAGAATGATAATTTCACGGCACATGGAAATTATATGACATTTAAAACTTCGGACTCCATCAGTAAAATGTTATCAGGGGCGCCTGGGTGGCTCAGTCGGTTAAGCGTCCAACTTCAGCTCAGGTCATGATCTCATGGTTCGTGAGTTCGAGCCCTGCGTCGGGCTCTGTGCTGATAGCTCGGCACCTGGAGCCTGCTTCGGATTCTGTGTCTCCCTCTCTATCTTTCCTCCTCCGCTCTTGCTCTCTCTCTCTGTCTCTCTCTCTCTCTCTGTCTCTCAAAAATAAATAAACATTAAAACAATTTTAAAAAAAGAACACAACCATGCCCATTCATATTAAGTATTGAAATTGCTGTTCTCATATTACGCTAGCAAGATTAGGTTGTTGGATAGAGATTACTAAATTATTGGTTATTGTCCCTTTACAGAAAATATTTTCCCAACCCTATGTCTAGACCATTTCAACTCTAAAGTTTCTTGATGTGGTAGTGTGACTCTCAGGTGTTTTTGTTTCTGGAGACATCGAGCAGGTAAGGATGATCCATCCCTTGGGGCTACAAAGATCAGGTCAGGTGGCAGTTGGGGAAAGTGGAGAAAGGAAGACTAGGGCTCATCTGTTTATGAGTCAGAAGCAATCTCCATCCAGGTGTGGCATCTGCCTGGCCTTCCAAGGCATACCCTGGAAAGGGTGATTTATGATTCTGGTGTATTCTATACCTCTTCCCCATATCTCCCACCACCAAGTTGCCTCCTTCTGCCCGTTCTCTGCACCTTCCTAGCTGTACTATGCGGTCATCCTACTGAAATCTTCCTCCAAACTCCCAGGCTACCTTTTTTTGTAACTGTATAAGACTCAAAGAGCATGGCTATGAATGAAAATGTACAACTGAAATGAACTTGTATATTGGTCGGTTAGCTAGAACTAGGGATGGGTAGTTAATTAATGGACATGGAACAGAAATAGTCTTTACGTTTAACTATATGAAAAGCGTGTAGAACATGTGGCTGTCTTCATCATAGTGTGAATTTCTATTCTCTCCAGTTGCACTTTTGACAGGTTATTTCACCTAAAATGTTTTTTTCAGACTTACAAAGAGAAGTGGGAACCTTTAATGCTACCAGCCTGTGTGCAACCTTTTAAGTAGGATTCTCAAAACCAAATGTTTTCAGAATGTGGCTATTCTATCCAGCCTTTCTTCTTTGAAATATGGCAACTTGAAATGGCTTCATAATCCCACATTTATTCCCTGTAGATGTTGGGCCCATTGCAAAAATTATAGTAGATTGGCATGAGTGGCAGGCCAGGGCCCTACTTCTCTCTCATCTCCCAGTAGAGGCTATCATGATGCCACTCACAGCAGTGATGACCTCTGATAGTCTTCCTTCTCCAGACCCCATAGCACGTCCTGAGCCCTCCCTGTGCTGATGCGTACAGAGCCTCTTCGGCAGTCTCCATCTCAGATGAGCCACCTGCCAGCCTATGCAGGTGGAAAGGGGCCAGCCAGTCTGCAGGCAGGAAGCCACAGGAGCTGAGCACCCACAAGCACACTCGAAGTAGACCATGGTGCATGGCCTCTGGGGAAAGAGATTGCAGCCCTCACCCTCCGCCAGCAAGGCTCTAGACGAGTGCTGTCCACTGGAAATGTAATGGGAGTCGTATATGCAATTTTAATTTCTCTAGTGGCCACATTTTTAAAAGTTAAAGGAATCTAGGGAATTCATTTTATCGAAACCCAATATAACCAAAATATTCTCATCTTAATATATGTTCCGTATAAAAAATTATTAATGAAACATTTTGCATTCTTTCTTTGTACTCAGTCTTCAAAATCCATGTGTATTTACTTACATCATCTTAATTTGGATGCTAAATCATCACCACAAATACTTGATCTTTCTTTAGATTTTATATGTTAATCGTTGAGAAGCTAGATTCACATACCTGAGTGGTTCCAGATGTCCTTCAGAGGTTTCCAATAACTGAATCGAGTCTTCATTTTGAAAGTTAAATTTAAATTCATTTAAATGAAATAAAATTAAAATTCCAGTTCCCCTGTTACTCTAGTCACACTTCAAGGGCTCGGTAGTCACATGGAGCTAGTCGCTATCGTATGGGGCATTGCATTCATAGACTCTGAAAAATCCCACAGCTGAAGAGGATGGGATAAATGGTCTAGTCCCATTCCTCACTTCACAGATGAAGAGACTTAGACCCAGAAGAGGGAAGGAGTTTTCCCAGGAACTCAGAGAGTGAGTCTTTGAAGCGAGGCCCTCTTGACTCCCCTCTGCTGCTCTGTCCACTACCCTGTGCTTTGTAACTGCCACTAAGGTGATTATTAGAATTAACCCACAATTCGTATGCCTGCATTTAAGTTCCATTCATCATAACCTTAAGTCGTTAGGGCTGTAACACTCAATAAAAGACTCCATAAAAAGACAGACTCCATAAAAGTCTGTCAGTACTGGCGCAGTGATCAGTATGCACAGAAGCCTCCTGGGTACATAACTGGTATTGTCCTTGTCTCCCCCACCTCTCCATCCCCATGGTCACCTGGCCTCCAATCAATTGCAGCAATACTTCATCCTGCTGATCCTCACCGACGGCGTCATCACAGACATGGCCGACACCCGGGAGGCCATCGTCCACGCCTCCCACCTCCCCATGTCGGTCATCATCGTCGGGGTGGGCAACGCTGACTTCAGCGACATGCAGATGCTGGATGGTGACGACGGCATTCTGAGGTCACCCAAGGGAGAGCCTGTCCTTCGAGACATCGTCCAGTTCGTGCCCTTCAGGAACTTCAAACACGTACGCATATCTCTGGGGCTTCCCGTGGGAGAGCAGAACCAAAGCAAGCCCACTCCCACATTTTGCCACCAGTGTCTAGGCTGAAGCAATGCTAGCTGTCCCTGCAGGGCCGGGCCATCTCACATGCAGGATACATAGAGCTTGGCTCTTTGGAGAAAGACGTGTGACTTAAGTAAGAGATGAGGAGTCGTGCTAACTGTGGTGGCCAGCGTTTCACTGGCACTTGCCCCCGTCCGTATAATTTCGGCTCTCTTGTGCGCACAGGGCTGCATGCACCTTTGGGCAGGCTGTTCCCTTCCCAAGGGTGCCAGGCTGAAGTAGCAAAGAGAAGCTGAAATTCAGCCTGGGTTCTCCTTGTCAAGCCACGGACCCTCGGAGACGCCTGTGTTTGCCTTGGAAAAGTATAGTTTTGAAATGATAGAGACCTAAATCCTCTATAAATATACAGTAAACAGCATGAAAGATTTAATCTTTAGTGAGGGAACCAGAAAGATAACAAAGCTATTCAAAGGAGGGTATAAAATAGTTGATTATGGTCACGGCGGAGGCGGGGGCGGGCAATTTTGGCATAGGTTTGCTAGGCGGATTCAAAACTGCTTAATAACCAAAAGGGTTAAAAAATAATAATTATCATCTTTAGATTACTTTCTTGACTGGGCAGAAATCTTGTCAGTTTTCTGCAAGTTAACATCTAGCTTTACAGCCTTGGGCTCCCGTCAGTAACAAACAGTAAGTCAAGCAGTGTCACAGTCCCCAGACGACCCCAAAGCAGGCCCACTAGACAATGCTCTGACACGGCCTTAAGAAATTGCTCTGTAACAGGTTTTCGGCATTTCCTAATTTGGGATGATTTTTAACTCAAGGAAAGACACCTTTAAAATGTACACAAAACCCTGCACGTGTAGGGCTGCTGTTGCCCAGAGTAACACCTTCTCTGAGTCACACAAAGGTCCCCTCTGTGCTGGTAGTGGCCCTGAGGGGTTCTTCAGAGCCTCCTCCAGCTGCATCTGGGCGTCACGTGTGTTCTCACAGACAGTCCTCTGTGTTCTTTTGTTCCATGCTGCTTGTGGAGGCCGCTCAAGAGCGGAGCACCCGCAGCCCCTGCTAGCCACGGAGGCCTTGCCTTCTGCTCTGCGTGTGGTGCCAGCAATACCGCTCCCAGGCCTGGCAACTGAACTTGAGCTGCCCCAGCAGGAGGGAATCTCCAGAATCTTAGTGCCCGGAAACCCAGCGGTCCCCTTGGAAATGACAAGAACCCCCTCCTCTCCATGCTACGGAGAGCTCTCTGTCACCTGGACTATTAAGGCAGACCACCAATGCCTACGCTTCCCATCCCCCTGCTGGAAATGTCTTTGGCTTCCCCCTCCAGCCCCTCTGTTCTAAGCCTGAAGTCAGTTATTTAGGGTCAGGCACTCTGCCATCCAACTTGAGCTTTCCCTTCTGACATTTTCTGGAAAAGCCTTTCTCCTCAAGCCCAAAACCCTCATTCAAATGAAACCCTTCACCCTCCTAGCCAATTTATCAGATACATCCAGAAACATCGGAATCCCAATCTGGGCTCACCCTGGGACCCCAGCTACACTGGGTAAGGCAAGTATGAAAGTAGGATGGATGGGTTTATTGTCAACAAGTCCCAGTGCCAGCGTCATAGCCTTTGGCATACGCTTTTCACAAACTGCTGCTTACCACCTTTTTGGGATGGACTTTAAAGCAAACATTCAGATAAATCACAAGCCCAGCAGCCTCCACTGAACCCTACATCTCTTGGCCTACCGAGACCACTTAGAGAGATCCCTGCACACTCCAGGGCTCCTTGAAAGATAAGGTATTGCTCATAGCCTTACAGCCACACAATTGCTATTTGCCCTTTAAGGAGAACTGTGTGTAATTAGAATCATTAAAGGAGCCAAACATCAATCCCTGGTTACAGCCTTGAGTACAAAGGGAGCTCCAAGTAACACCAAGCCCCCAGAAAGCACATAGGCACTAGTGGGGGGTGTGGGCTAGCTGTGGAGGAGGCTGTTTGCCTGGGGAGGGTGTTTCCAAATGAAACCACTTACTAAATAAAAGAGCCTCAGCAAGCCCTCAGGTCATCTGCATGGGGACAGCGAGGAGTGTTATCTGCTAGGTGGAGGGATGTTTTAGAGCAGGCTAGATTTGCTGCAATTGTGTTCACCAATGAAGCTATCACTTCCCCCAAACCATCCTCTCTCTGTCCCTGCATGCACACATTTGTGCAAACACACACACACACACACACACATACACACACACACACACACACACACATCTGTGTGCTACAGCAATGCCACAGAGCCATGCAAGTTCTCGCCTCTCCTCCAGCTTCCTCGTATTCCTCAAACACTCATGGAGCACCTTCTGTGGGCACAGCATGTGCTAGACTAGGACCACAGTGAGATGATAAAGCCACAGAGCCAGGCCTCGAGGAATTTTCTGGAGAACTACATGGTTGGGACATACGTGTCAGCAGAAAACTCCCATGCTAAGCAACCTGTGGGTGATTGAAAAGGGTTCAAATGTTGCTCTAGGATTTCAGAGCAGAGAGGAGCAGCAGAGAGGAAAGCCTCACAGCTTGAGGTCGTAAAAGGAAGAAGGACAGAGCCTTGGTGGGCAGGGAGGTGAGGGGGCGTCAGCAACAAGGGAAGCGCCCTGATCAGGGTGAGGGAGTGGGTGCTGCTTGCGCGTGTCTGGGGCACAGAGTCTCTAGCAGCTCTGTGGGTGACGAAAACAACACCAGGGGCATATCACCCACCTTATCTTCGTGGATTTCAGATTACAGTTTGAAAACTGTCATCATCCAAACGAATCTACTCTGAATTCAATACACAGTAAATAAAATGGAAGGTGAGCTGGTATCATTTCATATAAGCCAGTCACCCATGAACTGCCTCTCTTTGCATAATAACTCAAAGCTTTGAAGTGGACAAGGCACAGACTCTGAGCTGTGTGGCTCTGGGCAAGTTATTTAACCTTTCTGTGCCATAGACTTTCATCTGTAAAATGAGGCAAATGACAAATACATTGGGAGAATGAAGGTGGTACCTATATAAAGCTTGGCACAGCAGCTGGGCGTCATGGGTAGTTAATAAATACAGCTGCAAATACCAGCTGTGTTCACCTTTTTGGCCTTTTCCCAACCAGATCATGCCCTCAAGCCCTAACTGCTCACCAGAGCCACCAGAGCCAGCCCAGATATGCAAAAGAATGGGAGAGTCATTTAGAAACTATGCTGTCTAGGGGCGCCTGGGTGTCTCAGTAGGTTACGCGTCTGACTTTGGCTCAGGTCATGATCTCAAGGTTCATGGGTTCAAACCCCATGTCTGCACTTTCAGCGCAGAGCCTGCTTGGGATTCTCTCTCTCTCCCTCTCTCTGCCCCTCCCCCACTCATGCTTTCTCTCTCTCTTTCTCTCTCAAAGTGAATGAATAAATTAAAAAAAGAAAAAAGAAAAAAAACTGTGCTAATACAGTGACAAATAGCCACATGCAGCTGTTTAAATTAATTTAAATACATTTTAAATAAAATTTAAAATTCAGTTTTTCATTCACATCAGCCACATTTCAAGGGCTCGATAATCACATGAGTCTAGTGACTGCCATACTGGACAGTGCATATATAGAATATTTCCATCACTGTACAAAGTTCTACTTGCCAGCATTAGTTAGGGATATCTTTGTCTTCAAATAACAGCAAATTCATCTTACAGGGGATTACACAAGTGGTTCTTAACCAGGGACAACTTTGGCAACATCTGGAGACACTTATGATAGTGACAGTTTTGGGTGCTACTAGCAGGTAGTGGGTAGAGGCCAGGGGTGCTGTTAAACATCACAATGCACAGGACAGTTCCCCACACCAAGAATTAGCTGGCCCAAAATAGCAACAGTGCCAAAATTGAGAGATTCTGGATTGTGTAAATACAAATACATTGTTCTTCTGTAACGAGAAGTTAGGGACTGGCAGCTGCTGACATCTTTTTTTCAGTGATTTGATAGTATCAGGGCAAGCACTTGATGATTCCCTTTGCTGTTGTCTCATGATGATAAAACAGTTGCCGTAGCTCCAGGAATTACATTCTAGTTCAAAGAAAAAAAAAGAAAAGGAAAGGGAAACAAAGCCTATTATGTCTGTGCCCTCTAATCAGGAAAAAAAAAAAGCTTTCCAAGAAACAGCCTTATGTCTCAAAGGACAAAACTGGGGCCTATGGCCATCCTTAGGTTCAAGGGAGGCTGGGAAATTAAGTATTTGGCTTTCTAGCCTTTATATGACATGTGGCCAGAGAGTAAACTACAGTAGGAATGACTTTCATAGTTACCCCAGTGTACATGTGGACCATGCTGTAACACACAACCCTGAGCAGACATTTATAAACTAACAGAGCATTCACAGATGTCAGGTGCCCAACATGCTAAGACATCTTTGAAATGTGAGAGGTCACTTTAGAAAAACTCCCCATCATGTTTTCAAGATATGTGTCTCTATTTTGAGCCTCCTCAAAACTGTGTGAGATAAAACCTATCCCTATTCTTTGCTGTTTTGTCTCCAAGAACACAGGGGCTCAGCCAAGTTGAATGGCTGAGTGGCAAGCCACAGAAGAAGGAAAGAGCAAGAAACCAGGTCATTCAGCATTTAGTCGAACTCTCTTTCTTTCCTTTGCTGAGGAATCTCAAGCACTCGTTAACTGGTCCCTCGGCTTCAAGATTTAAAGTTCAATAACAGCTAATAATGAGACTAGGGCAATTTTATTTGCCCGGAGTCTGGAAAGTTAGTACTGAATGCCAGAACCGGAGGTCAGATCCAGCTCTGTATGACTCCAGAGTCCATGCAGAATACCAACCTCCACCTTCCTCTGCCCCAAATCATACAGGGGGACCAGACTACATTAATTAGTGGTATTCAAGACCCTCCATCACCTGGCCTCAAGCTTATCTTCCAACAGAATACTCCAACAATCCTGCATCCCCCAACACACACACACACACACACACACACACACACACACACTTCTTTCAGCCCCATCAGATGACTCCCTGTCCCTAGAATGATCAAACGTCATTCCCCTTCTTCTCTACATTTTAAAACATGCCTAACTTAAATCCCACCTCCTCTTGGAAGTCTGCTGTGATTTCCTCTAATATGACTTGGTCTTTTCATTTTCTGTGCTCTCGTCCCAGAGCATTAATGACTCTAGAACAGTGCTTCCCAAATTTCAGTTCACATAGGAATCACCCTACGGGCACCAAGTTAAAATGCAGATGATGATTCAGTAGCTCTGGGATGTGTCTAACGTTGTACGTTTCTATTAAGCTCCCATGTAACGTGCTGTTGTTCTGTGGTATGTACCATGTTCACGCTCACAGTAGAGTTCATTTTGGCCACACCAGGCTCCCCTGTCATGATTATACCTCCTTTAATGGCAAGAACTACAAACTCTTATAAACCCTGGCATCGTGCCTGGACTCGAACACAACTTGGGAACCAAACTTAAAGACAATTCATTCTGCTGTCCAACTTTCACCCGTCTTCAGCTGTGGATAGCTTTATATTTTGAGACAGGCATGAAAAATATAATTATTAAATGAAAGGTTCATTTTCCAACAATCTAACAACTCTCTTGCTTGGAGTAGATGACCAACAAATATCGATTGATTGAATGAATGAATGAATGAATGAATGAGAGAGAGAGAGAGGGTAGCAGCTCAGAGCAAGACTGCAGTCTTGTAGGCTGATTCTGGATCAGATTCCTTGGGCTAGGTGCCAAAGTCACGGTGATTTCTTCCTCCCTGCAGGCATCTCCAGCTGCCCTGGCAAAGAGTGTGTTGGCCGAAGTCCCAAATCAAGTCGTGGACTATTACAATGGCAAAGGGATTAAGCCAAAATGTTCATCAGAAATGTATGAGTCTTCCAGAACACTAGCGCCGTGAACTCCGCACGCTTTTCCAGAGTTCTGAAACACTATTCCTGATAACATTTACTACTTCTACTACTCCTGTACTTAAAGACACACACACATACACATTTAAAAAATAGCACGTTTGGGTGATTTTTAACTAACTGACAATTTTTTTTGCATGTGTAGCCCTGAGGCCTGGATCTGTTAAGCTCTTGTATTGTCAAAGACTTTTTACAAGGAAACACAAATAATTGTAACTTACTCTTTACATTATAGCATGTCGCCTTGAAATAAAATGTTGTCTGTATCCGTTTTTTATACAGGTTTGTCGAAATTTTGCTAAATTTCTTATTATCTTTACACTGTGAAGCATTTTGAAACATTTACCGAACGTCGATAGCCAAAACATATTTGGTTTTATCTGCTACGGGATGAGAGACTTTTCAAAATGGCAGATGCATGGACTGTATTTTGCATGTTTAAAATAAAAACAAACCAACAAACAAACCACACTGTTTTTTGCAGTTGTTATCTATAATCCCTCCCTGCTAAGAACGGTCTCTTTGCTGAAGAAAAGGTTCATTCACCTAGACATAGACTTCTAGAAGTGGGTCTGGGGCACCTCTCAGCCCAGCACCTCTCAGACTTGACTGTGCACACAGACTACCTGAGGATCTTGTTAAAATTCAGACTGGTGCAACAGGTCCACAAGACCCAAGATTCTGCATCTCTAACAAGGTCCCAGGTGACGCCATTGCAGTCTACACTGAAGAGTACTGAGGTTCTAGGCTTTGGGGTATCATCCTAGAGACCGTCTGAAACAGGGAAGCACCTCGTCTGCTTGCGAAGGGCACTTGTCCCCTGCCAGTAGCACAAAAGTCCCACCTGTCTCCGAGGTGGGAATAGAAAGTAGTGAAACTGATTCCAGAAGCTGCATACCCCAAATCAGTCTCACTGCTTTATAGTCACTCCTCTCTCTTAAAAAGACTAGGGAGGGTTCCTCCTTGCCAGCCCCTGCCCTCTTAAAGGAGGCATCACACGACCTCAACAGGGATGGTTCCATTTTTATGTCAATCCTTAGGAGAGACCTCAGAGTCTTCAGTGGGACCACAACAATGGAAACTTGTTCATGGCCAATGGCCATGTGGTATGGTTCTCCAGAAACTTGGCCCACCGAGCTGATCTTTAAGCTTAGTGTCGGGCTTCTGACTGCCTCTTTTTATCACTCCTGAGAGCAAATTCTACCAGCAGAAATGCCTAGAATCATTGTTCTGCGTGGAGGTGTTTTGTTTTGATAGAAACCGGCCAGTCTTGAACGAGAACGAATGTTTCCCTTGTCTAATGTTCACACAGAGAAATGGACAAGTGTTTTGCAGGTATAAAAGGCACAAGGAGGAACTTATTTTTGGTCAGAGCATTGGGGAAGTAAATCACAAGGCAAAATAGATCTGTTTGTTGTTTGTTGCAGAAGTATTAATAAGCAAATCAAATGCCTTGTATGATCTCCAGTGTTATAATTATAGATCCTAACTTTGCAAATACATGTCAGCCAAATGCACAACATTTTGGGAATGATGGTTAAAAAAAATGTATGACTGAAAAAAATCATAAATATTTAAACTGTACTGTTTTATGAATAAATTGAGTACTTACAGAATTTTTTCCAAGAGTTATAGTCGTGTTTCTCTTTTCCAGGCAATTTGCTAGCAGTGATTTATTTCATGTAGATGACACACCCTCAGATTAGGACTCGCTCTTTCACAGTCCCATAGAAACACATGGATCATTGTTTTTGACAAACAAGGATTCAACTATTAAGGCCCTATTGTACAGAATTATCTGATGGTGGTTTCTGTCATCAGATGCGCTTCCATGTCGATGTGCCTAGAACATAGTAATAAGCAGTCCATAGATATTTAATGAATAAAGAGATGACTAATCAAATGAAAGAATGAATGAATGGACTTGTTAATGTGCCTCGTGATTGATCTCAAATCTATTGTAGATTTAACAGGTGAGTTAAGTGGATATGGCTGTTAATCATGTCATTCTCAAATATCTGTTGGGATCTGTTACATTCATGTCAGGATCCCTGGGATCTGTGAGGTAGGGTGACAAGGACAGAGTCTAGTTTGCCTGGCAGAACCTGATGGCGGCTTACTTGAATTTTCATAGCCAGACTGAAGCCCGGCTCAAAAGAAGAATAGAAATAGTAGCTAACAGTCATTGAAGGCTTACTGGTGCCAGGTCCTGTCCCAAGTGCTTGCCACATACTATCTCATTTAATTCTCCCAAAAGCCATATGAGGTAGATAATCCTACTAGTCTCATTTTGCAGATAAGAAAACTGAGCCACAGAGATCTCACGAACCGTGAGATCATGACCTGAGCCAAAATCGAGTCAGAAGCTTAACCGACTGAGCCACCCACGTGCCCCATGGCTCCCGAGCCCATTTCCTAATCCCAAATTCAGCTATCTCCTGGCACTATACCTACCCACTTGCCATATTGAGCAGTAGATACTTAGGACATTTGAGAGAATGAGTCCTAAAACTTGATCTTTGCCTCCATTTCAGAAATTTCTCTGGGTCATCTAGTATCTCAGCCTCTTGATGTGGGCTCTTGGCATCTTGTGATGTAACATCCCCCTGGGAGCCGTGGAAGAGACTCAGGATACTCAGGTCTTCCCAATTTCCTGCCACCAAGGAGACCATGTAGATCAGGTATTACAAACACGAATGCTCCCAGGAGCTGAGCAAGCCATGTGAGTGACTGAGGAGGAACAGGTTAAAACAAGGGACATAAAGAGAAGAGTGTGGTGAGGATGGAGAGAAACTAGAAAGCACGTGTCCACAAAAGGGCATAGCTCCAGGGCCCTGGCACAAGTGTGAAAGCAATGCAGCCAGTCCCTCCGGTTCTCAAAAGAATTGGAACATGTGATCTTTCACATAAAACTCAGCAATTTGTAAATGTGGCAAATTCATTCAAACTCCCACAATTGTTTTAAATACAACAAGGACCAAACTGTAAGAGGCAAAGGAAAAATATCTCTGAGCTTAAATTGGCTGGGAGGGTGAGTTTGGAACCACCGAGTTCTATCCATGTGTGGTCTGCCCTCCACTGGGCCTCAGTAGACAACGTACACTCCAAAATTCCTGGACAACCCACAGATATTTTATTTCTGTGGTTTATATCTATCGACATTTGCTGCAATTTGAAATTGAAACTTAAAATATATTTACTAACTCATTTACATAACACTAATATACCCATTACACACTAACATAAAGAAACTATTTTTATTTTAAAAACTGTATTTCAGGGCACCTGGGTGGCTCGGTCGTTTAAGTGACCGACTTGGGCTCAGGTCATGATCTCGTGGTTCGTGAATTCGAGCCGCGCATCAGGCTCTGTGCTGACAGCTCAGTGCCTGGAGCCTGCTTCAGATTCTGTCTCCCTTTCTCTCTGCCCCTCCCCCGCTTACTCTCTGTTTCTCTACCTCAAAAATAAAATAACGATAAAAAAATTTTTTTAACTATATTTCAAAATAAAATAACATAAAAAACTATATTTTCAGGGCACCTGCTGGTTCATTCGGAAAAGCATGCAACTCTTGATCTCAGGATCGTGAGTTTGAGCCCTCTGTTGGGTGTAGAGATTATGAATGAATGAATGAATTAATTAATTAATTTTCAAAGACAAAAAATAGTGACGCAAGCAGCATTGTACATCTTGCTTAATAAATGCCAGCTGGATTCTCATATCTGATTCTGCATTCACCCTGCTGTGTAATGATGTTTTGGGTTGAAGTACAACGAGGAAAATCTAGCCTTGCATGGCTATGTAGTTGGTACGGGGAGGGGGACTTTCAGCCTTCTCAGATAATTGTGCAAATTCTTTTCACCACAGCACATCTCAAGAAGTGGTAGTTTCTTAAAGGTTAGTTGCAATGTCGAACGTGAAACCCTATCAAAAACCCTTCCTGGCATTTTCAATGTTCTTGTACCCATGCGTGACTTTGTAACATCACACACTGATCACTTGGAAAATATTGACCCGCTCACTGATTTAGATGCTCCAAATGCTTACATAGTTTATTTTGAAATACCAAAAAAAAAAAAAAAAAAAAAAAGAAGTCACTTTCTTTTGTTGTATAATAACACTGCCTATCTCCTCAGACAAAGTATTGAGAATCTGTCAAATTATAGCGGCAGACTTAGGTTTTCCAAAATTCTAATCTTTGCTAGAAAGCTCAAATGTTTTCACTGGCAACAAACGCTGTCAGTTGTTTTTGTTGAAATGACAGATGCATTTCCTTCATTTTCAAGAAAGTATCTCCCAAATACCCACATCTGAGTAACTCTAGTTTATGTCAGTCTTTTTGTTTTCCAAGTAAAAATGGTGTTCTGTGGAGAAAAAACAAAACAAAACAAAACAGAAAAAGCAGCCCATTGAGGATACAACACGAAGGCGCACGCGTCTTTAAGGCAAGCATCTTCGGTTGGACGACAGCAAGCGTGCTGTGTGAGGGCTTTGTGCTCTGTCACCCAGCATATGAAAAAGACATAGACTTAAGGGTCAAGACGTAATAAAACTGCTAATTTTTCTGCTCCACCAAGAACATCCTTAGGTGAAACCGCATGTTCTTTCCTGAAAGGGTGTGATGGAGAAAAATAAAATGGCCTCTGCTAAAGTGTGGCACCACCTTCTTGATGGGAACTGAGACTCCAGCAGTTTGCCCACCATCGCTTTTGCACCATTGGTGCAAATGTTCAAGACAGGGAAAGAGGTACATAACATCTTAGCATTATTATGAAAATAGTTTTTACCTCACAGACTCCCTGTGAGGAGGGTCTCGGGGACCTTCAGGAACCACACTTTGAGAACCGCTCGCTCTAGACCATTTGACAAAGCGTGTGTTTGTTTACTATTCCTGCATTACAGATTACCACAAGCTTAGTGGCTTAAAACAACACATATTTATGACCGCAGTTTCTGTAGATCACAAGTCTAGGAAGACAGCTGGGTCCTCGGCTAAGGCCTCAGGAAGCCAAAATCAAGATGTCAGCAGGATTGCGTTCCAGGTGAAAGAATCTGCTTCCAGGTGTATTCAGGTTGTCGGATGTGGCTGTAGAACGGAAGTTCCATTTTCTTACTGGCTGTCATTTGGGAGTGGGAGAGTGGTCTTTACTCCCAGAGGCTTTCCACATCCCTTCCATGCTTTCCAAACGGCCCCTCCAGCACTGGTGGGTCAAGTAAGTACCTCTCAAACATTGAATCTCTCAGGCTTGTGTGGCATCCATCTGCCTCCTGCCAGAGAAAAGTTCTCTGCTTTTAAAGGTTCATGTGATGAGACTGCACCACCCAGGTAACCCAGGATCCACTATCCTGAGATCTGTAACTTTAGTTACATCTGCCAAGTCCCTGGTGTCATGAAATATAACATGTTCGTAGGTTCTAGGGATTCGGGGTTGGATGTTTCACAGGCCATTCTGCCTGCCACAAAGGGAATGCAGGATATTGCCAGACGATTCTAAAAGGAAATGTGGTGTGTTCAAGAACTGTACAAGGGCTGCCCACAGAGACAGAAGGAGGATATAGATGAGGTCAAGGAGGACAGAAGGAGGATATAGATGAGGTGGTAAAAATACCTGCTGACTCCAAATCTCTGCCCAGGAGAGCTCATTCTAAATCTGTTTGAATACCTCCCTTTTTCAGTCTTTCCAGCACTTGCTAAATACCAATCCTGCACTAGGCTTGAAGGTGAGGATGAGGAGTGGGATGGGGGTGGGCGGGGGTGAGGCTTGAAAGAAGCAGGAGGTAAAACACGTGGTGTCTGTTCTGCTCACAACCTAGAGCTGCCCTCTGATTCTGGGACTTTGGAATCTTATTGTACATATTTTACATGCCTTAGCATTTAAAACATATAATATTTAAGGACTTCCTCATGAAGATGTTCTTAAGTACTGAGAGTAGAAGAGTAGAGGGAGACAGGTAGGGACACAGGCAAGAAGAAACAGAAAGCCTGCCAGCCATTTGCATCGTCATCCTCTGCTTTGCCCCACATGTGAAATAGACCTACAAATGGGACCTAAAAATTCTACTTTCTAAATATGTCTAGACTCTGTGCCCTCCTCCTGAGCATGGTTGAGTGGAGATACCTAGTGTTTTCAAGCCAGGATAAGTGGATCCAAATCCAATCTTTGCTACTCGAGAGTTGGATAATGTCTCCGAGTCTCCATTTTCCCATCTATGAACACAACGTGCATCTGAGTTCCATTGTCCCACTGGCTTACTGGCTGTCAGTTGGGGGTGGCCTAGCGGTCTTTACTTTTTGTCCACCTCTAGCCATCCCACTGTTAGCTAATGACCTCTTCACATTGTGTTTATGGAAGCTTCCCATGCCACCTTCACTCAGTTGACTTCTACTCATCTTTGAAGTCTCAGCTCAGGTGCCATCTGGCTTCAGAAGCCCCTGGACTTGGCCAAGCGTTCTTCCTGACAGTCCTCTCCTTTCACCTGTACGTGCCTCCATCAGAACCTCTCTCTCCAACTAGAACTAAGTCTCTCCCACAGAGCAGAGCCCTGTCTTACCCACCTTTTTCACTCTTGTGTCCTATTATTGGCCATTGATTCACGATTAGAACATGCAGGAATAAATCAGGAAAGGAGGGGTGCCTTCTGATGGGAGGGAATAAGGTGTGTGTTAGAACCTCGCTGCGGTCCTCTGAGAAATGCACCTGCTGAGCACATGTCAGATTCTGGTGCATCAACTTCCATTACACAGAAATTCTCAGCTTAAGTCAAAGATTTTCAGGCAAATACCATTAAGGACAACAAACTTACAACACAAGAGAATGTAGTCAGTGCCTTAAGGTTTACGTAAAGCAATTACATAATCCAGAGATCTCCCAAGCTTCTCCAGCCTTTCATTAAAAATCCCAATAGAGGGCGCCTGGGTGGCGCAGTCGGTTGAGCGTCTGACTTCAGCCAGGTCACGATCTCGCGGTCTGTGAGTTCGAGCCCCGCGTCGGGCTCTGGGCTGATGGCTCAGAGCCTGGAGCCTGTTTCCGATTCTGTGTCTCCCTCTCTCTCTGCCCCTCCCCCGTTCATGCTCTGTCTCTCTCTGTACCCAAAAAAATAAATAAACGTTGAAAAAAAAAAAATCCCAATAGAATACAGTGATTGGTAGAGATGATGGTGCACAACACTGTGAGTGCACAGACTGTCACTGAATTGTCCACTTAACATAACGTATATAACATATATAACAGAAAATTAGCAATTTTAATTTCACCTCAATTTAAAACAAAACAAGGGGCGCCTGAGTGCTCAGTCGGTTAAGCGTCTAACTTCGGCTCAGGTCATGATCTCACAGTTCGTGGGTTCGAGCCCCGCATGGGGCTCTGTGCTGACAGCTCAGAGCCTGGAGCCCGCTTTGGATTCTGTGTCTCCCTCTCTCTCTGCCCCTCCCCCCCTTGCACTCTGTCTCTGTCTCTCAAAAATAAACAAACGTTTAAAAAACAAAACAAAACATGTTCTAATAGCCCAGCTGATTTGATTAACAGGCAATCCAGTGGCTCATCAGGTGCCCCTCCCAAACCCAGCCTCCTTTCTCACCTTGGACCTGGCTTCAGGTTCTTTTGCTAATCACCTCCTGCCACTAATATCTCATTAACACATTTCTGGGCTGCTGAGTTTTTCTTTAAATCATACTTCACCACCCACTCCCCACACCCACCACCACAGCCACAGTTCTTTTGCTGAACCCCGTGAACTCCAGCTGAGAACACACAGCAGTACTTAACAGAAATTTTCCTGCATACTGGAACCAAACAAAAGAAATTTTAATGCGAAGAAGACACACTTAAAACCGGATGCCTTGTTTGTGCTGAGAACTCACGGATTATAAAATGCATCATTAATTTAACAACCCATAGGAGGAAAAGAAACACTTCATTAAATATTTACAGAAGTCTTCATATTCCCCCAAAATATCACACGTTTAACCCCACAATCCCATTGTCCTTTCTCCTTTGGTGACAAAATACATCTAAGCCTTCTTCATGTTGTGGCTTTAAAGGTTCTTCCACTGTGAGCAGTTATTCAGAGCACCACAAAGAAATGTTGGGATTCGTAACTATGCTTGGGACCCTGACCTTTTCGGATCTTCAGGGTGAGTAAAATAATTCTGAAGTTTACCCAAGAACACTGGGGTTTTGTATGCATTTCCTATTTGATTAAACTTACAGTGGTTTCTATTTTAAAAGCCCGTTGTGGAATCACAAAGGAGCACCAGGCTGCCTTTCCACCCCATGTGTGTTTCGAATTCCTCGGAGCATGAGAGGATCCTAAAACTGTGGCCTTGTTGACAGAACACAAAAATACTTTTCCCCGGAAAGTAAATACAGCTTCAGGTTCTGACAGTATGAATAATTTCTCTAGTCTTGCTCAAGAATTTCTGAAAGAAAAAAAAATAGATTCAAACATGCACTGGTGTCTTATAGTATATGGAGTGCCCTTTCCCTTTATGCACACGTGTGCGTACACATATGTATGCACATGTGCGTATATTCATTAACTTTCACTTTTGTAAAACTGAAAGCAAAACCCAAGGTTGGCAGGCTCACTCTAAAATGAACAGACACGATTTCCCCCATTTTTCTCCCATCCTGATGGCCGGGGTGAGATTTCTAAGAAAGGAATTTCTTTCACAGATGATTAAAAGGTACATTATGTTTCAAAAGGAGATCTTTTCTTCTCTCTCACATATTGAATGATTTTTCCAAGTAACATAAAAATGCTAGAAAGGACCTCCTGCATTCATTAGCAGCCCAAAGGTAAATCCTTAGCAACAAGCTGGGATCCACTGGGATTGAAATCCTTGCATCACGGAAAGCAATCAGAGCACCAAATGTCAAACCCAGGTGGACTGGAGTGTGGGATATTAAAAATACGTACACCCGGAGAGACTGGATTAGGCTGAGAAAATAATTTCATAATCTAAACTAATTCATTTAGAGTTTAACAGGAATCAAATGAATTGAAAGTGGCTAAAAATATCATTAAATATAGCCACGACCCAGAAATTACCACCACATTCTGTCTCGGTCTCTTTATTTAATATCCTCAGGATCAGAACAAGCTTAGCTGAGCTGCCATTCTGCAGATCGCACTTCACCCTACGATGTGCATTTATCCATTCTAGCAAGGATAGTTAACAAGCTGGCCTGACCCTCCTGAAGAAGGCAGAATCGTGACGGTTATGAGCAAGAGTTTTGGTGTCAGGCAGAAATATGTTTCCCAGAGAATATAAATTGAGTTACCCTCTCTGAGGCTCAGATTCCTCACCTGTAAAATGGAAACAATATCATCTGTCTCTTAGAGTTCTTGTGAAGACTTAAGGAGATATCTTTAAACAGTCAGGCTCAGGGCTCCTAGGTGGCTCAGTCAGTTGAGCGTTCAAGTCTTGCTTTTGGCTCAGGTCATGACCTCTCAGTTTCATGAGTTCGAGCCCCTTGTAGGGCTCTGCGTTGACAGAGTGGAGCCTGCTTGGGATTCTCTCTCCCTCTCTGTCTCTCTTCCCCTCCCCCCTTGCATTCTCTCTGTCTCTCTCAAAATAAATAAATAAACTTAAAAATTTTTTGAAAACAAAAATTACAAAATGTCAGGCTCAATGGATGGCACACAGGAAGTGGACTCTAAGTCATTATTTATAGTATACCAGGTAAGCTGTGTAGCCCAGAAGACAAAAGCATGGTGAAAAAAAATAAGGTAGGCTAAAAAAAATACAAAACACTGCAGCATTTAATGGCCCTCATCATAGTGACTGGCTCACGGATAAACATGTTAATCCAAACCCCAGACTTGCTGGAGCTCTCAGGAGAGGGTAAGTTTTCTTTGCTGTGGCTACACCAGGAGGACATGAATCTTCATGGGCAAGAGGCCATCCTGCCACCTCATGGGGATGAGGCCAAAACAGAAGAAAGCAGAACTAAGTGGTAAAATAAGAAAAAGAGGAAGATGGCTGCCTGATGACCTTCTCCATCAGCCTCCGGATCCAATTCATCACTGGAATTCTTAGCCACCAAAGCCCATAAATTCCCTTATCACTTAATCCAGTCCAAGTTGGATTTCTGTTGCTTGCAACCAAAGATTTCTGGTTGATGTAGCTTGACCTTGGGCAGAAAGGAAAGATGGCTGGGGCTGGAAGCGGGCAGCAGGGGGTGGGGAAACAGTGCTGCACAGCCATTCTTCTCCATTCCTACCAGCCACAAACAGAACCCAATTCCCAGACTTCTTTCTGGTCACTGAACTCTTGTAGGGATGAGAAGTCTCTAAATTAATATATGGCCTACCTATTACTATTTTACTCTACATATTCTGCCTTAGGACCTTGGAGAACAGGTTCATCTACGATTTCCCTGTAGGATCTAGCACACAGACAGCAGATGGCACATAAGATTTGGGACATACAAGGTACTTGGATATTCGTTGAGTGAAATAAACATGTTGCCCATCCAACCAGCCTCTACTCCCCTTCTTATGTGAGATGGAAAAGAAACAGAAGAGATACAGGTAATTTGTTCCTAGACTGGATAAAATCAGTTGAGTTGCCACTGCAAGGAAAGGGCAAAAGGACAGGTGATTATAGTGTCCCCTCTCCTCTGGGAAACCCACTGTGCTCCTTCCTGGTAGTCTATATTCTACCACTTCTTACTATTTCCCCTTGACGTTCATTATATGATGACCCACTGCATTTTTCACTTCAGGACTTGGATTAAGATCACTCAGATTTATAAGCATGGAACAATGGAGAGATTAAGGTCAAAACTCTCTCACGTTCTTGGAAAAAGGAGGGAAATGGCAATTACAGTGTTCTCCAAATTTGCTGGAAGTTTGAGGTGGGAGGAAAACTGAGGGAAGTTAGAAGGAGAATGGCTCCTTGTCCTATGAACTGGCTTCTTTGTTCTCCTCAGGAAAGGCCACTTACTTTTGAGTGCAAGAAAGCATTCATTATGACCAGCAACCTTTCTACTGCTTGAGGCCTCCCCACTGCCCAGTGCTAGGACCTTCCCCTGAGCCCATGAGAAAAAGCGTCAAGTTTAGGTGACAAATTCAACTTCCCCAGGAATCAATTTCTAATATATTCTATTTGGTTGCCTGACCAAGTCCCAAACTCCCTTTTGCAGAAGGACTTGCACACTCAGAATGACATTTTACGTTAGACACTTCCAATCTGTTGATATTTCACTTTAAAGATCATTTTTTCCCCTCTCCTGCTGGCCACAACTTAAGCAAGGAGACATTTTACAAATAACTTCTTTCACTCATCCAAAACAGCAAATCAAAGGCCCAGCATCATGTAGAGTGGAAAAAAAAAAAAAAAAAAAAAAAAGGCGGGCCCCTGGGTGGCTCCGTCAGTTAAGCGTCTGATTTTGGCTCGGGTCATGATCTCACCATTTGTGAGTTTGAGCCCCACAATGGGCTCTGTGCTGATAGCTCAGAGCCTGGAACCTGCTTCAGATTCTGTGTCTCCCTCTCTCTCCACTCCTCCCCTGCTTGCACTCTCTCTCTTTCAAAAAAAAAGAAAAAAAGAAAGAAAAGAAAAAAAAAATACAGAATGAGAATTAGGAGACCTGGGTTCAAAACCAGACTCAGCTAAGTATGCATAGCTTTACTAGGGATGTTTATTTACTAGATGTGTGGTCTTGGACAATTTACCTAATCTCTCTGGCCACAGTGCTTTCCTCATAGATTATTCTGAGGATTAAATGAAATAATATTTGCAAAACATTTAGCATCACACCAGACACTATATGAATGTCCTTAAAAAGAAATGTTTTATGAGCATGTTCATTAGTGTATTACTACTTTTATGGTATAACAGCAGTTTCATTTCTGAAGGACACGTTCTCTCAAATGACTGTTCCCGTCATGACTGACTCCCTTGATGGAGACTGTTTTCCTTTAAGGCAAAGTTTGCAGACCCACGCCTGGCATTCTCTGCCTTGCTCCTGGGCTGGGGATTGCAAATTCCAAGGAGACAGAAAGGGATGGAAGGATATGGAAGGCAGAGAGAGAAGTGGGTTTGACGTGCACAGCTGGTCCAGAAAGGAGCCCTGATTCCCTGACTGTGGTGCATATCTGATGATGACATGGTGTTTTTTAATAATGGTAACACTGTTCCTGCCCGTGTTGTATCTCTGTAGCGATGAGAGGAGATCAGCACGCACAGAGATAAAGGAACTTGAGGCCAAAGAACAATGAAGAGATCCCCTAACCTCTTGTTAGGGACCTGGCATGATTGTGTCATGATGAGATTGTCCATGTAGAAAATACCAATGGGAAAGTCAAAAAAGGACGAATCAAGGTTTTTTGTAATTATTGTAATATCTAACAGAAGGTGAATATAATTATATTTTTAATAATAGGAGTAGTCAGCACTTGTTTAGTTCTTACTATGTGCCAAGGACTGCGTTAAGTACATCGTGTGCATCATTTCATTTAAGCTGTACTATTGCCTGGGGAAGGACATTTTTTTTTAATCATATTTTACAAATGAGGAAGCTCAGAGATACTAAGTGATTCACCCGGGTGCATGGAAACACTAGCACTGATCTGAACCCACTTCTAAAAAAAAGACTATTGCTAGCCATTACATGGGTATATCAAGTCCTCTGCTTCTCTTCCTGTGGGTGAAAGAGGAGGCAGAAGGAGCATGTTCGTGGGCAAGGCAGAGCCCTTTCCCTTCTGTTAGACATTTGGTGGCTCAAGTTCAGGCCCTTTCATCCCGGCTATGGCTCCAGGGTTGCCTGTACCCTGGTTGCTGTGGTAATTCAGCCCGATGTCAGTATTTTACATCCGATTTCCATATATGTTCAATTTTCTTGTTAATGAGGTATAATTCACAGAACATAGAATTCTCCCTTTCAAAGCGTGCACTTCAAGGGCACCTGGGTGGCTCAGTTGATTAAGTGTCTGATTCCTGATTTCATTTCAGGTCATGGTCTCGCATTTGTGGGTTCAAGCCCCTCATTGGACGCTGCGTTGATTCTGCACGGAGCCTGCTTGGGATTCTGTGTCTCTCCCTCTCTCTGTCTCTCTCCCTCCCTCGCTTGCTGGCTATCTCTCTCTCAAAATAAATAAACATAAACTTAAAAAAAAAACAAAGTGTACACTTCAGTTGTCTTTGGTATATTCACAAAGTTTTGCAACTATCACCACTAAAATTTCCAACTATCTCTGGAGCTCTTAGTTTAAATGCAGCATTTCTGGGAGAGCTGAGGGAATATACATTACCCTGCCTTTAAAGAGTTTGCAGTCATGTTGAGAATACCTGGTTTATAAACTTGAGGCTTCTCCCTACTTATAACAAAGACAATAACACGGTGTGAGAACATGTGTGCATAGGGTAGGTGCTAAGACAGGACAGGAATTCACAGCCAGGGCTACCATTATGAGGTGATTGTCATGGAGGAGGCAGGCCCTGGGCGGACCTTGCAGATGAGGGAAAATTGGAGAGGCGGTATGAGCTGAGAGGGGGTCAGAGGCAAGGACTGTCAGGCTAAATGACCTGAGCGTTAAAGTCTTGCCAAGCATAACTATTTACCCTACTGAGAGACTGGGTGAGGCTGCAGGAGGAAACAGAAAAGAGATTAGATGAAGCCCAGTGATTTCAGCCAGAGATCGCTGGGTCTATTTGAAGGTAATTTATACAATAATGACCAGCACTTCCTCTCAGAAAGTTGGCGGTGACGCTCATTGGTTGCAGCGGGATGTGTGCTTCACAGAGTGAAGACAGCATTTGGCCCTTGGTTGGAAATTCCTGCTTTAAAAAGCCATTTTGTTCCATTTTGAAATAAAGTGGGAGTGAAAGCCATGCCCCATGATGCTTCGTGGCTAATAAAACTGCAAAGGCATTTCTGCCTGGGCATAAAAGATTATTTTAAGCATCATCTCCCGGGCTCCTCGGTTACTAAGGGAATCCTGTCTCAGCTCAGCCGCGCAAACGGGCGAGTTGCCATGACGACCCTGCTAGGCCTGGCTGGAGTCTAAATACAGGAGAGAGAGGAGCCACAGTCCCTTCCTGACTCCTGAGCAGTCCAGCAGTGCCCTCCCTGCCCCTTGCGGTTTGCGGCTACTCCTCCTGCTGGACGCACGTCACTACCCAGTCCTCGCCACTAGGGGGCACAGGCACAGTTGGAAGGGCCCTCAGGGTCACGGGCTCACCCTGTTTGCCGGTCAGTCTCCCCTTCTGTTCCAGAGAGTGTCGTTGGTGCCAGTGATATTCAAGTCCTCTTTGGCACATCCTTCAGTCCTGGCCTTTGCCTCTCTGACTAGAGGATATACTAGACGCCTACCCAGAAGCTGTACTAGGAAGCAGAAGAAAATCTGGAATAAAATTTAGTTCCTTTCCTGTAAACCAGCCGGGCATAATCTGGAACTTTTTTACAGGGTCAATCTATCATGGTAAATCTGTCAGCAACTTCTCAATTCCTGCAACTACCTAGGTGCAATTCTTTTTCTTTCACACGGAAATACACGTGGTGTTTGTGCCAGATTATATTTTCTGAAGATGGCTGTAACAATGTTTCCCACCTCACCTGCTCTTCTAACAAGGTGGTCTTGCCATGTTCACACCCAGGGGTGGGTTTATGTTCTTTCCCCCTTGAATCTGGGCTACCTCGTACCTGAAGTGAAGTAATAGTACGTAATTTATGAAGATAGGTCATAAAAGGTGACACAGCTTACATCAGGTTCTCTTGAGATGCTTGTTCTTGGAACGCAGCCACCATGAGGAAGCCCACGCAGTCCCACGGAGAGACCATATATACATGTTCCAGAGAACAGCCTAGCTGAGGTCCTGACTGATGGCAGCATCTAGCACCAGACATGGAACGAATGAGCCTTCAAATTATTTCAGCCCCACAGCTAACATCACCTCCAGTCTTTGAGTCATCCCAGCTGAGCTCCCAGACGTCATGAAGCAGAAACAAGCCGTTCTCCCTGTGCTCTTTCTGAATTCCTAACCAACAGAAGCCACACAAATAATAAAGTGGTGGTTGTTCTACGCCAAAAAGTTTTAAGTGGTTTCTTACCCAGAATAGCAGCTGGAGCCATGTTCCCTTTACTTAGAATGTCCTTTCACTACTCTGCCCCTGAGCACTCTTACTCTCCTCTCAAGGAGTAATTCAGATGTTACCTTCTCTATGAGTAACCCGCCTGGACACTTTGAACATACACCTTTACTCTGGCACTTACCACCTTGACTCTTTACCTCCTCTGTCTTGCCTGCTTTACTGTAAGTTCCTCAAGGACTCAGGGTATTTCATCTTGCATGTTTGAAGCAGAAGCCATAGAGTAGAGCGTCTGGGGATTTTGGAGTCAAACATACCTACATTTTGAATTCCAGCTGGGCTACTTATTCGCTAATTGGCCAGTTACTTACTCTCTGAGGAATCTTATATATAATCACCTCTGTAAAATGGTGACCATACCTATCATTGTGAGGAGCAATCTTGATGGTATGTATTCTGAGCCCAGCGCTTGGCATAGAAAATGCTCCATAAAGAGCAAGTATCATCATTATCATTTTATTACCCCATGCATTTAGTGCAGTGTGATTCAAATTCATTTGATTATTCAACCAGTGTTTGCTGAGTACTTACCATGTGCCAAGCACTATGTATTTCATAGTCGATGGTCAATAAACATTTCTGACATACGTATGTACAAAATAACGCAGTTGGCAATGGATACAAACCTTCTTACCAAGAATTATCCTTCTCAGACTCAAAAGCGAACTTGAAAATACAACAGTGATTTTTGCCTTTTTGTCACATCTCAAAATGGTCCAAAATCAAGGTCTGTTTATTCCATGAGTTATCAGCATTTAGGACTTTGGGCGTAAAGGTTTATATTAGTTTTCTATTGCTGCCATAACAAATTACCACTTAGTAACTTAGTGGCATAAAATGACACCAATTTATCATCTTACAGTGTTAGAGGTCAGAAGTCCAACACAAGTCTTAGCGAGCTAATCTGAAGATGTCGGCAAGGCTGCATTCTTTTGCGGATGAGAGAACCCACTCTTTGCCTTTTCTGTCTTCTATAGGCCACTCACATTCCTTGACTTGTGGATTCCTTGCTCTATCCTCCAAGCCAGCAGAGACGGGCTGTATCCTTTCCACCTTGCATCTGTCTTACTTTTTTTTTTTCTATTCTTGCAGCCAGGAAGATTCCCCAAATTGAGAGACTCCTGTGATTACGTTTAAGGCCCACCCAGATAACCCAGGATCCTTTCTACATCTTGAGACCCTCAACCCTACTCACATCTGCAAAGTCCTTTTTGCCATGTAACAGAACACATTCACAGCTTCCAGGGATTCAGATGTGGATAACTTTGGGAACCATTATTCTGTCTTCTACAAAGAAGTTGACTTAAAAAGCCTGGAAGGAACCTCAGCTGAAAAAACCCTGCTCCTCTGCCATCTCACAGATGGACAAACAGGTAAAGTGACTTAGTGTCATTTTAGGTTGGATCCCAAGTTCAGAATTCTTTCTACAATGCTGCTACTCGGAGTTGGTCTGCTCACCAGCACCTACATGACCTCACGGGCTTGGTAGAAAGGCAGACTCTCAGGCCCCACCTCAGTCCTACAAAATCGGCCTCTGTATTTTATCAAAATCCCCCAGGTAATGTCTAAGTACCTTTAGTTTTGAAAGGCACTGATGCAGGACATCACAGAGCCTCCTGTTTCTTTCCCAACAAGAAGGTTATACGAGGTTATAACAAGAAGGTTACAAGTGAGTGAGCATCTCAAGCTATTGACCTCATTGTTCTCTCTTGAGCCCGACTGATTCTGATCCAGGCTGATCAAGTCTCTAAAGATGCAGACTGAACACGACAATCCCCAGTCTTTGTTTGTCCAGGGCAACCTCTGAAAGCCAAGTTCAGTGTTCCAGTAGCGTGTCATGTGGTTTTTTCTTCTTGGGAGAGAGGCAGTACCACAGAGCAGTTAGGCACTTGGACTGTGGAGTCACCTTGTATGGGCTCGACTCCCGAATCTACCACTTACTTAACAAACTTAAGGTTTCTGACCTTGAATGAGCTCCTTGTTTTCTCTGGGGCTCGATTTCCACATCTGCAAATGAGGATGAAAATAATAGTAGCTACAATGATAAGCGAGGAGCTACTCAACATATGTAAAGCCCTTAGAGCGGTGCCTGCCACTCAGCAAGAGTGACATGTTGGTTGTTTCTCATTCTTCTGGGACCCCTTCCAAGAATGATCAAAAATCCCAAATGAACTCAGCCCCTATGAATTTCTCGAGACTCTGTATCTTCTGGGCTCAGAGGGGACACCCTGACCGTGGTTCCAGGTGACAAGAATATTCACTGGTCTAGAGTCACACTCTAGCCATCAGAACTTCACTGGCATCAGAAGAAAGACCGGGGAGAAGGGCCTGCCTTTGGTTTAAAGCATTTGGTCCCCTGGGATGTGATGCCCCATTGGAGATAACTAACACTTCTGTTCAGTCATCAAAGAATTTTAGAGAAATGTAGATGGGCTTAATTACATTGAGGTTCAGAACCATTCTGAATGCAACATAGGGGGGACAGGACGCTGAGAAACTTTAAACCCATATCACTACATGGCCACACTCTTCCCCTTTCTCCATCTCCTCCTTCTCCTCCTCCCCTACGTTTCTAACTCCAACTCCTCCTCCTCCTCCTCCTCCTCCTCCTCCTCCTCCTCCTCTGTCTTCTTCTCTTTTTTTAGGCTTTCCAGTCTGGTCATCTCTTGGACCCCTAAAGTCTGTGAGCTGACTTAAGAATTTATAAATAAAATCATGTTTTCAAAAGCTTTATATTAAAAGTGAAAACTATAATTTGGTCTTGCTGGAGGACACTGAAGCAGAATTCATCATCTTACTGAATGAGCATCTGTGGATTTTGCAGCATGGTCTTTTAAGCTTTCTATGCAGCCAGCAATGGAGTCTCAAAGTTCAAGGTTTCTTAAAGTTCATCTCATCTACTGCCCTGTCCTATACTCAAATCACCTTCATAAGATCTCTATTGATTTTAGAACATGCTAAATTCTCACTTTTAGAAAAAAGGGAAGAAACCCACGATTAATTAAAAAAGTCTAAGCTCACTTCAAAAAGATTTTTAATTTCAAATATAAGGCATGTTATGAACTAAGAGACAGCATAAATGAATATAAAATGCAAATTAGACAACAATGAAAAATTAATTATTCTGCAATAATCCAAGCATATAGGACATATCACAAACATTGTAAGAACTAACTGAAGAGCCTAACGGCAGAAACACATAGCAAAGATATTTCCAATAAACTATTGGTTTGAAACCTACTCCTTCTGTGGTGAATCTCTTTTGTTGGACATGGCTTTAGAAGTTCAGAAGTGAAACTATGCTTAGTGTCCTACTCAATAAGGGGAACATTGGTTATATCAGCTTTTTTAATTACAGGAATAAGAAGTATAGAACCGTAGTACTAAAAACAGATTGTGGGGGTTATCTTTGTTCCAACAAGGAACTGAAGTCCCAGACAGGAAAAGTGCTATTAGGGGTAGAGGTGGATCTGAAGGATGACATCAGAAAGGATAGGCATCTTGAGCTCCGTGCCCGAGTGCAGTAAAGGAGTCCTGGCTGGTTCCCTCAAGAACTGGACCTGGTCCTTGCCACTTAGGAGCATACTGCCATGGCAAAATCAAATATGATGACACCTCAGGCCGGCTGGCACACAGGAGATGCGTGCTATGTACCAGCAGACAAAGCACACTTTGCTAAGTTCCAGTTAAGCAGTGGTGCCTGCTAAGGGTTTCATTGACTCAAGGCCTCTATTATGGACCAGGAGAGAGCTGGCACCAGGGGCAAAGGCTAGAGTGAATAGCCACCTCCTCAATCCTCACAGACCACTGTGTGTGATAGGTTTTCTTACCAATTTCCCGCTTTAGCCAGAGAGAGATTCTATGCAAGGGAAGTAACATATTGGTCACAGAGAGCCAAGGAAACAAAATTGCTCGCATTGCTCACAAAATTGCCCTGTGCTCACACTGCTGAAATTTAAATCTTGGCTCTACCTTTTACTGGCTGAGTGACCGTATTTAAGTTATGTAATCTCTCTGTGGTTTTTTTTTTCCTCTTGACTGTAAAATAGAGATAATTATACTATTATCACACAGGGTTGTTATAAAGATTAAGTGGGAAAATAAACCGAAAGAGTGAAAATGAATTGTTAGTAATCAGACTGCAGTGTTTATAATGGAACGTCAACACAAGGTTTCTAACATATCATACTCAAGGCCACACGACTGCCACGAAATGACTAACAGTTCCTTCTTCTGAGTAATTTCTGCCTTCATCCCAACATCATCCTGAGTCTCACTTTGTTCTTCTTGTCTCCAGAGCAAAATTTTTGAGATGCCCAACGTCCTTGATTCTTTTTTTTCTAATTTTTTTAATGTTTATTTATTTCTGAGACAGACAGAGCATGAGTGGGGGAGAGGCAGAGAGAGAGGGAGACACGGAATCCGAAGCAGGCTCCAGGCTCTGAGCTGTCAGCACAGAGCCCGACGCGGGGCTCAAACTCACAAACTGTGAGATCGTGACCTGAGCTGAAGTCAGTCGCTCAACCGACTGAGCTACCCAGGCACCCCCCAATGTCCTTGATTCTTGATAGCATTCCAAAACAAGTCCCAACTTCCCTGATGCCCACTTAAAATCTCCTAGCATAAGTCCAAATCTTATAACAAGCCCTACCCAACTCATTTGTATGGAGACACCCTCTGGTGTATGCTCTCTCTTGCTGTAGCAAGCTAATTGAACTTAACTTTGTATGAGTTCAGGTGTGGCCCTGGTGGTCTTTGAGGGATTGCCACAACACTGAGCATATACTGTATGCACAAGAAATGCTAGCTATTGGCATTGATAGTAAAATCTTTTTTCCTCTGGCTTTTTATATGTAGCATACTTCAAGGCACATTTGTTCAAAGAAGAGCCTTTCTTATGTAACTGGGAAGCCAGAGAGCATGGCTAGAATTAAGAGATGTAATTTTTCCTCTAAGGCCCAAAGTGTTGTTTGAAAGTGTCCAGGGTAACAGCAATAGCAATTGGTGGAAAGGAAGAGCAAGCAAAGCTTTTGAGACTACTGAATCCCAAGTAGTAACCAGGAATTGACCACCGTCTGGACATTTTAAGCCAGGCTAGCCAGATCACTAATAAAAAGAGCTTTTGAAATTGCTACACTTTTTAAGTTCTGATTCCCAAATTTCTACAAACACCCATTTGGCAAATAAGGAAATGGACTTTTGGAGAAGTAGAATGAGCTCCCAAGGCACACACACTATGATTGGGTTGGGTCTGGAAACCAGCACAAGGGTTTATTTGTACAGAAGGTATGTTGGCTACGTATTGCTGCATCACAAATCACCCTAAAACTTAAAAATAAGAGTCATCATTTATTCCCTTTGACAATTTTCTGGTCAGGAACCTGTGAGTTTCTTGGCTGGGTGGTTCAGGCTCGAGGTCTTTCATCACATGCAGGCATCTGAAGGGTTGCCTGGGACCAGAGGATCCACTTCTAAGAGGCTCACTCCTGGCTGAAAAGTTGGTTCCTCTTCATATAGGCCTTTCTACAAGGCTGTTTGAGTGTCTGCGGGACATGACCACTGGCTTTCTCCACAGGGAGCAATCGGAGACAACGCAGAAGGAGCAATACTCTGTATAATCCAGCCCTGGAAGTCACACATGATCACCTTGGCCATATTCTGTTGTGAACACATGCCAGCCCTGTTTCAGTGCCAGCTCTGTCCATCTGCCAGATGTACTATTTTGGACCGGCACCAAAATTCTGAGTCTCTGTTGCCTCATTTAGAATATAAAAATAACAATTTCCTTTTGGAGTTGTTTTGAACGTAAACCAGTGTAACAGTATCAAGGGCTGTTTAGTACAATGCGCTGCCCAGCAGAGAGCATTATTTAGAAGTGACCTGGCCTCCTTAAGGAACCTGTCCCTAGTTCGCTTCATTCTGGCAAAGTTTAAATTCCGAACATTTCCTTATTTCCCTCCCCCCGCCCCCCGCTTTTTTTTTTTTTTTTTTTTTTCCAAACCCTGGAGAGACAAATCAGTTAGACCCCGCCATCCCTACCCTAACTGGGATCCAAAGTAGGACTATCCGCAGGCGGAACTCTAGTTCCGGGGGTTGACCTCGGTGCCCGGAGCGCATTAGGAAACGGACCGGAAGTGGCTCCAGCGGCTCCTTTCCGACCTGGGAGGGCAGCGGTACAAAGTCAGCGGGAGGATCCCGGAGGGCTCCGGTGGATTCGAGGCTGCAGCGTGGGGACGTCTTGAAAGCAGAGCGGCGGGGCGACAGGAAGAGCGGCGGGCCGAGCCCTCCCCGGCTACTCCATGCCTGGTTGGAGGCTGCTGGCTCAGGCCGGCGCCCGGGTGCTGGGCTGCGGCGCGAGCGGCCTGGGTGCTGCCCGGGGCTCGGGAAACAGGTGGGTGTTCGAGACTGGGTGTGGAGGTGTGGTCCCTGCGAAACACTGCGACCCGGAGCAGTGCCATGGCCCAGTGCGGAGGGGTCTGCCCTGGGTGGAGGAGAAAGGGGCTGTCTCCAGACCGCAGGCACACAGGAGTTAGGAGCGGTACTCCAAGGAAGCGCCGTTTAAAGGACTGAAGGGGTGGTTTTTTGTTTTTAATGTTTATGAGCCAGCGACTGGCAGAGAGCATTACCAACAGCAGTTATATTATCTACCAGTTAGTGGGCGTTTTCTCTGTACCGAATGCTTTGTTGAGTATGTTAGGCGTCTTAGTTCTCGTAGCCTTATGAGATAGAACTGCTGTCGTTATTCCTTCTACAGATACTATCATTATTCCGTAGTCATGATTACGTTTTGCAGATAAAACGGCAGCCTGGGGAAGTAAGATAAGTCAACTAATTAGTGCAAAATTTGTGACTCTAACGTGGATGCACCTGACTACAAAAGGGGCATAGACGACAGAAAGCTTTACTCCTTTTCTGACCCTCTCTGCAAGAATTACACACCTCCTTCCCGACTTTCATCCCCTGAAGTCTTCCTTGGTACGTTCAAGTGGTCAGAGACCATGTCTTTTATGTATCTTCTGAGCTTTGGCAATGTCATTGCAGGGAAGAGGTGAGCTTATCAGAGAAAGGTCAGCATCCCACATTCTGCCACCTCCACTGGATGTAAACTATTAAGGGACATATACTAATGGGTCAGTGGCTTCTCCTTTGTAGGACAGCTCTGTTAGAAATTGGTTTATACCATGGGGCGCCTGGGTGGCGCAGTCGGTTAAGCGTCCGACTTCAGCCAGGTCACGATCTCACGGTCCGTGAGTTCCAGCCCCGCGTCGGGCTCTGGGCTGATGGCTCAGAGCCTGGAGCCTGTTTCCGATTCTGTGTCTCCCTCTCTCTCTGCCCCTCCCCCGTTCATGCTCTGTCTCTCTCTGTCCCAAAAATAAATAAACGTTGAAAAAAAAAATTAAAAAAAAAAAAAAAAAGAAATTGGTTTATACCAGAAGAGAAGATGAAGACCTTTTACTGTAGGGTAATCATTGACAGTAAATATGTGAATCCCGGGGCGCCTGGGTGGCTTGGTCGGTTAAGCGTCCGACTTAGGCTCAGGTCATGATCTCATGGTCCGTGAGTTCGAGCCCCTCGTCGGGCTCTGTGATGACAGCTCAGAGCCTGGAGCCTGTTTCAGATTCTGTGTCTCCCTCTCTCTCTGCCCCTCCCCTGTTCACGCTCTGTCTCTCACTGTCTCAAAAATAAATAAACGTTAAAAAAAAAAAATGTGTGAATCCCATTTTTGTCATAAGAAATGTGAGGGGAAAAAAAAAAAAACTTGCACAGATTCCAGACCCTTTCCTAAGGGCCAGACTACACTTTCCAACGCATGTGACCTCCCTTCCCCATGTTAAATGGGGGAACCTTTTATACTGTGGTTTGTTTTCCAATTTTTGTTTTTACAGAGCAGACATCTGGCTTTTGGTTAGAAGTCTCCATGGCAGGAGTGGTACTTGGTGGGATGAGCATCTTTCTGAAGAAAATGTCTCATTTGTTAAGCAGTTGGTCTCTGAGGAAAATAAAGCCCAATTAGCAAGTAAACTGTGTCCTTTAAAAGATGAACCATGGCCTCTACATCCTTGGGAGCCAGGTAGTTATTTTATATTTGAGAAGTTCTCATTCCCTAATGTGACTGGCATACTCAAAATCATAGTGACTGCGGCGAAATGATAAATTTCTTGAATTTATTTTTCATGTCTCAAGTGTGTCTGTTTCAATGTAGTTAGGTTTGCAAGTTTATTTCTAGAATGCTGGTCTACTCTGAGTGAATGTCTGATGGTAATCAAGATTTCCTCAAGAAGCTATTTTGCAGGTGAAAGGAAAATCCTTCTGCATATGTCTTCTTGTTTCCTTCAGATAAAAAAATAAAATAAAATAAGTCAGGGAAGGAAAGCTGGAGGAGTGTAATTTAAACTGCAGTGTTTCACAGTGATGTTTTCAGTTGGGGTTCTAGCACTCCAGGTTTGCAAAGCATAACTCCAGAATCAGCAACTTGTAGCTCGCAGAGTATTAAACCCATGTGTAGCCAGACCAAGAAGAATAAGGCCTGTCTTGTTGAGAGTGTGGTCTCTGGTTGGGGTTTATTGTGTCAGTTGAATTGTATAGTGATCAGAAGTTCTTAGTGGAGTAACTTTCCGAACTTATGCAAAAAATCTAAGGGGCATGGTGGAGGCTGACATATTTTAGCAACGTGACCTCTTGTGTATCCCTGTAACCCCACCTAAGTTCTTAGAATTTGAGTGGTAGATGTTTCCCAATTAATGAGGTTAGATATAAATTGATACTAGGAAAGCAAAGTGTAATGATAGATTTATGCCCTCTCTTAATAGCATTATTTTAAAAGCAGAATATTATCAGTTTACCTATTTTCTTCATTTTGTATAGTTCTCGTATATTTGTTCATTATACAGAGATTTATGAAGTACCAATATCTTACCCAGCCATGGTTGAAGTCTCTTACATCTCTAAGGAGCAGTTGTATTTTACTCTATGAATATATTAACATGTGTCTTAGCTGCCTATTGCTCATATTGAAACCACAGTGTAGGAAATACTGTTGTATCATGTTGACGAGTGTTGAAAAAGTTTGTAATAACACTGATTTGTGTTTAATTACCAGGTTCCTCTAGAGTAGGCCTTATCGCCCTAAAGCTGGGTATGATGCCTTTATGGACCAAAGATGGTCAAAAACATGTGGTCACATTACTTCAGGTAAGACAGAAACAGAAGATGTAACAGATCTGTACGTGTACCAAGATCTATTTGTGCAAATCTGAACGGGCAGTATTTGTATCCTAAAGTACATAAGTGTATGGTGAAGAATGGGCTAATGTCAAGCATAAATACTATTAAAGAACTTCTGATTATTTCAGTAAATGTTTCACTTTTGCCTGAGTGGTGGTCTTCGTGATACTGGCTTTGGATTTAACTAGGGCAATGAATAAAAAACAGTGTAACCTAGCTTCTCACAGAGGTACCAGTTTAATTCATAATCAGAAAAAATCTGTCCCAACTTATTTTCATTCTTTCCTCTCAAAATTAACATTTTGGTCTTGTATATATACAATGGAATATTACTTGGTGATCAAAATGAATGAAATCTTGCAATTTGTAACTGTGGATGGAACTAGAGGATTATGTTAAGTGAAATAAGTCAGTCAGAGAAAGATAAATATATGATTTCACTCGTGGAATTTAAGAAAACAAGTTAATTTAGGGGAAGGGAAGGAAAAATAAGATAAAAAGAGAGATGGAGGCAAATCATAAGAAACCTGATTTTTTTTTATTCTTTTATTTTTTTATTTTTTTGAAATGTACATCCAAATTAGTTAGCATATAGTGCGACAATGATTTCAGGAGTAGATTCCTTAGTGCCCCTTACCCATTTAGCCCATCCCCCCGCCCACAATCCCTCCCCTAACCCTCAGTTTGTTCTCCATATTTAAGAGTCTTCTCTGTTTTGTCCTCCTTCCTGTTTTTGTATTATTTTTGTATCCCTTCCCTTACATTCATCTGTTTTGTCTCTTAAACTCTTCACATGAGTGAAGTCATATGATCTTTGTCTTTCTCTAATTTCAGTTAACATAATACCCTTCAGTTCCATCCACATAGTTGCAAATGGCAAGATTTCACTCTTTTTGATTGCTGAGTAATACTCCATTGTATATATATACTACATCTTTTTTATCCATTTATTCATCGATGGACATTTGGGCACTTTCCGTACTTTGGCTATTTTTGATTGTGCTGCTATAAACATGGGGGTGCATGTGTCCCTTTGAAACAGCACACCTGTATCCCGTGGATAAATGCCTAGTAGTGCAATTGCTGAGCTGTAGGGTAGTTCTATTTTTAGTTTTTTGAGGAATCTCCATACTGTTTGCCAGAGTGGCTGCACCAGCTTGCATTCCCACCAACAGTGCAAAAGAGATCCTCTTTCTCTGCATCCTTGCCAATATCTGTTGTTGTCTGGGTTGTTAATGTTAGCCATTCTGACAGGTGTAAGGTGATATCTCATTGTGGTTTTGTTTGTATTTCCCTGATGATGAGTGATGTGGAGCATTTTCTCATGTGCCAGTTGGCCATCTGTATGTCTTCTGGGGACAAGTGTCTATTTATGTCTTTTGCCCATTTCTTCACTGGATTCTTTGTTTTTTGGGTGTTGAGTTTGATATGTTCTTTATAGATTTTGGATACTAACTCTTTATCTGATATGTCATTTGCAAATATCTTCTCCCATTCTGTCAGTTGCCTTTTAGTTTTGCTGATTGTTTCCTTCACTGTGCAGAAGCTTTTTATTTTGATGAGCTCCCAGTAGTTCATTTTTGCTTTTGTTTCCCTTGCCTCCGGAGACGTGTTGAGTAAGAAGTTGCTGCAGCCAAGATCAAAGAGGTTTTTGCCTGCTTTCTCCTCGAGGATTGTGATGGCTTCCTGTCTTACATTTAGGTCTTTCATCCATTTTGAGTTTATTTTTGTGTATGGTGTAAGAAAGTGGTCCTGGTTTGTTTTTCTGCATGTTGCTGTCCAGTTTTCCCAGCACCATTTGCTGAAGTGACTGTCTTTATTCCACTGGATATTCTTTCCTGCTTTGTCAAAGATTAGTTGCTCATACATTTGGGGGTCCATTTCTGGATCTCTGAGTTCTTTTTTTGTGCCAGTACCATACTGTCTGGATGATTACAGCTTTGTAATGCATCTTGAAGTCTGGGATTGTGATGCCTCCCACTTTGGTTTTCTTTTTCAGGATTGCTTTGGCTTTTCAGGGTCTTTTCTGGTTCCATACAAATTTTAGGATTGTTTGTTCTATCTCTGTGAAGAATGCTGGTGTAATTTTGATAGTGATTGCATTAAATTTGTAGATTGCTTTGGATAGTATCAACATTTTAACAATATTTGTTCTTCCAATCCATGAGCATGGAATATTTCTTTCATTTTTTTGTGTCTTCTTCAATTTCTTTCATAAGCTTTCTACAGTTTTCAGTGTATGGATTTTTTACCTCTTTGGTTCAATTTATTCATAGGTATTTTATGGCTTTTAGTGCAACTGTAAATGGGATCGATTCCTTGATTTCTCTGTCTGTTGCTTCATTGGTGGTGTATAGGAATGCAACCGATTTCTCTGCGTTGATTTTATATCCTGCAACTTTGCTGAATTCATGAATCAGTTCTAGCAGTTTTTTGGTGGAATCTTTTGGGTTGTCCATATAGACTATCATGTCATTTGCGAAGAGTGAAAGTTTGACCTCCTTCTGGCCGATTTGGAATGCCTTTTATTTCTTTGTGTTGTCTGATTGCAGAGGCTAAGACTACCAATACTATGTTGAATAACAGTGGTGAGAGTGGACATCCCTGTCTTGTTCCTGACCTTGGGGGGATAGCTTTCAGTTTCTCCCCATTGAGGATGATGTTAGCGTTGGGTGATTCATATATGGCTTTTATGATCTTGAGGTATGCTCTTCTATCCCTGCTTTCTTGAGGGTTTTTATCAAGAAAGGATGCTGTATTTCGTCAAATGCTTTCTCTGCATCTATTGAGAGGATCCTATGGTTCTCGTCCTTTCTTTTATTGATGTGATGAATCACGTTAATTGTTTTGCGGATATTGAACCAGCCCTGCATCCCAGGTATAAATCCCACTTGGTCGTGGTGGATAATTTTTGTAATGTATTGTTGGATCTGGATGACTAATATCTTGTCGAGGATTTTTGCATCCATGTTCATCAGGGAGATTGGTCTATAGTTCTCCTTTTCAGTGGGGTCTCTGTCTGGTTTTGGAATCAAGGTAATGCTGGCATCACAGAAAGAGTTTCATAGAAAGGAGTTTACCTTCCATTTCTATTTTTTGGAACAGCTTCAAGAGAATAGATGTTAACTCTTCCTTAAATGTTTGGTAGAATTCCCCTGGAAAGCCATCTGGCCCTGGACTCTTGTTTTTTTGGCAGATTTTTGATTACTAATTCGATTTCCTTACTGGTTATGGGTCTGTTCAAATTTTCTATTTCTTCCTGTTGCAGTTTTGGTAGTGTATATGTTTCTAGGAATTTGTCCATTTCTTCCAGATTGCCCTTTTTATCGGCATATAATTGTTCATAATATTCTCTTATTATTGTTCTTGTCTCTGCTGTGTTGGTTGTGATCGTTCTCTTTCATTCTTGATTTTATTTATTTGGGTCCTTTGCTTTTTCTTCAGGATCAAACTGGCTAGTGGTTTATCAATTTTGTTAATTCTTTCAAAGCACCAGCTTCTTGTTTCATTGATCTGTTCTACTGTTTTTTTTGGCTTCGACAGCATTAATTTCTGCTCTAATCTTTATTATTTCCTGCCTTCTGCTGGTTTTGGGTTTTATTTGCTATTCTTTTTCCAGCTCCTTAAGGCATAAAGTTAGGTTGTGTATATGAGATCTTTCGTCCTTCTTTAGGAAGGCCTGGATTGCTATATACTTTCCTCTTATGACTGCCTTTGCTGAGTCCCAGAGGTTTTGGGTTGTGGTGTTGCCATTTTCATTGACTCCCATATATTTTTTGAATTCCTCTTTAACTTCTTGGTTAGCTCATTCATTCTTTAGTAGGATATTCTTCAGTCTCCAAGTATTTGTTACCTTTCCAAATTTGTTCTTGTGGTTGATTTTGAGTTTCATAGCATTGTGGTCTGAAAATATGCACGGTATGATCTTAACCTCTTTGTACTTACTTAGGACTGATTTGTGTCCCAGTGTATGGTCTTTCCTGGAGAACGTTCCATGTGCACTGGAGAAGAATGTATATTCTGCTGCTTTAAGATGAAATGTTCTGAATAGATCTGTTAAGTCCATCTGGTCCAGTGTGTCATTCCAAGCCATTGTTTCCTTGTGAATTTTTTGATTAGATGATCTGTCCGTTGCTGTGAGTGGGGTGTTGAAGTCTCCTACTATTATGGTATTACTATCAATGAGCTTCTTTACGTTTGTGATTAATTGATTTATATATTTGGGTGCTTGCACATTTGGCGCCTAAATGTTTACAATTGTTAGGTCTTCTTGGTGGATAGACCCCTTGATTTGATACAATGCCCTTCTGCATCTCTTGATACAGTCTTTATTTTAAAGTCTAGATTGTCTGATTTAAGTATGGCTACTCCAGCTTTCTTTTGTTGACCATTAGCATGATAGATGGTTCTCCATCCCCTTATTTTCAATCTGAAGGTGTCTTTATGTCTGAAGTGGGTCTCTTGTAAACAGCATCTAGATGGGTCTTGTTTTCTTATCCATTCTTTTACTCTATGTCCTTTGATTGGAGCATTGAGTCCTTTGACATTTAGAGTGAGTACTGAAAGATAGGAATTTATTGCTGTAACGATGCTTGTAGAGTTGGAGTTTCTGGTGGTGTTCTCTGGTCCTTTCTAATCTTTGTTGCATAAATTTTTTTTTTCATCTTTGCTCCCCTCAGAAAGTCCCCCTTAAAATTTCTTGCAGGGCTGGTTTAGTGGTCACAAACTCCTTTAATTTTTGTTTGTCTAGGAAACTTTTAATCTCTCCTTCTCTTTTGAATGACAGCCTTTCTGGATAAAGAATTCTTGGCTGCATATTTTTCTGACTCAGCACACTGAATATATCCTGCCACTCCTTTCTGGTCTGCCAAGTTTTTGTGGATAGGTCTGCTGCAAACCTGATCTGTCTTGCCTTGTAGGTTAGGGACTTTTTTTCCCTTGCTGCTTTCACGATTCTCTCCTTGTCCGAGTATTTTGTGAATTTGACTATGATATACCTTGTTGATGGTCAGTTTTTGCTGAATCTAATGGGGGACCTTTGTGCATCCTGGATTTTGATGTCAATGTCTTTCCCCGGGTTAGGAAAGTTTTCCGCTATGATTTGCTCACATGTCCCTTCTACCCCTATTTCTCTGTCTTTCTCTTCTGGGACCCCTATGATTCTGATGTTCCTTTTTAATGAGTCACTGATTTCTCTAATTCTTAAATCGTGCTCTTTTGCCTTAATCTCCCTCTTTTTTTCTGCTTCATTATTCTCTGTAAGTTTGTCCTCTGTATTGCTGATTCTCTGTTCTGCCTCGTCCATCCTTCCTGCCGCTGCATCCATCCGTGATTGCAGTTCAGTTACAACATTTTTTATTTCATTCTGACTATTTTTTACTTCTTTTATCTCTGCAGAAAGAGATTCTAATCTGTCTTCTACTCCAGCTGGTATTCTTATTATCGTGATTCTAAATTCTGGTTCAGACATCTTGCTTATATCTGTGTTGGTTAAATCCCTCTCTGTCGTTTCTTCGTGCTCTTTCTTTTGGGGTGAATTCCTTCGTGTTGTCATTTTGAAAGGAGAAAAGGAATTAATGAGGTAGAAAAATTAAAATTATAAAAACATTAAAATTAAAATATTAAAATTAAAAAATAAACACACACACACAAAATCTAAGAAATGATGCTAGATCCTAGGTGTGTTTTGGTCTGGGTGTTGATAGTGGTGTGACATAGGAAAAAGGGGGGGGGGGGAGGAAATCATTTGAGAATTTGAAAAAATGAATACACTGATGTAGACTAAAATGAGATAATGGGAGTAAAATAGAATTTGAAAACATTTACACAAAAGTAAAGAATATAGTAGGAAGAAAATTAAAGAAAAATATTTCTAATAAAAATTAAAAATGAATTTTTTTCTCTTTCTATATTCAAGAGAAAGAAAAAAAAGGAAATCTTTTGTGAATACAATGTGGTAGACTAAAATAAAATGATGGAAGTAAAATAGAATATGAAAAATTTACCTAAAAGTAAAAAATATAGTAAGAAAAAATTAAAAATGTTTTTAATAGAAATTGAAAGTAAGAAATGAAGTTTTTCACTGTCTGCATTCAAGAAAAAGAAATGAAAAAAGAAAACACGGAAATTGTTTGAAAATTTGAAAAGCTGAATACACTGAAGTAGACTAAAATAGAATGATGGAAGTAAGGTAGAATTTGAGAAAAATTACACAAAAGTAAAGAATATAGTAAAAAAATTAAAGGAAAATATTTTTAATAAAAATTGAAAATAAAAATGAATTTTTTGTCTTTCTGCTGAATTCTGTGGTTCAGGTTGTACAGATTGTTGTGTTAATCCTCCAGTCAGTTTTCTAGGTGTGTAGGATGGTTTAGTGTTGGTCAGGCTGTATTTCATGGACGCGAGGCTCACAAAGAACTTCGATGCTGTTCTGCCATCTTGCCTTCTCTCCATAAGAGACTTTTAAATACAGATAACAAACTGAGAGCTGTTGGAGAGATGTTGGGTTGGGGGATGGGCCAAATGGGTGATGGGCATTAAGGAAGGCATTTGTTGGGATGTGCAATGGGTGTTATATGTAAGTGATGAATCACTAAATTTGACTCCTGAAATCATTGCACTATGTGTTAACTAACTTGAATTTAAATACAAATTTTTTAAAAAATTTGATCTCTTTGCTAACTTAGAATGTAACGCTCTTGTCTAGGGAAGCATTTTGTTCTCTGAAATGATACAAACTCTAATTGTTAAAAATGTGGTTGCTGGGACCAGAATACTTTACTTCACATCTTGATTCTTCCACTGCGTAGCTGTGTTCCTTGGAGCACTGTGCCTCCTCTGTAAAAGATAGAATTGTATTTGGTAAAGGAAATAACTATTACCTACCTCAGAAGGTTTTTGTGAGAGTTGCACAAGGTATAAATGTCAAGCATTTAAAATAGTGTTAAATGTCCAATTTATATTGGCCGCTGTTGTCTTTACAATTATTATTAGAGAAAGATCACTGATGGAGTTAGGAGACCATCATTCCCCAAATTGGGTTGGACATCTGAGTTCATCTTTGGGGCCTAATCCTAGACAGGTGATTGGACAGATGGTGGTGATTAAAATGAGTGCTCATGCACAGAAGTACGCTGAGTGCTCATAGGCCCCAGGGGGCCTTATAGGCCTTAGGACATTGTTATTGACCCTGAATGATCAAAGGGAGGATTATAGTTTCTAAAACTCTAGGGAACTTTGAGAGCTTTTAGGAATGCCTAGTTGGATTGTAAATTGGTACAACCGCTTCGGAAAACAGTTTAGCATAATTATGTAGTAAAGTTGAGATTGGTGAACCTTGTAGTCTGGCCATTTCACTCCTGAATGTTTAACAGACAACTTGAGCAGGATACCTCTACAACAGTTATTATAGCAGTATTGCTCTTAATACTTCCCCAACTAGAAATAACCCACGTGTCTAACAGAATGGATAAATAAGTCATGGTATTCACACAATGGAAAGCTGGATAGCAGTGAAAATGAACAGAAGAGAGCTACACACAACAATATGGATTAAACTTAGAAATATAAACAAGTGAAAGAAGCAAAGCATGGAAAAGCACCTACAGTTTGATTCTATTTGTACAAAGTCTAAAGCAGGCAACACTAAACTACATTATTAAATACTTTCAAAGGTAGCAATTATAAAGAAAAGTAAGTAAATGATTACCGTAAGTGTCAAGAATAGTAGTTATTTCTAGGGCAATGCTTCTCAAATTTTAGTGAGCCTCAGAATCAACCTGGAAGGCTTATAAAATGAGATTCTGATTCAGTAGGTCTGGGCTGAGGCCTAAGGGTCAGCATTTTCACCAAGTTCCCAGGTGATGTCGATGCTGCTTCTTTGGAGACCACACATTGAGAACCGCAGCTTCGGGGTAAAAAAAAAAAAAAAAAGGCAGGGAGGTTATTGGGAAGAACCACGCAGAGGTTTTGTGGATTCTACTTCTTGACATGGGTGGTGGTTAATGCCCATTTTCTTCACAACTACGCGTTCTGTTGTATATTTTTGTTTTAGGCACTTTTCTCTATGTGTTGTCTGTATGCTCTGCCTGTACTTGACTTTTTTTTTAAGGGTATTTCTATAATTTAAGATTGTGGTTGGTGTTAGAGGAATGGTGAGATAATTAACTTTAGGGAATTCCTCATTGTCCTAAGGCTTTGGTGTGGCTGGTATGATATGTTAAAATGTATCTTGGCACATAACTTAGTTTTTTTATATTTGTTTTCTTAGGTACAAGACTGTCACGTTCTAAAATATACTCCAAAGGAAAACCATGATGGAAAAATGGCAGCCCTAACTGTAGGAGGAAAAACTGTGTCACGTTTCTATGTAAGGATGTATTTTCATTCTTTAGAATAGTACATTTCAGGGGCGCCTGGGTGGCGCAGTTGGTTAAGCGTCCGACTTCAGCCAGGTCACCATCTCGCGGTCCGTGAGTTCGAGCCCCGCGTCAGGCTCTGGGCTGATGGCTCAGAGCCTGGAGCCTGTTTCCGATTCTGTGTCTCCCTCTCTCTCTGCCCCTCCCCCGTTCATGCTCTGTCTCTCTCTGTCCCAAAAATAAACGTTGAAAAAAAAAAATTTTTAGAATAGTACATTTCATAGGCTTCAGATCTGAATTCTTTAAGGCTATTCCGTAGTCACAAACTTGTGTTTGTCCATGTGGTAAATTATGGATTTGGGGTAGAGGTAGTTTGTTGAAGCCCTTGAGCCCAGCATTCTCTATTGTTCCAGTTCCTCTCTTTAGTATTTGGAACAAGTAACTTTACCCTCCATGCTGAAGTATTTACCCATCTGTACAATGGGGATAAAAATACTACCTACCTAAGAGATTTGTTACCAAGATTAATGAGATTTTTCATATGTATCTTCTACAAAGACACATGGAAGAGGGTATGTGTGCTTGGGAAGAGAGGTGTGGTGTGGGAGATCTTAGTGTGTGAGCGTGGGGGAAGGTAGTTAAGGTGCAAAGGTACACCTGTCTGGGTAGAGTGCTGAAGGGTTCAGACTTTATCCTGTAGACTCCCAAGCACTTTCTAAATTCTTTAAAAAAAAAAAAATTTTTTTTAATGTTTATTTTTGAGACAGAGCATGAGTGAGGGAGGGGCAGAGAGACAGGGAGACACAGAATCCGAAGCAGGCTCCAGGCTCTGAACTGTCACCACAGAGCCCCATGCGGGGCTCGAACTCGTCAACTGCGAGATCATGACCTGGGCCGAAGTTGGATGCTCAACCAACTGAGCCACCCAGGCACCCCAAGAGCTTTCTGAATTCTTTAACTGTGGCAGTAATGTGGTCAAGTCGTTATCCTGGTTAACTAGATAAGAAGAATCTGGATGCGAGGAGGACATTTAGGAAGTTGTTTTAAGCTCTGGGAAGAGTGGACAAAAGGCTTTGAGCCAAGGCAGTTGCATTGGGCTTGGAGGAGACAGGGATTTAAAGAAGACTGGGTGAGTATATGGTGAGGGGATGCAGGCAGAGAGTGGTTCCTAAGTGAGCACCTGGTTCATTGCTAATGCTGTAACCTGAAATAGCAACAAGGAAAGAGGAAGTTTTGGAGGAAAGAAGTGTGTGTGGCGTTTATAGAAAATTCAGGTGGGGTTGTCCTGTAAATAGTGGGATATACATGGGGCGCCTGGGTGGCTCAGTCGGTTGAGCGTCCGACTTCGGCTCAGGTCACGATCTCGCGGTCCGCGAGTTCGAGCCCCGCATCAGGCTCTGGGCTGATGACTCGGAGCCTGGAGCCTGCTTCTGATTCTGTGTTTCCCTCTCTCTCTGCCCCTTCCCCGTTCATGCTGTGTCTCTCTCCGTCTCAAAAATAAATAAACGTTTAAAAAAAAAAAATTAAAAAAATAAATAAATAAATAGTGGGATATACTGATCAGTGAATTCAGTTATATGGTTAAAACCATATAGAATCATCAGAGTCCTATAGTTTGGTAGGACTAGAGTCCATTTAGGCCTGTCTCATAAGTGTTAGAGAAGTTAGTTACTTTTGCATATTATACTAGTATAGCCTATTTATATTTTTAGTTCTGCTAAAAATTCTGCTATTCACTCTTGACAATTTATTGGCTAATAATTTTAGGATTTAAAATAATTTCACAGTAATGAAAAGCACAGTGAGGTATTTATGGAAACTTTTTTTAGATGTCAGATTTTTTTCAAATGTTTGAATATTTTAAATGTATATATGCTAGTCTTCACGTGAATAATTGTTTGATACATGTTTCCTCATTGATTGTGCTTCTGTGTTTTTGTTATGTCTAGCACCATCATCTTTATTTTCATTACCAATTTTGTAAATTCATGACTTTATTGCCTTGATACTTGTAAATCAAACATAAAATTGGGATAATCCACTCTGCTCCAACAGATCTGTGAACATTACTTCCCAGAACTGTGAGCCAGTGGAAAAAAAAGTGGATGTGGGGTCAGAAGAGCTGAGTTCTAATTCTCACTTCTACCATTAGCTCCCTTCACTCTACTTTCTTGAACATCTGTTTTCTTATACATAAAAACAGGGAATTGGACTTGATGGCTGCTAATCCTCTTTTGGTTCTAAAAGTCTCACATTAACTCTCAAATATTTTAGTTCTCAAGGAAAAACAAAAGTTCCCCTCAAAAATGTATTTGGCAACTCATTTTATTCTATTTTACTTAATGAAGAAAGTGTCTTATAGATAAGATTTTATTAGCATAATACTAATTAAAATATTTCAGAAATGGTAGTACTACATTTTCATACTTGAGACTGTGGTCTACACATTTTAAGCTTTATTCTCTTTCGTGAGTATACCGCACAGCAAGGTGATTTGGATGCTCTATTGTGGGATTTCCACCCACTTACCTTGCACAGATTTTTTTATTTACTCTCTGGTATAGGAAGTGCTACAGAGACCTTTCATGCTCTTCAAGATATAAATTTTCTAGGTCCAGAGAACATGTATTAAATACTAAGAAAATCTTTGTCTTTGACCTTTTTTTTAGAGTGAGGTGTGAAAATGAAGTTTTAGAATTCTTTATAAGTAAAGAATTTTGGTTCAGAAAGGAAAAAGATTTTCAAACCTAAAAGTAAGCAGACGTCCTTTTGCGTATTGTATCCCTCAGAGAAACTGCAAGTACGTTGGTTATAGAAGGTTTTAAAAACAAATACACCGATGAATATAAAATCTCAACTAGTTAAGCATTCTAAAATGATTGATTGAATCAGTTTTTTTTTTAATTTTTTTTTTTTTCAACGTTTATTTATTTTTGGGACAGAGAGAGACAGAGCATGAATGGGGGAGGGGCAGAGAGAGAGGGAGACACAGAATCGGAAACAGGCTCCAGGCTCTGAGCCATCAGCCCAGAGCCCGACGCGGGGCTCGAACCCACGGACCGCGAGATGGTGACCTGGCTGAAGTCGGACGCTTAACCGACTGCGCCACCCAGGCGCCCCTGAATCAGTTTTATTTATAATAGGGCTAGAACTATTTTGGGTTTTGTTTTGTTTTTTTTAACTCTGTAAAGACTTTTTTAGGCCTCCCAGAAATTAGACTGTTTTGCTTTTGCTGTTTTTGTAGTTTATTGTAAATAAAAACATAGTGTTTTTGAATAAGGACGTTAAGTGGCCTTAAAAGTTGATCGAATCAATTCATCTTAGGAGCAGAGAAGCATTTTCATTGTGAGAGGGATAATTGCAAAGAACTTTGAAGAGGGAGACAAAAAATGCAGCTTCATAGATGGGATTATCCGAGTGTGACATTGCTGTCAGTCTTTTAAATTGCCTTTTGAAATCATTTATTTGGAAGTCAAAAAAAAAAAAAAAAAAGCCTTGTGTTACACCACTGCTGCTTTCGGATCCACTTGAGCATTTGGTGTTTTTCACAAACAATACCTAATTAGTTTTATGATATTTTGATTTTTAAAAGAAAATATTAAAGTATTCAATTTTACTGAAATTAAAAGATAATCAAGAAGTATGTTATATATTATCTTTTATGTCTCAGTCTGTAGTTACTTAGGGCAAGATGTTTATCTTTATTTTGTGTTGCTGAAAAGTAAAAGACTTTTCTTAGAAGCTCCCTCGCATACTTAGAAGCTATTAATAAAATGCTTTTTAAATCATCAGGTAGAATATGTGAATGTCAAATAAATTTGAAATCTATTCTAAAATGTAATAAATCTAAATCTGAACATCAGTAAAATAATTGCAAGGAGCCACATTTTTATTCTTTTTTTTTTTTTTTTTTTTAACGTTTACTTTTGAGGCAGAGAGAGACAGAGCATGAACGGGGGGAGGGTCAGAGAAAGAGGGAGACACAGAATCAGAAGCAGGCTCCAGGTTCTGAGCTGTCAGCACAGAGCCCGACCCGGGGCTCGAACTCACAGACCGCGAGATCACGACCTGAGCCGAAGTCAGATGCTTAACTGACTGAGCCACCCAGGTGCCCCAAGGAGCCACATTTTTAAATGAGAACTTATGTGTTTGCTTTTGTTGCGAATGAAGTGTGTATGGTTGATGAAAAGTAGGGGACTTAATAAGTGTGTTGTTGAATATGAGTGTTGGATTTGAGCATGTGGGAGGTGAAACTATAGAGAATGACTGGGATGAACTTATGTCATCATTCTTTTGGAGGAAAGGAGGAAAGGATAGCTTCTTGAGGGAACACTGAAGTACAGAACAATCTTTTGTAGGCATCCAAAGCAGGGCTTCTCAGCATCTGTTGCATGGTTCCACTAGAGGGCTCCAGGGTTTGTGGGCTGACCCAAAAATTAACATTCTATACTTACGGGCCAGTGCCACCCAATTTCATGTCTATCAAAGGCAACCTTCTCAGTGTTACAGGGTGGCCCTAACAGTCCACATTTTAAACTGAAATCAAGGAACTGCAGTTTGCTGCATATTCACATATTCTACAATTAAGTCTGGCTGTGCAGATACTCCATTGGATTGGGTGTGCAGTGATGCTTGATTATCCGTTCATCATCAGCATCCTCTTGAGTCGGCTAGGGTTTTTCAGTTGCTGCTGTGCTTGCTTTTTTAATTACAAAATTACTCTTGGTTTGGTTTCATAATATAGTTTCCTGAAGATTTGCTCATCCTCAGAATAAGCTGTAATGTTTATTTTAGGCCTGCAATTTTTTAAATAACTAGACTCGAAGATAGCATTGTAAACACAGTAATATTGTGTGCCAAGAACTGATGCAGCAGCAAGCGTGGAAAGGCGGGGTGGCTTGGGAAGACAAACCAGGACTTCACGTCTAGACGGATGTCTGTCCTCCATCTCTTGTGTCTTCACCATTCACTTAGCTCACTTCTGCAGTGTCTGACTTGCCACTGTGCTTAGCTCTAAAGTTACAGATACAGGTGAATAAAACAGCTCGCCACCCATATGCTCCAGCAGACAGGCAAACATTCACTGGTAAATGTAAGGTAACATGAATAATAATTGAGATGTATGCAAGGTCTAGAGATAACAGACAAGGAAGTAGTCTGCTCTGGCAAGGCGGCCCAGGCAGGAATCTAGACAGGAAATATCACTGGAGCTGGGACTAGACATATATTGAACAGATTTTTAACATGCTTTGGAGGTACAGAGGTGGAGAAGAATTACAGGCCAAGGGACTGGCGTAAGCAGACATAGGTGAGCATACATAGAGTACTATGGCTTGTTGGGCTGCAGGTGTTTTTTTTGTGATGAGAGAGGAAGTTGAAGGGGAGAGAGCATCAGGAAGATAGATACACCTATGTTGGTTATAGTCGCATGAAAGAGGTACTCTTCACACCAGAAAATGTAAAGTGGTACAACTCTTTTGGTAAGTCTTCCAGCAATCTATATCGAGAGTCTTAATTAAAAAAAAGACCCAGGACATCATTTTAAGGAAATGAGGTGTCCATGAAGTTTTCCATTCAAAGATATTTTTTATTCAAGGATATTTACAGTAGCAGAAAAAAGGGCAAGGGTGAAGGGAAAAACAGGCAGCAGGACCTACCAGGAGCTGGGGATGTAGCAGCAACTAAAGTTTCTGTTCTCAAAGCTTACATTTTGGTGGGCTTGGGTGTGAAACAGGGAGGCTGTAGCATAGAAGATAAACAATAAAAAATGGCTGTAGAAGTGCTTCTAAGACTAATAAAGTAGGTTGAGAGGATTGCGAGTGACAGAAAGTGGTGGTATTTTAGACAGAATAATCAGGAAAGGTAAGTTAATCTTTGGATAGAGGCCTGAATAAATTGAGGGAGCAAGGCCTGGAAAAAATCTGGCAGGAAAGCATTTCAGGCAGGGGGGACAGTATGTGCAAAGTACCTGAGGCCATTGTTTAATGTGTTCTTGGACTGGTTAGGAGGAATGCATTGTACCTGAAGCAGGGTGGCCAGGAGGAGAGTAGTAGATGAGGACAGAATGTACAGAACCTTGTAAACCGTGTTAAGGATTTAGGATTGATTCTGCATGAGATGGAAACCATTGTGGAGACATGAGTTAGCTTGAGTTTTAAAAGGGTCATGCCAGCCTGTGACTAGAGAACAGAGCGTGGAGCCAGGAGTGTGGATGTTTGGAGACCGACTAGGAGGCTATGGAAATAATCCAGGAAAAAGATGGTGGATTGGGGTGCGGGTGAGGAGTAGTTGATGTGGGCTGTATTTTTTTCTCTTTTGTTAGAGAGAGAGCGTGAGCAGGGGTGGGGCAGAGGGAGAGAGAGAATCCCAGGCAGTCTCCACACTGTGATGGTGAGGACCCTGTCATAGGGCTTAATCCCAGGACCTGTGAGATCATGACCTGAGCTGAAGTCAAGAGTCAGACCCTTAACCGACTCAGCCACCCAGGCACACGTGGACTTTATTTTTAGAGTCTACGGGAACTGCTGATCAGTGGGACGTGGGACGTGAGAAAGAAAAGAGTCAAAGGTAATCACAAGATTTTGGGTCCAAACAACAGAAGTATGGAGTTGCCCTTTGTTGAGATTTGGAAGATCAGAGGAAAGCAGGCTTCTGGGGGGAAGTTGAGTTCAATTTTAGACATGTCAGATTTGAGTTGCTGTATGACATCGAAGTGAGATAGTGAGTTGTCATTTGGATGAATGAATTTGCAGTTCAGAATAGAATTTGCAATTGAAGTTAAAAATGTGGGGTTTTTAGCGTGTGAAAGAACAGAGAGTGACAGCCTCAAGGAGAAAGTGGTCACCTGTGCCGAGCATTGCTGATAGAGCCAATAAGATGAGTATTGACTGGTGTGTTTGACCACATGGAGATGGTTGGTGACCTTGACAAGCGCTTTGCATTGAGTATTAGGGGCTGCAAGTATCTAATTAAAGTGGGTTTGAGAGAATGGGAAGATAGAACGTAGATTCAGCAAAAGTCTTTCAAGGAGATTGTAAGGGGGAATGGAAAGATTAGCTAAAGGAGGCTGTGTGGTCAAGAGAAAGTTTTGGGTTTTTTGTTTTTTGTGTTTTAAAGTTTTTGTTTTTTTAATTAATTTATTTTGAGAGAGTACGCATGCACACACAAGGAGGGGCGGGGGGGGGTGGGGGAGAGAGAGAATCCCAGGCAGGCTTCATGCTGTCAGCACAGTGCCTGACGTAGGGCTCGATCCCGTGGACTGTGAGATCATGACCGGAGCCAAAATCAAGAGTCGGACGCTTAACCCACCGAGCCACCCAGGTGCCTTAGGATTAGGTTTCTTGATACTTACAGTCTCCAGTCAGAATTCACATATGATGACAACTCTTTCTTTTCCTACAGAAGAAAAGTCTTTCACCATTTAGTGTATATGAGCTCCACCATGCACATGGTGGATCCTTGGTGTAATGGGTTATAGATAAAAATCCCACCTCCCCAAATAAGAGGAATGTGGTGCTCTTTGTTCATTAGGGGAACAGTGTGCTCTTAATGATTTGTTGATAACTTGGTTTAGATCTCTGTGTATTGAACTCCACCTTTAGTATTAATGAGTTACTTATGTGTACTGCTTTTCCTCTAGAAATCTCCATCTCTATTGGAATTTTACCAAGAACTTGGATTGCCGCCAAAACAGAAAGTTAAAATCTTCCGTGTAACAGATAATGCTGTGATTAAACCAGGTAATCTGAGGTTGGGGAGAGGAGGGAGGCAAAAATACCCAGATACGTGGTTTGTTTAATGTTAGTCCTTTTGGTAAAGTTGAATCCACAATACAAAGCCCCAAACATTTATTTTTAAGATTTTTTTTTTTTTAATTTTTTTTTTTCAACGTTTATTTATTTTTGGGACAGAGAGAGACAGAGCATGAACGGGGGAGGGGCAGAGAGAGAGGGAGCCGCAGAATCGGAAACAGTCTCCAGGCTCTGAGCCATCAGCCCAGAGCCTGACGCGGGGCTCGAACTCACGGACCGCGAGATCGTGACCTGGCTGAAGTCGGACGCTTAACCGACTGCGCCACCCAGGCGCCCCAACATTTATTTTTAAATAAAAAATGGCATCTAATTTAATCACTGGGGACAAACAAGCCATTTTCTTTTTTGACTAGAAAGAACTGTAGAGAACTCTTTGTTTTCCATTAAAGAGGGAGGGGCGCTTTTGTTTTTAACTTGTACAGAGAGTTTTACATTTGGAAGAGTCACTCCAAATAAATACACTAACTTTTATTTATTTTTATGTTTTATTTTTTTAAATACACAAACTTTTAAAATGTGAAGTTCACTCGGTGTAGGGTGGCATTTTAGTAAGTCAGGAACAGCTAGACCCCCGTTGAGATAGAAGAATTTGAGAAAATATGAAACAGTAGAGTGACTGACCATAGCACCTCGATCCTTACTTAAAAATTCCAAAGTATTTTACTTTACAAAATGTCAAAAAGTACAGTTTGGCAATGTGTTTATGTCGGTTTATGTAGTTAACAACATTTTGACATCTTTGAACTTCAGAAAAGCTCCCTCATGTCTTGAACTTGAGTTCTAACAATTAGACAGTCAGAGGGTGTCTTGAGATTTAATACTTTAATATCTGAACTGAATTTCATGAAGTAAAATACAATTTCAATAGGCCTTATTAATTGGAATGACAGAGGATCAGCCTTGATATAAGCTAGAATTAAAAGTGTTTTTTGAAGTGCAAGTTTTATAGTTTAAAGCTAAAGTGAATGGAATTAAGGGAACAAATGTAAAAATTAAGTCCATATTAACTTCTGTTGTAGCTCAAACCATTTAAAATTGTTTTTGTGGTGAAAAGTGTTCATGTATCAACAGTTCAAGTCATTCAACCTCCTAGAAATTTAGTCAGTTTTAATCTCCCCTATTTTTTCTTAGTTCAATGTTTTTCTCTGCCCATACAAATCTAGGTTAAGTCCTTCATTAAAGGATACTACCCCTCTGATATCCCACAGAATCTTACTCCCTGTTTTAAATGAGCCAAAAATAGCATTCAATTATATTCCCTATTACATTGATTATGGCTTTTTTTTGTTTTGTTTTTAAGAAAAATGTCTCTTATTTGATGATGTTAATGTTGATTCTTCACCTATATAATAAATTCTTGAGGTCAGGAACCATGTCTTATACTTCTGTATTTCTAACTGTACATATGGTAAATGTGTAGTATTTGCAGATTATCAAATTAAATAGTTCTCATAGTGTTAACTTTAAATTGATGCAAACAAAATGTTGTGAAGGACTTTCACTTACAAAATTCCTTTAAATTTTTCTGGTGTATTTTAAGTAAGACTCCATTTACATACAACTAGATTTGGAAATGTTAGTATATAAAACTAGGGGTATCAATAATAGCAATTTTTCAGTATTCTAAATGATCCAGGCATGCTAGAATAACTATATTTTATTGATACAGTGACCATTCTACCAAAAATAGATACGTACGGGCTATACATGGATATCACACATCCAGTGTACAATGAAGCTGGGTTCAAACACTTAAGTTCCTACTTTTGGATAACTTATCTCTAATGGTTAAAGATTTGATCCAGCCAGAACATTTTTTTGAGTCATTCTTTTATTTTTATTTTCGTTATATGAAATAGGAAAAATATCTTGTCAGTATATTGTTATTTACCAAAGCAACAAAAAATCATCAAACCCGTGTATTTACCAGCAAGAACACAGTGTCTGTCATGTGAATTACCCATTTCAACCAGTACCACGTTGGCCTCTGTGAAGGCACAAGCCCATCCGCCAGCCATGATCTGTTGGCCCGACATCCTGGGACACATTGTTCTTCAGCCCATGGACAGTCGATTAAAACATGTTTGATGAACAATTTTAATTATTGATGTTTCTAATAATTATAATTGCAGAAGAAAATCTTCTACTTTTTTGGAAACCTGATAGGCTTTCTAGATGTAGTTTATGTTCAGTGACGTTGTTCTGGGCCGACATTTCATATATTGCTTGTTTTCTTTTCATAAAGGCACTCCTCTTTATGCTGCTCACTTTCGCCCTGGACAGTATGTGGATGTCACAGCCAAAACGTAGGTCCGCTTAACAGGTTCTTTTCCTTTTGTTCTTCTCATATTAAAAAATTACAGAGCAAGTGAAAGTATAGCCTTTCAAGTCAATGAGTAAAGATTAAGTAACCATTATTCTCATTCGTAATTCTATAATGTTACTGATTGTACTGGATTTTAAATTGCACTGAATTAGTTGTATGTGAAGAGTTCACATCAACTTACAGGTTTTAAACTGAGACGCATGCTTCTGGAAATGAGACTGAAAGAAAGGTCACATTACTCAGGTTCTTTGTGGGTTGGGCCCGCTTCTATTTTTAAGACCAAAGGCTACCTGCTGTTTGATGGTGAAATATAAATGAACAGTGCTATGCAGTTCTTTTGAGATTGTGTCATCTAGTAATTGGTGGTTCTTTCCAACTCTAGGAGATGGTTAAATTAGAAACATTACAAACATTTTATATGGTTTGTGATGGTTGTTTTGCTTAAGGTTCCCCCAGGGTAACTATAAAACATTTTGTTAACTGTGTTAAAATAAAAGCCTATCAAAAGCTGCAAGAAGTAGCATTACACCTTAGACCTCTAGCAGTGTGGGGTTATCTCTCAGTGCTGGACAAGTGAGACTTCTTCCATAGAAACAGAATATTTTTTTATCCTTAAACAAGGGTTTAATTTGGCAGAAATCAACACTTATTTGTGACACTAACAGAAAAATGCTGACTTTGAGTCATTTTCAGACTGGGCAATGGTATTTCTGGTACTGTAGTTTTTTCATATCTTACTGTCAGATGACTTAAGATAAGTTCGGTACTGGCAGGATGATCTCCAGGAAACATTTAGCTCTTAGAGAAGCAGCAGTTCAAAATTTGGTTAAGGTTACTTCACTATGGAATGAAGTAACTGATCCCCCATCTATGTTTGTGTAGAAATTGTTCAGTATATGTTAGTAGAATCCACCTGACCTAGGCTAAACCAAACTCCAAATATCAGCTCTTGGCTCTTCTTGTTTCTTGTTCTGTCACCACAGATGATAATTTTACTTCTTTTGTGTGCCTTTTTTGTCATTTGAAAAATGGGTCTGGGAACCGTTTGAAAATTAACGGTGGTCCACAGGTGCTCTGGAACAGTCTGACAATCACAGTGACTGAGCCAAAGAGCTTTTAAGCAAGGAAGCCAGATGAGTGCCAGCATCAGTTTCCTTAATGCAGTCAGATGCACTTTATTTCCACTCAGGTAAGAGCCATAGCAAACAGCTCTTACCTTTGATTAGCTATTTAGAAATGGAGTCCGGATAGATGGACAATACAGTGGGTCCTCTTTTTAGAGAGATTATGGACTTCTCCCCCTTTTTTTCCTGCATCCTGATTGTTGCAGACTCATTCCTACTTACTGAGGCCTCTAAAATTACTTGGTAACTTTCTTTGTTCTGTCTTTCCTTGTCAAGAACTCAGAATATTGGAGCTGTAAAACTTTCGTTACCTAGGGAGATGTGTGTGTCGTGAATCAGATGATTTTCCTTTTTAATTTCTGAGTTGATTATTACGTATAATAAAGTACCTCAGAAATTTTGTTAATATACACACAGCTGATAGTGCATAAATTCCGTTACCTAGTTTACCGAATATATGAGCTATTCTGAGAAGTCCTGCAAAGTCAGAGGCCTTTGTTAGCAGGTGCCTTGTGCTGGGATTTGTGACTAGCTTGGACTAAAGCCAGCTTTTCAGATGGCTGTGTTCAGCAAATGCTTTCATTTCATATGCTGCTGTCAAGTTTCATTGACTTCTTAAAAGTTAGTTTTAAAACTTCATCCTTTTTATTACGAGTATAAAATGAAAAGGAAACTGTTTTAATATCATGTACCTAGAAAACTGTAAATCCTTGTGCCAGTCTCAAGACTAGATGGCTGATAAGAGCTGGGGGAACAACTAGCCCTGGGATTTAAAGTAGTTGCCGTTCAACTCTGGAGAAGGGAGGACCTTCATTTGAGAAGATCTCACTGTTGTGTGTGCTGCAGTCCAGGATTCTGTTTGACTTTTCACCAGGTAACTGGCAAGAGTTACCCCACACAAGTGTGCACTTTAGTCTCGTGGGCGTGTCTTTACGTCGTATTACTTCAGATGTGATGAAATAAGACTTTCGCTTTTTGCTGAATATTTCCAGTGACTCTTGTAGCTAGCATGTTATTATGGCCTCAAGATGCTTCTGAGTGTTTGTAAATTAGTGGGACTCTGTCCTTCTCACGAGGAGCCGTTTTGAATTCCTTCCAGGGGCAGCATTGGATCCTCAACTGCATGCAGTCCTGGTGGCTGCTGCCTCTCCCTTTTGCCCTTGACAGATAATGGAGGACACACACACGCATCTGCTCGCTTTTCTTTTTCCTTTTTAAATCCTGTCTCCTTTTCCTGATGCTTCTCAGTTTACGGAGTTGAAGTTCTTTACAGCCAATGAGAATGTTCTTCTCCTTGTTGACTATAAATGAAACCATCATCTTTTGGGAATAGATTACGAGTACTCTCGGTCCCTTACTATGTCTTGCTTACGGCCAGAGATTTGCTTCTTTGTCCTCCATTTCCAGCCCCTGTTTTAAATGTTTTGATATGTCTGGACCCCTTTTTCTTGATTATTAATCCTGTTAGAAAAAAATCGTACAGTGACACAGGTCACACGATGAAGGATACGGATTTACAGGCAGGGGCAGTGGTTGTCACACTTGAGTAGGTTTCAGAATCTGCAGGAGGGCTTGTTAAACACAGATTGCAGGACACCCCACCCTCCAGGCCAACCCCCCCCCCCCCCCAGTTCTTTTTTTGGTAGGTCTGGGGTAGTACCTGAGAATTTGCATTTCTAACAAGCACCTACTGAAGTAGATGCTACTAGTCCAGGGACCACACTTTAAGAAACACTGGACTAGAGAACAGTCAAGGGCTCACCAGTGGAACCACATTCCCTTCCTACTCCTTCACCCAGCTTGGAATCCTAATCCTTTCCTTTTCCTAAGTCTGTATTCAAATTATAACACATAAACATCTGTTTTACAGCAAGCAAATTTAATCAATCCAGTTTTGAGTAACAGGGTCAATAAAAGTAGGCCTATTTATAACTCACATTTTAGTTAACATAAAACTGAAAATTGGTCTCTTTAGTAATTAATGGTCTTCATCATCTTCTTTCCATTAGAAAAAGAAAAATCGGAAATTAATCTCATTGAAAATCTTCATTTTTCTCACATTGTAATATTTATATTTAAGTGTTAAATCTGTACTTATATTTTGAGTATTTCAATTTTTTTTACTTTATACCTTCAATTTTAATTGCTTGACTAAACATAGTTTAGGAATAACTAAGAAAATTTGGGGCGCCCAGGTGGCTTGGGCATCCAATTCTTGATATCAGCTCAGGCATTTATCTCAGGGTTGTGAGTTCAGGCCCCTCATTGGGCTCCCTGCGGGGCATGAAGCCTACTTTACAAAAAAATTAAAATTAAATTAAATTTGAAAAGAGGGCTTAGTTGGTTGGGCACCTGATTTATGCTCAGGTCATGATCCCAGGGTAATGGGATTGAGCCCCACATTGGGCTCTCTGCTGAGCATGGAGTCTGCTTTAAGATTCTCTCTCTCTCTTTTCTCTCCCTTTCTCTCTCTCTCTCCCTCCCTCCCTCCCTCCCCCTCCATCCCCTGCTCCCTCCCGCCCCTCTACCTGCTCACACTGTTGATTGATAGATAGATAAGAAAATTTAAAACAAAATACTACCTAAAATAAGAGAATACAGTGTTAATAGAAACTACTTCAAGGATGAAATCGTCTGCATTTTTTTTAAGTGACCAGTGACCAACAGTAGTAACTTCTTCTTGAAGACTTTCTTAAATTTTTAAATGTTTCTCAGTTAATAATTGCATTGGAAAATCTGCTTGCATTGAAAGATACATTGTATTTATCTGTGCCAAATTTGGGTATGATTCTCTGTATAAATAAGTATTTAGCGTCACTTTGGAATATGAGGTAAATACATACTTTCCAGAGTTCATTTTAATTTTTACTTTTATACCAGAAATCATTTTTCATCCAGAGGGCTTGAGAATCTAAATTTAATTTAAATTAATAGGAAAGGTTTTTACATCTAATATATAAAACCATTCTAGGAGGGGCGCCTCGGTGGCTCAGTCAGTTAAGTGTGTGACTTTGGCTCAGATCATGATTTCACGGTTCGTGAGTTCAAGCCCAGAGTCGGGCTCTGTGCTGACAGCTCAGAGCCTGGAGCCTGCTTCAGATTCTGTGTCTCCCTCTCTCTCTGCCCCTCCCCCGCTCACACTCTGCCTGTCTGGCTCTCTCTCTCTCACAAATAAATAAACATTAAAAATAGTTTTTTAAAACCATTCTAGCAGAATAATTTTTCAGTTTCATTATCCTGTTTACAGCTATGCTGTTAAAAGCCCTGTCTTTGAAATATGACAGTTTTATGTAATTCATTCTAAATAAATATTTAAGACTAGCATGTACAGTGATGTGTTCCTCACGCCCTGCCCTAGCATCTTTTAAAGTTTATATCCCTGTTCTATAATGGCAATTACATTCCAGTGTCACTTCTAATAGATGTTCTCCCTTTCTTTCACTCTCAGCTTTGAGAAGGAAATGGCTATGAATAAACAGTAGGTGAGATGAGAGTGACTGTTGATTCTGTCCTCAACATAGGATGCTTAGCCCATTGTTTTCTGGTGAATCCTAATGGTGCTTGTCATATTTTATAGGGTTTTTTTTTAAAGGAAAGAAATTAGACAAGAATGAAAGAATAAACAAAAAACTGTAAAAATGCACTCTACATTGTAGGGAAAAGCGGTCAGGTCTTGTCTGAAAGGACTGGAAGGACACCCGACGGTGCTGATACCTCTATGATGTGGGCGTGGTGCCCTTTCCTGCTAAGTGTTTTATTAAGCTTTATTATTATTTTTAATGTTTATTTTTGAGTGAGAGAGAGTCAGAGTGTGAGCAGAGGAGGGGCAGAGAGAGGGGAGACACAGAATCCAGAGCAGGCTCCAGGCTCCGAGCTGTCAGCACAGAGCCCGACACGGGGCTTGAACCCACAAACCGTGAGAGATCATGACCTGAGCCGAAGTTGGACGCTTAACTGACTGAGCCACCCAGGCGCACCTTATTAAGCTTTAAATCGTGACAGTGACAAACCTGCAGTAAGCTTTTTTTCTGCTTGTCTGGAACTTACTTGTTCACTTATCTATTTAAATTCTGAAACCCAGAATGAAGTTAGAAAACAGTTCATTCAGCTATTTAAAAGATTTTTTTCTTTCTGTACAAAGGATAATCTAACAATCCTGTTTACAAGTCTGGGCCAATTACAATAACCTGTATATTTTCGGGCATAATCTTAATCCCTTAAACTCATCACTGCTCTTTCAATTCTTACTGCCCTTTGGCCTTGAAATAGAAAAATAGGCATTTACCTTGATAATGTTATCTTTGGTATTAGAAATGAAAGGAGTGGGGGAGATTAGGTGACTGGTCCAGCACCTTTGCCCATTACTGAGATTTGGTTAATTTGGGTTCTTTCATTAAAATACCACATTATATACAGAAATATGGTTGCCCTTCAAAGTCTTAAGGTGATTAAAATGCCAGGTGGATTCTTAAAAGAGCAAAGACTCTTTGGGCTCTATGCCCAGTCCTGCATACTGTCAGAAGGGTGCCTGTATCCTGGCAGAAACCTTCCCAACTAGCCCGTTATTCTTCTTTCTAGCGGATGCTTGCTCTGAACTCTAGGAGGAGAAAACAAGGCATGTGCTGCCTTCAGGATACAATTGCTGTTTAGCCCTGTACATTTTCAATTTTAATTCATTTTTAGTAAGTTACTTTACTATTATTCAAAGCAGTACATTTTTAAGCATAGTAATGAAACAGTTTCAAAATGAGTGATTAAACTATAGAAGAAAATAACCTCTATAAAAACTAATCCCTCTTAAATCGGAGTGAATGTGTGTTTCAAGATAAAGGAGAGTTTGGTGGGTAGTGTTTTGGGGTTGTATTTTGTTGTTTTGTTTCTTTAAAAATTTGTATAGTAGTCATCTATTATCGCCTCACTTTTAAGTATACGAAATAGCATTTTTTACTCAAAATCAGCAAAAGTAAGGCCTAATGTGAGGCAGAATAGGGAATGGCCAAAAGCACGGGCTTTGCTTCCCTTTAGCCGTGTGACCTGGGCAGCTTTCTCAACCTCTCCGTTGCCTCATCTTCAACATGAGAATAATTCTAGCACTGCCTCATAGCCGTGTTGTAAAGATTGAATGAGAATGCACAGAAAGCTATTAGCTCAAGGCCTGCCACGTATTAAATGCTCAGGAGTATTGGCTGCATTCACTATTGTTGATATTACTGCTTTTTTATTTGTTTTCAGATTTTAGGGGAAAAAATGTTTTTTTCAGTAGGAAATATCTTTTAAAATGAATAAAAAACATTAAGTCATTAGGAATTCTGGTGTGGTGGTATTTTCTGATACATCTAGTTATTGCCATCTTAAGATTGACTTGCATAGCAAAGTTGGAGCTTTACAAAGCACTCTATGTCGTTTTAAGATTACATACTACCTGCTACATCTAGAATTTACAGAGTAATGAGGATGCCTTTAAAGCTTTGTGACCCTCCAGCGTACTGGATATTTTTGTGTTTTTGCTCTAATCTGGTTCCCAAGAGGCAGTATGACCTCGGTTGAAAGCATGGCCAGATGCTTCCATTTACCAGGGATTTGTCCTTGGGCAGGTGGCTTAACTTGTCTGAGTGTAGATTTCATGCTCTTCACCGTAAGGGCATGAGACTACATGGTTTGGCATAACTCACTCTTATCTATATTAATGAAGAGGAAGACTTAACAGTCGATTCAACAAAATAGCAATATGGTCTTCTGATCTATTGAAGAAAGTGATATGGCTAAAGACCTGCAGAAAACTATTATGTCCTTTCAGGATATTATGAAATGATACAGTTATTTGAGGGTTTTTTGTTTTTTGGGTGTTGTTGTTGTTGTTGTTGTTGTTGTTGTGTGTGTTGTGTTTCAGAAGCACACAGTGAACTTAGGACAGCAAATATGGTTTTCTGAGTTTATTTAGGACAGCCAGGAAGTGCTCCCTTTTATAAGAGGATTCAAAGGAGTCACTGCATATTTGGTTCTTTGTACTGTTGAATAAGCTGGATTTGAAGTCAGGAAGCTATACGCCGTGCACTCCTAGCAGTCACTTGTTGATAAAAATGTTCCCAGATATTGATGGGAGGTGTGTGGTTTTTAGACAGAAACAGTACATTCTACATTTCGGGTCATGCTGTCACAAACTCATCCTAGACGGTAACCGCTATACCGCTGTTCGGTGCCAGCTTTTAACTAAATGTGATAGAACATAAAGCAACTGAAAAATTCCACTGTGCCTTGTGGGCTCAGGAACTGTATATCACTGATTGAATAGGTTTAGACAACAGTGAATCAGGTACAAATTGATTCCTAAAGTTTATGGGGGCCCTCGGAGAGATGCCTTATCCTTGGAATGTGCAGAGATGAAAGTAGCATGAGTTTGTTGAAATGAGAAGCTATAATGAAAGATTGAAACATTTGTGCCTTATTAGTTTATCATAAATTAAAGGCTAATCCTGATAGAGATCATGAATTAGCTAATAGGGCCTTTTACGTGTATATAATTTATTTTCTTAAAAATTTTCCTTTTTTGTTTACTAGTAAAAAAAAGTTTTAATTAAAAGCTTTTGTCTGGAGGAGGGAGGGCTCCTGGGTGGCTCAATCGGTTAAGCATCCGACTCTTGATTTAGGCTCAGGTTACGATCTCCCAGTTGTGAGATGGAGCCCCGAGTCTGGTACCACACTGGGTGAAGATTCTCTATCTTTCTCTCTCCCTCTGTCCCTGTCACACAAACTCGGGCTCTCTCTTTCTCAGTCTCTTTGTCTCTCTCTCTCATTAAAAAAAAGGAAAGAAAAAAGCTTTTTGGGTGGTTTGAATCGAAAACATAGGAAAGTAATATCAAATTATATCCTACAAGAGAGTCTTTTGATTGTTAATTTGGACATTATGCCTTTATATTTCACATTACTTTTTCACAAGTAAAGATACCATCTTACTCTAATTCAGTTGCTCGATTTCATAAAGAAGCAGCCCAGTCATGATTTTGGTGAGGACCTGATGTGAGTCTCCATTTCCCTGTATTCATAGGAATGTTTAACCATAGAGAGGCTGGTTTTCAATCAGTTGATTTCTTTACTTTCCCACCCTCACCTCCATAAAAATATAGTCTGATCTTGGGGTATCTTGAGACAAGTCAAGAGTCCTCTCTTCCATTTAGTACTCAGTTATTTTTTTTCTGAGAGATTATGTACAAGTCACTTAAACTTTTTACAGCATAAATCAGGTAAAGAGAAAAAGTAAAACTCAATTTAGAAATGGTTCTGATACAAAAACCTCTGCTTACAGTATGGATTTTGATTATTTTTAATAAAAAAAAATCAAGTACTCTGTAGCTGATGTAACACATGACGACAAACACTTTCAGTTCTTTTTCATGGTAAAAGTAGAAAGACAATGCAATGAGAAGGGTATTTGAGGCTGAGGGAGCAGAATGAGCAAAAACAGGAAAGAGAGTGGCATACTTAGGGATTCACAGAATAATCTGCTATGACTAGGATGGGCAGTGTTTGAAAGGTAGAGTGGACCTAGTTATAAAAGGTCTCGTATACCCCAAGCTAAAGAAGTTACTGACTGACAGCCACCTAAGGTTATGGTTTAGTTTGCTTGTTTTTGTTGTTGTTGCTGTTGTGCTTTTTAAAGCAGGGGAAAGCTTGTGTGAAAAGACTGTTGTCTTAGGAATGTCACTCTAGTGTCTCTATAGGAGCATAGCTTGAAGAAAGAGAGATGTTCAGTTTCTGTTTCTGAAACATTATGATTGAATGGCTGTGATACTTCTGATTAGTTATGGACAGTACATGTTTGGAATGCGATAGTAGCAGAATTCTTGCCAGAGGGCAAGGTTTGTGAAACCCTGGCTTGTTAGTAATAGGTTCAAGAGTCAGCAGACTTTTTCTCAAAGGGCCAGATTTAAAATTTTTGAGGTTTACAAGCATTATGTTCTCTGTTGCAAATTATAGCTCCATAGCAGCCGTAGGCAATAAGTAAATAAATGTACATGGCTATGTTCCAGTAAAATTTTATTTACAAAAGTGGCCACTATAGGCTGTTGTTTGCCAACCCTGATTTAAACCATATTGAAATGAGGGTCAGCAGCAGGACTCTTAAGACCATCGTTTCATGTAGCAGCAAGAGGTAAGAAACTTCTCAAAGAGTGTTAGAGAAGCAGAAAAATAGGGAGGAAATGATGACTGAGAGTAGTGAGGGGAAGGGTGGTAAGCAGGAAGGATAGAGGACAACTCTATTTTTAAAAAGGCCATAGAAATTTGAATACTGACTAGTTATTTGATATTAAGAATCACTAATTTTTTTAGATTGTGATAATGGTATTGTGGTTTTGTTCTTGAAAAGGATCTTTAAAAGAGATCCATATTAAAATGTTTATGGATGTGGGGCGCCTGGGTGGCGCAGTCGGTTAAGCGTCTGACTTCAGCCAGGTCATGATCTCGCGGTCCGTGAGTTCGAGCCCCGCGTCGGGCTCTGGGCTGATGGCTCAGAGCCTGGAGCCTGTTTCCGATTCTGTGTCTCCCTCTCTCTCTGCCCCTCCCCCGTTCATGCTCTGTCTCTCTCTGTCCCAAAAATAAATAAACGTTGAAAAAAAAAATTTTTTTTTTTAATAAAAAAATAAAAAATAATAAAATGTTTATGGATGAAATGATATGATACCTGGAATTTGTTTCAAAATAATTCATTAACAGAGGAGGGGAATAGATAAAACAGAATAAGCCTTGAGTTGATAATATTTGGCCCTGGGTGATGGGATACATAGGTTATTCATTGTACTTGTCTCTCTGCTTTTGACTAAGTTTTGAAATTTCCATAATAAAAATTGATTTTTATAAAAGTCTTTGGATTTGGGAATGAAAGGGGAACCATTTGCTTTCCCAAGAAGGAGAAAAAGCAATACCAAGGAAAGAAAGAAGAAGCCCATGTCGAGGGAAAAACTTGGTGATGAGAATTTGGGAGGAAGTTCTCCAAGGACTCAGAATGAATGGAGTTGAGAGCATTCCTCACCTGTGGGCATTCTGTTTTATCACCTATACAAATATATCTAGAATCATGCAGTCAACGGTCATACATGATGGATTTGTATTAAAATCTGTGTGTCTATTGATAGACATTTATGCTTTTGACATAATACACCAAGGGAATGAAATTCACATAACAGTGATCTCTAGAGATTTATAAAATGCAGTGGGGAAACATTAAATTATGCATTTTCTTCTGTGAGATACTATGATTGTCATACCTTTAAGCCCCTCCTCCCCCTTTTTTAACACCATCATCTTAAGGCATGCCCGTTATATACAACGTTTGGCAACTATAGGACAAAATATAGGAAAAGAATTAGCCTTCTTCCTAAGACACAGCTATAGTCAGTAACAAAATAACTGACTTTTCTAGGTTGGGTACAGGGGTTGAATAAAACACGATCCCCTGCCCTTCATGAATTTAAAGTATACTAAGGGGAAATGGACTGAGAAACAAGGGCAGTATTCTCCTAAATTTAATAGGATCTCTGAGCTTACTGATGAATTTTTGATTTATCAAGTATAAATGCTTTAAATAAATTTTTATGTTTTTCCTAATTTTCTGATAAATCTCACGAAATTAGGAACATCTCACATTGTGTTCTTTCTGACTTGAATTTTCCTTTATTTGATATTTTTTCTGCTAACTAAAACCTACACCAGAAAAGGGGTAGGGAGGTAAAGCATATGTGTTATGTGCTGTGTATCCTTTTTAGTAAAATAAAGGTTTTCTTTTATGTGACCTGTGAAACCTTATATTTGAAATGTGACCGGGTATGCTAAGTATATAGTTCAGTTCTCTTCTTGGCTTTTGTTTTGTTTTCGTTCTCCAGTTGGGTGACAACTGAGAGAAGCAGTAGAATAGATACCTGTACCGCCCATGGATCAACAGGTGCAGTCTCTTCTCCATCATCTGAATTGGGCCAATAATTTGTCATGTCATTTGGATTTATCCTGTTGTTTAAAGGTTATTTACTGAAGAGGTTCCCATTGTTCACAGCATAACAACATGATACATTCTAGAACTAGATTGAAAAACAGTCTGTAATTAGTCAACAGATAATTAGCACTTTCAGGATGCCGCTTTCGTCTTATAAGCATGTACTCTTAAAACGACCTAAATTATCTTCTGTAATCTACCTGGCATTTGTTTTATTGGTACACACACTAGCACTCTTTAAGTAAGCGATGAATCAGTTTGAGAACTCAGAAGGTACTAGTAAACTTTCTACCAAGAATGGCCAGAGTTAGAATGTGGTATTTTTAAAACATGTTCAGTTTAGATTAGTGTTGCTAGTCCCCTCTCTTTTTCTCTTTAAAGTGTTATTTGCCAGATACTATCCGGAGGGTCAAATGACTTTGTAGGTATTTCTTCTTTATTTTTAAATTGCCAAGCATTTTATTTTTCAAATGTTCTAAAATGCAGCATTAACTAGAAATATTTAAGTTTCAGAAGCAAAATTTCAGTAAAACATTTGATTATCACAGTTTCTGTTCTTAGATGATAATCTCCTCGCAAAAGTTATAGTGGATTTCTCATTTAATATATGTTAAGTTACTATTTTAGCTCTTTGACTAGGAATAAACATTATCTTGAGTTTTTGAGGCAAGGCAGAATTATGTGCACATCATCAGTGATGCATTCAGTTGATTAATGTGAAGAAAATGGTGTAAGCTACATTTAAATCATTCCTATACAAGTAACTTTTGACCTGTGATTTGATAATATTCAGCTGTTAGGTTCTACACATACATAGTTCATATTGTTTTTATGTTGAATTACTGACTTAATTTAAGACAAACTTTTACTTGTATGGGCTTACTTCAATCCATTACTCTCTGATAATTGACAAATACTTAACAAAGTCCTTGTGGAAAGAATATGGTTTTTATGATCTTGTGCTTTTTGTCCATTTTGTAAGTGGCCTGAACTATGCACTAATAATATTTAGCTTTGTTAACATTAAGGAATACAGCATTAAAAATATGTTGACATATTATCTAGTGAAAGGCGAAAAAGTTATTATCTTAAGAGTATACAGATACATTTGGTACAGCCTTGCAATGCATTCTAGCCCTTTCATTGTATCTTTGTACTGATATATTTGACAAAGACAACTTTAATAATGCTGAACCTTAGTATTATCCACTTTCTACTTGCATCACAGAATGTTTCTCTACTGAGCAGAATTTGAAAACAGAATGGTTTTATTTAAAAATTGAAATACTAGATTTTTAAGAAATTGCTAGTCTCTGATTCTATTTCTCTGTGAGCTTCCTATTCAAACCTTGAGAGCAAGATCCGTCGGATAACTTATAAAAGTAAACTTTGTCCAGCATTAGGGCATTGTTATAGTTTTATTTAGTGTTCTATTACCTATTGCCACCTAACACATTACCCCAAAACATAACAGCTTAAAACAACAAACATGTATTACCTCACAGTTTCTGGGATCAGGAATCCCAGTACAACTTAGCTGAGTGCCTGTGGCTCAGGGTCTCCAACAGGGCTGCAACCAGGCAGTCAAGGCTGTAGTCATCTCAGTTCAACCTGAACACTGCCTTCCAAGCCCACTGACCTGGCCTTGGCAAGGCTTAGGACCATAGCTGTTGGCTGGAGACATCTTTACCACATGACACTCTATAGGAAATGGCAGTTGACTTCCTCCAGAGCCCAGCAGGAAGAGTGTGCCAAGTAGTAAGCTACAGTCTCTTTGTAACCTAATGTCAGAAGTGACCTTTTATTGTTTTGCCACAGTTTATTCCTTAGACCTGAGTTCCTAGGCGCACCCAGACTCCAGGGGAGGTGATTACACAAGGGCATGAGTACCAGGTGGTGGGGATCTTAATGGTTGCCTGCTACATAGCTTATGAGTACTTTGGAATTTCTAGAGATTTACCCTTGTTTTACAGGATAATAAAACTCCCTGTTCAGATAGAACTTCCTCTGCTTAGCTTGTCTCATAATTTTGAATTAATCATTTTATATGGAATGAGGCTCCAGGAAGGGATGCAAACCAGGACATAGGTAAAGAACTGTTCATTTGCAGTTTTCCTTGCATAGCTTTTCCCAGTTATTTAGATAAGCAGCGTTGTTAAAATTCTAAGGTACTATTAAGAAAATGCACAGTTGGGAATATTTTATGCTCTGTTTATTATATAAATTCTAATGTCTACCTTGTTCAGTATTGGTAAAGGTTTTCAAGGCGTCATGAAAAGATGGGGATTTAAAGGCCAGCCTGCTACTCATGGTCAAACAAAAACCCACAGGAGACCTGGGGCTGTTTCAACTGGTGTAAGTATAACTTGAGTGACCTCTTTTTAATGCTAAATATTCAGCTTTTGCACATACAGTGCTCTAGTCTGTTCTTGGGATCAAGTCACATAATTTTAATCTGACTCCAGGTGGGTCATAGTACTTGTCACATTTTTATGAGTCCTGGTCTCACTTTCCAGAGCCAGACGTGAATCATTTCATAATAACCCACATACTTACAGCCAGTCTTCTCAGTACTTTTCCTTCCTGCTTTCTCATTTCTATCTCTGTCTCCCATCCTGCCCTCTGAAGTCTGCGGCAAGAAATCAGATATTAGAATGCCCTTCCAATCTGCCCCACTGGTTCCTTCCCAGAGTCATCTTTGCCTTAACAGACTGTTGGGGAAAATTGTCAAGAATGGTACCATGCAAGGGAGAGGTAGTAGAAGAAAAATGGAGAAACAAACAATAAGAACATAGAAAATGGAGAAGGAATTTTGTGTTCTGAAATAATTTCCTGTAAATTATAGGATTGAATATGATAAGTGAATATATTGATAATGGGAGCAAATTTCTCACTATTAGAAAAAGATACTCAGGTATGAAAAGGAGGGAAATTAGAACAAACCCTATAGGGTTGAATTCAGATTGTAGATATCAGTATACATTTACTGTATATGTATGTAAGAGAAATAGATATGTTCATATGTGTGTATTTATTTGTTCCTTAGCTCTCTGTCTGCTGAATATTCATAGCAGTATTCATAATAGCCAAAAAAGAGAAATAACCCAAATGTTCATCAGTTGATGAATAGGTAATTAAATGTAGTATATTCAGGGGCGCCTGGGTGGCTCAGTCGGTCAAGCGTCCGACTTCACCCGGGTCACGATCTCACAGTCCGTGGGTTCGAGCCCCGCATCAGGCTCTGGGCTGATGGCTCAGAGCCTGGAGCCTGCTTCCGATTCTGTGTCTCCCTCTTTCCCTGCCCTTCCCCCGTTCATGCTCTGTCTCTCTCTGTCTCAAAAATAAATAAACGTTAAAAAAAAAATTTAAAAAAAAATGTAGTATATTCATACAATGTTACTTAGCAATAAAGTGGAATGAAGTACTGATACATGCCGCAACATGGATGAACGTTGAAAACATGCTAAGGGAAAGAAACCAGTCACAGACTACATATTGTATGATTCCATTTACGTGAAATGTCCATTGTAGGCAAATCTGTGGAGATGAGAGTAGATCAGTGGTTGCACAGGGCTGGGGGGAGTTGGAGGGAGTGACCACTAATGGGTTTGGAATATCTGTTTGAGATTGAATGAAAATGTTCTAAGATCGTTTGTGGTAATACACGACTCTCTGTGTATACTCAAATCTTTGAATTGTATACTTCAGGGGAGCCTGGATGGCTCAGTTGGTTAAGCCTCCGACTCTTGATTTCGGCTCAGATCACGATCTTATGGTTCAGTTCGTAGGATCGAGCCCCGTGTTGGGACGCCACGGAGCCTGCCTAGGATTCTCTCTCTCTGCCCCTCCACCTCTCACATACACGTGCTCTCTCAAAATAAATGGGTAAATTTTTAAAAAATGTTTTTTATTTTAATTGTATACTTTAAAAAGAGTAAAATGTGTGGTATATGCATTGTACTTCAACAAAGCTCTTTTATTTTTTAAAATATTTATTTATTTATTTACTTAGAGCTTGAGCAGGGGAGGAGCAGAGAGAGAGGGAGAGACAGAATCCCAAGCAGGGTCCATGCTCAGCTCAGAGCCCTACATGGCACTCAGTCTCACACCGTGAGATCATGACTTGAGTTGATGTCAACAGTCAGATGCTTAACCCACTAAGGCACCCCTAGCTCTTTTAAAAATCAGGCTTGTTTTCTCTCTCTCTGTCTCTCTCTCTCTCACACACGCACACACACAATTAAAATAGCATGTGGAAGAACATGACTCGTTAGTTAATTGTCATGAAATAAATGACATGTAGAAGAACCTATTTTTATCACTCAGCTTAGTTATTTGTCATGAAGTGCACTGTTCTATGTTTGTAAATACTGCCATTCAGGATTAGCTGGTAAATACCTTTATAATCCAGAGAGGGTGTACTTTTAATGAGAATGTAAACTTAATCGGGGAGGGGGGCGGGCAGAGTCCTTTTTCAGTAATGTAATGTTAAACAAGGTGTGCCTATCACTGTGTTTCTAGAATGAATAAGAGTGATAGTCTGTAACATGCAGAATTGTCTTTAATCTGTGTTGGTTACATAGTAACCAACTCTAATGTATGGTGAGCAACTTCCGTGGGAGTTTTGCGGGTTGTCAGATTAGTGATACAGAAGTGTTTATATTCCAAGAGTTCATGTGTCATGAGAAGCTTTCCCATTTGAGATGTAATTCAAATTTGCTTCTTTAGATGTAGTATTATCCGTTACCAAAGCCAGAATCAGGGAGACTGTGTGAAGCTGTTTGAATTATATGAATCAGAGACAACCAGGACTGGACAAACTCGATATTCTAATAACTAATTCTGTCCTTTAATCATTCTGGGGAAGGAGAGTAACATCAAAAGCAAGAGTGGGGGAGTGGAACCATTCCAGCAGCAGTGGTGTAGATGGATAATACAGAACATTAGTGAAAACAGACCAGGCAGTCAAGTCTGCCTTGAATGGTGGTGTGACGTGTATTTATGTCCTGTAATTTTTCTTTTCTCCTTCTCAACTGGTGTTAGCTCAGTTGCTACTCTCTTCTTACTGAGTTTTTCTCCTACATATGTTTCTTAGTCTGTATTTATTTTGTTGCTCTAACTTAATTTAGAAAGGAAATCCTCTGGGGTAAATATGTCTAAATCCATATTTAGTTCCTTACTGGGCCCTAGCAGAATGAGGAAAAAGTCCAACATTTTAATAACTCCTATCTCAGTTTGCATTTCAGTTTGATCTGTTCTATTTGAAATTGAGAGTACTTAACAGTGCTAATTTTGGTTTTCTCGTGTAGGATGTTGCCAGAGTCTGGCCTGGAACTAAAATGCCTGGACAAATGGGAAACAAAGATAGGACAGAATATGGACTAAAAGTAAGTTTCTGAAGTGACTCTTTTTTAGGAATAGTTAAATTAATGCCTGAATGCAAAGGCACCAGAGGATGTTCTGCATGTGTGTCTGTGTAGAATCATTCTGATACTTGAACTCTGTGTGTGTGTAGCCATAGTCTGTGTTGGTAATGTGTTCATCTAACACCCAAGCTGTGGAATGTGCCGTCATAAAAAGAAAAAGTCATCTATTTGACCTGGTAGGTTTCTACAAGAAGACAGCGTGTGAACAAAAGTCAGATTCAGAGCATTGTGTAGAATACTGCCCTTTTATCAACTAATGAACAAAAGCTCCCTACATGTATATGTGGCTGTGCCGTTACATAAGCACAGAGAAAAGTGGGATTACGTGCCAGATTATTTTGGATTATATGTCAAAGGTGTGGATGGATAAAAGTGGATGTAGAGGAGGAGAGAGGGAGACCATCAACACAGGAGGGAAAGATAGTACTAAAAAAAGGATTGTGGTATATATCCATCTTTATAAAATAATTATATATATTTAAAGGGGAGAAGTTAAATTCAATCCCCGCTAATCTGAGGAATTTGACAAATAACCAATGTTTCTATATGTATGTGTATACATTTCAAAGTATAGAAAGTACAAAGAAAATAGCTATTCTTGAAAACAATACCCCAAGATAAACACTATTAACATTTTGGTTCATGTTCTTCCAGCCTCTATTCTAGATATATATTTTTTTACTTATTTATAAATTTTGACCAGCAGAGTTTTTTAAACTTTATGTAATTAAATCTGAAGGTTTGTTCCCTTTTTTTTTTTTTAATTTATTTTGAGAGCTTGCATGAGTGGGGGAGGGGCAGAGAGAGGGAGAGAGAATCCCAAGCAGCAGAGCCCAATGCAGGGCTCAGTCCCACAAACCAAACATGTGATCATGACCTGACTGAGCTGAAATCAAGAGTCAGACATTTAACCCACTGAGTCCCGCAGGCACTCCAAAGATTTTTATTCCCTTCTATTATTTTTACATCTGTGAGAGATCACCTGTTTGTATCTGTTTGTGGATATTTTCTTTGTATGTCCAGGGTGGGGTGGTGGTATTTGCATGTGTGTATATGTGAGATATTTCAGTTTCCATAGTATGTTAACAGCCTTTATTAGCTATGAACTGTGGGTCAGACTTTATTTTCACCTCACATGCTTTGTTCTTTCACTACCATTTCTTGACCATTCTCTCCCTTTGTGTAAATTTTTTTTTCACATGAAAGGCCATGGACATGAGAGCCATCTCCTCAGCACACTTATTTTGAAAATGAGACCCAGAGAAGTTGTAACTTCCCTAGTTTCTATTTGCAGGAAGCTAGTATTAAATAAAATTGAAACAAAATTACTTTATTTTCAAATTTTTATTTAAATTCTAGTTAGTTAACATACAGTTCAGTATTGGTTTCAGGAGAATTCAGTGATCCATCATTTACATCCAATACCCAGTGCTCATCACAGGTTCCCTCTTTAGTACCCATCAGCCTACTACTTCCCTCCATCAACCCTCAGTTTGTTCTCTATCTTTAAGAGTCTTTTGTGGTTTGTTTCCCTCCCTCTTTTTTCGTTTCCCCCCCTCCCATATGTCCATCTGTTTTGTTTCTTAAATTCCATATATGAGTGAAATCATATGGCATTTGTCTTTCTCTGAGTTATTTCACTTAGTATAATATACTCTAGCTCCATCCACGCCGTTGCAAATGGCAACACTCAATCTTTTTGATGGCTGAGTAATATTCCATTGTATCTGTATACACACCATATCTTCTTTATTCATCAGTTAATGGACATTTGAGCTCTTTACTTTGGCTATTGTTGATAATGTCGCTATAAACATAGGGGTGCATGTACCCCTTCAAATCTGTATGTTTGTATCCTTTGGGTAAATACCAAGCAGTGCAATTGTTGGATCATAGGATAGTTCTCTTTTTAACTATCTGAGGAACCTCTGTACTGTTCTCCAGAGTGGCTGCATCAGTTTGCATACCGACCAACAGTGCAAGAGGTTTCCCCTTTCTCCACATCCTTGCCAACATCTGTTGTTTCTTGTGTTGTTAATTTTAGCCATTCTGATAGGTGTGAGGTGGTATCTCATTTTGGTTTTGATTTGTATTTCTCTGATGATGAGTGATGTTGAGCATCTTTTCATGTGTTTATTAGCCATCTGGATGTCTTCTTTGGAAAATGTCTTTCATGTCTTTTGCCCATTTCTTCACTGGATTGTTTCTTCGGTGTTGAATTTGATAAATTCTTTATAGAGTTGGGATACTCACCCCTGTATTAGATATAATCATATTTATATTTAAAATGAGAGTTGGGGCACCTGGGTGGCTCAGTCGATTAAACATCCCACTCTTGGTTTCAGCTCAGGTCATGATCTCACACATTCACGAGTTTGAGCACCATACAGGCCCACACTGACTCTCTCTGCCCCTCTTGCACATGCTCTCTCTCCCAAAATAAATAAACTTAAAATGAATGAATAAATAAAATGAAAACTTGCTACCACGTTTTTTTTTTATAATTTACTTATTTTTTAATTTCCATCCAAGTTAGCATGCAACAATGATTTCAGGAGTAGATTCCTTAATACCCCTTACCCATTTAGCCCATCCCCTCTCCCACAAACCCTCCAGTAACCCTCTGTTTGTTCTCCATATTTAGTAGACTCTTCTGTTTTGTCCCCCTCCCTGTTTTTATATTACTTTTGCTTCCCTTCCTTTATGTTCATCTGTTTTGTCTATTCACGTCCTCATATGAGTGAAGTCATATATTTGTCTTTCTCTAATTTCACTTATCATAATACACTCTAGTTCCATCCATGTAGTTGCAAATGGCAAGATTTCATACTTTCTGATTGCTGAGTAATGCTCCATTGTATATATATATACCACATCTTCTTTATCCATTCATCCATCAATGGACATTTGGGCACTTTCCATACTTTGGCTATTGTTGATAGCACTGCTGTAAACATTGGGTTGCATGTGCCCCTTCGAAACAGCACACCTGTATCCCTTGGATAAATACCTAGTAGTGCAGTTGCTGGGTCATAGGGTAGTTCTATTTTTAATTTTTTGAGAAACCTCCATACTGTTTTCCGGAGTGGTGCACCAGCTTGCATTCCCACCAACAGTGCAAAAGAGATCCTCTTTCTCTGCATCCTCGCCAACATCTATTGTTGCTTGAGTTGTTAATGTTAACCATTCTGACAGGTGTGAGGTGGTATCTCATTGTGGTTTTGATTTGTATTTCTCTGATGATGAGTGATGTTGAGCATTTTCTCATGTGTCAGTTGGCCATCTGGATGTCTTCTTTGGAGAAGTGTCTATTCATGTCTTTTGCCCATTTCTTTACTATTCTCCCTTGCCTCTGGAGACGTTGAGGAAGACGTTGCATGACCAAGGTCAAAGAGGTTTTTGCCTGCTTTCTCCTCAAGCATTGTGATGGCTTCCTGTGTTACATTTAGGTCTTTTATCCATTTTGAGTTCATTTTTGTGTATGGTTTAAGAAAGTGGTCCAAGTTCATTTTTCTGCATGTCACTATCCAGTTTTCCGAGCACCACTTGAAGAGACTGTCTTTATTCCATTGGATATTCTTTCCTTCTCTGTCAAAGATTAGTTGGGCATACGTTTGTGAGTCCATTTCTGGGTTCTCTATTCTGTTCCATTGATCTGAGTGTTCTTGTGCCAGTACCATACTGTCTTGATCATTACAGCTTTGTAATACAACTAGAAGTCTGATGCCTCCTGCTTTGGTTTTCTTTTTCAAGATAGCTTTGGCTATTCAAGGTCTTTTCTGGTTCCGTACAAATTTTAGGACTGTTTGTTCTAGCTCTGTGAAGAATGCTGGTGTTATTTTGATAGGGATTGCTGCTACCACTTTCATAACACATCTGTTATACTCTTATATTACAAGTCATCCATAGCATTTGAATTTTTCCTATTCTCATTCAACATTTTGAAGTGCTAGGGGGTGCCTGGCTGGCTCAGTCAGTTGGGTGTCCCTTCGGATCAGGTCTTGATCTCGCAGTCTGTGAGTTCAAGCCCCATGTCAGGCTCTGCACTGACAGCTCAGAGCCTGCAGCCTACTTCAGATCCTGTCTCCCTCTCTCTCTACTCCTCCCCCACTCACACTCTGTCTCTCTCAAAAATAAAAACATTAAAAAAATTTAAAAAAATTTTTTTGAAGTGCTAATATGATTACTTTTTAGGCTACTTATAGACTCAGCTTGTAGTAACATATTGCTTGTTTTAATACAAGTATATTCTCAAATTTTTAACTATTGAAATTGCATTTCTTACTTTAGGTGTGGAGAATAAACACAAAGCACAATATAATCTATGTAAATGGCTCTGTACCTGGACATAAAAATTGCTTAGTAAAGGTATGTATATAAAATGTATGTAAACTCTTTATTTTCCGTTGTTTGGATATGTGAATATGTGCCATAAATTCTCCTTTGGCCCATAAATATGGCTTGAAAATAAGTGGCTGTTTTTCCATAATCTTTGCCAAATTAAATTTTTTGCCACTTTTCAGTAGTACCTGACTGAAAAAGTTGTACAAAATATCCTATACCTGTGTTCATAAAAACATGAACCTGTGAGAATGGTAGGACCAATAAATAGAGGCTCTTTAGAAATGCAAAAAGGTGGGGTGCCTGGGTGGCTCAGTAGGTTGAGTGTGTGACTTCAGCTCAGGTCATGATCTCACAGTTGTTGAGTTCAGTCTCGGCTTCAGGCTCAGAGCTGAAGCTAACAGCTGTTAGCTCTGAGCCTGAAGCCTACTTCAGATTTTCTGTCTCTCTCTCTCTCTCTCAAAAATAATATTAAAAAAAAAAAATAGAAAGGCTCAGAGGGGAATATGGTGGCATAGGAGGACGCTGGGTTCACCTCATCCTGCTGATCACTTAGATTCCACCCACATCTGCCCAAATAACCCAGAAAACCACCAGAAGACTAGCAGAATGGACGTTCCAGAGCCAAGCATAGACAAAAGGAGCATGGGAGAGGGTAGGAAGGGCAGAAAGGTGGTGAGTGCTACACGGACTGGTGGGAGGGAGCCGGGGTGGTGGAGGGGCAGCCTGCCCAGCAAGACAGAGCCCCTGAAGTCTGGCTTCAAAACGGAGGGGCCAGACTCCGTGAGTTCTGACAGCCAGTGGGCTGTCATCTGGAATGTTAAAATTCAACAGCTTTGCTCCCAGACAGCAGGGAGGGCAAGAGGACATCGGGAGGGAGAGTTGCTGAGCCCAAGAATACAGAGCTCAGCTTGATGGGAGAACAAAGGCACTGGTAAGCACCATCGCCCTCTCCCATCCCCCGCTGAAATTCAAAAGGGAACCAGTTCCCGTCACTGAACTTACTTGCACCGTGCAAACGCCCAACGCTGTGATCCTGTGGATCCATCCCTCTGGCGGGTCGGCCTCCCTCCTGGTGCTCCTCCCGGTGCTGCAGGGCCCCTCCTGCAGGGGACCACTGAAGGCAAATGGAGCTAAGCCTGCCCCTCGCGGCCCTGTGCACCTTGCAGATCCACCCCGGCTAATACGCCAGATCCCATCAAAGCAGCACCACAAGCCTGGCAGTCTGCAAGTAGCCCAGACGGGCCACGCCACTCCACAGTGAGTCCTGCCCCTGGGAGAGGAGAAGATAAGGTACACACCAGTCTGACTGTGGCCCCGACCACCAACACAAGTTACTCCAGACAGCACAAGGGAAGTGCCCTGCAGTTTGGAGCCACTGCAGGGACTACCCAAAATGATGAAACAGAAGAATTCTCCTGAAAAGAAACTCCAGAAAGTAGCAACAGTTAACAAATTGATCAAAAACGATTTAAGCAATATAATGGAACAGGAATTTCGAGTAATAGTCATAAAATTAATCGCTGGGCTTGAAAAAAGCATAGAGGACAGCAGAGAATCTATGCTACAGAGAGCAAGGGACTAAGAGATAGTCATGAGGAGCTAAAAATGCTATAAATGAGGTGCACAATAAAATGGAGGCGGCCATAGCACAGATTGAAGAGGACGAGGAGAGAATAGGTGATTTAGAAGATAAAATTATGGAAAAAGAGGAAGCTGAGAAAAAGATTTAAAAAATCCAGGACTATGAGGGGAGAATTAGAGACCTAAAGTGATGCAAATGGAACAATATCCATATCATAGGAATTCCAGAAGAAGAAAGAGAGAAAGGGGCTGAAGGTGTACTTGAACAAACCATAGCTGAGAACTTCTCTGATCTGGGGAAGGAAAAAGGCATTGAAATCCAAGAGTCACAGAGAACTTCCTTCAGACATGAATTGATCATCTGCATGACATTATCATAGTGAAACTGGCAAAATACAAGGATAAAGAGAAAATTCTGAAAGCAGCTAGGGATACACAGGCTCTAACTTACAAAGATAGACACATAAGAGTAGTGGCAGACCTATCTACTGAAACTTGGCAGGCCAGAAAGGAATGGTAGGAAATCTTCAATGTGATGAGCAGAAAAAAACATGCAGCCGAGAATCCTTTATCCAGAAAGTCTGTCATTCAGAATAAAAGGAGAGATAAAGGTTTTCCTAAACAAAAACTGAAGGCATTCATCACCACTAAACCAGCCCTACAAGAGATCCTAAGGGGGATTGTGTGAGTGAAATGTTGCAAGGACCACAAAGTACCAGAGACATCACTACAAGCATGAAACCTACAGATGTGACAATGATTCTAAACCCATATCCTTCAATACACTGAATGTAAATGGACTAAACGCTCCAACCAAAAGACACAGGATATCAGAATGGATAAAAGCACAAGACCCATCCATTTGCTGTCTACAAAAGACTCATTTTAGACCTGAGGACACCTTCAGATTGAAAGTAAGGGGATAGAGAACTATCTATCAAGCTACTGAAGTCAAAAGAAAGCTGGAGTAGCCATACTTGTATCAGACAAACCAGACTTTAAATTAAAGGCTGTAGTGAGATGAAGAAGGGCATTATATAATAATTACAGGGCCTATCCATCAGGAAGAGCTAACTATTATAAATGTCTATGTCCCGGATATGGGAGCCCCCAAATATATAAAACTATCACAAACATAATTAACCTTATTGATAAGAATGTGGTAATTGCAGGGGACTTTAATACCCCACTTACAACAATGGATAGATCAACTAGACACAAGATGAATAAAGAAACAAGGGCCCTGAATGATACATTGGATTGGATGGACTTGACAGATATATTTAAAACTCTGCATCCCAGAGCAACATAATATACTTTCTTCTCAAGTGCACATGGAACATTCTCTAAGATAGATCACATACTGGGCCACAAGACAGCCCTTAATAAGTATAAAAGAATTGAGATCATACCATGCATATTTTCAGACCACAATGCTATGAAGCTTGAAATCAACCACAGGAAAAAGTCTGGAAAACCTCCAAAAGCATGGAGGTTAAAGAACACCCTACTAAAGAATGAATGGGTCAACCAGGCAATTAGAGAAGAAATTTAAAAATATATGGAAACAAATGAAAATGAAAATACAACAATTCAAACGCTCTGGGATGCAGCAAAGGCAGTCCTGAGAGGAAAATACATTGCAATCCAGGCCTATCTCAAGAAACAAGAAAAATCCCAAATACAAAATCTAACAGCACACCTAAAGGAAATAGAAGCAGAACTGCAAAGACACCCCCAAACCCAGCAGAAGAAGAGAAATAATAAAGATCAGAGCAGAAATAAACAATATAGCATCTAAAAAAACTGTAGAGCAGATCAATGAAACCAAGACTTGGTTTTTTGAAAAAATAAACAAAGTTGATAAACCTCTACCCAGGCTTCTCAAAAAGGGAGATGACCCAAATAGATAAAATCATGAATGAAATTGGAATTATTACAACCAATCCCTCAGAAATACAAGCAATTATCAGGGAATTACTATGAAAAAGTATATGCCAAAAAACTGGACAACCTGGAAAAAATGGACAAATTCCTAAGCACCCACACACTTCCAAAATTCAAACAGGGAGAAATAGAAAACTTGAACAGACCCATAACCAGCGAAGAAATGGAATCAGTTATCAAAAATCTCCCAAAACATAAGAGTCCAGGACCAGATGGCTTCCCTGGGGAATTCTACCAGACATTTAAAGCAGAGAGAATACCCATCTTTCTCAAGCTGTTCCAAAAAATAGAAAGGGAAGGAAAACTTCCAGGCTCATTCTGTGAAACCAGCATTATTTTGATTCCTAAACCAGACAGAGACCCAGCAAAAAAAGAGAACGACAGGCCAATATCCCTGCTGAATATGGATGCAGAAATTCTCAACAAGATACTAGCAAATGGAATTCAACAGCATATAAAAAGAATTACTCACCATGATCAAGTGGGATTCATTCCTGGGCTGCAGGGCTGGTTCAATATTTGCAAATCAATCACTGTGATACACCACAATAAAAGAAAAGATAAGAACCATATGATCCTGTCACTTGATGTAGAAAAAGCATTTGACAAAATTCAGCATCCTTTCTTAATAAAAACCCTCGAGAAAGTCGGGACAGAAGGAACATACTTAAACATCCTAAAAGCCATTTATGAAAAGCCCACAGCTAATATCATCCCCAGTGGGGAAAAACTGAGAGCTTTCCCCCTGAGATCAGGAACACAACAGGGATGTCCACTCTCACGGCTGTTGTTTAACATAGTGTTGGAAGCATAGCATCAGCAATCAGACAACAAAAGGAAATCAAAGGCATCATAACTGGCAAAGATGAAGTCAAGCTCTCACTTTTTGCAGATGACATGATATTATACATGGAAAACCCAATAGACTCCACCAAAAGTCTGCTAGAACTGATACATGAATTCAGCAAAGTCGCAGGATACAAAATCAATGTACAGAAATCAGTTGCATCTTATACACTAAAAATGAAGCAACAGAAAGACACATAAACTGATCCCATTCACAATTGCACCAAGAACCATAAAATACCTAGGAATAAACCTAACCAAAGATGTAAAAGATATGTATGCTGAAAAGTATAGAAAGCTTATGAAGGAAATTGAAGAAGATACAAAGAAATGGAAAAACATTCTGTGTTCATGGATTGGAAGAATATTGTTAAAATGTCAATACTACCCAAAGCTATCTACACATTCAATGCAATCCCAATCAAAATTGCACCAGCATTCTTCTCAAAGCTAGAACAAGCAATCCTAAAATTTGTATGGAACCCCAAAAGACCCCGAATAGCCAAAGTAATTTTGAAGAAGACCAAAGCGGGAGGCATCACAATCCCAGACTTTAGCCTCTACTACAAAGCTGTAATCATCAAGACAGCATGGTGTTGGCACAAAAACAGACACATAGACCAATGGAATAGAATAGAGACTCCAGAATTGGACCCACAAAAGTATGGCCAAGTAATGTTTGACAAAACAGGGAAGAATATCCAATGGAAAAAAGACAGTCTCTTTAACAAATGGTGCTGGGAGAACTGGACGGCAACATGCAGAAGAATGAAACTAGACCACTTACACCAGTCACAAAAATAAACTCAAAATGGATAAAGGACATGAATGTGAGACAGGAAACCATCAAAACCCTAGAGGACAAAGCAGGAAAAAACCTCTTTGACCTCAGCCACAGCAACTTCTTACTCAACACATCTCCAAAGGCAAGGGAATTAAAAGCAAGAATGAACTATTGGGACGTCATGAAGATAAAAAGCTTCTGCACTGCAAAGGAAACAATCAAGAAAACTAAAAGGTGACCGACAGAATGGGAAAAGATATTTGCAAATGACCTATCAGACAAAGGGCTAGTATCCAAAATCTATAAAGAAGTCACCACACTTCACACCCGAAAAACAAATAACCCAGTGAAGAAATGGGCAGAAAACATGAATAGACACTTCTCTAAAGAAGACATCCGGATGGCTAACAGGCACATGAAAAGATGCTCAATGTCACTCCTCATCAGGGAAATACGAATCAAAACCACACTCAGATATTACCTCATGCCAGTCAGAGTGGCTAAAATGAACAAATCAGGAGACTATAGATGCTGGAGAGGATGTGGAGAAACGGGAACCCTCTTGCACTGTTGGTGGGAATGCAAACTGGTGCAGCCGCTCTGGAAAACAGTGTGGAGGTTCCTCAAAAAACTAAAAATAGATCTACCCTATGACCCAGCAATAGCACTGCTAGTAATTTACCCAAGGGATACAGGAGTGCTAATGCATAGGGGCACTTGTACCCCAATGTTTATAGCAGCACTTTCAACAATAGCCAAATTATGGAAAGAGCCTAAATGTCCATCAACTGATGAATGGATAAAGAAATTGTGGTTTATATATACAGTGGAATACTACGTGGCAATGAGAAAGAATGAAATATGGCCCTTTGTAGCAACATGTATGGAACTGGAGAGTGTTATGCTAAGTGAAATAAGTCATACACAGAAAGACAGATACCATATGTTTTCACTCTTAGGTGGATCCTGAGAAACTTAACAGAAGACCATTGGGGAGGGGAAGGGGAAAAAAAAGGGGGGGAGGGAGCCAAACCCTAAGACACTCTACAAAACTGAGAACAAACTGAGGGTTGATGGGGGGTGGGAGGGAGAAGAGGGTGGGTGATGGGCATTGAAGAGGGCACCTGTTGGGATGAGCACTGGGTGTTGTATGGAAACCAATTTGACAATAAATTTCATATTAAAAAAAGAAAGAACTAGAAAAAGGATATTAGGATAACTGTTGCCAAAATATCAATATCAAAAAAGAACTTCTAATTTTTTTTAAAAATACTTTGACACAGGAACTGAAAGTACGCAAAATGGCAATTCAGTGAGAGAGTCAACAAGACCATTTGGTAAAGGGGCACTTGACTGGCTCAATTCGAAGAGTATGTGACTCTTGGTCTTGGGATTGTGAGTTCAGGCCCCACGTTGGGTGTAGAGATTACTAAAAAAAAATAAAACTTTATTTATTTATTTCTTTTAAAGAAAGGTGGTAGGGGCATCTGGGTGGCTCAGTTGGTTAAGCATCCAACTTTGGCTTGGGTCATGATCTCACAGTTCGTGGGTTCAAGCCCCACAACTGTGCTGACAGTTCAGAGCCTGGAGCCTGCTTCGGATTCTGTGTCTCCCTCTCTCTCTGCCCCTCCTCTGCTCACAGTCCGTCTCTCTCAAAAATAAACATTAAAAAAAAAAAAAGGTGGTAAAAGGTAAACATTTTAAGGAGGGATTCATTGTTACTAGCATTGTTATGATTATACTTTTAGTATTTTAAAAATATTCACATTCATATTTATGTTCAAAAACAAAGTAAAAGAAAAATAATAGCATAAATTGGGGGGAAAAAACTCTTGTACTCTCACAGACTTGTTTCTATCAAATAAAATAGAAAGTAAATATTTTGCCTGGGATTTAGGCCAACATAATACAACATATAAGAAATCACTTTGGGATTTTGTTTTTTTGTTTTTTTGTTTTTTTTCCAACGTTTATTTATTTTTGGGACAGAGAGAGACACAGCATGAACGGGGGAGGGGCAGCGAGAGAGAGAGACACAGAATCGGAAACAGGCTCCAGGCTCTGAGCCATCAGCCCAGAGCCTGACGCGGGGCTCGAACTCACGGACCGCGAGATCGTGACCTGGCTGAAGTCGGACGCTTAACCGACTGCGCCACCCAGGCGCCCCTGGGATTTTGAATCATACATTCTGAAAATAAATTTGTAGTAGAAATAATACCAGCTTATTCCCAGAAATTTTCCAACAATAACAACGAAAATAGATTGAAACTTCAACCTCTGATTTTTCACATTGGGTCTTTCTCTATGTATTCTTTTCATTTCTTAAAGTAGGTTCTATTAGTAGCATAAAGTATAACACTTGTTTTAATCCTACAGTAATTAAAATTCCCTTTCTGTAGTTCACTTTTTGACTGAATTGTTCTGATTTTTCTTAAAGAAAAAATACATCTTATGAATTGTTGCAAGAATTTTTTTTTTTTTTTTTTTTTACTTTGCATGTTTTCAGGTTTAAGTAGATTTCCAGTCTCCAGATGACCTGGTTGTTTACACAATGACAGGTTGTTGAGACTGACAAGTTGGCATGGTACTTCCTATAACAGTTTGTCTTCATAATTAAATGTACCCCCTCCACATTACAGGTTTATTATATGTTACAAATATCACAACCTAATAAAAGAGAGAAGAGGGAAATTAAATTATTTTCCATAATAAAATTATACTGTACAACAGATGAATTTTTATATGTTGTCAGATCTTTTCTCCCCATTTTGCTGCACACATGGTTCTAGGATTGCTTTCCAGCTGAAAGTGGAACACCTCAGCATTTTCTTTGACACCAGTATAGATGAATAGGTCAGCTGTCTTGAAAAACCATAATATGTGCAGTGATATTCTGACTGGTTGTTATAAACAGTTTATAGTCAACATTTATTACTCTTCCACCTACTTCAACAAAAAATTGCCTCCAAAAACTCAACTCTGTTGATGATGGCTCGCCATTACTGAAGACATTCAGAAGGTAGACCACAGGCAATTCCCAAAGGGTAGTCCAAGTATATTTCAAGAAACTAGCATCAAAGAATGTCCAGTCCACTTCGAAATGTTAACACACCAATGAATGTATTTTCAAGAAACATATTTTGATTAAAAATAGAACGCATCTTGAGAAAATCTTCGAACTACAGTGTCTAAACAAGTCTTTTGTAACCTTACAGAAATGTCCGTCCCAAACATTAAGATGTGGGTTTGGGGGTGTTTTGTGGGCTTGTGTTTTAAGAGAAGTGGCGGTACACAAGTGTGGTCCACTTTTTGAAAACTTTTTCTGTCATCCCACTTGTTCTATCCTTCCCAGTGATTCCATAGCAAGTGAAAAGAGCCCCTTTGCCCATGGAGATTGAGGCTCTTCCTAGTGGACAGGCAGCCTCTTCAGCATTCTCTCATCCCACAGGAACTTTTGCACCCCACCCCCAGAGTATAGGGCTGCCAGTAAATTTTTTTTAATGCTAAAGTTAGTAAAGATGGTCTTAGGGATGATCAACCCGTTTAATTAACGTAAGCATTTTTTGTTGTTGTCTAGATTCACTAAACGTATTAAAAAAAGCCTAAAGAATATGTTTACAGCATTATGTGGTGTATATTAACTAATATTTGTGTGTGCTTATTCCTGTAGCCTAATTTATCATTTAAGTGTCTTCTAGATTTCCTGTTTGTGTGTGTGTCCTACCCCTCATCTTTCCTCAGAGGATTTGAACTGCCTTGCCAATATACAGAAATATAAAAAGAATGAGCCAGAGAGTTGAGAGAGTTTTGGTGAAGGTGGGGAAATAATGAAGCCAGAGGTTAGATTAAATGCACAAAAATACATACTGTTGAGTCTTACACATTTGTTAAAGATGGGATGCAAACAAGCTTTAGAACCACCAAGACAAAAGAGATTTAAATAAAATGTCATTCATGTTTCCAATCAATGAATTATAGTACTGTAACATTTATAGTTAGAATATATAAGTAGTGCTTTTCTCTGAAATGTTCAAGTATGATAGATCTATCAAAATGTAAAAGCAACTGAGAATTTGCTGTTTAGATCATTTATGACTAAATTTTCACAGTTATCAAATTAGCACAGAAAGTTTTGCTGTTGTTGGTTTGGTTGTTTATTTGCTTGGGTTTTATTCTCCATTCTAAATTCTGAAACAGTTTAAATCAGTAAGAATATGACTCCCCCTGCCCCCACCCAAGTTCAAGTTCAACCCAAGATTAGTGACTTGGAAAGAAAAAATTAAATGAGTTTATTTTCTTCTGAGCAACTAACTGAAAATTCCTTGGAACAATTTTAATGAGAGAGATTAAAATAGATGTGTTTCTGTACATAGCTGTTCCTAGCAGCTGTGTACTTATTTCAACCAAATTATTCGTTTCTTATTGCCAAAATGATTATGCCGTGTTTTACTCTGTGTGTATAATTACATGTAATTTTTTTTTAATTTCTCGCTGAATGAAAGCTGTAGAATGACTCAGAAGCTTTAAAGAACCAGTAATGTTTTCCAAAAATAAAACCCAACATTTTAGATCATACCAACATCTGAACTGTTTCTTGGTTTATGAATTTACAGATATAATTAGAATATTTTTAGATTAGAAAGAGCTTATAAGACTAGTGTAAAGACTTATGGAATGATTGTTTTTTGCTAAATATTATTTTGTCCTTCTCTTCTCAGTGATAATGGTACTTGTTAAATGTAAGCTTATTTCCTTAATAAAACTTGGCATTTTTGGTTATGTGCCCTTTGATATAAGACTAACAAAAATACAGGTAAATTCTTTTTTAAAACCTCAACTCAAAAGAATCTATGGTAGAAAGTAAAATAATAAAAATATATAATAATAAAATAAGATCAATAAGAAGTAGATGGTAATAACTTTTAGGCACATAGTTTGGATATAGTTGATACCTAAGTAGTAATTTTAAAATATAATTTATCCTCCTGGGCAGTTCTAGAGATTTGTAAGTTATGAGTAAGATATGTAATTATCAGGGTAATTTAGAAGGCAGATGACTGAGTTGAGGAAGGTTGTATTTCTGATTGGATTAAGTTTATTGGAATAAAAAGAATACATTGAGTTCCTTTCACTTTATGTAACAGTTGTGTTATTCACATTAGAAAATGTAGGAATAGATATTGTTTATTAATAATTAAAACATACTATCTTTAAGTAACTTAACTGGTACTACTTATTAATAAGGTCTTTGTCCCCCTCCTTCCAGATCAGAGATTCTACACTGCCTGCATATAAGGACTTCTGTAAAAATCTACCATTCCCTACATATTTTCCTGATGGAGATGAAGAAGAACTACCAGAAGATTTGTATGATGAAAATGTGTGTCAGCCTAGTGCACCTTCTATTATATTCTCCTAACCTCTGTGGACATGGCAGAACGTCCTGTATTTTATGAGCTTTGATGAGCCAGAGCAATATATAACCAGGAAATATATTTTCCTTTCGTAATCACAGTACCACACTTGTCATCTTTGTCAAGGGCATAAATACATCATTCCATCCCCCAAACTAAATTTTGGTTTAAAAAAATTACCACATTAAATAAATCAGTTAAATAGACTGGGTATGCCAGATGTCGATGGACCGGCCGTTTGCATACGAGCAAAGTCTTTTGTAATTTGTGAGCTTCATCCTTTTTTACTACATATTCTAAAGTTATCTTAAGATGCTTATGAATCCAGCCTCTTTTGTTAAAGATATTTCTGTCTTTCTGAAGGGGTAGATGTGGAACAGTGGCAAACTTACACTTTCTAAACAGAAAGGAAGTAAGATTTTTATTTAAATTATATTTTAATCATTTTTCCTTGCTTTCCCAGAAGGATTGGAAGTGGCCTGGGGTTGTACATTCAACAAACTTATGAATCACCTATTTTTAAAAATATTAATGTCCCCTGGGTTTTTTCATTGTATGAAATTAAAACGTGTTTGCTAATGGCTACATTATGTCAAATAATCAAGCTTAACAATGCAAGTATAAGCAGTCCTTATTGAACCACTGGATTTCCTCTGAACCCAGATTCCTGAGGACCCACAGGATCTAACTTTTAACTCAGGATGTTTTCTGAGACTTGATTCATACAGCAACCCAAGAGACATTAATCCTACTGCTAGATCACCATATAATTTCCTAATAACTAATGGATTTGTATTTGAAAGGTCCAACAGTATTTTTTTTTTTTTGCTGATATTTCATTTCTCTCATTTTTTATTTCAAGTCCAAATATAGTCACATCTTTTTTAAAATTTCCATTATTCTTCACCTAATTCCAGGAAGATTTGTTGCAATTGACAGAAAATCCATACAATAAAATAGTTGGGGCACCTGGGTGGCTGAGTTGGTTAAGCATCCAACTCTTGGTTTCAGCTCAGGTCATGATCTGGTTCATGGTTCAAGCCCTGCATCAAGCCACTTGGGCTTTCTCTCTCTCTCTCTCTCTCTCTCTCTCTCTCTCTCCTTCCCTCCCTCCCCCTCTCCCTCCCCCCACCTCCGGCTCATGTGTGTGTGTGTGTGTGTGTGTGCGCGCGCATGCTGTCTCAAAATGAATAAAAATAAATAGAAAATAAAAGAGTAAGTGAGGGAAAAACACCTAGGATAACATAAATCAGTATTCAGTGGGGAGTTGGGAAAGAATGGTAACCATATGATACAGATGAGCAGACTATGACATGCAAAATCATTGGACTCAGTTTGACTCTGAGCTGCCTGGATACCAAAGTAAAACAGCATTGATTTTGTTACATATTACTCTTTAATCATGAGTTCCTCAAGAGGAACTGTTTTAAACTGGAGTAAGTCTTGGTCACCATACCATTTTTTATTCAAAAAATAACTTATCAAACTGGAAATTCCTAGACTTGTTAAAAGATTATCTCAAACATATTCAAGGGTAAAATATTAGACACATTCTTGTCAGATCAAACAAGGATAGATAATCTTTACTACTGCTGTTCAACAGTGTTCTTGGAAGTCTTTGTCAGTACAGTTACTAAAACAAGAAAAAGTAATGATATAAATATTAGGAAGTGAGAAGATTGTAAGAAATATCTACCTGTAAGACAATCAACTGACAAGTCATTAGAAACAATGAAGGAGGGCGCCTGGGTGGCTTAGTCGGTTAAGTGTCTGACTTCAGTTTGGGTCATGATCTCACAGTCCATGAGTTCGAGCCCCACGTCGGGCTCTGTGCTGATAGCTCAGAGCCTGAAGCCTGCTTCGGATTCTGTGTCTCCCTCACTCTCTGCCCCTCCCCTGCTCAGTCTCAAAAATAAATAGAAACATTAAAAAAAAAAAAAAAAACGAAGGCAGTTCAGCAAGGTGACTGTAAAGATTAATATATAAACATAGCAATATTGAGAAATTTTATGGGGTGGGGGGAAATGGCTACTATTCCAATAGCAATTTTTTTTTAAAGCTTACCTAGGAAAAAGCCTTACAAATGTGCTGGAGTCTTATTGGAGAAGTTAAAACTTCATTGAAGAACATAAAAGAAGACAAATAATGGAGGGGATTATCATGGTTATGAATGGGGAGACTTAATATTGTAAAGAATTCAATCCTATTTTTAAAATCTCAACAGGTTTTACCATAGAACTGTTCAAACAGACTCTAAAATGGATGTGAATGTGTACATTCAAAAATAGCGAGCACATGAAATCATAACTATTAGGTATGTCCCCATACTATGCTTACTTACGCTTTACTTTGAAATTCGGCATACTGTATGTCTTAACTACTTAAGTTGCATTTGATCAAAAGATTTTAATGAACTTAGAGATGCATGAAATTTGCTGATAAACCAATGGGAAGCAGCTGTTACCTTGCAAGACAAATGAACAATTATTGCTGGGAAAACATAAAAACCTTGTTTCCATATAAAGCATCTGCAGAGGTGGAGAGAAAGGAATCCTAGCGTCTGAAGATAACCAGGTGGACAGCAGAGCAAGGAGCCATTCAGCAGCCATTTGCCCAGGACATACAGTGTTTTGAAGAAGGCAGGGAGCCCTTTGCACTAGAAAGCTGTCCCTAGACCCACCACCATTTGTCTGTAGAGTCTTTAGTCTTTGGATCTGCACTTGAGTTTAAAGGAGAAAATTTCTGATCATCTTTTAGGGTCATGAGTGTGAACCCTACCTTCTAGAGTCCGGGAGCAAAGCATCCACTTACACCCCCCACCTTCGTACACCTCCTACTCCCCACTGCCAGGGCCTTGCAGCAATCAAAGAGGATCTGGGGCCCATCCCTGCGAACTTTTTCAGTAGCCCAGAAGTAACCCAAGATGTGTTCTACTGACCCAGGTGGTAAGGAGGAAGCCTTCTCTACAGCTATGGAATACATAAGCCAGGGTCTGCCTGGTCCAACACTAAGGAAGACAGGGAATTTGCTAAGAACCGTGGGTCACTCTTTATGGCTACAGTGCCTATCATCAAATGTTCAGCTCGAGGAAAATAGAACTTAGCCTATTATGGATAAGCACATGGTCTGGACACTGCTCACCTCACCGTGTGGAGTCCAGGCAATAAGGGGCCGCCGCCTCCACAGTAACGGCCAATGCTCAGGTGTGGAGGCAGTTCGGTTCTCAGCAGCGGAGCGCACTCGGCTCCTAATTTGGGCTTGAACTTGATTTCTATTTTAGATTTGTTTTGGGAACTTTTTATAACTAACTTTCATTCAAATTACACATTGGTTCCAGCCTTTGTTGGTACTAGCTATTAGTTATAAGATCAGTAAGCGCTGAATCTTATAAAATTGGGAGGCCTGGGGAAGTCCAGCCGGTCAAGCATATCCACTTTAAGAGTTACACTGGGCACTGGTTGTCCTTCCCTCCAGGACCCTCACCTTACTGGAGTAGCTGAAGCTGAAACGTTAATGCTGATTAATCTCGTCTCCACAGTGGGCCCTGGCATGGGGTGAAAAGTGGACGGTGACAAGCTGTCACAAGCACTAAAATGTCAATGAAAGCGCTTCTTACCCACAGCAGATGTAAGGATATAATTTGCAAGGAGATTAAGTTTTTCAAAGTCAATAAATTGTGCTTTCAGTAACCTTTAAGGCTGAGATACAGACCTGCTTTTCGGCTTTTCACAAGGGACGGCATAGAAGGGTGACTTTTACAGCTTATTTCCAAAGGTGAATTTGTGAATGGAACCTGAGTGCATCTGAGAATATAGGATGAAATACATACACAACTATGGGGTTTGGGTTGGGCAGGGGGGTGTTTTTAGTGTGAAGCATTATGACACACGCTAGTTAAAGCAGCCATTCAGGGTTCCTGATACTACAGAAGTTCCACCAGCCTGTGTAAGAACACTGTTTTATGCTCAGCAACATCTGTTTGAGTAATCCAAAGAATGTCTATTTGAGAAAAAAATAACATATGTCAAAATGAGAGCCTCTCCTTTTTGCAGCGAGACCGGACCTTGGTCCTAAGTCACTGCCCACAGAGAACGGAGTCAGCCGCACCACGGTAAGACCCACTGCGGGAGAAAAGAGCAGCGTTTGGCTTGCAGAGGCAATCTGGCCTGGTGTTCGGGCCTCTGGGCCGGATGTTCACGTGAATGCCTTTCTTTAAGTGTCTGTATCACTCCTCCTCCTTGTCAGAGTGGAAATACACCACCACAGCTGCTGGTGCCGTCCCGCCTTGCAACACGGTCTAGCCTCCCGTGTGAGGTCTTCCAGCAGCACTCTGTTGTTTGCTTTTCCGTGGCTGGTTTCTTTCTCTTGTTATTACTCTAAAAATGCCCGCTACTGCCTGTAGCGGTCGGTACTTCGAAGCTCTCCCCTCCACTTGCAGGAAGGATGGCAGGGAGAATGGACTTCAACTGCTTATCTCGTTTTTATAAATAGTTGTGCAGTGGAGCCCTTTAGTGACGAGGAAGGGCATGTTGCTGATTTCAGTCTTGCTGAGCCAAAAGAGGGCATTTAAATACAGACAGACAGAGGTAGGTCACTGTGCTGTGAGGCCCCCTTGGGCAAACGTCTCCAGGAGCTTTATAATCAGATGTGTCACTTTGGGGCTACCTGTTTTCTAGATGGGAAGCAATTCTTCACTTGACTAATGATGGATAAAGTTTCTTCCGCCTTTGGGAATTTTCTACCAAGTTGACTCTTGTAACAATCCACATTTCTCCTTCAGTTTCCAGCTTTACTGCTGTATGAGCTGTAATACCTCATCTGCCAGCTTCCAGTAATAATTGCTGGCAGAGCAGGTGGGAGCTTGGCCCCAGAAATGGCAGTGGTCTCTCCAAGCGTGCCTCACGAAACAAATGCTGCCTGCCGTCCAGATTCTGCCTCTAGCAACTGCCTAGGACTCCCTGAAATAAGAGGACCCAATTAAAGTGTCATCATCTCCTCCAGAAAATAGCCAGAGTCCTGAGTGCAGGTTGCCAGCCTCCATTTCATCATTTTGTTTTCTGCTTTTAAATGTTGTTTCCACAGAACTTACAGAAGCCCACCTCACGCATTGCTTTTCACTCTTTTTAAGACTAATGAGGTGACCTGTTCAGGTTAGACAAGCCAAATTAATTTCGACGAATGCAACCCATAACACCATAAAAGCAAATAAATGATTCTACCTCAGCTGGCTAAAACATCTTCTTGGCATGGGAGGCACAGAGTGCCATTTGACTGGAAGAGTGAAAGTGACAGTTGTGCCCTGATCCTCCAAAAGTGGACTTCATATAAGCACCAGAGTATGTGCTAGGGCATCTAGAAAGTTCATTGTTTTGGTTTTTAAAAAAAAAAATTTGGGGGGCGCCTGGGTGGCGCAGTCGGTTAAGCATCCAACTTCAGCCAGGTCACGATCTCGCGGTCCATGAGTTCGAGCCCCGCGTCGGGCTCTGGGCTGATGGCTCAGAGCCTGGAGCCTGTTTCCGATTCTGTGTCTCCCTCTCTCTCTGACCCTCCCCCATTCATGTTCTGTCTCTCTCTGTCCCAAAAATAAATAAACATTGAAAAAAAAATTAAAAAAAAAAAATTTAATCATAAAGCATCTTTTTAAAAAAAATTTTTTTTTTAATGTTCATTTTTGAGAGAGAGAGGGAGTGTGAGTGGGGAGGGGCAGAGAGAGAGGGAGACACAGACTCCGAGGCAGGCTCCAGGCTCTGAGCTGTCAGCACAGAGCCCGAGGCGGGGCTCAAATTTGAGAACCATGACATCATGACCTGACCCAAAGTTGGACACTCAACTGACTGAGCCACCCAGACGCCCCTAGAAAGTTCATTGTTTTTAAAGAAAAAGGATAAGATGCCAAGTTGTGGCAGTGCCTCAAATCTGCCTTGAGAAGGAACTAACCAAATACTCCATCACAGAGGTCCTGACAAAGATGCAAGGATGACTGTGTAAAAGGGACTGTGTCAGAAGGAATAATAATAAATGCCTCTCTTGGGCAGCCAACATCCATTTCCTCATCTAAAATGGCGTGATAAAGCAAAGATGGCATCAGAGCCTTGGCTGGCAGTCCATCTTGTTCTGCGAAGTGCAGAAACACTCAAGTGTGGAGTGCCTCGTGGAGGAGTGCCGGGCCTGGAAGAAGGGCGCCCTTCCCCTCCGCCAGCAGAGCGGTTCACAAGCGGCTAGTAACAGCCAGCCTGCCGCCAAAATATCTATGAATGAGAACCAAGGCGACAGGATCCACAGAGGAAAATGCGTGTTGAGGAAAACATGAACCAAAACTGAGGAAGTAAGCAAAGGAGAAAGAAAAGTGATAAAAAGGAAGGAAACAGGAAAAGATGTTCCATAACAACTCGAACCTTTTTCTACCTGTACAATTACAACAGGGAGTATCTCTTCCCTGCTTGCATGGTTCACTCCTCTAGCCAGTAACTGATAAGCACAGCTCTACCATGGGGGAAAAGGTTGTGATTTAATGATCCAAAGCCCTTTGTTCAACTCCACCTCCCATAAAAAGAGAGGCTAAAAGTGCTGTGGCCCAGGAGCCCTTGAGCTGCCCACCCAAACAACTGGACCCCGGAAGAGAGCTCCTCAGGCACAGATAATTCTCACAGTGGTTTACAAAGGCCGGTCTCACCTTCACCTAACACAGTGCTCCTTATCCCTGACTGCACGTTAGAACCACACAGGGGGCTTGGAGAACCCCAGCCCAATGTTCTTGGACTCTGTGGGGCTCAGCCCCGGGCACCAGTATTTTTTAAAGCTCTCCAGTACCAGTGTACAAAGTTCAGAACCACTGGCCTAAAACAACATGATGTATAGGGGGGCAAGTCATTTGTGGTACCCAGGCCAGTTATTTGGGAGCCATTCACATCGGAGAAATATTTATAAAAATATAATAATAGGGATGTTTTATATGTGTGTGGTGCTTTATATTTCAAGGTGTTTTTATGATCTTATGAGAGTACCGCCCTGGGAAAATGCTTTAACATCTTGCAAGAATATATATACATGTTAGATATCATCCATCTTGTATGACTGAGAAAATATGCAGACTGAGAAGTCTAGGACTTGGTTAGGGCCTCACTAAACAAGTGGCTGGCAGAGCTTGTGCTAAAATCAGGTGTCCGATTTCCCTGTACCCTTCCACACCGCAAACTGAGATTCATGACTTTCTTTAAAGAGAATCTAATATATTGATATAGTTGGTTTCCTCTGTTGTGAACTGTGATTTAGCCTCATACACATATGTATTGAATTGTTTCAGAAATGTGTGACTTTAGTACCTCACCTCTGATTAAAAAAAAAAAAAAAAAATCACAAGTGAAACAAGCTGTCAATCTTAGCTTGTCTGAATTTTTCAGTTTATTATTGTTGTTGCCAATATTTTCTACTTTGTTTATTTCACTTGTCCTGCACCTGTGGCAAGTATCAAAAGCTTTGAAAAAGTCACTGAGAGGAAATATTGAAAATGGAGAGAATTTTATGCATAAACATACTTTCTTTTTCTGCAAATTGGGATAGATCAAGACTCTCTTCCGTTTTCATGGCTGAGAGCTTTAGAACAACTCCAGAGAAGCTGATGTGGAGATGGAGGGTGTTGGATGTAGGGTGAAGTTACACCAGCAGATTCCTAGGGGTTGACATATTAATCAGTGAATCCTCCCTCTTGGGCCATATCTGGACCCCTTCCCTTTATGCCTTGAAGGTTAGCAGTCAGAACTATAGGACATTTATTGAACACTCACTGAGCGTCAGATGTTTTACATGGTCTCTTGTTTAATCCTCAACCACCCTGCCAGGTAACTGTTATCACCTCTACTATATACATGAGGAAATTGAGACTCAAAGATTATGTAGCATTTCCAAGTCAAATACCTAGTGAATGACTGAGCTGGGACAAGAACTGAAGGTCACCTCTGGACTCCAAGTCATGCATTCTGGACAGAGCCCCAGCTTCCAGGCACCCGAGTTTCCTAAACATCTGATGGAAATCACTGAGTTAGCCCTCTTTTCCACTGTGGGGAGAGAGGAGCCCTGTGCCTGTTTGCTGTACCTGTAGATAGAATTTAGACAACTTCTCTGCGGGGTAGTTTCTACCATGGAAGTCAGTGTGAGGGGATGAGCTGGGCATGAGTGTGGGGGTCTCTTGCTACCAGACCGTGGAACTTTGGTGGAGGCCCCTCCTATTTAGAATGGAGTGAAACTGCTCCACTGGCAAGGCTTTCTTCACCATCCTCAAAGGGGAAAAAGATTGAGGGTTTGGGGAGGATGAGACCTTCTGCCCTTTCACTCCAGGTACAGGTCAAGATGATCATATTACCCTCTCAGCTAGCTCCAAAATGATTGTTTGGAACTGAGCAAAGGTCTTAAGCTTGACTAATAGATATTGATTGGACCTGCAAGTAGCTCCAGGCAGTAAAACAGTATGAGACCTAAAAAAAAAAAAAAAAAAAAAAAAAAAAAAAAAAAATCCTGAGTTTCCAGAATATCAAAGAGGTCAGACCAACTAAAACTGCTGAATCAACTTTAAAAAAAATAAGGCATTGATTCAAAATTTAATTGAACAGAGAACTCTCGCAGCTTTTATACACAATATCCCAATTTTCTCTCCATCTCATGGGTAGTAAGGTGCACAGGACCCGTCTTAATGGGTGGACAGGCCTAGGAAAAATATCTGTGGATATTGATAGGATTTATCCTATTTATTTCATAAGTTGGGTTGACCTAATTAATCAAACACAGAAGGTCAAGGATCTGGCAGGTTTTAAAATGTTCCCATGGGGTGCCTGGCTGGCTCAGTCAATTGAGTATCTGACTCTTGTTCTGAGGGTCGGGAGTTTAAGCCTCACACTGGGCATGGAGCCTACTTTAAAAAAAAGAAAAGAAAAAAAATGTTCTAGTGACCCTTTTCTTTCACCATCAGGTGGGCAAGTATCTGAACTTTTAGGATGGTGATGCTCCCCTGCCATGGAAATCCCACTGTTTGCTCTTTGCTGGTCTCTGTGTGGAATTATTTGTCTGGCCAAGGTAGGGGTCCTCCTTGTCACTTCCTGGATTCTTGGTTTGTTGAGTCTGTGTTGAACCAGAGTTAGTTTCCTGTTCTCACTGAAATGATAAAGAGACATTCAGAGAATCCACCAAAGGAGTAAATAAAGATTGGGAGAAGGTCACTATGGATCAATCACCCAGTTTGATCTTTATGAAGACTAAAAAAGGAATACGATTTTTTAAACTTAAAAATAAACTGTCTATTTCCCATGATAAAAGCAATATTTGTTTACTGAAAAGATTTGGAAAATGAGGAAAACACTTCATGATCCCATCTTGCAGTTATTAAGACTGTTGACCTCTTCTAGAACTTCCATGCCTATATATGTGCACGTTTGTATAATAAATAGGATGACTGTTCCTGCTCTTTGATAGTCTTTTTTTTTTCAGTTGATAATATATCTTTTTGTGTCATTAAAATTTGGGGTTTTTGTGGTTTTGAACTTCTTTTTTTTTCCCCCCTTGCAATTGGAAACCAGGCTGTGATGGACATCTTTATAGCTAAATCTTTGTGGCCATCAATAATTATTTTCTTAAGTAAATTACTAGAAGCAAAATCACTGGTTCAGTTGATGTATAATACTAAATTGCCTCTGAGAAAGATTGCTCCAGGTTAAATGTGTTCAAAATATCCTCTGTTTACTTACAACAAAAATAGCTGGTCTGTCACTTCCTGACGTGAGGTGTGTTTAGGCATCTTCCTCAAGCAGTTGCCCTAGTATTTCTCCCCTGGTTCCAGCTGGGGGGTTGCTTTTATCCTTTCCTTTCCCAAGTTCCAGATGGTTCAGTTCCCAAGTATCCTTTATTTCACTTTTCTCCCTCCACCCCTAAAGATTTATCTCCTTAGTGAGACATGCAAGGTCTCTCAATACCAACTTGAGATTTCCAGAATCTCTAGGAAGACGTCATGCCCAGATGATGTTAGTAGGCCATTGCATGGAAAGCAGAAAGGAAAGCAAAAGCATATATCACTTCCACCTCTGATACTGGATGGGTCCAAGTATCTCCATCAGAGCCCCAGGAAGAATGTTCCATTGCACAGCAAGGGAGGAAGGAAGCTGGCTTCACTGGGTCTGCTGGTGGAAGATGGTATTCGGACTGGCCATATTGGAATGGTACTAACACTGGACAACCATCACTGGCGTCTCTCCAGTAAACCACGCCTGTGAGGCCAAAGAGGGCAAGTGTCGTCATGAGCCCTACTGCTAGGACACTGTCCACATTGTGTACGCAGGGGGCTGCATGATACATTTTCTCAAGGATTAATATTAGAAAGATCTGTTTTCTCCAGTCAAAAAGAGGACGATTCCTTGAATCGGGGAAAGGAAGGTTGTATCTTTAATGTGCCTCTACCTTGACCTCACGCAAAGAAGAGTAAGGTGAACTGGCTATTCTTAGCCTAGTTTCTAGGACGATTATCTCTCTTCACCCCATCTTTCCTATCCAAGTTGCATGGCAATTAATGTTTAGTTGTATACTTTTAGGTATACGCAGTCCTACTCCATCTGTGTCTCTTAGGGGAAGTCGTAACACCTTTTCAAAAGAAGGAAAGAAGAGGATTTCATGAAAGAAGAGGAGCCAAGATGGCGGAACAGCATCGAAGTTTTTTGCTTCCCTCACGTTCATGAAATACAGCCAGACCAACACTAAACCATCCTACACACCTAGAAAACTGATTGGAGGATTAACACAATTTGCACAACCTGAACCACAGAATTCAGCAGGTACACAGCACGGAGGAGTGAACTTGGGGAGCGAGAAGCTGCAGAGGGCAGGGAGGTGCTTTTGTGGGCGGAGAGAGGATGGAAACTGCAGGGGGGGGAATACAGGAAAAGCACCCCCCCACACACACAAAAAACAGCTGGACAGAAAGTGGAAAATTGGAAACAGCTGCAGAGACTAAACTAAAAAGGGAGAAAGGAGAAAGCAGAGGGTTTAAATTCTGTTAAGACTGTAAACAAGGGGAGTGAGTGCAAAGGCTACAATTCTGCAGCTCGATAACTGGCGATGCTCTGGTGGGAAGGGCAAATACCCAGGAGCAGAGTGGGGTCCAGGAGGTTCTCGGGCTACACAGGGAAAAGCGGTTCCACTGCTGGAAGGACATTTGGTAGAGACTGTGAGGCAACCTGGTCCCAGCAGACCCCAGAGAACAGCCACATTCACTGCTGCTAGAACAAAGTCATTAAGGGTGAAGTCTGGTGTCAGATGTGTGTTGTGGTTTTCCATAATCCCTGAAAAGCTGCTACTACACTGTCTCGTGAACTTTTTCTGGGGCGGGCTGGCACCTGGCCATAGTCTCGGGGCACCGGGAGCAGCAGGGTCCAGCAAGCGTTCCTGGGTGTAGCCGACATTCAGCCTTTGCTTATTCGACCACTGCTCAGTGAGACCCTCCCGCAGAGGGGCGGAAGTCCTTCAGAAGTAAGGGGCCGGGGAAAACAGATGAATCTGAGACAAAACTCAAGAGAGAGGTACTGCCTGGGGCCTGGTCATGGACAGTGAAAAAGGAGGGAGTGGAGGAGAGCTGAAGACAGAGGACCAGTGCACAATTGCTGATCTGGGAGAACAGAGTTCCGATGCTAGAGACTGGCTAGCTGGGTGATGCCATTTTCAATGCTCCCACGCATGTGCATAGGCACCTACAAGCACCACAGCAATCCACCCCAGTAGGTTAGCAGCGCCATCTAGTGGAAAACGGAGCCATTACACTGACCCTGCCCAACTGGGCCAACCTCGCTCTTCAAAATCACAAGTCTCACAGCCTACATAGTTTATGGACTATAAAGCGCTACATACTCTGACTTCTAGGGGAAAACGAGGTAATTTCAGTGTCATTTCAATCTGTTATCAGGTTCATCTTTTCAATTTTCCTACTTTTTTTTCACCTTTAAACTACTTTTCTTTTTCTTGAATACAGAAAGAGAAAAAAATCATTTTTATTTTTCAATTTTTATTGAAAATATTTTTAATTTTTTTACTGTATTTTCTACTTCAGTGTAAATTTTATCAAATTCTATTTGACTTCCATCATTTTATTTTAGTCTACTACAGTGTATTCACCTTTTCAAATTTTCAAACGATTTCTTTTTCTTATTTCTCTTTTTTATTTCCTTTCTTTTTCTTGAATGCAGAAAGAGAAAAACTTCATTTTTACTTTCAATTTCTATTAAAAATATTTTTCTTTAATTTTTTCTTACTAATTTTTTTGCTTTTATGTGAATTTTCTCAAATTCTATTTTACTTCCATCATTTTATTTTAGTCTACTACACTGCATTCACTTTTTCAAATTTTCAAAAGATTTCCTTTTTTTACATTCCTCTTTTTTCTCTTTTTCATTTCTTTTCTTGAATACAGAAAGAGAAAAAATTCATTTTTACTTTTATTAAAAATATTTTTCTGACTTTTTTTCTACTACATTCTTTAGTTTTGTGTAAATTTTTTCAAACTCTATTTTACTCCCATCATCTTTTAGTCTATTTCAGTGTATTCATTTTTTTTTATTCTGATTTCCTTACCCCACCCCTTCCATTTTTTTCTCTAATCTGTAAACCCACTTTCAACACCCAGACCAAAACACACCTAGGACCTAGCATGATTTCTTCAATTTGTGTGTGTGCATGTGTTTTTAAGTATTTAATTTTCATTTTTTTAATTTTAATTTCGTAATTTCAATTTTTGTACCTCATTAATTCCTTTTCTCCCTTCAAAATGACAAAACGAAGGAATTCACCCCAAAAGAGAGAGCACGAAGAAACGACAGCCAGGGATTCAACCAACACAGATACAAGCAAGATGTCTCAACCAGAATCTAGAATCACGATAATAAGAACACTAGCTGGAGTTGAAAACAGATTAGAATCTCTTTCTGTGGAGATAAAAGAAGTATAAAAAAAATGCTATACCTGACCTGCAATCACAGATGGATGCCGTGGTGGCAAGGATGGATGAGGCAGAACAGAGAATCAATGATATAGAGGACAAACTTATAAAGAATAATGAAGCAGAAAAAAAGAGGGAGATTAAGGCAAAAGAGCATGATTTAAGAATTAGATAAATCAGGGGCGCCTGGGTGGCTCAGTCGGTTAAGCATCCGACTTCTGCTCAGGTCATGATCTCGCGGTCCGTGGGTTCAAGCCCCACATCAGGCTCTGTGCTGACGGCTCAGAGCCTGGAACCTGTTTCAGATTCTGTGTCTCCCTCTCTCTCTGACCCTCCCCTGTTCATGCTCTGTCTCTCTCTGTCTCAAAAATAAATAAACGTTAAAAAAAATTAAAAAAAAAAAGAATTAGATAAATCAGTGACTCATTAAAAAGGAACATCAGAATCATAGGGGTCCCAGAGGAGGAAGAGAGAGAAATAGGGGTAGAAGGGTTATGTGAGCAAATCATAGCGGAAAACTTTCCTAACCTGGAGAAAGACACAGACATCAAAATCCAGGAAGCACAGTGGACCCCCATTAGATTCAACAAAAACTGACCATCAACAAGGCATATCATAGTCAAATCCACAAAATACTCGGGCAAGGGGAGAATCATGAAAGCAGCAAGGGAAAAGTCGCTAACCTACAAGGCAAGACAGATCAGGTTTGCAGCAGACCTATGCACAGAAACTTGGCATGCCAGAAAGGAGTGGCAGGATATATTCAGTGTGCTGAATCAGAAAAATATGCAGCCAAGAATTCTTTATCCAGAAAGGCTGTCATTCAAAACAGGAAAGATAAAATTTTCCCAGACAAACAATAAGTAAAGGAGTTTGTGACCACTAAACCAGCCCTGCAAGAAATTTTAAGAGGGACTCCCTGAGGGGAGAAAAGATGGGAAAAAAAATTTATATACATATATATCTCAAAAGCAACAAAGATTAGAAAGGACCAGAGAACACCACCAGAAACTCCAACTCTACAAGCATCATTACAGCAATAAATTCCTATCTTTCAGTACTCACTCTAAATGTCAATGGACTCAATGCTCCAATCAAAGGACATAGGGTAAAAGAATGGATAAGAAAACAAGATCCATCTAGATGCTGTTTACAAGAGACCCACTTCAGACATAAAGACACCTTCAGATTGAAAATAAGGGGATGGAGAACCATCTATCATGCTAATGGTCAACAAAAGAAAGCTGGAGTAGCCATACTTATATCAGACAATCTAGACTTTAAAATAAAGACTGTATCAAGAGATGCAGAAGGGCATTATATCATAATCAAGGGGTTTATCCACCAAGAAGACCTAACAATTGTAAACATTTAGGCACCAAATGTGCAAGCACCCAAATATATAAATCAATTAATCACAAACATAAAGAAACTCATCGATAGTAATACCATAATAGTAAGAGAATTCAACACCCCACTCACAACAATGGATAGATCATCTAATCAAAAAATCCACAGGGAAACAATGGCTTGGAATGACACACTGGTCCAGATGGACTTAACAGATATATTCAGAACATTTCACCCTGAAACCGCAGAATATACATTCTTCTCCAGTGCACATGGAACGTTCTCCAGAATAGACCATATACTGGGACACAAATCAGCCCTAAGTAAGTACAAAGAGGTCAAGATCATACCGTGCATATTTTCAGACCACAACGCTATGAAACTCAAAATCAACCACAAGAACAAATTTGGAAAGGTAACAAATACTTGGAGACTGAAGAATATCCTACTAAAGAATGAATGGGCCACCCAAGCAGTTAAAGAGGAAATTAAAAATATATGGAAGTCAATGAAAATGATAACACCACAACCCAAAACCTCTGGGACACAGCAAAGGCAGTCATAAGAGGAAAGTATATAGCAATCCAGGCCTTCCTAAAGAAGGAAGAAAGATCTCAGACACACCACCTAACCTTATGCCTTAAGGAGCTGGAAAAAGAACAGCAAATAAAATCCAAAACCAGCAGAAGACAGGCAATAATAAAGATTAGAGCAGAAATTATTGCTATCGAAACCAAAAAACAAAACAAAACAAAACAAAACAAAACAAAAAACAGTGGAACAGATCAATGAAACAAGAAGCTGGTGCTTTGAAAGAATTAACAAAATTTATAAACCACTAGCCAGTTTGATCAAAAAGGAAAGGGCCCAAATAAATAAAATCAAGAATGAAAGAGGAGAGACCACAACCAACACAGCAGAAATAAGAACAATAATAAGAGAATATTATGAGCAATTATATGCCAATAAAAAGGGCAATCTGGACGAAAGGGACAAATTCCTAGAAACATATACACTACCAAAAGTGAAACAGGAAGAAAGAGAAAACTTGACCAGACCCATAACCAGTATGGAAATTGAATCAGTAATAAAAAATCTGCCAAAAACAACAGTCCAGGGCCGGATGGTTTCCAGGGGAATTCTACCAAATATTTAAGGAAGAGTTAACACCTATTCTCTTGAAACTGCTCCAAAAAACAGAAATGGAAGGAAAACTTCCAAACTCTTTCTATGAAGCCAGGATTACCTTGATCCAAAACCAGACAGAGACCCCACTAAAAGGAGAACTATAGGGGAGCCTGGGTGGCTCAGTCGGTTAAGCATCCGACTTCGGCTCAGGTCACGATCTCGCGGTCCGTGAGTTCAAGCCCCGCGTCAGGCTCTGTGCTGACCGCTCAGAGCCTGGAGCCTGTTTCAGATTCTGTGTCTCCCTCTCTCTCTGACCCTCCCCTGTTCATGCTCTGTCTCTCTCTGTCTCAAAAATAAATAAACGTTAAAAAAAAATTTTTTTAATAAATAAATAAATAAAAAGGAGAACTATAGACCAATCTCCCTGATGAACATGGATGCAAAAATCCTCAACAAGATATTAGCAAACTGGATCCAACAATACATTACAAAAATTATTCACCAGGACCAAGTGGGATTTATACCTGGGATGCAGGGCTAGTTCAATATCTGCAAAACAATTACCATGATTCATCACATCAATAAAAGAAAGGACGAGAACCATAGGATCCTCTCAATAGATGCAGAGAAAGCATTTGATGAAATACAGCATCCTTCCTTGATAAAAACCCTCAAGAAAACAGGGATAGAACAGTGTACCTCGAGATCATAAAAGCCATATATGAACGACCCAATGCTAATATCATTCTCAATGGGGAAAACTGAGAGCTTTCCCCCAAGGTCAGGAACAAGACAGGGTTGTCCACTCTCATCACTGTTATTCAACAGAGTATTGGAAGTCTTAGCCTCAGCAATCAGACAACACAAAGAAATAAAAGGCATTCCAAATCGGCCAGAAGGAGGTCAAACTTTCACTCTTCGCAAATGACATGATAGTCTATATGGAAAACCCAAAAGATTCCACCAAAAAAACTGCTAGAACTGATTCATGAATTCAGCAAAGTTTCAGGATATAAAATCAACGCAGAGAAATCGGTTGCATTCCTATACACCACCAATGAAGCAACAGACAGAGAAATCAAGGAATCGATCCCATTTACAGTTGCACTAAAAGCCATAAAATACCTAGGGATAAATCTAACCAAAGAGGTGAAAAATCTATACAATGAAAAGTATAGAAAGCTCATGAAAGAAATTGAAGAAGACACAAAAAACTGGAAAAAGATTCCATGCTCATGGATAGGTAGAACAAATATTGTTAAAATGTCGATACTATCCAAAGCAATCTACATATTCAATGCAATCCCTATCAAAATAACACCAGCATTCTTCACAGAGCTAGAACAAATAACCCTAAAATTTGTATGGAACCAGGAAAGACCATGAATAGCCAAAGCAATCTTGAAAAAGAAAACCAAAGCAGGAGGCATCACAATCCCAGACTTCTAGTTGTATTACAAAGCTGTAATCAAGACAGTATGGTACTGGCACAAGAACAGACACTCAGATCAATGGAACAGAATAGAGAACCCAGAAAGGGATGCACAAGTGTATGGCCAACTCATCTTTGACAAAGCAAGAAAGAATATTCAATGGAATAAAGACAGTCTCTTCAGCAAGTGGTGCTGGGAAAACTGGACAGCGACATGCAGAAGAATGAACCTGGACCACTTTCTTACACCAGACACAAAAATAAACTCAAAATGCATGAAAAACCTAAATGTAAGACAGGAAGCCATCACAATCCTTGAGGAAAAGGCAGGCAAAAACCTCTTTGATCTTGGCTGCAACTTCTTACTGAACCCATCTCCAGAGGCAAGGGAAACAAAAAGCAAAAATGAACTACCAGGACCTCATCAAAATAAAAAGCTCTGCACAGCGAAGGAAACAATCAGCAAAACTAAAAGGCAACTGACAGAATGGGAGAAGATATTTGCAAATGACATATCAGATAAAGGGTTAGTATCCAAGATCTATAAAGAACTTACCAAACTCAACACCCAAAACACAAAGAATCCAGTGAAGAAATGGGCAAAAGACATGAATAGACACTTCTCCAAAGAAGACATCCAGATGGCCAACTGACACATGAGAAAATGCTCCACATCACTCATCATCAGGGAAATACAAATCAAAACCACAATGAAATACCACCTCACACCTGTCAGAATGGCTTACATTAACAACCCAGGCAACAACAGATGTTGGCGAGGATGTGGAGAAAGAGGATCTCTTTTGCATTGTTGGTGGGAATGCAAGCTGGTGCAGCCACTCTGGAAAACAGTATGGAGGTTCCTCAAAAAACTAAAAATAGAAATACCCTAGGGCCCAGCAATTGCAGTACTAGGCATTTATCCACGGGATACAGGTGTGCTGTTTCGAACGGACACATGCACCCCCATGTTTATAGCAGCTCTATCGACAATAGCCAAAGTATGGAAAAAGCCCAAATGTCCATCGATGGATGAATGGATAAAGAAGATGTGGTGTATATGTACAATGGAGTATTACTCAGCAATCAAAAAGAATGAAATCTTGCCATTTGCAACTGCGTGGATGGAACTGGAGGGTATTATGTTAACTGAAATTAGTCAGAAAAAGACAAAAATCATATTACTTCACTCATATGAGGACTTTAAGAGACAAAACAGATGAACATAAGGGAAGGGAAACAAAAAGAATATAAAAACAGGGAGGGGGGGAAAACAGAAGACACTCATAAATATGGAGAACAATCTGAGGGTTGCTGGAGGGGTTGTGGGAGGGAAATGGGTAAGGGGCACCAAGGAATCTACTCCTGAAATCATTGTTGCACTATATGCTAACAAATTTGGATGTAAATTTAAAAAACTAAAAAATAAAACAAGTTAAAATAAAAACAAAAGAAAAAAAAAAAAGAGGATTTCATGAGAGGCTAATTTGAAACTGAACTGTGAGTCTCAAATTCCATTCTGATTTACCTAAATACTGGAAAGAATTTTCTGCCTTCCATTTATCCAGGACTAGATGGAGAAAATAAATGTTCATTAAATTCTTGTGCGCTGAAGACTTAAGTGTGGGAGTTAGGAAAACACTTGATGTATTTTTTCCCAAAAATCTGTGGGAAGGAGAGAAGGAGAGGTGGAAGGAAAGAGGAGGGAAGAAGTCAAGAAGGCGGTGGAAATAAGTTATGGCCTGGGGGCATCAGTTTAAACCACAGAGGGAGCTAAAGCCTACAATCACTGCAGCACGGTGAACATAATGCTTGCATCTGGGGACTCAGGGTTAGTCTGACAGAGCGACAGGATCCGGGCCACACCCAGGAGTTTTCAGCCTCCTGAAAGGTGCTGAGAAGCTAATAAACCCTAAAGAAATTTGCCGAGAACTTTTCGGCCCCCTACACTGTAACTGCCAGAGGTGTCCAAAGATCTTAATTGCTTATTGCAGAGCCCGGAAAGCAGAGGCCTGAATGCTTTCTAGTGATGCCGTTGGAAGTCCCTGCCCTTCCCAGACAGTTTTATCCCTTGGAACAGGATGTAAAGAGTGGAGATCTCAGGAAAAGTTTACAAATTTTAAGTTATTTTTTTTAATGTTCAAAAAAATTGTCAAATATACCCCCTGGACTTTTTCTGCCCCCTGTGCTTTTATTTGGCAAATGTGCCATTTCCCCAGGCTGTAAGTTAACACGTTATGAATTAGTCAGATAGCATTTTATTGACGCTCATCAACAGAACACATTAATAATTTTCCAGCCAGCACTTTACCACCTGCTGTATTAAGCAGCGTTTCCTATTACTTACCTAAATCCACTGTCTTCAAGCTACAGGAAGCTGCACTGAGTCAAGATTTTTGAAATTAGATAGACAAGTTCATGATCATTCCGTTCCCACTTCATTAGGCATTAACCCTATAGCCCCTTAGTCTTCTGTGGACTCCCAGGGGGAGGAGCTGTGGTTTCTTTTTTTTTTTTTTTAATATGAAATTTATTGTCTAATTGGTTTCCATACAATACCCAGGGCTCATCCCAACAGGTGCCCTCCTCAATACCCATCACCCACCCCCCCCCTCCCTCCCACCCCCCATCAACCCTCAGTTTGTTCTCAGTTTTTAAGAGTCTCTTATGCTTTGGCTGTCTCCCTCTCTAACCTCTTTTTTTTTCTTCTTCCCCTCCCCCATGGTGTTAAGTTTCTCAGGATCCACATAAGAGTGAAACCATATGGTATCTGTCTATCTCTGTATGACTTATTTCACTTAGCATCACACTCTCCAGTTCCATCCATATTGTTACAAAAGGCCATATTTCATTCTTGCTCATTGCCACGTAGTATTCCGTTGTGTATATAAACCACCATTTCTTTATCCATTCATCAGTTGATGGACATTTAGGCTCTTTCCATAATTTGGCTATTGTTGAGAGTGCTGCTATAAACATTGGGGTAAAAGTGCCCCTATGCATCAGTACTCCTGTATCCCTTGGGTAAATTCCTAGCAGTGCTATTGCTGGGTCATAGGGTAGGTCTATTTTTAATTTTCTGAGGAACCTCCACACTGCTTTCCAGAGCGGCTGCACCAATTTGCATTCCCACCAACAGTGCAAGAGGGTTCCCGTTTCTCCACATCCTCACCAGCATCTATAGTCTCCTGATTTGTTCATTTTAGCCACTTTGACTGGCATGAGGTAATATCTGAGTGTGGTTTTGATTCGTATTTCCCTGATGAGGAGCGACGTTGAGCATCTTTTCATGTGCCTGTTAGCCATCTGGATGTCTTCTTTAAAGAAGTGTCTATTCATGTTTTCTGCCCATTTCTTCACTGGATTGTCTTTCAGGTGTGGAGTTTGGTGAGCTCTTTATAGATTTTGGATACTAGCCCTTTTTCCTATATGTCATTTGCAAATATCTTTTCCCATTCCATTGGTTGCCTTTCAGTTTTGTTGATTGTGTCTTTTGCAGTGCAGAAGGTTTTTATCTTGATGAGGTCCCAATAGTTCATTTTTGCTTTTCATTCCCTTGCCTTTGGGGATGTGTCGAGTAAGAAATTGCTATGGCTAAGGTCAGAGAGGTCTTTTCCTGTTTTCTCCTCTAGGGTTTTGATGGTTTCCTGTCTCACATTCAGGTCCTTTATCCATTTTGAGTTTATTTTTGTGAATGGTGTAAGAAAGTGGTCTAGTTTCAACCTTCTGCATGTTGCTGTCCAGTTCTCCCAGCACCATTTGTTAAAGAAATGTCTTTTTTCCACTGGATATTCTTTCCTGCTTTGTCAAAGAGTAGTTGGCCATACTTTTGTGGGTCTAGTTCTAGGGTTTCTATTCTATTCCATTGGTCTATGTGTCTGTTTTTGTGCCAATACCATGCTGTCTTGATGATTACAGCTTTGTAGTAGAGGCTAGAGTCTGGGATTATGATGCCTCCTGCTTTGGTCTTCTTCTTCAAAATTACTTTGGCTATTCAGGGCCTTTTGTGGTTCCATAGGAACTATGGTTTCTTCATTCTGTGTCCCCAGGGCTGGCAGTGTCTCACAGGTGACATGGGAGGGCCTCTGAAATGCCCTATATAAGAAGGGAATGAAAGGACCATATTGAAGCCTTTGTTTTTCCTTCTACTCATTTAACTTTATTTGCTCTTCTCTGGTCTGGCTTCCCCTCTGTGTCCCCATGTCTAGCACAGTGCCTGGCAGGTGACAAGTAGAACCTTCAAAAGTCTTATTTGGTCAGTGAATGAAATTAGCATATTGAAGAGTCTTCTCTCTCTCTAAAGAGTCTTTACATGTTCTTGGTTATGTTATTTGCTTTTCTCTTGGTTGAGTCCAGCACCATAGTGACATACTTATAAATGTTTAAAATCCTTTGAGAATCACACAGACCAATAGCACATCTGTGTACCTGATGCTTGTAGAAAATGTGTTCATTATAAATGTTACTGGTCAGATTAAAACTTCAATAAATAGAGAGCAGACTTGCTCATGATAAAAAGACCACATATCATAATATTGTCTGTTATTTCTAAATGGGTTTGTAGGTCCAATACAGTGGGTTTTTTTGTTTTTTGTTTTTTTGAGACAGGGAGAGAGCATGAGTGAGGGAGAAAGAGGCAGAATCTTGAGCAGGCTTAATGCTTAGTGCAGAGCCTGATACTGGGCTCTATCTAGTGACCCTGGGATCATGACCTGAGCCGATATCAAGAGTTGGAAGCTCAACTGACTGAGCCACCCAGGTGCCCCAGTCCAATACAGTCCTACCAGAATTGCACCAGAATTGAGGGAAGGCAGTGAAGAGAAAAGGCATAGGGAGTAAAATTTCATAAGAATGGTCCTAAAATTCATCCAGAGTAATTAACTGGAAGAAATATCAAAAAAATTATAGACAATGAGTAAGGGGGAAAAGATTTATCTTTCCAGATTATAAACCATAGATGCTGCTTTAAGAATGAACAAAGCCCGGGGTGCCTGGGTGGCTCAGTCAGTTAAGCGTCTGACTTCAGCTCAGGTCATGATCTCACAGTTCGTGAATTCAAGCCCCATGTTAGGCTCTGTGCTGACAGCTCAGAGTCTGGAGCCTGCTTCAGATTCTGTGTCTCCTCTTTCTCCGACCCTCCCCTGCTCATGCTCTGTCAAAAAATATATATATATTTTAATTAAAAAAATTAAAAAAAAAAAAGAATGAACAAAGTCCTTGTGGTACAGGCACAAGATATAAATAGGTTTTAAAAATTAAAACAAGTATAGAAAGGTATTTTTGAAAGTCAATTAATTTTAAACCACTTGAAAATAGAGGAATCCATGAGTCCATACCAGTAATAGGTATAAATAAGTGAGAGAAGGGAGGACTGTTACTTGCAATAGAATGTTGAATGCCAACATTCAGTAAGTGTGGAAGGGGTGCCAGAGGTGGAAATCATCATTTTATAGCCGTCATGGTAAAGACTGGCTCACACAAGAATCATCAATGGATACTAAATCAAGGGGGAGAGGGGATAGAGTGATGGGGAGCAGGGTATTTGCATGGCCTTTAAGTGGCTTCCCAGGGATTGCTTGTTCATCGAAAGGGGAAAATACCAACTGTAGAGTGATTGCCAGGTGATCAAAATTAACATCACCAATGAGGGACAGATGAACATCCTGTGTCACCAGCTATAATACAACGAGAAGGACATAATGTCATTTGTATAATAGCCCAGCTGCGAATGCATAACCTGAATCTAATAATTAGGGAATGTCAGGCAATTGTCTCCAAAAGAAAAAACTGACTGAATTCTTAAAAAAAAAAAAGTCCAACGTTATAGAGGCACCCAGGTGGCTCAGTTGGTTAAGCATCTGACTTTGGCTCAGGTCATGATCTCACAGTTTGTGAGTTCGAGCCCTGTATCAGGCTCTGTGCTAAAGAGTCTGGAGCCTGCTTCACATTCTGTGTCTCCCTCTCTCTCTGCCCCACCCCTGCTCACTCTCTCTCTCTCTCTCTCTCTCAAAAATAAGTAAACATTTAAAAAATTGTTTTTAATGTCTAATGTTATAAAAGACAAAAGAAAAAAATTGACTATATATACCACAGTAAGAGATGTGACAACAAAATGTAATACCTGATACTAGATTGAATCCTTAATTGGAGAGAGGAAATGCTATAACAGACATCACTAGGCCAGTTGGTACAATGGGAATATGAACTTTAAGGTACTGTGTCAATGTCAAATTTACTTCAATTGATAATCCTATTGTACTTATGTAAGAGAAATTCCTTTTTTTCTCCCTTTTTTTGTTCTATTTTATTTTTCTTTTTCTTCTTTTTTTATTTTTAAACTTCTAGGACATGTACCCTGAAGTATCTAGAGGTAAAGAGCCATGGAGGAGGCAACCTACTCTCAAATGTTCAGGAAAAGGTGCAGGAGGAAATACTTATGTAGAAGATTATAGATAGATGATAGATGATAGATAGATATATAGATACACAGATGATAGGTAGATAACAAAGTAAATGGGGGGAAAGTGTTAGCAATTGGTGAATCTGGGTAAAAGCCACATGGAGTTCTTTGTACTGTTATTGTACCTTCTCCATAAATTTGAAATTATTTCCAAATAAAAAGGTTTTTCTTTCTAGTTCCGTTTTGTGGGGTTCAAGAATAGGCAAAACTAATAAATGATGTTAGGGGTCAGAATAAAAATCTGGAGGTTATCTCTGCAGAGAGGGGAGAGGAAACTGGGAAGGAACTCACAGGAACCATCTGTGGTGTTGGAAACATCTTGTACCATGATCTCAGTAATGGCCACATGAATGCATATGTATCTATGTAGTGAGTTGTTGACTTGAAATTTGTGTGCTTATACTATATATTATATCTCAATTACAAATTAATTTTTTAAAATTTCATTGTGAGTTGAGAGCAAGTCACATGTATGATAAGGTAGGAATGGTAAGTGAAGGATCCAGTGAAGGGGGTGGGATGATACCAAGAAATACATTCTTCAAAATGTGCCTCAGAAATTTCACACATGAAACAACTAAACGGTTCTAGAGTACCATAGAACCATGTGCAACAGGGTGATATAATTTACCCATCACTGCTGAAGGATTGGCAGGGAGGTTGGTTAGAAAAATTTCCAGGAAACTTGAACTGAGGCTTGGCAGAAAATACAGGAGTTGGAGAGGGAGAGGAATGTAGAACACACGTCCTCCTAATTTCCCTTCTTTGACCATTTATGTGAGATTTTACATTTGTGAGGCTTTGATTTGAAACTGCTTTGGTCTTTTTTAATGCACAAATACGAAACACAGAAAACCATACCTATGGAGCAAAGAAATAAACAAGCATGTGTTATCTCTCTGAGAATAAGCTTTTAAAAAGACTACGATCACGGATTCTCAAGACCTGAGGCTGCAAAAGGCAGCTGGCACGAACCAGGTCAGCATACTTAATAAAAATCCACGTTTATGGAGGAGCCTTTCTCATGTCCTCAACACTGGGCTAACTCTGGGGACACCAAGTGTGCTGTTCCTGGCCCCTGCCCTCAAAGAGCTTACACACTCATGGGCCTATATAACAGAGACACATTACAAACGGCAAGTTGGGACATCTCACCAACAAAGTGAAATGAGATCACATTTTTTCGCACCCCCTCTGCTCCAAAACACAGTAGTGATAGTTGAAATATATAAATTGATATAGCCAGGCCCTACAACAGATAAACCAGAAAAGGGGGTGAAGAAACAAACAACATAAAACAGACAACAAACTGAAGCATAAGCCTCTTAAGACATGGATAAGAAAGAAAATGAGAGGGGAGCCTGGGTGGTTCAGTCGGTTAAGCGTCTGACTTCAGCTCAGGTCATGATCCCGCGGTTCGTGAGTTCGAGCCCCATGTCGGGCTCTGTGCTGACAGCTCTGAGCCTGGAGCCTGCTTCGGATTCTGAGTCTCTCTCTGTGTCTCTCTCTTTCTCTGCCTCTCCCCCTATTTGCACTCTCTTTCAAAACACATAAATTAGGAAGGAAGGAAGGAAAGATGGATGGAAGGAAGAAAATGAGAGCATGGGGTTAAAGGGACCAAAATGCTTGACCCAAGAAGGGAGACTAACGTAGAACTTGTTCCATGAAGCTTGGTGAAGGGCTTTGCCATTCCAATACCCTCGCCATATGAAGACAAGGGAAAAGAAACAAAAACAAAACTAGTGCTGTCTGTGGCACTTGCTATGTCAGAGGTTACAGCCTAAGTTTTATAACCGAGAGACATACCACATTCCCACTAACCCAGTAACCGGATTTGCTCCATTCTCCATTATCACCAGAGATCAGGATCTTTTGAAATCGTTTTGGACTAAGGGCCCCGAAGGGAAGTAGAAGCAACTGCAAACCATCAGATGAGGACAGAAGGGCAATGAGGTAAAAAATAGAAAGAGAAAATGCATTTTTAAGAGTAAATAAATGTCTCCCTTTTAAAACCAAATCCTAAAAACACAAGAAATCAAATGGTAAGAAAAAGCCAATACAATCAGCAATCAGAATGAAATCCCCCCACGTGAAGTTAGTCATAAATAGTACAACAAAGAGCTTAAAATTAATGTGTTTATGATGTTCAGAGAGATGACTAAAATTTAGATTCTATTCAACATGGTAAAAAAAATAGCAAAATAAAAACAGACAGGAAACAAGAATAGATTGCTATATCATGAAATGGTATACTCCTAACAATTTAATTCAAATGACGTAAAGCACGTACAAATAAAATTACAAGAGAAAAATAACAAAATTTGAACATATTTCTATCAGGTATGTTAAACTGATAGAAGAAGCAAAAAAAAAAAAAACACAAAAACAAAAACAAAAACAAAAACAAAACAGTAAGGACATAGGAGATTTGAACAACACAATGAAGAAGTTTAATCTAATGGACATTTATAGAGCCATTACTTCCTGGCAGCACAAAGTTCCCTCTGGACCCTTCGTGGCGTTAATTAATATTTTACTCTCTTCTGGAAAATTCATCTCAGCTTTAGTCTAGATGAGACTCCTGTCATTTCTGCCTTTATTGCATCAGTGACAATAATAATAGCGAAAACTTATTGAGCCAGGCCAAGGACTACTAACTACCTTGTTAGCTAATTTAATCTTCAAAATAACTCTCGAAGGTTGTGCTTTCCAAAATGGGAGCTACTAGCCACAGGTGACTCATGAATAGTTGAAATGTGGCTGATCTGAAATTGAGTTGTGGTATAAACTGAAAATGCACACCGGAGTCCTAAAACTTAGTACCAAATAAAAAGGTAAGCCATTAGTAATTTTTATGTGTCTTACATTTTGGACACAGACAACTTCATCTGCCCAGCAGCAAACAAGGCGCCTCTGGGACTCTGGTGGAGCAAGGCAAAAAACAAGATCACTCTGAAATTGAACACAAATGAAACCTTTAATAAACGTAACTAAGTATCCACCTCTCCTGGCTCAACTAAATGACTACTTCGTTACCAATTACAGCTTTTATCCTTTTGTTCCTCTCACCTCGGAGTGATGAAAGTTAGTAAGGTTTAATAGAATCACTCCTGCTCTCAGCACCCAATAAAGGAAAACCACACTATTTTTTTTTCTAAGAAATGGTTTATCACTTCTATTTTTTTGTATAAAACACGTGGGAGAAACCCAGCCAATCACCACACAGCTGCTCCCACATGGGAAGTTACTTTCATCAGACTTCCAGTGAAAGAGCATGCAAATGAATGTTGCTTTCTGTGTCTACAGTGATTGTCTCTGCTTTTCCAATTAACTGGGTTTTTTTTTTTTTCAGTTTATTTATTTTGAGAGAGAGAGAGAGAGCAAGGGGAGGGACAGAAAGAGAGGAAATGAGAGAGAATCCCAAGTAGGCTCCACACTGTCAGCACAGAGCCGATGTGGGGCTCAATCCCACGAATCATTAGATCATGACCTGGGCTGAAATCAAGAGTCAGACACTTAATCAACTGAGTTACCCAGGCGCCCCTCCATTTAGCTGTTTTTAAAAATCCACACATCCCCATGATTTCCTCCATCCCAGTTATAGTACAATGACGAGAGGAAGAGGATTGGTTAAAACAACTCTCTGAGCAGTCTTCTGCTGTCCTTTCTTTGCAATCAGAGATTTGTGGAGGTAAGGGTCACACCACCCCCTGGCTACGACAGCCTTGGTAAGAGAATCCAAGCCGTCATCAGCAAGGGTGAATCCGCTTTACTCTGACATGGTGCGAGCATCAGCTGCCAACAGGCACATGGGCAGTGAGGCACTCTGGCTGTGCTGTGCTGTCCCTGGCAGCAGTGGCCACCCCTTCTGTGGCCTGTGGTGTGGCCAGCTCTCTGAGTGAGACGCTGCCTCAGACTTGGGCTCCCCCCAGTCCTTTCAAGCTTTGCCTCCAGCAATGGTCTCCAGTTCTCCCTCCTGCCCAGCCACAGCCACCAGGGAAAACCACACCTCTTTGAATTCTCTCCCAAATCACCTAATGCAAGTTCACATCTTACAACAATCCCTTCCTAACACCCTCTTTCTGAAATGCCTTGTGGCTCTCGGGGGAGTGTTACTTCCCTCATTGCTGCAAGCCACTAAATCAACTTTGTTCACAGACAGTGATGGTCTTTAGCTGGAGGGCATTAGGCAAGCCCATTTAACAAAGAAGAAAATTGAGGCACAGAGAGGCTAAGTAACTCATTTAAAGTCACACAGATTACAGGCCTACAATCCCTGATCTTCAACCCTGCCTGTATATCAGAATCTCTGGACATGGGACTCAAGTATTCATATATATTAAAAAGCTCCCGGGGTGCCTGGGGCGCTCAGTGGTTGAGCATTCGCTCTTGATCTCACCTCAGGTCCCGATCTCAGTTTTATGAGTTCGAGCCCCATGTCTGACTCTGTGCTGACAGTGCAGAGCCTGCTTGGGATTCTCTCTCTCCCTCTCTCTCTGTCCCTCCCCCATTCACACTGTGCCTATCTCTCTCAAAATAAATAAATAAACATAAAATAAATACATAAATAAATAAAAAAGCTCCCCACCGTGATAGCCAGCCAAAGATATGTCTACTGCAGCACATCTCAAACTTTAACATGTCAATTGATCCCCCGGGGAAATCTTATTAAAATGCAGATTTTGATTCAGTAATTTGGGGTGGAACTTGAGATTCTGCATTTCTAACAAGATCCCTGTAGACTCTGATGCTGCTGTTCCAGACCATATTTTGAATAACAGGGTTTAAAGTCCCTTACAGCTGACTTGCCAGAAATGTGCTTTGTCTCTCTACTTTTTTAAGTAATTTATTCATTCTTCTGTTGAGCACCTATATATAATTCATTAAGCACCATGTGAGACATTAGCGACCCAGCAATAAACCAGACAGAACATGTCTCTGCCCACCCAGAGCTGACTTTCTAGGAACTGAGAGGGAAGTATCATATCTGGTTGAAGCCCAGAGTGTAGTTTAGAGACCTAGGACCACCATTTTACGCTCTAGGCTGGTGATCGTGGTGATTAGGGCCCTAATATCTTCCTTTGGGCATCAACATTGTATTATTTCATTTTACCCTGAATAGCATGAATTTGGGAATAATATAGTATTCCAGATGTATTCATTTGCTAAAATAACTATAATATTGGGAGGTCACAGTATGTTCAAGGTTATGAGAATGGTAAGTGTATTGTAATAAAAAACCAACAACTGTAATAGAACTTAAAAGTAAATTATTTAGCATCCATGAGATAATCCCCCCCCCCAAAAAAATTATCACAATTTTAAAGTAGGTCAACTTCTGGAACTATGTGTCTCTAGACTGTACCTATGATAAGTGAAACTCAAATGTTTTCATTGCTTTTGTATTTAAAGGGTTTTGACATGAAATTTTAATTAGTCTTCAAAAGCCATCATATGTCTACTGCTGGGACCTTGGGAAATTTGTTAACCCTGCCTTTTTTTTGTTTCTCTGGAATGTCAGAATGGCAGCACCAGTTTGTCGAAAGCTGGGATTTCCTTCCTCTTAATGTTTGGTCAATTGTGTGGGTGAAAAGGAAAAAAGGAGTCCTTGACACCTAAAGGCTGGCTTGGTGCTATCGGTGGGGCGTTGCTGCCCTCTCATCAAACAGAACAGGTGCACAGAACGTCTGCACCAACGAGGAGCAAGGGAGAATCAGGAATGGGGGTGTCATCTTCAGAAGCACTGGCTTCCAGGGAATAAAGTGGCATTTCGAATGTCTTTGGACAAGAAGGAACAAATCCCTGTTTGGAGCGTGACCTTTTACTGCCCATCCCTCAAGATCTGAGTCATCCCATATATAAGCCCTTTTATAATAATTTATTTTTTTAAGGTGGTTTTCTCTTTCTTTCTTTCTTTCTTTCGTTCTTTCTTTCTGTTTATTTTTGAGAGACAGAGACAGAGTGCGAGTGGCAGAGCGGCAGAAAGAGAGGGAGACAGAGGATCCCAAGTAGGCTCCACGCAGAAAGCAAAGAGCCCAATATGGGGCTCGAACTCAAGAACCGTAAGATAATGACTTGAAACAAAGTTGACACTTAACCGACTGAGCCACCCAGGTGCCCTCCTTTGCCAGCATTTCTACTCTTGACCCGTCTTTGGGTGATGTGGGTCACTACCGAACGGGAGGCAGAAAAGTTCATAGCTTTATTGTAGGATTTTTTACCTCAAAACCCGGGTTCGTTGTCTCGCCGCTTCGAAGAACGAAGAGGTGGACACGGAACGAGCAGCAGGCAGAAGTTTATGAGAGTATAAGCTCAGAAAGGAAGAACAGCAGGAAAGCTCTCTTTACAGAGAGGGGGCATTCGAAGGTGAATGCCTTCTATAGGCAAGGGGTCCTTGTTTTATCAGGTTCTGGCTGTCCCCTTCCCTGCCCCCTCGTTCCTTCTCAGGTTCTACCCTTATTGGCTTGATAACTCTAGATGCTGGGTTGTCCACTCCTGATGCTGGATTCCATTGTATGAGGGGTGGTCTATGGCCATGATGTTCCTTGTGGGTCATTTGTTTTATGGTCTACCACATATTTTTAGTCAGGCCGTTTGTCAAATTCCTGAGGGGACCCTGAGGGGGAGCAGGTGGTGTCTTACAATCTTAAGAGGAGCCTTATGCCTGAGGGGGTTTGCTATGGTCAAACACTCCCAGCATTGTTCCCAAATAGGTGTTTTTCCCCACCCAGGGACCTGAGGTCCTAACCTGTCCCTCTCTGACTACTCAATCCAATCTTTTCCTATTATAGCTTCACATAAACCCAGAAGCTCTCAGCTAGAAACTAGCATCTCTCAGCAGGGTGGGTGGGGACCATTTCTGGAGTAGAAGTTGTTTTCAGGGAATGCCTTCAGGGAAGTGACCTTTCTTGAAATGTCATAGCCTACGCAAACTTCCAGAGTTTGGTTGAGCAAACGTAGGTGCCTGGGGCTGACAGGAGAGGAAGGCCCTGGGGAAGACCTGTTGACATTACTGAGGACTGTCTGTTTAGAAGGGGCTGGGAGCACAGGGGCTTGAAACCTTTTGCAAAAAAAAAGCTCTTTCCTTTTTTCAAAGGATCCCTGAGTTTACCTAACTTCAATGTTGTCAGGTGCTGAGGAACCAAAACTTTCTCCCCCAGGCTAGTATGAATGGCAAAAAAACATCCCTCCCAGGGTGTGAGCCCGTGCTATGCCCAGGAGGAGTCTGGGATCCCTTAAACCAACCGTTCTTCCTCTTTTTAATAGTTATTTTTCATAGTTAAAATCCATAATCATTTTACAGAAACTACAGTAAAATAGAGACTAGAAAAGGAAAAAAAAAATCATACACCCATCTCTCTAATGGACCCACCCACTGTTAGAATCTCAGAGTATTTCTTTTTTCGCATGGTTTTTCTGGGTTTTAGAAAGCTGCAATCAGAGAACAATACAGCTCCATAAGGCCACCTCTCCCGAGGGCTTGTGCCTGACCACCCAACCTGAAAAGGCCACACCATCACTCTGCCCTGCTTTCACGTTCCTCATCACCCTCATCATAATCTAGAAGCCCATGTGTTGTTATCACCTCCCTATCTATTGAATGTCTCTTCCCTTTCACCCCATGTAGGACTACGGCCCTGCTCCACCCCAGATTGTACCCAGGACCTACAAGAGCACCCGTCACAAATAAGTGTGTGATGCATTCATTGGACGGATGGAAAAATTCTGTATATTCTCTTTTCTCTTGTTTTTTTTTCCCGCCTATACAATTGTTGGACCTACCAGAAATAGGATTAATGTGCAGTTTCCTCTGAAAAATAAAAATCAAAGCCTGGTTTCCAAGCATTCTCTACCCAGTGTTCCTCCTCCATCTGTCTTTTTACCCTAATTACCCTGTGTTAAAAATAAAACCCAAGGCATCTTCCAGGAGGTGGAAGGGAGACATCACAAAGGTGGAGTGTGGGCAAGGGAGGCAAGACAACGTCAGGATGAAGTCAGAAATCATGTGGGCTTTTACCATCAGATTGGCCTGGTTTCCAATCCCAATTCTGCTGCTTGCCTGCGGTGAGATCCTAAGTAACTTAACTTCTCTGTGACTCTGTGTCATCATCATTTCTCCTTCCACTTGTTGTAAAGGTAAAAAAAAAAAAAATTTTTTTAACATTTATTTTTGAGAGACAGAGAGTGAGCAGGGGAGGGGCAGAGAGAGGGAGACACAGGATCCAAAGCAGGCTCCAGGCTCTGAGCTGTCAGCCCAGAGCCTGACTCGGAACTCGAAATCATGTGTCATAAGATCATGACCTGAGCAAAAAAGTCAGAAGCTTAACCAAATGAGACACCCAGGTGCCCCCACTTGTTGTAAAGGTTAAATAAGACCATGTATGTAGAGTACCTGTGTTTTTTTTTTAGGCAGTTAAAGGTATCTTTATTGATATTACCATGAAACAGACACAAGAATAATTGTTAAGTAAATAAATTACTAAATTCTCAATAAATTACACACTTCAATATCATACTGACAAGGCAATGCTTTCATAGAGAAATAACTTATGGGGTAGGCAATTATAAAGCTCATGGTTGGTAATAAAAAATTTGTTGTGTAGAAGCAATTTGTCCCCCATCTGTATGTAGAACCACTAGCAATGGGCATGGAACAAGAGAATAAATAACAGCTTTATGCTTTCTTTTCTTTTCTTTCTTTTTTTTAAAATAATTTTCATGTACAGAATTCAAATTCATATGTCATTTTGCTTCAAACAGTGCTGTTTGCAAAATGCAGAATCAAAGAAGGAAAATGTTACTTGGTTTGTGTCACAACAAATACACACATTTGACTTGTTAATACTGATAGAGATGCTATTGCAGATATCACTGGAGAGATACATACATTTGAACACTAAATCCTGGCTGCCTCATAGAGAAAATGCAATGTCAAGGGTTCTTTCCCTAATTAGCCCCCCTCTCTAGCATGCATTATATGCCAGGTTGTGTTTACATGGATTATCGGATCTATCCTGACCACAACCTGGGAAGATCCTATTGTTCTCCTGTGGGAAGGAAGGGAGTGATTCATTTTCAGAAACAACAAATAAAAGCTGTGCTGTCCAGTTAACAATAGGTTTACAACCTAATGGAAATATGTACCAACCTCCCACTCCCACCCCACAATTCACCTCCTAGTTCTTCTTCCCCTCTCCATTCTGCCGGCTTATTTTCACTGGCTTTGCAATGAGCATACACCAAATAACAGAGGGAGGAGGGACTGAAAGTCTCTGCATCACCTCAGGAAATGTACATTTGTTCCAATCAGACTACTCTTTGGCCTTACGTGGGCATAGGTGACGACCAGGTAAGGCTATAACCTCTGCAGAACTCAGCCAATGAGGAATCAGGGGAGGGACTTCCTGCTAGGAGATAAATTGTCTGCTGTTAGTGCCCTGAGTGTGCCTGTCCATTAGACACCTGCTCTTCCAAGAATGTTGGTTAAAACCTTGTTTCACTGTCTCTTGAGTCTCCATGTCCCTTCTTTGTTTGGGTTCAGTGGGCTTATTTCTCACATCCTCACACTGTACAGATGCCGATGGAGTTGGATTCAAACCCAGGGAGTCAGGTTCCAGAATTCATTCTCTTTAGAGTCAGAACTGTTCTACCTTTTTAAAACTTAGGCAAGGAAAAGAAAAGGTTTTCAGTGACATAAAAGTGACATTAGACAACCCTCTAATAGTGCACACTATCTGTGGTATAATAAAACATATATGTGGGGTGCCTGGGTGGCTCAGTCAGTTAAGCATCTGACTCTTGATTTTGGATCAGGTCAAGGTGTCAAGGTTTGTGAGATGGAGCCCTGAATCAGGCTCTGTGCTGACAGATGTTGGGATGTTCTCTTTTCTCTCTCTCTCTCTCTCTCTGCCCCTCCCCCATTCCTTCTCACCCTCTCTCTCAAAAATAAATGAACTTTAAAAAAAAAAATGCATATATGTGGTCTTTCCTGGAACAGAGCTCCTAAAATCCCTGGAACTTCCCAAGTGATGAGAGTGTCTTTTGTTATTCATAATGAGCCTCTTTTGATCGCACTTGAGTTTGTGTCAATAAGGTGACTTAGGGTGGGGTCCCTGACGGTCAAAGATGGGGCTAGTGACCAAAGAGACCAAGTGAGTAAAGGGTTGGAACTCTTAGCTCCAGCCCCACCTCCAAGGAGGGGAAGGGGATGGAGACTGAGCTCCATAAAAACTCTTGAACAATGAGATTCCAAGAGCTGCTGGACTAGTGAACATCTCAAGGTGCTGGGAGGCCCAGACAGGGCATGGGACTTCCATGCCCTCCCCTCCTGTATTCTTTATGCATCTCTTTCATTTGGCTGTTCCTGGGTTGTATTCTTTACAATAAACCAGTGAACAGTAAACATAAGTAAAATGTTCTGAGTTCTGTGAGTCGTTCCAGCAAATTATTGAATCTGAAGAGGAGGTCATGGAAACCCACAATTTGTAGCCAGTCATAAGTAAAGGTAGCCTTCCAGGATTTTCACCTGTCATCTCAGGTGGGGCTAGTCTCGTGGGATGGAACTCTTAACCTGTGGGGTCTGTGCTAACTCTACCTTTTAGTTATCGTGAATATGCTGTTCGAGCATATAGCATACAGCATATGCTGTATAGCAGTGTATGGATATCTGTTCAAATCCCTGCTTTCAGTTCTTTTGGGTCTATACCTAGAAGTAGAATTCCTTGATCATATGGCAATTTTATGTTTTTTTGAGGAACTGCCTGATAGTGTTTCTGAGAAATCCCTTTAAGAGGGACTGGTTCCGTGGGGTCCACACCTTTTCTTTTAACCCCTCCCTTATTCCTTTGCTTCCTTTCTAACATAGATGCAACAGCCGGCGCTTCAGCAGCCATCTTAGAACCTGAAGGGACTTTGAGGCTGGAGATCAGGAGCTAGGAGAGAGGAAAGTATCCTGATTAGATTGTGTAGTATAGAAACAGGATACTGCTGGTCTTCAGGTTTCTTTCATGCGAGAAAAAACTCCAGAGTCTAATTTGTTTTGGCAGGGGGTGGGGAAGAGTGGTCTCTGATACTTAGAGAATACAATTCCTAACTGATACATCTCTCTTAATACTGACATCCATCCTGGGGTAACAGTGGTTCAGTTTTGCTCTGCTGAAAATGATCTGTTGCCAAGAAACAACGCTGATGCGTCCTGTATGCTCCAGAGCTCCCAGGGACCGGGTTGGCTGTGTACCACGGTCATCGTGTGTCAGTCATGTACTACCGTTCTCCTTCCCCCACCCCATCCTGATTCTTCCCTCTGCTTCAGGAAGACTTGAGCTGATAAACACCATGCAAGTTAAGCAAAAACAGTCTGACCCCTCATGCTTCCCAGCTGTGTGCCATTCAGTAAACTACTTGAATTTTTACATCTATGAGAGGCAGATAACCATCTCTCCTTTGGACACTTATTGTGTGGATTCAGTAAGTTAATGCATGGAAAGTGTCTAGCACTTGTAATGGCATATGCTGTTAATATTATTATAACTTCTTTTGGCAAAAATCTCATTGTCCATTCAGCTTCACACAGGGATTCACAGAAAAGAGCTACATATTGAGTGTTCATTAAGCAGCAGACAATAGGATTCATGTGTATTTTCCCATTTAATCTTCATGAGAACCCTATAAGGTGGTTATCATTAATATCTCCATATTATAGTTGAGGAAGTTGAGGCTCAGAGAGATTAAGTAACTTTCCCAAGGTCACACAGCAAGAAAGTAGTGGAGCCAAGATTCAAAGCTGAGTCTCTCTGTATCCAGAGGTGTGAAATATTAAGAAATATATATATTGGTCTCTGCCCTTGATTCCTGACACAGAGCTCCTAAATAAAACCCTTATACATAAGGGTGCTAGGAAAATCTTTTGTTCTAATATTTAGTCTTTGACTCCAGTTCCTGACACCAAGATCAGAATTTCCCCAGGTAATAGGAGCATCTTTTGTTCTAATGAAGTGACTTGTGGTAGGCTCCTGACTGGGGGCTGGTCACAGGAAAGACGTGTTATCACAAGCAGTGATTAGAAGCTTGGAACTTTAATGCCACCCTCCCCCCCCCCCCCCAATTCTCAGGAGAGAAGGGAGGGGCTGGAAACAGAGTTCATAATTTCTCATGCCCACATAATGAAGCTCTATAAAAACCCCCATTGTCCGGGCTTGGGAAGCTTCGAGGGTTGGTGAACACATCCACGTATGGGGAGGGTGGCGCATCCCAACTCCACTAGGAAAGAAGTTCCTGCACTCAGGACCCTTTCAGACCTTGATCTATGTAACTGGCTGTTCATTTGTACCTTTTATCTTATCTTTTATTATATAATAAACTGGCAAACGTGTTTCCCTGAGTTTTATGAGCTAGTTTAGCAAATGATGGAATCCAAGAACAGAGTCATGGGAACTTCCAATTTGTAGAAAAGTTGGACAGAAGTTGTGGGTAACCTGAGGACCCACTATTTGTGTGCAGCTGGCATCTGAAAAGGGGGGCAGCCACATGGGGCTGAGCCCTTAACCTGTGGGGTCTGCACTAACTCCACTTAGTGTCAGAATGGAATTGAATTCTAGGACACCCAGCTGGTGTCACAGAAAATTGCTTGGTGTGGGGGATACTCCCACACATGTGGTGACCAGAAGTGTCAGAAGTGAAGCGTTCTCTGTGAATTATAAATGAGGGACCCAGGAGTGTGCTTTTCCTGAACAGGAAGCCAAAGGTTTAACCACCTTGGGGCATAGCCTTCTGTCCTGTGGCTTTTTTCTCTACCATCAAACCCTTACTGAAGCAGCAAGGGCTAAAATAAGGACTGTTAGCTTAATATTAGCATTGGGAGGTCTTGGGGAGAATACAGATTTAGATATTTACTTATATATGTATATGTATATTTATATATTTTGAATTGTATTTTCACTGTGGGAAGATAACCCTCAGTACATACTCTAGACCAAACTAGGGCAGAGCTGAAGAATGAAATTGCTCTGCATGTAAAGTTGGAAGCACTTTGAGCTTCTGTGGGAGCCCCAGGGAGGAAGAGAAGGGGCTAGAACCAAAGAAACTGGGCAAGCTGATTGGAAACCAAGCAAGATGTCAGTGGGACCCAGAAGAGACAGTGAGAGGCAAGGTACATGTGACATGTGTGGCTGAGGGACTTCTAAGAACAGGCACACCCAGTATCTGACATTAACTGACCTGCTATGCTGGCCCAAGTGCCCTCCAACCCAACCTATGGTGGTCTGCAAATCTTAATAGCAAAGATTTCACACAGTGTGAGTGGTGCTGGGGGAAGCAGAGAAGGGTGGCCAGGTCTAATGTTTGGGCAGATGCAAGGCAGAGAGAAGGAAACAGCGACAAGAAACAAAATGGGATCAAGAAGTCAGCAGAAGCAGGAAATCAGAGCAAGCAATAACCAGGAGAAACATGTGCACTTAAGACTGTCACTAAATATGTAGGAAGGAAGGATTTTGGAGGACTTAGTCATCCAGGTGGTGCTGGCTCAGACTGACTGGAAATTGGCTGGTGGCCTCCTACTTGGTGTTCATGTCCCTGCAGTGGGAAAGCCAGGACCCGGGACAAGCACGGCCTTGGCCTCCTCCAACCAAGTCCCCTAAAGAATCCTACAGGAGAGTGACACCGCCTCACCCCAGGTCACCTGGGAGCATGCGTGTGTGTGTGCATGTGTGTGCAGGCAGGAAAAATTCTCCAGGACTGGTGCTGCCACTACCTTCCTCTCCCCTGAGGATCAGCCTTTGAGAACTGAGGTGGGAAAACCACAGGCTGGGTTGGTGAGGGCTGGAGGGAATCATGCATATGAATGGACTCTGCAAGGACCTAACCTTTTCCCTCCTCCGAACCCTCTTCCAGCCCTGGTAAAAATAAATGCTGCTGACATCAATACTTAATGGGACCAGGCCTTGCATACTAATGAAAATCTCTGCAGGGCAGTCACTGGAGAAAGAAAAAACAGGGGACTTATTAGCCATCAAGCAGCAAGACCACGTTCCCTTGCCTTCTGCCCAGGCAAGGAGGCCCTCATGTCCTCCATCTAGAAGTGAACCTGTCTAATTATTCCGTGCTGTCGAGGGCAGGGGAGCAGGGACGAGGGTCTGACCATCTTGGGGTTTGACCCCTCCCCTACCTGCCTCTTTCCTACCCAGAGTGACAAAGGGGAGAGGGAGGGAATGCAGCTGTCACAGGGCCCTTCTAGTGCTTTACTTCCCACATCTCACAGCAAACGCCAACCTAGTCCCCCCTCCTTTGAATGTTGTCTTCTGAGGTGTGGGAAGGGAAGAGGACTCGGCTGCCTCCATTTTGACCTTGAACTTCCCAGCTGGCTCTTCTTTCCAGCTTGTCTCTTGGCTCAGGCAAACTCTAAGACTCTAAGGCTAAAGCATCCCCTAACAGGAGCCCAAACTACCCTCCCAAGCAACACAGACTGCCCTGAGTCAGCAAGACCCGGCCTGATCCAAAACAATGACTGACTGAGCCTCGCTGCCCACCTGCATGCACCCATCCACCTTGGCCCCACATTTTCCTTATATAAACCCGGAAGTATTTTTGGCACCTTGGAGACAGTCTTTGAGACATCAACCCACTGTCCTCCTGGTGTTGGCCTCCCTGAAATAAATTCCTCTCTTGTTCCACACTACTCATTTCTCTGCCTTTGGATTTTGTCAGCGGTGCCTGGCCAATCCTGGTCTGTTTGGGGCCCTCAGGGTCAGGTGCTCTTGCCCCCCTGCACCCTGGCTACAGAGGCAGCAACGTACAGTGGAAGAACAAGACAGCCTTGGGTTCAAAGCCCACCCCTGCTGCCCCCCCGGAACTTGCAAGGTGGGAGGTCTTGTATAAGGAGCGACCCATTTCCTTCCCAGTAAGATGGCGTTGGCAATCCTGCGCTCACAGGAGAGTCCTAAAGAGGGCAGCGGATTGTGAACGCAACTTGCTTGGAATGGAGAACGTGACAGCTTAACATTTGCTCTGAACGAACCCAGAGCACTTCCCCACAATTTGCTCTTCTGCCCAAGTCAACTAGAAAGGCAACAGGAGGCCCGTAATGTGATGTGAAGGAAGAAAAATATTTGCAAGTACCTCCCATGAATCCAACAGGGGCTGAGGGCTTTCCTTAAATGAAATAGCAAATGTGTGGGAGAGCCTAACAAGGAGCCCAGGTGCTCATCACCAACCTGGGCTGCTGCCTCACCTGCTGGTAGGGGGGGCTGCAAGCTTGCTGTCTCCGGGGCACGAAGACCAGTTGCATCTGGGGGAAGTTAGGGAGAAGATGAGGCTGAAACGGTCTTGGGGGAAGGTAGCTGCCATGCTGTGGGAACACTCAAGCAACACTGTGTAGAGGCTTGTGTGAAAGAAAACCTCGAGGCCCTTGGCCCACAGCCAGCTCACGTTGTCAGCTGCACAAATCAGCCATCTTAGAAGAGAGAACAATCTGAGGGTTGATGGGGGCGGGGGGGGGCGGAGAGGAAAATGGGTGATGGGCATTGAGGAGGGCACTTGTTGGGATAAGTACTGGGTGTTGTATGTAAGCAATGAATCATGGGAATCTACTCTCGAAGGCAAGGGCATACTGTATGCACTGTATGTTAGCTAACTTGACATTAAGTTAGGTTTTTAAAAAAAAAAAAGAAGAGGAATTCTTGTATCTTGCTGCCCTAGTCAAGCCTTCAGCGGGCATCTGACTTCGACTTCAAGAGAAACACCAAGACAGAAACACTCAGCCAAGTTGCCTCCGAATTCTCAACCCATCATGGAAAAAGAGATAATAAAATATTGCTGTTGCTTTAAGCCACTAAGTTTCAGGGTGATTAGTTATGCAGCAATAGAAAACCAATACACTGTTTTAATTCCAAATAATATTCCAAATAAAATTGCATTTGAAAAACTCTGCTGCTTAAAACAAAACAACGGCAAACTGAAGAGTTTATAAAGTGGTCATCTAATCCAACATTCTTAATCCATTGATAATGAACAGCCATGATCAATCGGTTAAGCGTCTGACTTTGGCTCAGGTCATGATCTCATGATTCGAGCCCCACATCGGGCTCTGTGCTGACAGCACAAAGCCTGGAGCCTGCTTTGGATTCTGTCTGTCTGTCTGTCTGTCTCTCTCTCTCTCTCCCTCTCTCTCTCTCTCTGCAGCTCCCCCACTTGCTCTCTGCCTCACTCTCACTCTCAAAAATAAATAAACATTAACAAATTTTTTTAAAAAAGTAACAGAGCCATATAAGGTCAGGATGTGGCGATATAACTAAGTCATAGCAGAACCAAAATCAGCACTCAACTATGATTTCTATTTCATTACAGCTCATTCAACAAGATCAGGTATTCAGGCAAGGAGGTATTCAGATTTTGATTTAGGGAGAAGAATGGTTTATCCAACCTGGTAATTAAGGCAAGTACCAAGATATTCATGAGTGACCATTAGGTAAATAACAGTCTTCAGTTTTGATTAGACAGCAAGAGTTGAAACAAACGATTAAAAAGAGGAGCCAAGATGACGGAATGACATGGAAGTTTTGGGTGTGTCTTGCGTCCATGAAATACAGCCAGAGCAACACTAAAGCATCCTGCACACCTAGAAAACTGACTGGAGGATTAACACAACAATCTGCACCACGTGAACCACAGAATTCAGCAGGTATACGGCGCGGAGAAGTGAACTTGGGGAGCAAGAAGGAGCAGGAAGAGAAGTGCTTCTGCAAGGAGAGAGGACGGAGACGGTGGGGGGTGGGGGGGTCGGGAGGAATATGGGAAAAGCACCCCTCTCCAAAAGCAGCTGGAGAGAAAGTAGAAAATTGGAAACAGCCGCAGGGACTAAACTAAAAGGGGAGAAAGGAGAAAGCAGAGAGTTTAAATTCCATTTAGACTGTAAACAAGGGGAATGCAAAGTCTGCAACTCCACAGCTCCATACCTGGCGGTGCTTCGGTGGGAAGGGTGAATCCCCAGGAACAGAGTGGGGTCCGGGAGGTTCTTGGGCCACACGGGGAAAAGCGGTTCCACTGCTGGAAGGACATTTGGTAGAGACTGTTGAAGCCACCTGGTCCCAGCAGACTCCAGAAGGCGGCCACATTCTCTGGTGCTGAAACAAGGTCGTTAAGGGTGAAGACTGGTGCCAGATGTGTGTTGTGGTTTTTCATAATCCCTAAAAAGCTGCTGCTACGCTATCTTGCAAGCTTTTCTGGGGTGGCCTGGCACCTGGCCGTAGTCTCAGGGCACTGGCAGCAGCAGGGTCCAGCAAGCATTCCTGGGTGTAGCCGACATTCGGCCCTTGATCATTCGGCCACTGCTCTGTGAGACCCTCCCGCAGAGGGGCGGAACGGGTCAAAGCCGCAGTCCTTCAGAAGTAAGGGGCTGGGGAAAACAGCCGCATCTGAGACGAAACTCAGGAGAGATGTACTGCCTGGGGCCTGGTCACGGACAGTGAAAAAGCAGGAGTGGACGAGAGCTGAAGACAGAGGACAGGTGCGCGACAGCTGATCATGAACAGAGTTGTGATACGAGAGAGTCGGTAGCTGGGCGACATGCTCACCGCTCCCGCGCATGCGCATACGCATACGCACCTACGAATGCCAAACACTCCACCCCAGTAGGCTAGCATCGCCATCTAGTGGAGAATGGAGCCGTTACACCGAGCCCCGCCCAAGTGGGCCAACCGCGCTCTTCAAAAGCACAAGTCTCACCGCGTACTTAGTTTATGGACTATAAAGCACAACATAGTCTGACTTCTAGGGGAAAATGAAGTAATTTCAGTTCTACTTCAATCTGTTAGCAGGTTCATCTATTCAATTTTCTTTCCTTTTTTTTTTTTTGTCTTTTACACTACGTTTCTTTCTCTTGAATGCAGAAAGAAAAAATTCATTTTTATTTTTCAATTTTTATTAAAAATATTTTTCTTTAAATTTTTTTACTATATTTTGTACTTTTGTGTAAATTTTTCCAAATTCTATTTGACTTCCATCACTTTATTTTAGTCTACTTCAGTGTATTCACCTTTTCAAATTTTCAAACGATTTCCTTTTTTTCTCTTATCTCTTTTTCGTTTCCTTTCTTTTTCTTGAATGCAGAAAAAAACTTCATTTTTATTTTCAATTTCTATGTGAAATATTTTTCCTTAAGTTTTTTACTGTATTTTTGCTTTTATGTAAATTTTTTCAAATTCTATTTTACTTCCTTCATTTTATTTTAGTCTACTACAGTGTATTCACTTTTTCAAATTTTCAAAAGATTTCTTTTTGTTCTTTTCTCTTTTTTCTCTTTTTCATTTCTTTTTCTTGAATACAGAAAGAGAAAAAATTCATTTTTATTTTTAATTTTAATTACAAATATTTTTCTTAATTTTTTTTCTACTACATTCTTTACTTATGTGTAAATTTTTTCAAATTTTCAAATTGACTCCCATCATCTCATTCTAGCCTATTTCAGTGTATTCATTTTTTTTAATTCTCAAACGATTTCATTTCCCCACCCCCTTCCATTTTTTTCTCTAATATGTCAAACCACTTTCAACACCCAGACGAAAACACACCTAAGATCGAGCATCATTTATTTGATTTGTGTGTGTGTGTGTAATTTTTTAATTTGAATATTTTTTACTTTAATATTTTTTTAATTTTAATTTTTCTACCTCATTAATTCCTTTTCTCCCTTCAAAATGACAAAATGAAGGAATTCACCCCAAAAGAAAGAGCATGAAGAAATGACAGCCAGGGATTTAACCAACACAGATACAAGCAAGATGTCTGAACCAGAATTAGAATCATGATAATAAGAATACTAGCTGGAGTCGAAAATAGACTCGAATCCATTTCTGCAGAGATAAAGGAAGTAAAAACAAGTCAGAATGAAATAAAAAATGCTATAACTGAGCTGCAATCGTGGATGGATGCCCCGGTGGCAAGTATGGATAAGGCAGAACAGAGAATCAATGATATAGAGGACAAACTTATAGAGAATAATGAAGCAGAAAAAAAGAGGGAGATTAAGGCAAAAGAGCATGATTTAAGAATTAGGGAAATCAGTGACTCATTAAAAAGGAACGACATCAGAATCATAGGGGTCCCAGAAGAGGAAGACAGAGAAATAGGGGTAGAATGGTTATGTGAGCAAATCATAGTAGAAACTTTCCTAACCTGGGGAAAGACACAGACATCAAAATCCAGGAAACACAGAGGACCCCATTAAATTCAACAAAAACCGACCATCAACAAGGCATATCATAGTCAAATCCACAAAATACTCGGGCAAGGAGAGAATCATGAAAGCAGCAAGGGAAAAAAAGTCCCTAACCTACAAGGCAAGACAGATCAGGTTTGCAGCAGACCTATCCACAGAAACTTGGCAGGCCAGAAAGAAGTGGCAGGATATATTCAATGTGCTGAATCAGAAAAATATGCAGCCAAGAATTCTTTATCCAGCAAGGCTGTCATTCAAAACAGAAGGAGAGATTAAAAGTTTCCCAGACAAACAAAAATTAAAGGAGTTTGTGACCACTAAACCAGCCCCGCAAGAAATTTTAAGGGGGACTCCCTGAGGGGAGAAAAGATGGGGAAAAAAATTTATATATATATACATATATATATATGTGTGTGTGTGTGTGTGTGTGTGTAGCAACAAAGATTAGAAAGGGCCAGAGAACACCACCAGAAACTCCAACTCTACAAGCATCATTACAGCAATAAATTCCTATCTTTCAGTACTCACTCTAAATGTCAATGGACTCAATGCTCCAATCAAAGGACATAGGGTAAAAGAATGGATAAGAAAACAAGATCCATTTAGATGCTATTTACAAGAGACCCACTTCAGACATAAAGACACCTTCAGATTGAAAATAAGGGGATGGAGAACCATCTATCATGCTAATGGTCAACAAAAGAAAGCCGGAGTAGCCATACTTATATCAGACAATCTAGACTTTAAAATAAAGACTGTATCAAGAGATGAATAAGGGCATTATATCATAATCAAGGGATCTATCCACCAAGAAGACCTAACAACTGTAAACATTTAGGCGCCAAATGTGCAAGCACCCAAATATATAAATCAATTAATCACAAACATAAAGAAGCTCATCGATAGTAATACCATAACAGTAGGAGACTTCAACACCCCACTTATGGCAACGGACAGATCATCTAATCAAAAAATCAACAAACAATGGCTTGGAATGACATACTGGACGAGAAACATATATACTACCAAAACTGAAACAGGAAGAAGTAGAAAACCTGAACAGACCCATAACCAGTATGGAAATCAAATTAGTAATCAAAAATCTGCCAAAAAACAAAGAGTCCAGGGCTGGATGGTTTCCAGGGGAATTCTACCAAACATTTAAGGAAGAGTTAACACCTATTCTCTTGAAGCTGTTCCAAAAAATAGAAATGGAAGGAAAACTTCCAAACTCTTTCTATGAAGCCAGCATTACCTTGATTCCAAAACCAGACAGAGACCCCACTAAAAAGAAGAACTATAGACCAATCTCCCTGATGCATATGGATGCAAAAATCCTCAACAAGAAATTAGCCAACCAGATCCAAAAGTACATTACAAAAATTATTCACCACGACCAAGTGGGATTTATACCTGGGATGCAGGGCTGGTTCAATATCCGCAAAACAATTAACATGATTCATCACATCAATAAAAGAAAGGACAACAACCATAGGATCCTCTCCATAGATGCAGAGAAAGCATTTGACGAAATACAGCATCCTTCCTCGATAAAAACCCTCAAGAAAGTAGGGACAGAAGGAGCATACCTCAAGATCATAAAAGCCATATGTGAACGACCCAACGCTAACATCATCCTCAATGGGGAGAAACTGAGAGCTTTCCCCCCAAGGTCAGGAACAAGACAGTGATGTCCACTCTCGCCACTGTTACTCAACCTAGTATTGGAAGTCTTAGCCTCTGCAATCAGACAACACAAAGTAATAAAAGGCATTCCAAATCGGCCAGGTCAAACTTTCACTCTTCGCAGATGACATGATAGTCTATATGGACAACCCAAAAGATTCCACCAAAACACTGCTAGAACTGATTCATGAATTCAGCAAAGTTGCAGGATATAATATCAACGCACAGAAATCAGTTGCATTCCTATATACCACCAATGAAGCAACAGAAAGAGAAATCAAGGAATGATCCCATTTACAGTTGCACCAAAACCCATAAAATACCTAGGAATAAATCTAACCAAAGAGGTGAAAAATCTATACAATGAAAAGTATAGAAAGCTTATGAAAGAAATTGAAGAAGACACAAAGAAATGGAAAAAGATTCCATGCTCCTGGATAGGAAGGACAAATATTGTTAAAATGTTGATACTACCCAAATCAATCTACATATTCAATGCAATCCCTATCAAAGTAACATGAGCATTCTTCACAGAGCCAGAACAAATAACCCTAAAATTTTTATGGAACCAGAAAAGACCTCGAATAGCCAAAGTGATCTTGAAAACCAAAGCGGGAGGCATCACAATCCCAGACTTCAAGCTATACTACAAGGCTGTAATCATCAAGACAGTATGGTACTGGCACAAGAACAGACGCTTAGATCAATGGAACAGAATAGAGAACCCAGAAATGGACCCACAAACGTATGGCCAACTAATCTTTGACAAAGCAGGAAAGAATATCCAATGGAATGAAGACAGTCATTTCAGCAAGTGGTGCTGGGAAAACTGGACAGTGACATGCAGAAGAATGAATGTGGACCCTTTTCTTGCACCATACACAAAAATAAACTCAAAATGAATGAAAGACCTACATGTAAGACAGGAAGCCATCAAAATCCTAGAGGAGAAAGCAGGCAAAACCTCTTTGATCTTGGCCACAGCAACTTCTTACTCAACACGTCTCTGGCAGCACGGGAAACAAAAGCAAAAATGAACTGCTGGGACCTCATCAAAACAAAAAGTTCTACACAGTGAAGGAAACAATCAGCAAAACTAAAACTAAAAGGCAACTGACAGAATGGGAGAAGATATTTGCAAATGACTTATCAGATAAAGGGTTAGTATCTGAAATCTACAAAGAACTTATCAAACTCAACACCCAAAACACAAAGAATCCAGTAAGGAAATGGGTAAAAAACATGAATAGACACTTCTCCAAAGAAGACATCCAGATGGCCAACCGACACATGAGAAAATGCTCCACATCACTCATCATCAGGGAAATACCAATCAAAACCACAATGAGATACCACCTCATACCTGTCAGAATGGCTAACATTAACAACCCAGGCAACAACAGATGTTGGCGAGGATGTGGAGAAAGAGGATCCCTTTTGCATTGCTGGTGGGAATGCAAGCTGGTGCAGCCACTCTGGAAAACAGTATGGAGGTTCCTCAAAAAACTAAAAATAGAACTACCCTAGGGCCCAGCAATTGCACTACTAGGCATTTATTCAAGGGATACTGGTGTGCTGTTTCAAAGGGACACATGCACCCCCATGTTTATAGCAGCACTATCCACAATAGCCAAAGTTTGGAAAAAGCCCAAATGTCCATCAATGGATGAATGGATAAAGAAGATGTGGTTTATGTATACATTGGAGTATTACTCGGCCATCAAAAAGAATGAAATCTTGCCATATGCAACTATGTGGATGGAATTGGAGGGTATTATGCTAAGTGACATTAGTCAGTCAGAGAAAGACAAAAATCATATGACTTCACTCATATGAGGACTTTAAGAGACAAAACAGATGAACATAAGGGAAGGGAAACAAAAAGAATATAAAAACAGGAAGGGAGAGAAAACAGAAGACACTCATAAATATGGAGAACAATCTGAGGGTTGCTGGAGGGGTTGTGGGAGGGAAATGGGTAAGGGGCACCAAGGAATCTACTCCTGAAATCATTGTTGCACTATATGCTAACTAATTTGGATGTAAATTTAAAAAAATTTTAAAAACCTAAAAAATTTTTAAAAAAGAAATAAATGATAAAAGAGGTCACTGTTTATCACTATCCTGAACATAAGGAATGATGAGTTGGAACTTTAAGGATCTTTTTTCTTTAATGTATTTTATAAATAAGCTCGAAACTCATCAATCCATTAAGCGTTGCTGCCCAAACATGGCAATTTCCCAAACACCAAATCAGTGATTTGCAACATAAATAAAGCAATCAGAGTGATGAAAATAGAAGGCTTCCAGCAAAATCCACTTCTGAGAGTTGCCATCACAGGGAGAAGGAAAAGCATTTTCAGGCTAAAATCTTGACTGAAAATGAACTGAGAATACACTGAAAATTGTCACCTCTCTCTGAATCCCAGTGGTTAATTATGCTGTTCTCCAGCAAAGTGGGTACAGACATAGCTGGGATAAAGAAAATAAATGTGTGGAAGGAATTCAAACCACAGTTCCTCTGATGGTACAGTAGTCGTTTTTTTTTCCTACTATAGGCCAGGTCACAAATGCCATGCTGACTTCTCTCCATGGTGGACCCCAAATTGCTAGTAAATGGCGAAAGACCTTTGCCCTGTCTCTTCAAATGACCAGCACTCAGACCTCTCATTTGAATACTTCCTTTTCATTGCTATTCATGTTGCCCTCTGGAAGCCTACGGCAGCATGTGGGATCAACCCCAGAATTTTCTGGGGTTCCTGGTGCTTCCTCTGGCTGTCTGAAGAGTGATGACGTGTAATGTTTCAAGTGCAACAGCTGAGTCACTACCACTCTCAACGGATATTTTTTCCCCAGGACTCAACACATGATTTACATTACGATGTAATTTATGTAAATACCACCTACTTACATACAAAGACAGATAAAACGGGACCATTGAAACAGTCTGAGCATCACTGTAGCCCAGGCAGCGGAGTCTTTCACTGAGGTTATCAGTTTGTGGATTTCCACAAGTCTCTCCTGCAGTTCTAAACTGGCATCAATATTTCCTTGCCTCAGGGATTATTGTAGATAGAGAAGAACACAGGGACTGCTTCAAGTTGAAGGAGCCTCTTGAGTTTTGAAAACACTGGAACTCAAGAAAGAAATCAGCCTGAGAGGAGCAGAGAAGAGCAGAGTCCCCAAGAAAGTATCAGGAGAGAGATTTCCAGAGGTAGGAAAGATGAGAGATCTGTGAGCCCCAAACCCCCACCCTGGCCTGGGGCACAGTCTGGAAGAGACAAGGCTTCAGATGGGCTGGACCCAATTTGGGGGGCCCTAAAGCTTCTACAGGACTCTCTTTAAGAAAATATATAGAAATTAAGACATTAATAGTTGTTTAGAATGAAAAAAATCGATCACAACACGTGAAAAAAATACAATCGTTATGACAAATACCACACCTGTCATAATATTGAGAAAAACAATATAATATTTTTATTAATTTGCTGCTCTTTACACCTAAATAATCACCTCTACAACCTTTTTCCCCTACATTTTTGGGAACTTTTTTATCTCTTTTTTCAGATGGCCATTTGGCAACATCATTTCCTATGGAGAAAATGTAAAGACAGTGTTTGGGAGGAAAAAGTCTTCCGGGACCCTCTTGAGGCCTCTGGTTGGGTCTGAAAATTAAACTGACAAAAACAGATTAACCGGAAAAAAGCAGGCACATTTTATGAAATTTCTGCATGTACTTGGGGGCTTTCACAAGAGAATGAGGTCCTGAAATGCCCAGAGCAGGAAGCTTTAAAAAAAAAATCTTTTTTAATGTGTATTTATTTCTGAGAGATGGAAAGACGCAGAGCATGAGCAGGGGAGGGGCAGAGACAGAGGGAGACACAGAATCTGAAGCAGGCTCTGGGCTCCAAGTTGTCAGCACAGAGCCCAACGCGGGACTTGAACTCACGAGCTGTGAGATCATGACCTGAGCTGAAGTCAGCTGCTTAACTGACTGAGCCACCCAGGTGACCCAAGAGCAGGAAACTTTTGGACAAAGAAACAATACATTTGTGAGGAATTGACAAGACAGAGGGCTTTGGGCAGGGGGTTGGAAATGATGAAATACCTAGGAAAATAAGGGTTAGACTAACAGGGTTTGCTTTTATACCCATTATTAGGCTCCAACTTCCCTGTCTCTGGTGATAAGAATATCTCCCTTCCTCCTGGTGCAGGGAAGGTAACTTTCACCAGGGGATTTTAGGACCTGTTTCCAGGAAGAAGGGCGAGGTGGGGCAAGTCAGAGTACCCCTCCTGCTTCTGCTGTTTTCTCAAACTCCTTCAGTTTAAGATATATGATATTCCAAGGTGGTATATTTTGGGATAGTATATCTTGAGCCTCATCATTAATTTATTCTCTTCTCTATCATAGTTGATTAAAATTAATTATTATTATTATTGATAGCTTTGAAAAGTTTTATCTTTACTATTCATTATTAGTAAAGGTATGTGAGTTTCTTAGATTTATTAACAAATTAGGAAGCTATCGATTTTCTTTCACATGCCTTGGAAGATTTCAAGGCATGTCAGGTTTTCCTGCACAAAGAATTATCACCTCATGGGGCTCCTGGGTGGCGTAGTCGGTTGAGCGTCAGACTCTTGATTTTGGATCAGGTCATGATCTCATGGTTCATGAATTCGAGCCCCACATCAGGCTCCACACTGAGAGCACAGAGCCTGCTTGGGATTCTCTCTCTCTCCCACTCTCTCTGCCCCTCCCCAGCTCGCACATGTGCACGCTCTGTCTCTCTCTCAAAATAAATACATAAACTTAAAAACATTGTAAAAAAAAAAAAAAAGAATTATCACATCAGTATATACCTAGAAGTCATTCCTATACCCAGTCACATACAACAGACCCTCTGCTAAGGGTCTGACTTTATATGTGAGGCCAATGCCTTCAAAGTTCTCCTGGGAAGTTTTGGCCTGCTGCCTGGTTGATGAGGCCCCAGACTCACAGGTGGTAACAAAGCTCACACCGGGGCAGGCCAGGGTGCCTAAAACCCTGAGAGGATCTCAAAAACAGAGGGATTTACTAAATTTACAGGTTCTCCAGGTTAAATGTGGCAGGCAGAATTTCTTGGGCTTGGTTTCCAAGCCTCAAAATAGGAAAGAAAATAATACATTCCAAAGTCTAATTGTGACTCCTGCTCCATATGGTTGCCCAATACCGCATGGCTCTAGAGTTGCAAAGCAAGCCCAAAGCAACCTGTGTGATTATTTAACACTCTTACTGCACCTCATAAATTATCAGGCCAAATCGAATGAGAGCAGCCTTTTCTGTGATCAAAAATAATCCTTGCATATTATTTATAATCACAAAGGGGGAGACTGCCTAGAAACATTATCCTAAAATTGAAAATAAGCAAAAGAGATTATTGGGCATTCCTTCAGAATATATTGACCAGACCATTTTACAACCCTTGAGGAGTAAAGGCTAATGGTAGGAAACTGGTAGCAATGCAGGTGATGCCTGACAAATGCAAATTTCATCTGATAGTGAGACAATTGATTTCCATTGGTAAAAATGATAATCCCCAACACCCTTTGTTTGTAGGGTATTAACCAATTTCACATCTATGAACAAACTCATTTTGGCTTTTTTTGTTTATTTGCTCTGACTATTGTAAAGCTCTGTTCCTCAACTTCTCGTTTGACTTAGTTTTAACAAGGTATGGTTGCCTAATGAGTAGAATAAAATCTTTGACACATTTATTTTATATTTGTATAAAGGTCATATATTTAGCTTTTTGAAAAGTATTCTTTAGCACGTACACTAAAAATATTCCAGAAATTTTGTAATGAGGCTCTGTTGCCCAATTTTACCCTCCAATTCATACTGCAGAGCCAGATTAAGCTTCCCATTGTCCAACACTGATTATATCACCTCCTTGCTCCTCTTGATACAAAAAGGTTCAAATGCATTAGGTTTGTATTCCAGGCCTTTTCCAATCATGCCCCAACCTCTCTAGACTTACCCTTAGCTCCAGGTAGACAGTAAGCACCTGATAATGCTTGGTAAAAAAATGGATAAATGAACTCATTAATATTATTTTCCTGAAGGTAGTGGTTTGCTTCTTATTGTTAAGAAAGAATGAAAGCTATTCCTTTCCCTTATTGGGCACCCCACCTAAAATATTTTGGTTATCCTTGTCTCAGTTTGGTTATTCTGAGAGACAGACTCAAGGTTCTAAGACAAAGATTCAAGGACAAATAGTTTGAGAGGTGATCTGAGAAAACACCAGCAAAGGAATAAGAAAGTAGCTGGGGAGGGACGTTTGGGTGGCTCAGTTGGTTGAGCATCTGACTCTTGATTTCAGCTCAGGTCACAATCCCAGGGTCATGGGATGGAGCCCTGCATTGGGCTTGTGCTGAGCATGGAGCCTGTTTAAGATTCTATTTCTCTCCCTTTGCCCCTCTGCCCCCTTGCACTTTCTCTCTCTCTCAAATAAACATTTTTTATTTTTTTTAACGTTTATTTATTTTTGAGACAGAGAGAGACAAAGTGTGAACGGGGGAGGGTCAGAGAGAGGGAGACACAGAATCTGAAACAGGCTCCAGGCTCGAGCTGTCAGCACAGAGACCAACGCAGGGCTTGAACTCACGGACCACGAGATCATGACCTGAGCTGAAGTCGGCCAGTTAACCAACTGAGCCACCCAGGCGCCCCAAATAAACATTTTTTAAAAAGAAAGTAGCCAGGGAAGAGAAAGAAAGCAATAAAAGGTATATTATTAAGCCAGTTTCCATAGTAGGTAACTGGAGTGCAGTTCATTTGGGGTGCTCTGGGGATAGAGCAGGACTCTCCTCAGAGATGTACCAGCCAAGAGGCAAGGACACAGACTTTATCTACTAATTCCCCACCTGTCATTGGTTGAGTGTTGCTTCTAAGGATATGATCTCCCGACAGTTCCAAGCATGCTCCCTCTACCAGACGAAACCCCTCAGGCAGAGAGTCAAAGATCTTCAGTTCACAGCACCTACAGTCTGGGCTACCACAATGGAAAAGCCAAGTAACTCAAGGTGTTTCTTCAAAGACAAAATCTATTCTCTTAACACCTCTCTGTCAGAAGCTGAATTTTTTCCTGATTATATTCTAGCACTATTGAATTCCAAACGGTCCTAAATTTAGGCATTATAGCTTTGCAATATACTGGAGGGTCTCAGGAGTCTGGAGTAACTAGTAGGAAAAAAATGGATTAAAAAATGGACAGAGGACCTGAATAGACATTTCTTCAAAGAAGACATACAGATGGCCAACAGACACATGAAAACATGCTCAACATCACTAATCATCAGGGAAATGCGAATCAAAACCACAATGAGATATCATCTCATGCCAGTTAGTATTGCTAGTATCAAAAAGACAAGAAATAATAAATGCTGGTGAGGATGTGTAGGAAAAATAAACTCTTGTGCACTTTTGGCTGGAATGTAAACTGGTGCAGCCACTATGGAAAACAGTATGGAGGTTCCTCAAAAAATCAAAAATACAATTACCCTATGATCCAGTAATTCCACTTTTAGTATTTATCCAAAGAAAACAAAAACACCAATTCAAAGAGATACATGCTACCCTATGTTCACTGCAGCATTATTTATAATAGCCAAGTTATGGAAGCAATCTAAATGCCCATCAACAGATAAATAAAGATATGGAATATTGCATAATTTAATTTAAAAAAGAATAGAATCTTGCCATTTGTGACAACATGGATGGACCTGGAGAGTATTATGTTAAGTGAAATAAGCCAGACAGAGAAAGACAAATACTATATGATTCTACTTACATGTGGAATCTAAAAAACAAAACAAATGAACAAACAAAACAGAAACAGACTCATAGATTAGAGAAACAAATTGTTGGCAATCAAAGGTGGGGAGTTTGGGGGGAAGCAAGAAAATAGGTGAATGAGATTAAGAGATACAAATTTCCAGTTATAAAATAAATCACGGGAATGTAAAGTACAGCATAGGGAATATAGTCAAAATATTGTAATAACTTTGTATGGTGACAGATCATAATTAGGCTTATCATGGGGATCATTTCATAAGGTCTAAAAATATTGAACCACTGTGATGTACACCTGAAACTAATAGGATATTGTATGTCAATCATACTTCAATTTTAAAAAACGATTGTATAATGAGATTGGTTCGGAATCCTGCTGGCCTTCATGGCATTACTTCTCCATGCATTTAATGTGCTCCCTCTGGGCTCTGTTTAGCATGCAGGTCATAGTGTGGGGAAGCAGAGGGAAGCGGAGAGACCAAGTGCTGGAAATCAGAATCATCTTTGTTAAAAGATATTCTACATGCAAATGAGGAAGGCCAACAGGAGGCTCATATCTCTCTGCAGGAGATGCTTGAAAAGCAATCACAGGAAGCTATCTGTTCACCTCTGGAACGGAGGCTAGAATGGAACATAGCTTTGGAAACTCATTGGGTCATGAGAAATTTTAATTGGTGGCAAAATATAACCACCATTGTGGTACGATACAATTAGAACAAGGCTGACTTCCAATTTCGGCTGAATAATTATACTTGGAGAAAAGCTGTAACCCGTGAGCTTTCTTGCCAAACTGCCAGGCTGCTACCACATCCCTCTGCCTCTCCTCCCCATATTCAGGAAGTTCCTTACCTCCCTGGGTTCTCATGTTCTTAGACAGACATTCAGGTTTGCAGTAATACTTGTGAACATTGGTTCTTAAATGTTAGCTGCATCAAAATCACTGGAGGTTTGCTAAAATACAGATTGCTAGGTTCTACCTCCAGACTTTCTGATTCGGTAGGCCTGGGGTGAATTTACAGCTCTAAGAAGTTCCCAGGCAATGCTGGTCCAATGATCATACTTGGATGACTACTGCATCCCAGACTTACTGGTTCAGGGTTTCCATTTTGGCACGATCTTTAGGTGGTCCGTGTGCTCAATGAAGTCTGAGAAGCACTATTTCTTCATTTTTTCCAAGGATCGTACCATTCTAGATGCATAGAAGAGAAGTTAATTTATTATATACAATGGATGCTTTGGGCATTATGATTTAATTTTCCCCTAAAATGATTGGTAAAAGCCGAAATGTCTAGAAAAGGAGTTCCCAAGTTTGTCAAGAATAGAATCCCTTTATAAGGTCAAAGTATTTTATATGCACTCCTCCCCATGTGAGTATCCATTTAATAGGAAAATAATTGACCCATTAAAACACCCAAGTATCTAGTATGCACAGTGTGAAACTCCTACTCAGGTGTTAGAGACCCCAGTGGACCATGGTCAGACAAGCCGCAGGGACAAATAAGTGAAAGCCACCAAGCTGAGACAGGAAAGGCAAAGCAAGCAGGCAGGGGCCAGGAAGCTCTAGGAGTTCTGAGAACTGGAATAAACTGAAAAGTTAAGAAAGTCACAGCATAAGCAAGAAGTTTTGCAGCTGAGGGAGACATGGCTACCTTGCTTCAGCCAGAAAGTCTTCTCTATGCCTGCGGCCATGGCGGCGTCTTCTGAAACTAGGACTTGGTGTCTAGGGCCCAGGACCCAAAGCAGAGCTTGATGCAACAACACCTCCATACATCACAGGGTCTGACTTTGTGGGCCTGGGAGAGAGAGGGCTGAGCAGCAGCAGAGCAGCGAGGAAGATTTCTGGAGCCAGACTGCCTGGGTGCAGACTCTGCCGGTACCACTTGCCAGCTGGCCATCAGACCTGCCCTGAGCAATGGGCCGCAGCCGGGCTGACTGGCTGCTGAGAGCCCTGGTGCACAGACTTTCCCAGCTCCCCACTGGGTGGCAGCCTGTCACCCATCCCACAGGATTCCCTGCGGTTGGGTATTCACACGTGGAAGAAACCAGCTACAAATCAGGGCTTCTTCCGCACCACCCACCCCCACCCCCAGCCAGAGTTGATTGTGAAACATTTACCAGCACAGCACTGCTCACTGCTAACTATGGGGATCCAAGGAAGAGTATATATACATGTAGACTCAGGTATGTCTAAATACTGAAAAATTATAAATCACATTAACACACTGTTTTATAGAATAGTTCTATCCTCCAACCTGGGCAAACAGACCTTCATGATGACTGGAAAGCCATGTTCATATTTAGAATTTTATGTGGCAATACCATGCTGTCTTGATGATTACAGCTTTGTAGTAGAGGCTACAATCTGGGATTGTGATGCCTCCCGCTTTGGACTTGTTCTTCAATATTACTTTGGCTACTCAGGGTCTTTTGTGGTTCCATACAAATTTTAGGATTGCCTGTTCTAGCTTTGAGAAAAATGCTGGTGCAATTTTGACTGGGATTGCAATGAATGTGTAGATTGCTTTAGGTAGTATTGACATTTTAATAATATTTATTCTTCCAATCCATGAGCACGGAATGTTTTTTCATTTCTTTATATCTTCTTCAATTTCCTTCAGAAGCTTTGTATAGTTTTCCGCATACAGATCTTTTACATCTTTGGTTAGGTTTATTCCTAGATATTTTATGCTTCTTGGCACAATTGTGAATGGGATCAGTTTCTTTGTCTTTCTGTTGCTTCATTGTTAGTGTATAAGAATGCAACTGATTTCTGTACATTGATTTTGTATCCTGCGACTTTGCTGAATTCATGTATCAGTTCTAGCAGACTTTTGGTGGAGTCTATCTGATTTTCCATGTATAATATCATGTCATCTGCAAAAAGTGAAAGCTTGACTTCATCTTTGCCAATTTTGATGCCTTTGATTTCCTTTTGTTGTCTGATTGCTGATGCTAGCACTTCCAACACTATGTTAAACAACAGTGGTGACAGTGGACATCCCTGTCGTGTTCCTGATCTCAGGAGGAAAGCTCTCAGTTTTTCCCCATTGAGGATGATGTTAGCTGTGGGCTTTTCATAAATGGCTTTTATGATGTTTAAGTATGTTCCTTCTATCCCGACTTTCTTGAGGGTTTTTACTAAGAAAGATGCTGAATTTTGTCAAATGCTTTTTCTGCATCGATTGACAGGGTCATATGGTTCTTATCTTTTCTTTTATTAACGTGATGTATCACATTGATTGATTTGCAAATGTTGAACCAGCCCTGCATCCCAGGAATGAATCCCACTTGATCATGGTGAATAATTCTTTTTATATGCTGTTGAAGTCGATTTGCTAGTATCTTGTTGAGAATTTCTGCATCCATATTCATCAGGGATATTGGCCTGTAGTTCTCTTTTTTTGCTGGGTCTCTGTCTGGTTTGAGAATCAAAGTAATGCTGGCTTCATAGAATGAGTCTGGAAGTTTTCCTTCCCTTTCTATTTTTTGGAACAGCTTGAGAAGGTAGGTATTATCTCTGCTTTAAATGTCTGGTGGACTCTTATATTTTGGGAGATTTTTGATAACTGATTCCATTTCTTCGCTGGTTATGGGTCTGTTCAAGTTTTCTGTTTCTTCCTGTTTGAGTTTTGGAAGTCTGTGGGTGCTTAGGAATTTGTCCATTTCTTCCAAATTGTCCAGTTTGTTGGCATATAATTTTTCCTAGTAATTCCCTGATATTGCTTGTATTTCTGAGGGATAGGTTGTAATAATTCCATTTTCATTCATGACTTTATTTGGGTCATCTCCCTGTTTTTTTTTGAGAAGCCCAGCTAGAGGTTTATCAATTTTGTTTATTTTTTCAAAAAACCAACTCTTGGTTTCATTGATCTGCTCTACAGTTTTTTTAGATTCTATATTGTTGATTTCTGCTCTGATCTTTATTATTTCTCTTCTTCTGCTGGGTTTGGGGGTGTCTTTGCTGTTCTGCTTCTATTTCCTTTAGGTGTGCTGTTAAATTTTGTATTTGGGATTTTTATTGTTTCTTAAGATAGGCCTGGATTGCAATGTATTTTCCTCTCAGGATTGCATTCGCTGCATCCCAAAGCATTTGGATTGTTGTATTTTCATTTTCATTTGTTTCCATATATTTTTAAATTTCTTCTCTAATTGCCTGGTTGACCCATTCATTCTTTAGTAGGGTGTTCTTTAACCTCCATGTTTTGGAGGTTTTCCAGACTTTTTCCTGTGCTTGATTTCAAGTTTCATAGCATTGTGGTCTGAAAGTGTGCATGGTATGATCTCAATTCTTTTATACTTATTAAGGGTTGTCTTGTGACCCAGCATGTGACCTATCTTGGAGAATGTTCCATGTGCCCTCGAGAAGAAAGTATATTCCTTTGCTTTGGGATGCAGAATTCTAAATACATCTGTCAAGTCCATCTGATCCAATGTATCATTCAGGGCCCTTGTTTCTTTATTGATCCTGTGTCTAGATGATATATCCATTGTTGTAAGTGGGGTATTAAAGTCTCCTGCAATTACCACATTCTTGTCAATAAGGTTGCTTATGTTTGTGATAGTTTTATATATTTGGGGGCTTCCGTATTTGGTGCATAGACATTTATAATTGTTAGCTCTTCCTGATGGATATACTCTGTGATTATTATATAATGCCCTTCTTCATCTCTTGTTACAGCCTTTAATTTAAAGTCTAGTTTGTTTGATATTAAGTTTGGTTACTCCAGCTTTCTTTTGACTTCCAGTAGCAGGATAGATAGTTCTCCATCCCCTCATTTTCAATCTGAAGGTGTCCTCAGGTCTAAAATGAGTCTCTTGTAGACAGCAAATAGATGGAATTCTATGGCTATTTGGGGATGAGCTGAGAGATGGAGGGACAGCCTCATGGGAGATAAGCAGGCAATGTCCAGTCTAGGTAGGGCCTCACAGACCACAGAAACGTAGAGTTTGTTTTTGTCCTAGAAGCAATGGGAAGTCATTGGAGCAATTTAAGTGTGGGGAGTACAGGATCAGATTGCCACCTGGATGGCTCAGTAGGTTGAGCATTGGACTCTTGATTTCAGCTCAGATCATGATCTCACAGGGATCATGCTGGCATTGGGTTCCTCACGGGGTGTGGAGCCTGCTTAAGATTCTCTGTCTCCTCTTTCTGCCCTTCTCCTGCTCACATGCTCTCTCTCTCTCTCTCTCTCTCTCTCTCTCTCTCTCAAGTAATAAAATAAAATATGTGCCTAGAATCCACCCTAAACATTCTGATATAGGAGGCTTGAGTTGAGACCTAGGAAATCTGTATTTGTAGCAAGCACTCCGGAGGATGTTGTCACATCAAGTAGTCACTGAACCTTCACATAAAGCAGCACTGGGATATTCTGATTCTTCAAAGTGTTGCTAAGCATCCAATGACTCTAAACAAGACTTGGGCATTGCAGAAATTTGCCTCAGAAAAGGACACCAGTAGGGTTTTATCAAGGCCAGATGGCTTGACTAAAATAGAACCAAATGCACAGAGCAGTGTGCTATTTTGCAGGGACAGAAGGTAGGGGACTTTGTCAGCTTGGTAACCATATAGTGTGCCCTGAGACAGTCAGGCCTTGCACTGTTCTTTCCTGTTCTTGAGGGTTAACCCCAGAATGACTTTTTAGTAGCCAGATTTCAAAATGGCAAGTTCACAATTCCTTGCTCATCCAGGGAGTCCAACAGAGGCAAGACAGGGGTTTGTAGACCATTAGCTCCAAACTTTGGGCAATCTCCATCCAGGTTTTTCCCCAACTTTCCTTAAAGCTGAGAAGCCAATGCCTGTGATATTTTGTCTTCAGCTTGCTAATTTGTGTACAATTATCACTGTATCTCAGCCTAATCTCTGTGGGGTGAACAGATCAGGTGGAAGCCAGCATTGCAGGCAGTGAGAATTCATCCAAAGCAGAACAAAGGAGATAGATGTTTATTGAATACACTACAAGGGAGCATTAAGCAGGACAGCAAAAGAGAGACCGTCTGCCATAAGGCAGTGGAGGCGGGGGGGGGGGGGGGTAGGGGGCAGTGAGGAGGTATGGTAATGAGTGGAATTTTCCTTTTTTGTTAACTGTTCCTGGATTTAAGTAACCAATTGGTCAGCAAGGGCATATGGCTATTTTGAAGTGGGTCGCCATAATGAACCTGTTTTCATTCAGCCTAGTGGTCACTGTGGGCCCTTTTACCATACTCAGGGTTCCATTGCTCAAGCCTGTTGCCTAAAAGTGTCCTCTACAACCCCTAGTTTTCCACACAATGATTTGTCTGCATGACACTTGAATTTTAAAACTATAAAATAAGCCAGCAGAGACAACCAGCAACACTCGTGGCTCTGTCTGCTCTCTGCCATGAGAAGATACAAGAAGTCAGCAGTCTGCAAGCCAGCTAGAGGGCCCTCAACCAGCGCCCAAGCATGCTGGCACCTTATCTCAGACTTCCAGATACTTCCAGAACTGCATTACTCCTGATGAGGCCTAGTGTTGGAATTTGCTTTGTCAGCAAATCTCAACACCACTCTTTAAAAAGATAGGAGCCAGTACAATATGGTAAGCAAAGGAGATCAAAGGAATCTATTAAAAAGAAAGCCATTTTACCTGCATGCAACATGATCATCTTTGTAAAATATCCTATGGAACCCTCAATAAAGCTATAATAACTAGCAATGCACTTGGCCCTTCTCCGTGCAAGGAAAAAGAAGATGAATAGAAGTTGCTCTCCTCCCCTCCCCACCGGAATATTTTGACTCTGCAGCTCAAAGGGACAGCTTAAGTTGTAGAAAACTTATGTAGATACAATTGGATAGAGTCATTTTTTCCTTCAGAAGTTTAGAGTGTATAAACTAAGAAACCGAAGTTTGCAACACCTAAAAATCCAAACAAGAAGAGAGGTAAGCAGAAAACTATTAACATAGAGTGAAAAATTGAAAGAGAAAGAATGAACACATCATAACACCACTGATGGTCCTTGATCTCTCCGGATCATTTTCTCCTTTTCAGACGTAAAGAAAATATGGGCTAAAAGTAAGCAAAACAATAGCCACAAGTAAAAAACCATCACTGCCAAAAAAAACAAAAAAACAAAACAAAACAAAACAAAACAAAAAAACCAAAAACCAAGTTTGAACATTTATGAAGAAAAATACTTGATAAGAAGGGCAGAATTGAAGTCAGTCAATAAATTGTGAAATCCCTTAGCAAAATGTTTTATATTTATTAAATTAATCAAGTATTTTTAGGGGGAATATGTTCTTACAAGAAAAAGAATAGACTTCTTTAGCAGTGGGTTTGGGAGATGGTTTATCAATCAAGTTTGGAAAATAATAAGAGCTCTTTTTGAAAAAATGCTCTCATAGATACAAATAAAAATGTTAAAAAGCCAAAAAATATGAATTCATTACCTCTAAAGTTTGAAGAATTAATTTAAAAATAAACACTAGCCACTGGAAATAAAGACCTGAAACTGATATATGTTATGGCAGTTATACCTCAGTTAAAAAAAAAAAAAAAAAAAAGTGATTGGAATAAATTACTAGATGTAAAAAATTAAAAAAAGAAAGGACTTAGGAAAATAAGACCAAGTTATGCTAAGGCTTTTTCCTGGTCTCATGAGAATCTGGGCAATGATGGTGGCTTGAACTAGGGTTGCAACGATAGGAGATGGAGAGAAAACCGTGAAATAGTTTGGAGGTAAAAGCTTGCCCAGATTGCAAAAAAAGTCCTCACCTCATTACTGGGGTTGTTCAGGGTCAGAGTGACAGGATTAGGACAGGCCTGCCCCTAAATCCCGTCGGAACGCAAATCTCCCAGAGAAAGATAGCCTTCATCTCCGTCCTTATCGAGCCTTGCCACCTCTGTGTGGCTAACGCGACCAGACCTGACCCCGAGGAGAAGCCAGTGCACAGTGGAATGACGCTAAATGCCAGGGCACGAGTCCCCAGCTCAAAGGCCTACCTGGGCCGGCAGGTAAAGTGGGTGAGTGGAGCCGCCATGGTCGGAAAATACGAGGCAGCCAAAGCCGTTGCCAGGCAACAGGGGAGCCTGGAGAACAAGGGACACAGGCTACCTGGGAGGTACAGCCCTATGCCAAGCCCAGCCCCTGACGAGCCCGGGACAAGGTGGCCACAGTATTGCTAAAGATTCCGGTTTTCTAAGAGGTGCCAGAAATGTAGATTTTTTTTTTAAGTGTGAGAACACTCGATGTTTAAAAATTGGAACTAATTCAAATTTTAGAAAAAAATCAGGGGGTGGGAAAGGGGAAATAGGATCCATAGGTCAAACCTTGCAATAATTTTGGAACTTCTAGTCTACTTTGTTAGACATTAACTCATTTAATCCCTACATTAATCCTGTGAGTTTAAGTACAATTGTCCCTACTTGGCAGATGAGAAAATTTAGGCTCAGAGGGCATGGGATTTGTTACAAAATCAAAAATATTCAAAGATTGTGGTTGGGTTTCTTCTGGCAATGTAAGAGCCGCACCTTTTGTCATTTTTCCTGGCATTCCTCTTCAAAATTTGACTTAATTTCCTTTAAAAAAATGTTTTTTTTTAATGTTTATTTTTGAGAGAGAGAGAGAGAGACACAGCATGAGCAGGGGAGGGGCAGAGAGAGAGAGAAAGATTCCGAAGCAGGCCTCAGGCTCTAAGCTCTCAGCACAGAATCTGATGTGGGGCTCAAACTCACAGACTATGAGATCATGACTTAAGCCGAAGCTGGATGCTTAACCGACTGAGCCACCCAGCTGTCCCAAAATTTGGCTAAATTTTTTATGGGATTGTCTTTTTCTTTACTTCTTTGGTATTTGTCATATTGTTCACGGTTTTCTCCACAAGGAACAGTTTTAAAGGTGGGTGCTTCAAGAATACATTGTTCAAGACTGATTCTGTTTGAAAAGATGTTTGTGTCCTTTTAATCTCAAAAAAGAAAAATTGTGTCCACCTATCCTGGCTTATTCTGAATCCCCCGTGTAAGCACAGGAATGTGTAGTCCCACAGGGGTTGGAGACACAAGCCGCATCTGAAGTGAGCTAGAATTACTGAGAACCATTATAATTTACTTTTGAAGCAAACCTGTGGCTGAATCCATGTGTGTTTGAGGCCAGTCACATAACTAGGATGTGAAACTTACACGTTATTAAAACTCAGTCACAGCACTATCTTAGAATTTAGGCCAGTGAGAGACTTTTGAGGGGAGCAGTGTTGTTAGCATGACCTGTGTGTGATGACAGTAAAAAGCAAGTTGACTTTTAGTCAGTTTATTGTTTTTATATCCTCTATATACAATGCAACCTTGTATTGCTTTACCTTGGGCAACTGCTCTCACCATCTACTCTTGGTATGCTGCTCTACAGATGCCGATTTTCAAGCATAATTCTGGAAAAATCCAGAGGTGTGATAGCATCTAATGCTGGCCAGGATTTGGGGTGTCTGGGGGGTAGGAGAGAGACAGAGGGGGAGAGGAGAAGGCAGAATATACTCATGTGTTGCTGGAGGAAATGGGGATCATTGGGCGATAGCTATGAATATTAAACATAAAATACCTTTTAATTCAATAATCCTACTCCCAAGAATCAGTTCTATAGAAATAAATGTCCTAATTCTTAAGGAGCTATGGGCAACAACATTTATTGGGGATTGTTTGTGGAAGGGAAAAATGAAAAACAGCTGAATGCACATCAAAACATTGTCATATATCTGAACCATGGAGTTCCACATGGCCACTAATAAGCTACATCTGTTTTCATGATGTTTTATTAACTGAAAAACTCAAGAGGGCTAAAATTGTTCACCACCATCAAGACCCATGGGTATGGGTCTAGGAGCCAAGAGAAAGGCATAGGATTCACACACATCTCGCTTATTAGGAGAAAAGAGGTGAAGGGTCAAAGCAAGAAAAAGTATGCCCTAGGTAAGAGAGAATAACAAAAGAGTCCCACAATAAAAAACAGCAAACAAAATATTCCATTATATAGCATTGCATGTATTTGTTTGTTGTCCCAGGGATCTATGAAAAAAGGCCACCAAACTATTCAGCGCTGTCCATTAGAACTTTCCACATGATAGAAATGTTTTCTATCTGTGCTATCCAAAACAGTACCCAGTAGACACATGTGGCTATTGAAGTGTGGTTAGTGACTCAATGGGTTCAGTATCTGACTCTTCATTTAGACTCGGAGCATGATCTCATAGTCGAAAGATCGAAGCCCGCATCAGGCTTCACACAAATGGCACAGAATCTGCTTAGGATTTTCTCTCCCTTTCTCTCTGCCCTTCCCCTGCTCATGCTCTCTCTCAAAATAAATAAACTTTAATAATAATAATAATAACAGAAATGTGGTTAGTGTGACTGAGAAACTAAATCTTTATTTTTTAATTTCTTTAAATGTTTATTTTTGAAAGAGACAGAGTGCAAGCAGGGGAGGGGCAGAGAGAGAGGGAGACAGAGAATCCAAAGCAGGCTCCAGGCTCCGAGCTATCAGCACAGAGCCTGACGTGGGGCTCGAGCCCACAAACCGTGATATCATGACCTGAGCCGAAGTCAGACCCCTAACCAACTGAGCCACCCAGGTGCCCCTAAATCTTTAATTTCATTTAATTTTAATTGAATTTAAATAATATAGCTATAGACAATGATTTTCTATAAGCAGTAGAGTTGCAGTTCATTTGTATTTTTTTCCTTCTACTATTCCATAGTGTTTGAATGTTTCCATGAAGAACAGTTATTTATGTAATCAGTAAAAAAAAATTGTCAAGAAGCAGTATGTGTAGTGATTAAGAGTTCAGATTTAGATCCAGACAACCCAGTTCAAATCCTGGCCTTGTTACTCATTGCTAATAATTTTGGGCACATTACTTAACCTCAAACTACTTTCTCCATTGTGTCTCAGCTACCTCACCAGTAAAATGGGATTGATCATGAAACCTACCTCATGGGGTTATTGTAAGGTATAAGTAAGTTCATCCATGTAAAGTACTTAGAACAATTCCTAGCACATGACAATTGATATTATTAGCTGAACTTGTCAGATGTCTTCACCGTAAGCGGTAGAAGACACTGGCTAAGGAATTTACTAGACACTGGTGGCTTCACAAAAATGTTGAGATATCTGGGGGAACAGGTTCAAGACTAAGAGAGGAGACCCCAAATGATGTCTCACTACTGGTTCTGATAGAGAAGCCACCGATTCCAACATCTGTTGTCTGGGAACAATTGCTTCCTTTCTATTCCTGAGTGGAACTCCCGCCTAGGTATATCAGATTGGCAGAGCCTAGGTCACATGTCTGGGCCTTAGCTGCAAGGAAGTCTGAGAGAGAAAGGCCTCTGCCTAGCACTCTTGGCTTCTGTCAGGGAGGTGGCCATAAGATGTGGGGGCTCCCCCCAAATAAGAAAGATTTCATGTGCTGGGCAGCCAAAAACAAAGATAGAAAAGACATTACGAATGCTATTTAAACCAGGGCAAGAGTGGGGAGAGACAGGAACGAATGCAAATGTTCCAAGTAGACCTGTGTTCTGGACTCATTAGCTCAAAGTAGCTTTGCAACTTGCCGAGGTAGCTGTAGCTGTCGGGACCCTGGTTTTCATACCTGTAAAATAAAAGTGTTGGCTCAGTGTCTGGATGTTGGCAGCTGTGAAATGTCACATTCTCTGTGACTGTTGTCATTTGAAAAGAAAGAACATCCAGAAGATCTCATAATTATGCTGGGAAAAAAAAGGTTTTCTCCAAAGTTGCCTCAAAATCCATTTTGGGAAACAGGCAGTGTCTACATTTTTATAGGAGTTTTTATTCCTTCCTTTAAAAATACCTTGCCAAAGTTACACTGTTGGCTACTGGAAGAATTGAGAGCAGACCTTCAATCTCTAGATCCCAAAGTTGGAAATGGCCCCAGTTGTTTATAAACAGGAGAGACAAAGTTGTCATGAGGTGAGAAAGGGGACCCAAAAAGGTGGACTCTGCTCTTGTAAATGTCCTTTGGAACTTGCTGGCTGTTTCTGTTTTAGCCGCATCTGGAAGTAAGGAGAGGAAAGCTCTTGTTGTCTCTGCCATTTGCCCCACGAAAGTTGCTAGGCCTCTCTCAGGCTTTCCTTCTGAATCACTATAATATAGTTTTAGGCCAGTTTCCATGTCATTCGGAAGTTTTTCTTCCAATGTACAGTGCATGTGCATGTGTCTAAGTTTCACTCACACCTCAAGTGAAATTCCATGGCATCTCAATGTCTTTTTTGGTGGGGGGACGTATCTCTTAATTTGTAAGCCTAATTCAGGGGTTTCCAGAGGTTTTCACATCATGGCACTCAGGAAAATGGTATTAGTATAGTAGATGAGGTAACTTCAGATCCTGAGGTGGCTGTCCAGTGGCTCCGGCCTCTAGCTTCCCTTGTCCTAGCCCAGCGGCCCTGAACACTGACAGCATCGACAAGGCCGCCATCTGTCTCCCATTTGTGGCTCACCTATGTGTGAGCACTTCTCCAGAAACTCTGGTCTAAGCCAGATAAACCAATGGGTTTGATAGACCAAAGCACTCTACACATAATTTTCCCAGAATGGATCTGTTGATGTGTGCAACAGATCAGAAAGGGTAGATCTCATGAGTGGACAGAAGAGTGGAATGGCCTGGTGTCATCAACAGAAGAAGAGTTAAACAGACTGCAGTATATTCATACAGTAGACTTTACTTGGGAATAAAAAGGAAAGAATATGGACTCCATGCACCCACATGGATGAATGTCAAACACATGCTGAGTGAACACCACACACGAAAGAGAATATACTTGTGTTATTCCATTTATATGAAGTTTGAAAACATCTGAAATGAGTCCATGGGGATAGGGTGGTAGGGATGGGGGGGTTGGCTGGAAGGTACATGAGGCAACTTTCTGGGGTGATGGTCCTGTTCTTTATCCTGATATAGGCTTGGGTTACACAGGCATATGCACTTGCTACCTAAGATTAGTGCGTCTCACAGTACATTAGCTTATTGTTTATTTATTATTTATGTTTATTTTTGAGAGACAGAGTGCAAATGGGGGGAGAGGGGAGAGACAGAGGGACAGGGAAAATCCCAAGCAGGCTCCACAGAGCCCACCCAACACAGGGCTCCGTCTCACGACCGTGAGATCATGACCTGAGCTAAAATCAAGAGTCAGATGCTCAAACAACTGAGCCACCCACCCAGGCACCCCAACACAGTACATTAGCTTTATCTTAAAAATAAATAAATAAATAAACAAGTAAATAAATAAATAAACAGATATTGAAACTCTAGTTAATACTGTGCTTGCTGAAAAGTTTAAGGGTGAGCTATACTGGCATCTGCAACCCACTTCAAGTTACACCAAAAACATGTGATGGGATGCAGGACAGACAAAGGAACAGGTAGGTGAATCAAACTGCGGTACAGCAGGTGAAGGAATATGTTAATGGTAGCATGTAGGTGGTGGGTACACAGAATCTGAGTGGCTGTTGCCTGTGCCATTCTTTCAACTTCTCTGGATGTTTGAAAATTTTTATAATAAAGTGTTAGAGAAGACATAAAAAAAAAGATATTAATGTGGGCAATTCATAAAAATTATTCGCTGTATTTAGGGTAAGGATACTCTTGTGCATTTGTAGATGGTAAAGAATCCCAGAGAAGGAAAGGGTCTTAGAGATATATTCCAGTGATCTCATATGACAGGTAAGTAAACTGAGACCCAGAGAGTAAGCTACTTGCCGTACGTCACAGCTAGCTGATGGCAGGCCGGGCCTGGAACTGAGGACCTTCTTGGGTCTATCGTTTAGAAAGTGTTTTTGCCTCAGACTGAAGCATTGCTATCAAATGCACTTTAGAATCCTGGAGTTTTATATCTGTCTAAAAATATACTTTTGCAAAAGATAATCTTTGGTATTACCCGAGCAATTAGTTCAAACACTGTATTTTTAAAGTTTGTAGACACTGAGGATTAAAAAAAAAAAAAAAGAATGAAATGGTACTTTATTTTAAGCAGCTTAATTAAAGTCTTTAGCTACTTATCTATTTATTGCTTTATTCTAAAGTGTTTTTGCAATGCCCAACTGCTTTGGCAGAGCAGAGAGAGAAATACAATTATTAATTACTATTATCATAACCACTTCACAAAGTGGCAAGTACTTAGACCTTCACCATACTTCCCAGGAGCAAAAGTTTTGCATCAACATTCCTCAAAGACAAGCAACTTCAGAGTAAAACATTCCTATGAATCATCAAGAGCTATTCTTAAACCCTTTGCAGAATTTCTGAGTCATTACCTAAAAGAAGATTCAACTTGGGTTTCATTTGAGGAGAAAATAGAGGGCTAAAATGTAATATTTTTCTTCTCCCTTAAAAAGTTCTGGTCCTCGACCATGTTTCCTTGTACTGCCCATCACCCCTTCTAAGAGAGAAGTGCCATACAGCGGCATGCTGACCCCTCTGTAGAGCTGAAGTATGTCTGTGAACACGTTGAGGCCTCTTCCTCACTAATAATTCACTGACTGATGCCTCTAGTCTCTCCTTTGTTTTATCCACTCTTTGCTGGGCAGTTGCCATGGTCTTGCTAAAATATTACATACATATATAAATTATGATTCCATTTATATAAAGCTCTAGAAAGTAAAAACTAATCCCTACTGACAAGAAGCAGATCAGTGGTTGCCTGGAGATAGGAGTTGAGGAGAAAGGAAGGACTGAAAAGGGGCAGGAGAAAACATTTGGAGATGATGGATCTCTCTCTCCACAGTGTTTACGGCCTCAGTAGCATATTACATAGGTGGATACTTATCAAAATGTATACTTTAAATACGTGCAGCTTCTTGCATGCCAACTATATCTCAATAAAGTTGTTAGGAAGAAAATGAACTTAAAACTTATTGACAAAATAAAAGGCAAATCCAGTGATGTAGCTGTATTTTACACTTCAGTGGTTTCCCCACTTCTCTTTGGGCAAAGCCCAGTCTCTACAATGTTGGCTTGGAAGGCTTGATGATGTAGGGCTTTTCAGTCTTAGTGCAACCCTTATCATATCCAACCTCTCCAACAGGGGCCCTAGACATCCTGAATTTCTTCCAACTCTTGGGCCCATTCTGGGCATTTGCATCCTTTTGCTTCTTGGAATGTTCTCCCATGATCCACTCCTACACATACATACATTACCTGGATAATTGCTTTAGGTTTCTGCTTAGATGCCCCTTCCATGGAGCTTCCACTGACCATCTTCCCCCACCCCCATGACTGAGCTCGGCACCTCTCCCATGTGCACCTGTAGTACACAGGGATTTCCGTATCTCAGCACTTATTCTTCTGTCTTGTATCTGCCTTTTTGTTTCTCTGAAGCCCCTCACCATCCTGTAAAATTATGAAAGCAATAAATGTGTCTGTCTTATATCTCATAGCTCCAGTGCCTTGAACACTGTCTAGAACATGGTATGTTTGTTGAATGATTTGATAATTAAATCAATGGTATACAGATGATCCAAGGGTATATCTTTTTTGTTTTGTTTTTGTTTTTGTTTTTGTTTTGAGACAGAGAGTATGCACGTAGGGGAGACGGACAGAGAGAGAGAGAGAGAGAGAGAGAGAGAGAGAGAATCTTAAGCAGGTTTCATGCTTAGCACAGAGCCCAACACAGGGCTCAGTCCCATGACCCTAGGATCATGGCCTGAGCCCAAATCAAGAGTCAGCCGTTTAACCAACCAAGCCACCCAGGCGCCCCCCTTTCCCCCACCAAGAGGATAACTTAATCACTAAACTTAAAGAAGCCCCAGGCCAATCCTGTAAATGGGGCAGACACATGGTAAGGGCTCAGTCTTCAATACCACGTAGACTTGCGTTCAGATACCAGCTCTGTCACTTAGTGGTGTAAGTTCCCTAACATCATTGTGCCTCAATATTGTCCTCTGTTAAACGGAGACAGAGTGCTACCTGTCTCATTGGGTTGTTTTATGGATTAAACGAGATAATCTATGTAACTTGAGGTCTGGTGCCCAGTTTGGCCCAATAAATGTTAACCACAACTAAGCATAACAATATCATAGTCCTTAGGAACAAAAGGAACTAAATCATAATAGAAGCCAGTCACATAAATGTTTCTTGTATAACCAAAATGGGGAGCCTCGTGTCGGGCAAAGTAGCTTGCTTACTTAAGTTTGGTGACTCAAACTTACACGTCTGCCTTTGAGGCTTTCTGTGCAATTTTCCTGAAGTGTTTCTTTGGTGACTCTGAGGCTGGTGAGGTCTTTGCGTTTCTGCAAAACCCTGCTGAAGTAATACATGGAGGGGAGGAGTCCATAGGAATGCTCCATCAGGCAGCTGTCACTCTCAGCATACCTTGAGTAGGCTCCTTGCTGTGGAGGCGGTGGGGTGCTTCCCAGCTTCTAGATGTGTTGGCGGGAAACACTCGGGTGAAACCCTCTCTGGGAACTGCCATGGCCGAAGAGGGCCGCCTTACCCAAGCCACACTTCTTCCCAGGGGCAGCTGCACCCAGTGACTGGCTGATATGGGGGGGTACAGAGGCCTGGCTATTTTGCCCCACTTAGAGATGGCTTTGAAGGTCATTCCAGCTCCAGAAGTCCCTGTAGGACTGGCTTCTGTTGTGGCTGCACAGTGGTTCAACATTTCCCCCTGCCCAGTTTGCATCTGAGAGCACTTCTCAACAGACTTCTTGCCTGCACGCCTCTGGTTTGGAATCTTTTCCCTTGGAAACTGAACGTGTGATGCCCTTTAAGTCCAACCAGCCCTCTCTTGAGTCTCTGGACATCCTGATGCCCATATACTCAGGTGACCCTGGGCAAACAGCCGATTGAGGGCCCCGGCGCTTCCCTGAAGCCAACACAATGGAGGAACAAAGGGTGTTTTGGATCAGAAGAATAAAAGCAAATTCCTACTACCCTGATGAATTTGAGATGTTAGTTATATTTCAGGGCAAGTGGCACTTGGGATTGGAAAGGTTAGTGAGGGTGGAAATCTGGGAGATCAGGACACAGGCAACCGAACTGGTCTTACTAAAATGTAAGCACCTGAGGGTAGACATTTTTGTCTATTTTGTTCACCACTCTGTTTCTAGCATTTAAAAACCATGTCTGGCATATAGGAGATGCTCAATAAATATTTACTGAGTCAGTGAGTATAGGGTTTGGCAGGGAGGAGGTGGACAGGGAGGGAGGCAAAGCTGAAAGCAAAATGAAAAATATAACTTAATTCAAGTCCCATAGAGACAGCGAGGGAGGGAAGCTTGGTGGGTCAGCTCATAAGCTGTGACCACATACAGACCTGAGTTCAATTCAGGCTTTGCTACTTTTAGCTCTATGGCTGCTGGAAAATTGTTTAATCTCTCCAAGCCTGTTTCCTTAGCTGTACAATGGAACTCAGATTTAATAAAATGACCGCAGATTAAATAAAACGATTTAGTAAAAGGCGAAAGATTTATACGATCCGAAGAGAAACCAGAGTATATAGATTAAATAAAATGATTTAGATTAAGTAGCTAGTACATAGTAGACACTCAATTCTGTTCACAAATGAGGACATAATGATACACACGTGCACATGCGTGCACACACACACACACACACACAATCTCATGGGAGTCTAGGGTGACAGTGTTTGAAGCATACCTCCAGACGCTCCGGAGGAAGGAGTATGGTCCACTGGCAATTGTAAAAGGCTTGATAGCCTGTTGGCTTTTAGGATGACAAAAACAGACGCAAAATGTTCTGGCCAAGTAGAGCCTGTGAAATAAACTCACAGGGCTACACCAGCCCATTAATTTGAGTCCTAACCACATTACAAATTTTAGAGTCACTTAAGCAAATAAATGTTTCGAAACACCCTTTGGAGAACGGCCTAATTTGTAAGTGATTTTTTTTTTAATTGGCCATTTGAGATACTGCTGCTGAGGCTTGAATATTCGGCTCTGACTTAGAGCAGAAGGGCTCCGATCTCTGCCCAAGCATTCCGAACAAGAAAAGCAACGAACACAGGATTAGCTATGGTATCTAGTTAGCACAGTATATAAGCTACAAAATCCGTTTCTGACTTCAGTCTCTGGCTGAATGCGGGTGGGAGTGGGGAGGCTGCCAAGGAGAGGCAACATTTCACACAAATCCTTCAATTACAAGGGATTGTTGGATATCAGGCAGAACAATACTTTTCATTTGTGCCCCTCCCCCACCCCAAACTGTGATTGACAAAAATAATCATGTTTTTAATTCAGAGGTAAAGTTCTGCCTTCTGTGGCACCTTTATTGCAAATTTGGGCATTGTGGTTTTCTTCCCTCTCTCTACTGAATGGCAGCCATGAAATCTGAATAGAATTGACCCTCACTTAATCCCATGCCCCGAGGCAGAGTCTCTGACTCAGGTCTGTCCCCAGCCTAAGCCAATTAGCTCATGGCCTTCCTTTGGCCACAGTGATTGGCCAGGCCTGGCCCATTCATGGCAAAGCGAAAGACTCCTCCCTTGGGTACAAATAAGGGGAAATAGCTGGAGATGGAGACTTCACTCTACAATACAAGTGTAGTGAGGGAATAGAACCAAGTCATTGAGCGTGTGGGTCAAATATTCCTGAAATTGACATACTTCTCAGATTTCCAGGTATATAAGCTAAAAGGTCTTAAATTGGACAGTCTGTTACTCACAACCAAACATTTCATGAATAATATAGGCCCATCAGAATGTGGAAATGTATTTACATTTCCAAAATTACCTTGACTTCCTGCATTTCGTGAGAGGGGGCTTTGCCCACAGTTCCTGGTAGTAGCATGCATAATCAAGGTAGAGGATCTTACTTAAGCAAAATGATTGTCCTTCAAATCTGAAGTAGAATCTGAATCCTGAATTTGCAACTTGTTTGTATGTGAGCACCGCACATTCTGATTGCCTCTGAACGGTGATGATGTTCACAGGAGATGGGAAAACCAAGGCTCAGAGAGGTTAGGGAAATTGCCCAAAGTCACACGAACACTGGGCTCGTAAATTCCAGTCCAGGGCTATTTGCCACAACATGAAAAAAACGTGTTGAAAAGAATTATTATAAGTTGGTATTCAAAATGAGCTTCTACAGGCTTGTTTAACTTCCCTAAGAGAATATACTTTTTAAGAAGCATGCATTCAATAAGCATTTTAGACTGCTTACTGAGTCTATTTTATTAGCAACATGCCAGATGCTGGGGAAATAAGGTCGTGTTCTAGTAAGGCCAAAAACAATTTAAAGGAAGAATCCTGGTCAGTGGGATGGCGCCATTGTGGAGGCATGCTCAGGTTGCCATAGCAACCCAGCAGTGAAGGGTGAAAGCTGCTCTATTGGGGTGATGAGCTTTGAAGGACAGGCGGGCATTACAGAGGCTTGGGGCAGGTGGGAACTTCCAGAAATAAACAGCATTTAATGTAATTAACATGTTACTAAAAAGAGGATTGGCATTTTCTCAGCAGTGCCTGAGAGCCGGTGCCTGATGCCTATGGAGACCATGTGTCCAGTTTCAAACATTTGGCTCTTTTGTCCCCAAAAGTTGGAGCAGCTTCAACTGGTGACAGATCCTAGTTTGGGAGATGGGGTAACAAAGCCAATATTTGAACACATCTTGAAGTACAAGGTGCTCAAATCACTACAAGTGTTTCAAGTGGCTAAGTTATTCTACCCAAATCATCTGTCCCAACCACAAACTGAAATGCAGTTTTAACTCTTTCCATAAGCTACAGATCCGTAAAGGTTATCCTTCCACCCGTGCTTGCCCTCAGCCAGGCAGCTCTTGAAACAGTTCCATGTCTACTTGGGATCCCCTGCCCTGCTTGTCCAGGTCCTGTGAGTCCCCCTGACGGGATACAGGGGGCTGGGCTGGTCCCTAAGGGCACAGACAGGGAGAAGGCCCTCCCAGCCTGGTACCTCAGAGCCTCCTTCCTGTTCCGTCACCCAGCACTATCCCTCGCTAGCCCAAAAGCCACTTCAAGCCACACTGTTTGGTCTCCATCATGCCACCTCTTCATTTCCATGTTCATTGCTGCCCTCACCTGGCCTCTGTCTGGTGCCTCGGGTAGAGGATGAGCCAGAATGGCCACATTGTTGGCATTTCTGACTCCTTGTCTCTCAGACCTCACTGCACACCATGGGCTATTTCTTACAAGTTGCATATGACTTTGGATGCCTCCAAGGGGAAAAATGAGACTTCTACCCCTCCTGGATTTCACCCACGTTAAGGCCTCACTGATTGCAACACGCCTTGTTATTTATGTACCTCTAAGAAAGAAAATTACTACCATTAAGCCATAACACAATGCTTTCCTATCACTTAGACTTTTTTTCTAAGTTTTCTATATATTGAAAGAGATTTTGGGGGCATTTTTAGATATCACTTTTCATCACAGATTACTCTTGTGTATACACAGAAAGGAACTACAAGCAAAATCAATTGACTCAGATAGTCCTAAAACTTCTGCACGGTGTCCAGCTCTTTCAAATCGTTTTTCAACTTGGGGTCATAGGTGTCTGTGTTTTTCTACACAACGTTGACTTCTGTGCCATCAAGAGCCATACTGGTGGCACATGTCTTGGGAGTTCTCCACAGTAGTCTCTGGGATTTCCTCCTGACTGTGGACAGTTCTTCCAAATGTTTTCAGGTGGTGTGCAGCAAGGACAGCTATGTTGAGACCACTACTTGGCATCAATGGTAGGACCATCCTGATTTCAGAGATTTCAAAATGTGCATATTAGAATAATGGAAACAACGGCAAGTCTAACCTCATGTTTCTGAGCGCATTCTCCCTGCTTTAAAACTTATCATAGAAGGGACACCCGGGTGGCTCGGTCAGTTAAGTGTCTGACTTTTGATTTCAGCCCAGGTCATGATCTCATTGTTCGTGAGACTGAGCCCCGCGTCGGGCTCTGCGATGACAGCACGGAGTCTGCTTGGGATTCTCTCTCTCTCCCTCTCTGTCTGTCCCTCCCCTGCCTGCTCTTTCTCCCTCTCATAAATGAATGAATGAATGAATGAATGAATGAATAAATAACTTATCAGAGAAAAAAAATCCAGGACCCCCAGCCACCTTGTGTCCATCTCCAGAGATTTCTAATTTGTGATTTGGCTCTTCTCGGCAGCCTCTTCCCTGTCAGGCCCATTTCAGGTAGGAGAAGTATGAGAACTTCAAAGCCTGCACCATAGCAGGACGGACCCACTGTCAAGGACTCTCTGATTTTAATCCAGCCCAATTCGTGCCTGGATCCATCTGAAGAGTACCTGGGGCTGAGTACTGAGGTAGGGTAGGCTTGCAACAAGCATTCTCAGATCCAATATTCTCTTTTTATAATAAACATTTCTAGACACCCAGTGGCAAATTATATTTTCCAAAGATGGCCACAAAAATATCTGTCCCACATGATCTTCTAGAACTTTGTCCCTCCTATATCAAGAGATGGAACCTAGTGCCCCACCCCTTGAATCTGTGTGAGTTTACATCTTCTTTGTAATCAATAGAGGGGGACAGAAGTGAAGTTGTGTCTTCTGAGACTAAGTCAGACAAGGCCATGTGACTTCCATCTTGCTTGCTGGAACAGTCATGCTGGACCCTGACCTCACAGCCATGCTGTGAGGAAGTCCCCAGAGACTATGTGAAGAGAGACAGAGAGAGAGAGAGAGAGAGAGAGAGAGAGAGAGATTCCTGCTAGCCCCCCACTGCTCAAGCTCCAGCCGCTATCTGACTCCAACCACAAAAGATAAAGTGATTGTTGTAATTCTAAGCCACTGAATTTTGGGATGATTTGTTATACGACAATAGTAACTAGAAAACATCCTTTTGGGAGGGGGTGCCACTCACACGGAGGACAAGTGGCCCAGAGTTATTAAAGCCTTCACATGACCAATACCAGGGAAAGGCTTGAAGCTCAGAGACCACTGTTTCCCAGACACGTTATGCTCAGAGATTCAATTATTCTCTCTCCCTCACCTCTTCTCTTCATCATTCCTAAGTTCTAGAATAGAAAATTTAGACAGCTTACCATCTATTGCATAAATAAGGAATAATTTGAGTTAGCTCTAGAAGCTGAAAAAAAGTTAAACAGATGACTATGAATTCCCTATTTAGTTGCACCTCGCCTTCTCCTTTGGGCACCTGGGCGGCTCAGTCAGTTAAGTGTCTGACAGTTCGTGAGTTCAAGCCCCATGTCAGGCTCCTCTGCTGTCAGCCTGGAGCCTGCTTTGGAGCCTCTGTCCCCCTTTCTCTCTGCCCCTCCCCTGCTCATTCTCTCTCTCTCTCTCTCTCAAATAAATTAAGAAAAAACAATTTAGAATATCAAAACACAATAAACCATAACTTTAAAAAGCTGAAAAAGACCACACAGTTGACAAAATCCAGGGAAAATTACAGAAAATTACAACGAATTGCCTGGTACACCTTTCTAATATTCTTTCCTACTTTTGGGGGGTTGCTTGTTCTTTTATTCTATTTTATACTATCATTTTCAATATAGTATGAGGGAAATTAATCTAGTCTGAAAGGTCAGGGCCAGAGAATGTTTCCCTCAGGAAGTGACACTAAGGTCAGAGTCAGAGTTATGGAGGCAAACCATGCCTGAGGCAGGCAGGTGAGAGCTGAGGGAGGGTGAGGGCAGTGGCTCCTGGAAAGGCAGTGGGAATTGATCCTCAGTAAGCCTGAGCTCCGAATGGTTTTCCTAGCTCCAGAGGGTTGGAGGATAAGCAACTAAAGAGGAGGTGATGATTTGGGGTGTCTGGGTGGCTCAGTTGGTTAAACGTCTGACTTTGGCTCAGGTCATGATCTTACATTTCCTGAGTTCAAGCCCTGGATTGGGATCTGTGCTGATGGCTCAGAACCTGGAGCCTGCTTTAGATTCTGTGCCTCTTCCCCCCACTCACTCTTTCTCTCTCTCTCAAAAAATAAATAAGCTTTAAAAAAAAAAAAAATAAAGAGGAGGTGATGAAAATGTAGAGAGACATCTCTGGGAAGCACTAGCACTGCCCCTGTCTGAAAAAGGAGGAAGTTTGGGTGCTTGGCCTTTTATTATTATTATTATTATTATTATTATTATTATTATCATTTAATGTTTATTTATTTTGAGAGAGACAGAGAGAACATGAGCAGGGGAGGGGCAGAGGGAGAGAGAATCCCAAGCAGGCTCCATGCTTCAGCAGGGAGCCTGAGGAGGAGCTGGATCCCATGAGTGGAAACCCAGAGGCAGACGCCCCAACAACTGAGCTACCTAGATGCCCCAAGTGCCGGGCCTTTTAAAAAATCAGCTGTGTGACATAGGGTCACTGCCACCTGCCTTGGAGAGCTGTTCCTTGCCCACATCTGCTCCCCACTCCCCAGCCACCCAGAGGGGCAGCACCCAGGCCAGCAGGGACCCAGGGACAAGGGACCCACACCTGCTCCCTCAGGACTCTGCTTGCATTTTCTCTTTTGGGGTTGGAGAATGTAGGTCCCCACAACTCAACAAATTCCCCCACTATTCTAGGATGGGTCCCTTCCCACCCCCAAGTCCCTTCCTTGTTTTTTCAGATGTTGGGGGGCTGGTTTTCTGTAAAGTCACACATAAAAAATTATTTTTTTAACTAGTCATTTATAATGAATGAATACATAGTGTAGAAGATTCAGACGATATGAAAAAGCCTAAAAGAAAAATCAGAATTTCTGTCATTTATTTTGCGTTTCATCACTTTGTGGTCACACAATGTGATATGTACTCTGTTCAGTTTGGAGAAGGGGGTACAAGACTGGAGAGGATTTACTGAGGTTTTACAAGGCCCAGTAACTAACTTGCTAAGTGTTTCCTGGGTCCTTAAAGGTATATTCTCTGCTTCAAGTTAGAGTTCAGTCTTTATCTATTAGGCAAAGTATATTAATTATTTTGTTGAACTTGTGCCTAAGTTTCTTTATTTGGAGTAGGGAGATGACAGTATTTCCATTTCATATGGTTGCTTTAAGGACTAACATGTTCATTTATGAAAAGAACTTGGTCTAGAGCCTGCCAGGCAGCAAACACAGCCAAGGACTGAGGAAACGTGTCTGTGGTCTCCAAAAAATATTGTCGGTTCTTCCTTGCATTTCCCATAGATCTTGCTGTGCATAATCTGAAATTCATGACAGTTATGTGACCATTGTGGATAATCTCCTCGTTGGTTCAAGAATTCGTAGGGGCACCTGAGTGGCCCAGTAGGTTAAGCGTCCCACTTCGGCTCAGGTCATGATCTCACGGTTCGTGGGTTCGAGCCCCACCTTGGCCTCTGGGCTGACAGCTCCAAGCCTGGAGCCTGCTTTGGATTCTCTGTCTCCCTCTCTCTCTGCCCCTCCCTTGTTTGTACTCTCTCTCTCAAAAATAAACAAAAGTTCATAGTTTCACTTAATGCTTTTGACCCTGCATTTTGATATTAATATTATGACAATTATTTGCTTTTTGACTATAATTGCCTGGTATTCTTTGCCCATCTGTTCACACTCAGCCAGAATCCTATTGCTCTGGCATGCCCCTTGAAATATTAAAATTTCATGTTTTCATCCAATCTAAGGTCATTATCAACTTCAGAAACCAAACAGTACCCATTCATTTCTCCAGTAAAATTAGCATATTTTTATGTTTCTTCTCATCTCCTCCCTCTTAACTTTTTACTTAGAACAGTCTACAATCTGGGGACAAGCATATTAATCAAATTATTATTTTATTTTTACATCAGACCTATTTTCTTTCAGTCAGTAGCATTTGTATTACTTTAGACCCATCGTTAGCACAATTACTTGGTACTAAGTATGTATCCTCTTCTAAGAGGAGGTACCGCTCACAAGTTTCTTACACAATTTCCCCACTCATTAGTGTTTCCCTTTGATTGATTCATCTTGGAGACTGCCAAGAACGCTTCTGTTGTTTCCCAGATAGATTACGTTTTGCATTTAAGTAACAGTTTGGGTAGATGGGAAGTTTTTGCTACTGTAAGTGACCTAATTTTCCTGCCTTCCAATTGTCTTGAAATGAAGAACGCCATCCTAATGTTTTTCAGTTTTTATCTCATTTCCCTCTTCTGAACACATCGAGTCCTGCCAATCCACAGGTTTGGGTTTCTTTCAGTTTAGGGAAGGGTTTTTTTTTCCCCTTGTTTCCTAAAATACTGTTTACTTTACATGCTAATATTTAAGGCTTTATTATTAGAGCAGTACCAGGTTCACAGCAAAATTAAGAGGGAGGCCCCCTCGCCATGTGCCCCCCACCCAAAGCATGCACATGTGGCCCCCAGGTGCCCCCCACCCAAAGCATGCACAGCCACCCCGGTGATCAACGCCCCCCACCAGCAGTACGCTTGCTAATTGATGAACTTATATGACAGATCATTCCACCCAAGGGTCCAGAGTTTGCCTCAGGTTCACTCTTGGTGTGGTACACTCTATGGGCTGCCTGTTAATATTTTCATTCTGTCAATTAGCAATACTCTGGATTTCCATTGTGTAATCTCTCCATCTCCTGGGTTCTCTCTGGTCACTTTCCTTGTTTGGCACTTGTATTTGAGGTGGTTTTTGTAAGCCTGCTCTTCACATCAGTGGTAATTTCCTCCGGTGTGGGTGGCACTCTTCGCTGTTCTAGTGTAATTCTGAGCTAATGGAGAGACCTGTCTCCTTAAATCCGTTCCTTTGTGCTGCCAGCTGCTTCTAATCTTTCACCTCATTCCAGAGTCCATGTTTTTCTTTATTCCCTGAGCAAATCCTGCTTCTTTTTGTTGGAATAAATCTTCCAGAGCACGTTCTTTATCATTTACACCCAGGATTCTTCCCTTTTTTTGAACAGACCTCATAATTTCCTATTTACTTAAGTAGAGGCAATCTTCTATTCTTTGGCCCTCAAACAAACATGGGATGACGCACCTGCCCCCGCTTCCCTGTCTACCTGGACTTTGCCTATTCCCCACCCTGAAATTAGTCCTAGACAACAGGAGGCTGTGCATTTATCAGTCTGTCCTCAGTGGCCTGAAGGTGGTGGGCAACTGGGGCTGTTGGGTAATAGCCTTCCGCACTGTGGTTTTCCCAAGGGTTCTTTATAATTATTGAAAACCCACTCAGGAGTCATCTCCCTTAGTGGAAAGAGGGGTATCCTTGCCACTTCATCAGCTGGGAATGCCTATGGAGAGTAACAGAACCCGTGGCAGGAGAGAGGGCAACAGAGGTTTGCGTCTCTGCATGGGGGTGAGCTGAGCACTTGGGGGAAAAACCTGCACGCTGACTCCGTCTGGTGAGGGGCTTCCTTTGCAGGGTCAGACCTTCCGTGTATCCCTCTGCCAGTGTTGCTTTGTCTAGAGGTGATTTCAGCTTTCTGCCAGGCTGCCTTTAACGCTGGAGGGATCCTGAACTTCCTTATTCAAGCTGAGTCAGATAGGAAGTAGGAAGACCAGGGGAGGTGAAGCCACATGGTTTGGGGGGTTTCCCTTAAATCCAGTGGATGTTTCTCTTTTTCCTCTGCCCTGGCGCATGCCCCCCGTTCTTCTTCAGAACTGTTTTAAATATAACACCCCCACCTCCTGCTCTCCTGCCCCGAGATGGGCCAATGGCCAATGTCTGTTACTTTGATTCAAATTCTGGTGCCGACTGCTAATTTCATCACAGGTAAAATGTTTATTCCTCTCATTTTTTTCCTATTCATTTTGTCTGTTTGGGGTAGAAAGTATGGCAAATGAAATGTTCTCTGTGCAATAAACTGAAACTCGCAGAAAACACCCCCTCCCACTTCTCCATCTCTGCCTTAATCTGTTTCACTTAGCAGCCTCCGGGGACCCAAGTCACTGGGAAGGACCAGCTACTCTCCCCTCAAATGTTTCTGCCTAAAAATAGGTTTACCAGAAACTTGATAACTGAGCAAGACTCTGGCTAGGGACAGCATGGGGCCCAGAAGTGTTAACTTAGCACCAGCAGCCACACACTCCAGGAAAATGCACAGAACTGAGAAGTGTGAACATGTAGCTGATTCCGCTGAGAAAAGCAGAAACATGCTTGGAGGAGAGGCAGCCTGGGCCACTCTGCTTCCAAGAGAGCAACGTGCTAACAAAAGGGAGCGAAACGTGGATGGCATGAGGTACCGATAAATAGTGCTGGGCACGCCTCTTCAGAGCCATGTCCCAAGTGCAGCCGCATTTAACCCTCACCACAGGAGCCAGTGTTTCAGATAAGGAACAGGTCTAGCTCCTGGCTGAAGGTCACTGCAGCAGTTTAAGGGGAGGAGGGGTGAGGACTGCTAGGAAGCCTCCTGTTTTCCTCCCACCCGATGACTGGTTTCACAAGGCCAAGGACATCCCACATGGGCAACCATACCCAGGTCTCCTCATACCCAGCAGCAAGATGGCAATGGGTGAGAGAGGGGGAAACCAGAGGGAGAAACTTGCGTGGACCCCTGGCCCGCCTGTAGACTGGAGGGACGAGGCAAATGACATGCACTCAAGCCACAGAATGATGGACACCCTTTAGGATGGCTCACCGAGACAAGAGCTCCTGACTGGGAGGGTATGTGTGTGGGATGATACAGAAGGCCACGGATTCTCCCTCTCAACAACATCAGACTTACAAAAATAAGGAGATCGAGTGTGAATGAAAAAGCAAGCCAACGACTGAAATGCCAGGAGGCACCCAGCCTGGTCGCTGCAACACTCCAGCAGAGTACCACGCGGCACTGTGAAGAGGCTACATGTAGGCCGTGCGACCCTGGGCCAGATTACACCCAAGAATGAGCTCCAAGAATGAGACCTGCCCAGGCCGGATCTCTGCCGCTGCTCCCCACCCCACCGCCTCCCAAGGCCAAGAACTGCCACGGGACCCACACTGCTTCCCGCCGCCCCTCCAGACCACTACTCACCCCTCCCTTGTGCAAAAGCCCCTCTTCTTGGAGGCTCCTCTCGCCCTGTCACGCCTCCTGTCTCCTCCTGGCAGCTGTCACTGGCCTTTAGGTCACCCCTGTTGTTCACTGAGGATGGTGGCTTCTAGTTCACACTATCTTCTCCAACATCTGTCACTTTCTTGCTTCATCACATGGATCTTGACTTTACCTGTGACGGCTCCACCTCTCAATTTCAAAAACATCCCTCTTTGGCTCAAATACACCTCCCACTGCACCCCATGGTGGAGTCCTACCTCATCGAGACTTCTAATATGTTAACCCCCCTGAAGTCACCTGCCTTCACTTCCCTTTGTACCCAGATTAAACCTCTTACACCACAGCCCATCAGTTCGGTTTCTCTCGCACATGTCATCTTAACCACCTTGCCTCTGTCCCTTCTTTGGGCTCCTCTGTAAAACCCCGGGTCAGCACAAGGGGCTTCACCCTAGCTGATCAGAGAGGATGGGAACACGTGTATGCATGCAAACCCCTCCATGTCCCAACACGTCTGAGGGCCTAGATTCCTACTGTAAATGGACTCATGACTCAACCTGGCCCCGCCATTCTGTTTCTTTCATCAATTTTCTTTTCTTTTTTTTTTTTCAATGTTTATTTATTTGTGTGTGAGTGTGAGAGAGAGAGAGAGAGAGAGAGACAGAGAGAGAGAGCAAGCAGGGGAGGGGCAGAGAGAGAGGGAGACACAGAATCCAAACCAGGATCCAGGCTGTGAGCATAGCACCTGATGCAGGGCCTTGAAATCACGAACTGCTAGACCATGACCTGAGCCAAAGTTGGACACTTAACCAACTGAGCCACCCAGGTGCCCCCATCAACTTGCTTTTCCATGCCATGATGAAGGACCACTTCGTACCTTCTGAGAACATCACCCATATCCAGCTGGGTGGATCTCACTTCATTTTACCAAGAAGAAAGTCAAACTCGATCATCCCACCACTAATTCAGCCTCTTCATCCTCTACTCTTGCCCCTTCTTCTCCTTGAGCCCTGTGACTCCTCAGGACTGTCCCCCCTCCTATGGACGGTCCACCCCTCCTCTTTGTTCAAGGACTGTGGCCCTTTAGCACCGCCTCTCTCTACCTCGATTGTTCCCATCGACAAACTCATGCTCCGTCTCCTGCTGTAAATGCTCCCCTTGACCCTGCAGCCCTCTCCAAGTGTCAGGCCATTTCTCCACAGCCCTTCAGGACCAAATTCTCCCTCTGTCTAGTCCCCCACTACCCACCCACCCAACTCTGGGCTGCCTTTCACTCCCCTCCCACCAAAGTCATCAAAAACCTCCTGCTACCAAATCCAGTGGGCAGTTCTGTCCCTCATTTTACTACAACTCTCCTAAGCACTTGGCAGAGTTCACTTTCTTCAAGCAGGTTCCTCTCAACTTCTGGTTCCCTTCAGTATGTCCTGCCCCTCATCCTGAACCCCGAGGCCTAGGCTTCCTCAGGGCCCCATCCTGAGCCCTCTTCTTTTTTTCTCTCCCTGCCTGACCTCATCTGACAAACTGCCGTACCATCTTTATGCAGAGGACTCACAAATTTATGTCTCAACATGCCCAGAATGATCTTGATTCCGTCCCCTGCAAAACCATCTCTACCCCCCCCCCCCCCACCCAGGCTTTCCTCCCATCCACAACTTGCACAACTTAAGACACACTGAAGTCATCCTTGAATCCTCTTTTCCCTCACCTCACACCACACGCGGTCCATCAGAAGGCCTGTCAAGGTCACCAACACTTCTCTCGAATGCATCCACTTCTGCCCACCTCCTCTACCACCGTGGCTCCGACCACCACCATCTCCCACGTGAGCTACTGTGGCAGACTCCCCTGTCACCGACTCCCTTTTCCTACCCCTTCCAGGCCACGCTGCACACACCACCAGGCCCTGACCCTGCCTTGGGAGCCCCTGTATCCTCTGGCTCGTCTGCCTCTCCGGTGTCCTCTCCCCTTGCTTACTCTAGCCTAATTACACTGGCCTTTCAGCATTTCTAAGCCATGCTCTAGTAAATCAAAGATGACTGCAAATTCTTTGCATATCCCTCTGCCACACCAATTGAGAAATGGAGTTTAATCCCCTAACCCTTGATGTGGGATAATCTGCCAAGATTCTTCCTCAGAACCCTAACCCTAGGCCTCCCTTCCCTAGTACCCTACACGCTACTCCCTGGAATACCTAGACTACTCTTCCCACGCTCCTACCTAGTACTTCCTTCTTATCCTTCAGCTTAAATGCTCTTCAGAGAGGGCCCTTCCAGACCACCTCAGTGAAAAGTAAAAAAATTTCAAGGCGAGACCTATATCAATCTTTTATTTCCTTCTTAACACTGACATACATGAAACAAGTAAATAGGCAATATAATTAAACTGACTACTTATCTTCCTCTCTAGAGCAAGCAATGGCACACTACTGCCCTCAGGCTGGACACCTCCTTTTACAAAGAAAGTTTTACTGCAACACAGCTCCGCCCATTATGTTCATCGATACTTATGAAATGATAAGAGTTGAGCAGATGCTACAAAGACAATGTAGCCCATGAAGCCTGAAATATTTGCCACTTTAGCCCTTTAACTCTGTAGAGGGTAAGAGCTATGGCTCTCTCATCCCTAGATCTCCAATACCTCAGAGTGTTTGTTGAAAAAACTGAAGGGCTTTGAGGCTTTGCTGTAAGTGCTTCAGCTGTAAGCCAGGGCTAGACCAGGGCTGGGTCCCTTCGGATGTCCCGGATCTAAAGGGTCCTAGATGACGGCTTTGGAAGAGATACAGCAGGACTCATAAGTCTCAAGTCCAAGGTCAACCAAGGAGACCAAACCATTTCTCTCACCCCTTCCACTCAGTTTCATGAGAGGCCAGGAGGTTGATTAGGACCCTCTACCACCTTTTGGGGGTATATCGCTTTTGCTAACACTCGGGCAAGGATGCAACCATTTTCAAGGGGAAAAAGGGTCCTCTGCTTCTCTGTCCTCCCCAGCAAGCATGGGCTGGACTAGACCCTGGAGAATAGCCATGTAGGAGTGTGGGAAGAAATGTTGCCCTGGTTCAGAAGCTCCTCTCCAACATGGAGATGGCTCTGGTGACAAGCCAGGCCCCACACGTGCCACGTCCTGTTAAACTGCACATGGGGGTTATGGGGAGGAGTGAGCTTGTGCACAGGCACAGACTGTACATTCATATGTCTGGGGGCTGCCATGCCATGTGTGTACAAACGTACGGAGAGGAGGCAGGCTCTGAGAATGTGCCAGGTCCCTGAGATGAGCTGCAGATTTTTGTGCCAGATGTTGAGTTACTGTGGGGGGGGGGGGGGGGCTCTGCTCAAACATACTGCACATACTTCTCTTTTTAATCTGTTATCATCTGTCAGGCCCAGGGCCAGAAGAGAAAGCTTTCCCTGTTCCTGCCTCCCTTCCCCAATACCAAGGTCCTCATCTCAGGTTCCGTGGGTCCACGAAGGGCTGCATCTAGCGAGGTAAGGAGATCTTACGGGCTGTAAGAGAGCCGGATTCCACCAGTTCTAAATCCTGGATGGCTTCCAGCAGCTGCTCCCGTGCAGTTCCAATAAAGGAATTCTCCAGGAAGGCAGGCAGGCCTCCCACACCATCCCGCAGGGTATACAGGGGCACACGTACTAGGCCTAGCACCTGTGAAAGGAAGGAGACAGGTGACAATGAGACAGGTAGCTCATCCTAGACAGATCTTTCCAGCTCAGAGGTCTCACCACTTATCAGTGCAGCAGAACCAAGCCTGAGGACTTACGCCTTATACCTAGTGCGCCCACCTCTCTACCGACAAAAGACCCAAGTCATGCTATTCAGCTTCAAAAATGCTAATCCTTCCTACATCACTAAACTTTTGGTGGCTCTTTGCCTCCAGGATGCATGCTTGCCCCTACACCAAGTAGTTCTCAAAAATACACCAGACCAGTCATTTCAGCACCATTTAGCAACTTCTGAAAAATGCAAATTCTCAGGTCCTTTTCTCTCTCCCCCACTGAACCAGAAATTCTGGAAGTGGGGTCAGTAATAAGCCTCCCAGATGATTCTGATACCTGCCCAAGTTTGAGAACCATCTCCATACACAATCTGTCCCCCTACTCCCCTAGCCTAACGACAAAGGTTTCCCCACAAAGTATCAGGCCACATTTCCCACCCAAGAAAATCACGGGCCAAGGGTGCAAGGCTTAGCCAAATCTATGGGGAGAAGGGAGTCTTGGATAGGTATGTTCCAAAATAACAACTGCAGAGGTCAGTAAAAGGGGCAGACTACGCCTGCTGTGCCTAGTCAACCAGATGAAAGAAGCCCAAGGCCCCAGCTACTCCAGGAAAGTGGGGGAGCGGCTTTCGGGGGGCAGGGAGGCCATGGGGCTGGGGTTCCCGGGCCGGCCCCACCTCCAGCCCGTGGTCCTTGGCACGCGTGGCGCCCATCTCCACCGCAACCAGCTGCTCCAGCGTCAGGCGCTTGGCGTAGAAGTGGGCCACGACGTGCGGCCCGGACCCGGCGTGCGAGCTGCGGTAGTCGGCGCGCTCCACACGGAAGTCGGCCACGGCCTCGCCCAGCTCCTCGATCAGCTCGCGGTTCAGCCCGGCCTCCAGACTGGTGTCCTGCAAGTTGACGAGGCCGCCGGGGAAGCCGAGGCGCCCATCAAAGCGCATCTGCATCTGCGGGAGAGGGAAGCGGGGTTGCCCGGGCGCCCGGTCGGCGTCCCCGGGGGAGGGGGAGGGGGAGAGGGAGGGGACGGGGCGGGGCGCGTCCCCCCTCTCACCAGGACGGCGTAACGGAGCGGGATGCGGCCGAACAGCAGCGCCGGGTCCGGCGCGTAGAGCAGCGCGTGGCACGCGTGCCGCCAGCCAGGCCCCAGCGCCAGGGCCTGCTCCAACGGCAGCTTGCGGGCCCCGGCCATGGCCTGACGCTATCCCCGCCGCAGTCCGGAGGGCCCACGTGGGTGGGCGGGCCGGGCGGCCGCCAATGGGGGCGGGGCTTGCAGGCCCCGGGGGCAGGTGACGGCCGCATCCGGATTGGGCCCCGGGAGGGGCGGGGCGGAGGCGTGGCCGGCGCCCTGGGCGCAGAGCTGGCGCGGAAGTAAAGCTTCAGTCACAGTGCCGGGCCTGAGGGGTATCCTGGCTGGCTGTCATTAGGGCCGAGGCCTGCGGCTGGGGGCGGCACGCGAGTCTGAGGGAACTGCATCTGGTTTGGTTTGGGTGGCACTCGGAGACCGGAGCTGGGGCCGGGGCTACCGAGGCCGAGTTGGCTTTAGACACTTGGCCTGCCCTTGGAGAGTGGGGATTGGAGAGGAGCGATGGGTGTTAACAGCTGCCCTGCGTGGCGGAATTAGAGGGGACTCAGTGGAAGTTTGAACGTTGGGGGAGAGTTGTGCTAGGATGAGTTCAAAGTTTATGGCCTGGGTGGTTGGTGGCGTATGGATGGGTATCGTAGGACAGGGGTGGTCAAGAAGTGTGGTTCTAAACAAATTGCGAGTGGTCATAAGCAGCGGATAGGACAGGTAGGATAGGAAAGGATTGATGTGATTTTCAGGGGAAGAGTTAAGTGAGGAAAGAGCTGTGGGTGAAACCCTGTGGGCGCAGGAAGTGTCAGATTTAGAAGTGGATGATAAGGCTTTCGGGCTTTTACCCAGACACACTCAGACCCTTGAGCTGTGAAGGAAGGAACAGCCCATCCCCAGGGCAGGGCACTACTCTGGGCTTGATGCCGAGGAACTGGGATTCAGAATCCCTCACCCCAGACCACTCCTTCCCCACGTTTCTCAGGTCCTGTGCAGATAGATATAGCCTCTACAAGAGTCCGTGTTTATTACACAAAGGAAGGGAGGAGGCAGCTCCTTGAGAGGGCTTGAGCTTAAAGTCACAGCCTGTAAGTGACAGCACATGATAAGAAAGAGCCCACAAACCTGCACAGATGCAGGCTTGGGACCTTAGCAAGTCATTTAACTCAGATCCCTAGTTGCTCATCTGCTAAGTGTGGATGATACCAACCTTTTAGGGATAGTGAAATGTTTAAAGCACTAAGAACAGTGCCCAGCACAAAGTTAATGTAGCCATCCTTGGAGTCGAGGGTAGGTGCAAAGTGATGTGTCTAATATTAAAGACCTGTGGGTTGGAATTCAGCCAACATCAGGCCTCAGCATTTGGAGGGGAGAGGGAGTGTCCCTGGGATCATCTTTCCTAGCTTAGTCTTCTGAATAACATGGCAGAGACGGCATCCACTAGTATCAGGCAATTGAACCAAGGTGATGAGACTGTAGGTGTGCCACAATTCATTGGCCTGTTGGAGTACTAGGGGTTTGGAAATCGCCCCTGTTGCACATTAGAATCACCTTGCAAAAAGCTCGTGAAAACTGCCAATTCCAGGCAGATGCCCAAGACCAACTGAATCAGCATCTCTGGTGGTGGTTTTAAAATTTGATTCAGGTAACTACTAAGCAACCAGTGCCCTAACCCTTAACCCCTAACATTCCAAAGTTGACTTGCTTTTTCTCCTACATGGGCTTCCTTGATGGATTTAGGGTCAGGCATGCCCTTTCCAAGCTTCAGGCTATTTTTCTTTCCTGGTTCCTTGAGGAGGCTTTTAAAGATGGATTCAGCTATATCTAAGGCAATGTGGAAAACACTATGAAACCAAGGCAACAGCTATTAGAGAACTAATGAATGACTTTGGAGACCAGAGCTTTCTCAGGATGAATGAATATGGAAGCCCTCAAGACCCCCCCCCCCCGCCTCACCCCCTCCACACACACACACACACAACCTTGTCATCCCTTTACAAACTGCTCCCTGCCTCTGCCGGTGAGTGCAGTCTCCATCCCTTTCCCCCATTCCACCCTCCTGAGGCAGACTGTCCAGGGGTCAAGGCTGGAGGTAGATAGCTGAGAGCAATTCCATGTCCCTCAAGAGCTACTCCCAAGTTCATAATGACACTCAAAACTAAAAATAAATCAGTGGTCAGCCTCAGAAGATGCTAAAGAATGAATTCATTTGAAAAATAATCAGGAGGAAGGGGTGGGAGGGCTAGGCAAAATAGGTGAAGGGGATTTAGAGGTACAAAACTTGCGATTATAAAATTTGGTAAGTCACGGAGATGCAAAGTACAGCATAGGGAATATAGGCAATGGTATTGTAATAACACTGTATGATGACAGATGGTGACTGCACTTATCACGGTGAGTGCTGAGTAATGTATAGACTTGTCAAATCACTATGTTGTACACCTGAAACTAATATAACGTTGTACATCAACTATACTTCAATACTAAAAATTAAAAAAAATTTCTGAAATTTAAAATTTAATAAGTACATTTTTTACTTATTTTAAATGAAGCCTGATGTTCCCAGGCAGTGCACCATACCGACTTTCAGGGGCATTGAGAGATACTTTAAATTTCCTGAGAAACGTAGCAGTCTCTTTCAGACATCAAGAGCAGTACTAGCTTCCGTTCAATGATTAGATTCGACAGTAGATGGCTACGTCCTTTTTGATGATGTCCTATCTTTGTGAAGCTGGGTTTTTAGCAGTTGTGATGAGAAGCAAATATGAGATGAGAAAATCAGTGTGGAACAGGGAATGAGGGTTTGAGATGTTAGATGGTGACAAACGGGTGCCATGTTGTTAGGATATAACACTTATTAAGATGTTTGGATCTAACCATTTAGCAAATGACATTGTTAGCTATTTCTTTTGGCTTAAGGGGACCGTGAAAAATTTATGGACACCCTAAATTACAGAGAACTGAGAAATTTTGGGAGTCTCTGAGATAATCAATCCATTAATTCAATAAATAGTATTTGAATCCTGAAATAATAATAATAAGGAGGAGGAAGAGGAGGAAAAGAAGCATTTATCCTGTCTTTTTTTTTTTTAATATGGGCTGTCCCTCGGGACTCCCAAATAGTTGATAAGGGCAAGTTTATGTAGGGTATTCTAGTCAAAGAAAAAAAGATAGAGCCAATCATAATTTTACTATTTTTAAAACTTAGGTAATAGATAGTAGGAAATGATCATCAATGACTGCTAACATCACTAAAAGAAAATCGGATCTTTCGTGCCTCACAATGGAAGAACGCACCACCTTCTATGAAATATTCTTACCAAAAAACTGAATTTGAATCTGGATCTGATGACAATTTTATAAGAAATACAAAAGAACATCTTTTTTTAAATATCAGGAAGAAGCTAAGAAGATCCATGTGGTAGTGTATCAGAGCTGGAGACAGCAGTATGAATTTGTGTTTAGCTTAACTTGGATACAGATGATTACGCATAGAAATAGTTATGGCTATGTGAATATACAAGGGTTAGTGTACACAAATGTCCTCACTCTGTCAGCTGACAGGGAGTAGAAGCAGTGGTACCCCAGCAGCAAAAAGCATGCCCAGAGCTTGATTACCAGTACCATTTTCCTTTTTTTATTAAAAAAATTTTGAGTTTGTTTATGTATTTTGAGAGAGAGACAGAGAACACAAATGGGTGAAGAACAGAGATAGGAGAGAGAGAATCCCAAGCAGGCTTCACACTGTCAGCGCAGAGCCCAATGCAGGACTCAGACTCATGAACCATGAGATCATGACCTGAGCCGAAACCAAAAGTCAGATGCTTAACCGATTGAGCCACCAGGGGCCCCTCTTTTTTTTTTTTTTTTTTTTTTTTTTTTTTAATGTGTAATTTTGAGAGAAAGCAAGAGCATGGGCACACATGGGGAAGGGGCAGAGAGAGGGAGACAGAGGATCCGAAGTGCGCTCCGTGCTAACAGCAGAGAGCCTGATGCAGGGCTCAAATTCATGAACTGCAAGATCATGACATGAGCTTTAGTCAGTCACTTAACTGACTAAGCCACCTAGGTGTCCCTCCAGTATCATTTTCTAATGAAAGGAACTAAGACTCCTTGGAAAAAAGGCTGATTCTAGCACTGGGACAAGAAATATACCTGATAGATACATGATAGACCTGGAGCATATTGTGATGCCAGAATTTTTTAATGAAAAGAAAAAAAATAAAACATATTGATGGGAGTATGTCAAAGTGACAGGGATACAGGAACCAATTAGAGTTCACAATGGCCAAAGCTGAAACAATTTGAGCAACAAAATAAAGTAGTATTGGATTGTAACCCAAATTATAAACTAATATCTAGCTCTCTGATGTAAATAACACATAAGTAGGGGCACCTGTCTGGCTCAGCCGGTAGAGCATGCAACTCTTGATCTCAGGGTCCTGAGTTCAAGCCTCATGTTGGGTGTATAGTTTACTTAAAAAAATAATAATGCATAAGTAAATAAGTGGAAAGAGACAAATTTCTCATGCAGAAGAATTTGAAATAATTTATATAGATACTCTGCCCTCCAGAAGGTGAGGCACAATTGCCCATTCCTCAAGTTTGGGTTGTGAATAATGACTTCCTTCCAAAGAGGACAGTAGGAAAAGGGGGCTGAGGAGCAATTTGGTAACTTTGAGGAGAAACCTGACAAACATTACTTTAGCCAGGTGATCAAGGTCAACATCAACAGTGATAAGTCATGTTGATGGTATGCACCCTTGTTATGATGTGATGAACATGGTACTTAGTTGTCTTCCTCCAAAAATGACATAACCCTGGTCTAATTGTGAGAAAAGCATTAAACCCCAATGGAGGGACATGCTACAAAACACCTGCCCAGCACACCTCAAAACTGTTGTCACTGAATATGAGGAAAGTCTGAGAAACTGCCACAACAAAGGGGACCTTCAGGACTCATGATGTTTGAATGTAATAAAGTGGTATCCTGGATAGGGTCCTGGATTAGAAAAAGGACATTAGATCAAAGCTAAGGAAACCTGAATAAAGTATGGACATTGATTAGTACTACTGTATTGAGGGGCACCTGGGTGACTCAGTCGGTTGAGCATCCGACTCTTGATTTTGGCTCAGGTCATGAGCTCATGATTTATGAGATGGAGCTCCACATCAGGCTCTGTGCTGACAGCATGGAGCCTGCTTGGGATTCTCTCTCTCTCTCCCTCTCTCTCTCTGCCCCTTGCATGCTCACTCTCTCTCTCAAAATAAATGAATAAACAAAAAACAATATATTGATATTGGTGCATTATTGTAACAAATATACCATGCTAATGTGAGATATTAATAATAGGGGAAACTGGGTGGACCGTTTGGGAACTTTCTATACTACCTTCACAACTTTTTCTGTAAGTCTAAAACTTCTACAAAAAATATTTTTTTTAAAAAATGAGGAGGGTATAATCAGTAAAATCTAGACTAAAGGAAACTCAACAAAGACAAATGACCTGCTTCCTTCAATAAATGAATTACAAGGGGGAAAAAGAGATGGAGGAGGCATATCACTTGAGGCAATTGGGCTTTACTTAGATCCTAATTTGAAGAAACAACCTTATAGAAAAAGTAAGACCGGGGGAATGTGAATACTGAGTGGATATTTGATAGATAGCAATTATTGATAATTTTTACGTGTAATAACAGTATTGAAGCTTAAAAAGTATTCTTTTTTTAAATATGAAATTTATTGTCACATTGGTTTCCATTCAACACCCAGTGCTCATCTCAACAGGTGCCCTCCTCAATGCCCATCACCCACTTTCCCCTCCCTCCCACCCCCCATCAACCCTCAGTTTATTCTCAGTTTTTAAGAGTCTCTTATGGTTTGGTTCCCTCTCTCTCTTTTTTTTTTCCCCCTTCCCCTCCCCCATGGTCTTCTGTTAAGTTTCCCAGGATCCACATAAGAGTGAAAACATATGGGGGCGCCTGGGTGGCGCAGTCGGTTAAGCGTCCGACTTCAGCCAGGTCACGATCTCGCGGTCCGTGAGTTCGAGCCCCGCGTCGGGCTCTGGGCTGATGGCTCAGAGCCTGGAGCCTGTTTCCGATTCTGTGTCTCCCTCTCTCTCTGCCCCTCCCCCGTTCATGCTCTGTCTCTCTCTGTCCCAAAAATAAATAAATGTTGAAAAAAAAAAAAAAAAAAAAAGAAAACATATGGTATATGTCTTTCTCTGTGTGACTTATTTCATTAGCATAACATCTCCAGTTCCATCCACGCTGCTACAAAAGGCCATATTTCATTCTTTCTCATTGCCAAGTAGTATTCCATTGTGTATATAAACCACAATTTCTTAATCCATTCATCAGTTGATGGACATTTAGGCTCTTTCCATAATTTGGCTATTGTTGAAAGTGCTGCTATAAACATTGGGGTACAAGTGCCCCTATGCATCAGCACTCCTGTGTCCCTTGGGTAAATTACTGGCAGTGCTAATGCTGGGTCATAGGGTAGATCTATTTTTAATTAAAAAAAATGATTATCTTACAGAGATACATGCTGAAATATTTATAAATTATATGATAAAAATAATCAGTGAGGTGGTAGTGGGTGAGAATATAAATAAAATAGAATTGGTCATGAATTGATTATTTCTAAAGCTGAGTGATGGTTCTGTAACGAGGATATTATATTATTCTCTTTACTTTTATACAGTTTGATGTTTTCCATAGTAAAAAGTTAAAAATAAAAAAAATCTTTGACTTCTCCTGAAGCTAAAGGTTATAATTTACATTTGAATAAAGCTTTGCATTTCACAGAACTCTTTCACAGACAGGATCCCTTTTGGTCCAGGAGAGGGAGAAAAAGTTAAGGGTCTAAGTCTCACTTTTTAGGCCTAAAGAAGTCTGTGACCAACATCTATCATCTACTGGGAAATTTTTAATTATTCCACTTAATCCTCATGAAATTTTCCAGATGTTGCAAATGCAAAACCACGGGTGAGAATCACTGCTTTTGAAGAATATACAATGGGGGAGTGGGGAGGAGATGCCCCCAGCAGAGAGCTGCCAGATAAGATGGGGTTTATCCCAAAGGACTTACTAAAAGGGCTACATGCTGTGATTATTATTGGGGGGGGGGGCACTCACATATCTGAAGTCAAATCTAGCAGACTTAAAAGAGGTGGCATTCTATAGAAGGCAACTCTACTCTTAGTTGTCTGCAGGTCCAACATTGAAAATATCCACTGTGTTGTCTGGAGCTCATTAGGTGGACCCATTGATTATAAGAACTTTCCAGACACCTCCAACTTCATGCCCAGACCTCTTCACCTGAATATCCCACAAGCACCCCAAACCCAACACACCCAGGAATGGACTCAGTGTTTCTCCCCCCGCCACCAAACTCCCCCACATCTCCTGTATCCCTAGGTCTGTGAATGGCCCAGTCACCCATGCTGGAAACCTAGGAGTCCTCACAAACCACCCCCCACAAATCAGTTCTCAGTTCTTCTGATTCCCTTGAATTGATTCCATTGTCAGTGATGGGGTTTTGGGGTGATGGTGGGGTTTGGAGTTGATGGCCAAGAAAGAATTCTTGAAGATGTCTTTGGTGCAAGGTAATTTTTATTAAAGCATGGGGACAGCACCCGTGGGCAGAAAGCACTGCCTAGGTTTGTGAAGAGTGACTGATTATATACCTTCAGGTTGGAACAGGGTTAGGGACAGTGTGAATCTCTAAGCAATTTTAGAAGCAAGGTTTCCAGGACCTTGAGAGGCTAGTGGTTAGTAGGAAAACATTGTTATTACTGTTTAGTAAAACCTCAGTCATGAGACCCTTCAGATGTGTATCATGGGTCATAGGTTTGGAGTATAATTGCTAACATATACTTGGGGGTTAAAGATAAAGGGGGCTTGCAAAGGAATTTTTATGTGTTTAAGGAGACTCACAGGATCCTGGGGGATCAGGATAATGTTAAGCCAAGCCCTAGCAAGTGTCATCATCAAGGCAACTGAGCTCCTAGAGGAAGGTCACTCTACCTGTTTCAAGGACTTGTCAGTGGGGTGTAGGCAGTAAGGAAATTTAATTTTTCATTGCCTTTAGTTTCCCACATTACCATATCAAGCAATTAAACCTCCTTATATCTTTTTTTTTTTTAATTTTTTTTTCAACGTTTATTTATTTTTGGGACAGAGAGAGACAGAGCATGAACGGGGGAGGGGCAGAGAGAGAGGGAGACACAGAATCGGAAACAGGCTCCAGGCTCTGAGCCATCAGCCCAGAGCCCGACGCGGGGCTCGAACTCACGGACCGCGAGATCATGACCCGACTGATGGATCGCCCGGTTACGGACGCTTAACCGACTGCGCCACCCAGGCGCCCCTAAACCTCCTTATATCTTGATGAGGGTGATATTAGGGCTCCAGGAAATGGAGTCCGTAGGTTTCTAGAGATTAGGCTATGGATAAGATTGCCTTTTCTTGCAGTTTACTAAGTTATCCATAAACTGAAGGAGACTCCTGTCCTGCATGGCCATGATCTCTATCAGTCAACCATTTGCTTTCTTTCCTTTCTTCTGTTTTTGGGCAGCCAGGAGTGCCTGAGGACTATCACACATATCCCACCTGGTGGGGAGAGGGGATGCTGTTGGCCTGTACTTTGCTTCAGCTTGACTTATGCTCCCTCATCATCAGTGCCCTGACTTGAACTTTTCTCACCTGGACACAACTAACTGCCTCTCCGTCCTGCCCCCAGTCTCATGCTGTTCAAACCTGCCCTCCACACAGTTTCATGAGGCAGCTAAAAGCCATGCCCTGGTGATATCTCTTTAGGGGCTGCCCCTGGCTATAGAACACAGCAGCTCAGATCTGAGCATTGCCTTCTATATTAGTGATCTATTACTGAATCATATTGGGAAATGTAGTGGCTTAAGACAACAGTGAACACTTATTATTTCACATTGTCTGTGGGTCAGGAATTAAGGAATGGCTTAGCTGGATGGCTCTGGCTCCAGAGAGTTTCTTGTGATGTTTTAGGCCAGATGTAAGCAAGGGCTACAGTCAAATGAAGGCATGATTAGGGCTGGAGAATTTGCTTTCCTGGTGGCTCAACTTGGCGCTGGCTGTTGGCAGAAGCCTCAATTCTGTATCACATAGATCTCTCCATACAGTTGCTTGAGTGTCCTCACAAGATGGTAGCCAGCTTCCTTCAGAGTGAGTGATCCAAGAGAAAGCAAGATGGAATTCATGTCTTGTGACCTAGTCACAGAAGTCAAACGCCACCATTTAGACAGTATTTTATGGGTCACATGGGCCGCCCCTCAGGCCATGTGAGAAGTAACTGCATAAGACAGGACTATCAGAGTGAGGATCATTTCGGAGGCCATCTTGGAGGCTGCCCACCACACCTTCCTCTCAAACATGATGTAATCATTCTCACACTTTGTATACCACCAGCACAAAAAGATTTCAAACTCCTAGAACCCACATGCTGTGTCTTGTGTCTTCCATGTTTGTGTTCTTAGGCCTGCAAGATCTTGCATCCCTCTTATTTGCCTGATGAAATTTTTCCCAGCTTTATTGAGGTATAATTGACAAAAACTTTATATATTTAAGGTGTTTTGATATACTTAAACAATGTGAAATGATTACTATAATCAACCTAATTAACATATCTATTACTTCACATTGTTACCATTTTTTGTGTGTGGTAAAAACACTTAAGATCTATTTTCTTGGCAGATTTCAGGTATATAGTAAGACGGTATTCTAACTAGAGTCACCATGCTGTACATTAGATCTCGAGAGCTTACTTGTTCGGTAGAACTAAAACATTATAAATTTTATTTTTAATGTTTATTTACTTTTGAGAGAGAGAGAGAGAGAAAGAGAAAGAGAATCTGAAACAGGCTCCAGGCTCTGACCTGTCAGCACAGAGCCCGACACAGGACTCAAATGCACAAACTGCAAGATCATCACCTGAGTTGAAGTTGGACACTCAACCGACTGAGCCACTCAAGTGCCCCAAACATAACTTTTGATGAACATCTGACAACCTAACCCCAGCCTGGCAACCACCATTCTGTTCTCTGCTTTTATGAGCTTGACATTTTTAGACTCCACATATAAGTGAGATCATGTAGTATCTGTCTTTCTGGCTTATTTCAGTTAGTATAATGTCCTCCAGGTTCATCCATGTTGTAAAAAATGGCAGGTTTTCCTTCTTTTTTAAGGCTAAATCATATTCCATTGTGTATATTCATAAATATGCCACATTTCCTTTACCCGTGCATCTGTCAACAGACATCTGGGTTGTTTCTATTGCCTGTTGAATGCTTATCATTCAAAATTGTGTGTCTAAATGCCTGGTATGGAATGAGAACTCAACACACGTTGATGTAAAATCCAAAGAAGAATGAGACCATATCTGCAGATGAAGTGGTCTTCGTAGGTTCCACACTCCTGCACGGCATTGTCTGGAAGCATGCTGAAAGCCAGGAAAGACATTTCGTGGTTCACCATTTTGAAAAAGAGTATACACATTTTTTCTGAGAAACCACTAAATCATTATCACTAAACTTTACCCAAATTTCTAAAAATCAGTGCCAAGAAAAAGGAAGCCCAAAGACTTGATAAAAAGTGTTAAGGGATAGAGAGCGATATCGGGTATATTGGTTAGCTTAATGCCATAATAATGCAGTGTAATAAACATAAAACCTGAGTAGAGCATACAGCAATGAACATTTGCTTCTGGCGCAAGAATCTGCAGATTGGAGTGCTTCTGCCTTCTTTGTTGGCTGGGGTGACTCTACCGGTTGGCTGGGGTGGTTCTGCTCCCGGTCCCTCATCCTTCCCCTGTAATTGGTGGGCTGTCCGGTGAGGGCAGAGGCACAAGAGAACATAATGGAGTGCCCCTGCATGCTTCCTGTTCCTAGTGATCACTCGGCCAAAACAAGTTCCATGGCCAAACTCAGAGTCAAGGGGTAGAGAAATCCACTCCCCCTGTGGGGGTGGGAAGACCTATGAAGTTATAAGGGAACAGTCAGGGGTCCAGGGAGGGGCGAATTGGAACCAAAAGTTCAAAAGTTCAATCTTTCAGAGCAAGAAAAGGTCACAATATTTTAGAGAGAAAAAAATGTCTAGCTGTTGGAAGATTGTCTCCTAATCTAAACTTACAAATCTACTTTGAAAATATTCCTATGGGAGTGAAGATTTCAATTCTGTATAAATGCTAATGACTCTGGCATTCCTAATGAATATATTATTTTATAATGCACATTTGTTGGACCAGATTTCTGATTTTCCTTCTGAAGTTAGGGAAGAACTGAGCTTCCTAAGGGTACTGGTAATGTTGCTTGCTTTGGGGTCACACGGGGCAGGGTAATGAAATGTGAAATGTGTTGCAGCATTGTGTGGACTCAGAGCTGGCCTCAGAGCCCACTTGCTTGCCTCTCCAGAGCTGCTGCCTTCATGGCCCTATTAGCTCTTAGCTGACTGTCAGCTAAATTCTAGTCGAGCTGGCTAAAAATGGCTAAAAATGTATACTTTTTGGGGTGTGTTTGTATGGTAGTAGTAGAATCTTAGAAGCCTAAGGGATGAATCTCCAATGATGGGATATCAAGGAGCCTGACAAGAAAGCTAGTGATTCCTTCTCCAAAGTTACGGGAATCTTCCAGATTGAAAGCATCTCCACATATCACGCTAAACCTCCTTGCCAATTTCATGTGATTCCGCTTATTACATTATCTTACTTGTTCTGTACAGCAGTCTTCAGACAAAAGCAGGAAAAGGCTCGGAGAAAATGACTTGGCCTAGACCACACACAAGGGGGAAGAGGGCATCTAGAATCCAAGTCGTATGGTATTAAGTTCTGTTTGTTTCCTTACGCAGATTGTGGCAGAAGCATCTTAAAACCCTCTTCATGGTGTGTCCGACCCTGCCCCCTCCACTGTCTCCCTCCCCTCCCCCACACCCCTTCTCTTTGCCTCATTTTTCATTTTTTGCCTCTTTATCCTCTGGGTGTCCTGGCCCCATCTTCTGACACATTAGCTAGTGATCCCATCATCTGGAAAGAGGAGTGGGGTGTTTCCCCCCTGGAGCTACTGTTTAATTTGTCAGCCTCCTTTATCCTGAGCCCACTGTGATGGCTGGACTTTATAATAGACCTAGAGCTTTCGCTCTGGCCTCAGCCCCAAATACATTAAATAATTAACTTCCATCACTCTCCTGTGTGTGCCTTATCTCCGCATCATCCAAAATAGCCGATGGCATTTCCTCTGCATCAATAGAAAGCAGAAAGGTCAATTGGTGTTCGTGAAAATAAAGATATATATTTTACAAAGCAGCAAGGTAGCAGGGTTCCTTTATTCTCTCATACCTGTGACTACTTCTTAACAAACACCTTCTGACTTCTTTAATCTCCAGCCAGTTTCCACCCACCATCTTGCAGTTTGGTTAGTGGTTAATACCAACCTGGGAGTCACCCCAAATCCAGACTGAGTCTGACTGAAGGAGAAAGTACTTTCCCAATAGTAATAATACAAAGGTACTTTCTTCTAGTCACCTTAAATCCTGCACCACTGCCCTCACTCCCAGTAAACCAAATGAAAAGTGAACCTGAATGAGTTTCTTTTATAAGGCATGGAGTCATGATCCAAGATGGATTTCCCACTCTCCCCCCCCCCCCAGCTTTCTCTTTTTGAAAGCTGATATAATGTATAGCATAAATCTCAGGAGGATAAGATGTTTTCAGTCTGGACCGATCTTTCTAAACATTGTTGGGGGCCAGGATATACCACCCCCAAAATAAGCCGTTTTGGCATAAGGATTATTTTGAGCTGAAAGCGAGTGAGAAACAGCAGATGCAGGAAAAGCTTTGTGCCTTCCCCTTCCTGCCTAAAACCATACATTTCCTAGGAGAAAAGTGCCCTCCATGAGCCAGAAAAGCCCATTCTTATCATTGGAGATGGCGTGTCAACCCTGAGAAGGATCTGTACAAACAAACCTACTAAAATGACCTTTATCTTCCATTAGTTTCCCCCATATATTTCCTCGTTACTGTCCCACAATTTGCCTCCCTTAGGAGCTTAAATCCCCTTCCTTTGTCTTGTTACTTCTCTACAAATTGATTCCTCTTGTCAAAATGGTATATAAGCTCTCAGAGCTTTGAGGTTTTCACTTCTTCCTGGAAAGCCCCCTTCTGCCATGTAAAAATATTAACATCAAATAAAATTTGTATGCTTTTTCTGCTGTCAATCTGGTTTTTTTTTTGTCAGTTCAACTTGTAGGCTCCAGCCACAGAGCCTATAGGGTAGAGCTATGACCCTAACAACATGTTCTTAAACCCAGGCTACTGTTCCCTGGGCACATTCATCGGTGAGAGATGGTAGAGGCTACTTGAAATCTGGCTATTTCTTATTCTGACCCAGCAACTCACACAAGTATTCTGTTCTGATGTTATGAAAACCATTAGTAAAAAGATTCTGAAACTTTTATTAACTTGTATAAGTTGCTACTACTGTCTCCTTCTTCTAGATCCATTTGAAATCAGGTTGGTCATAAAAGGATACGGGAGCTTCAAGGAGCTCTTCTCGGGGGTGAGTTTTCCTCCTTGTTACCATGATGGCAATGTCCCGGGTTTTCCAGGGCAAACCTGATCTTCAGTGTTCTATGCTAGCAATGGTCACAGGTTCTGGATTTTGGCTTGAACAACATATCAAGTTCAGAATTCTGCAAAGTCTCAGATTCCGCCTCCAGGAAGGAGCCCATGCTTGAGGCCTATTTTTCCTGTCCCAGACACAGGAGCTGTGAGATAAGCAACATGACTGTCACCGGCCAACCAGGAACAACTGCACAGCATGCAGGGGTGGGGATGGGCACCATCAACTCTGGGAAGAGGCAGAGTGAAGATCTGTGCCGGCCCCAACACCCCTCCACAGTGTGAAGTTGGGAGTTGAGGGAACACAGAGGAGTGATGTTCACAAGCCCTTGAGCATGGCAGAGGTTCACTTAGGTACCCCGTGGTTCGTTCGGCTGCTGGACAGAGGTGGGAATGGGACCTAGAGCACAGTGGCCGTGCTCCCTTGTCCTTGAACTGACCCCATCAGATTCCCCAAAGCCTAGTCACACTTTGACCTTTTCTCTCCCAAACGCTGCCTCTTCAGAGTATTCACTGCGGGGCATCTGAAGTGTTTGGGCCCTTCTTCCCAGTCCTCACACGACCTTCAGAAATGTTCGTGAGATGAATTAGCCCCAAGGAGAGCAGGCCAGAGTGCTGCTCCAAATAAAGACAGGGGACACAACAGGAAGAAGGGTCTGAGTGTGGTTCTCACACCAGGAGCGTCAACATCACCTGGCAACTTGTGAGAAATGCAAATTCTCAGCGTCCACCCAGACCTACTGAACCAGAAATGCTGGGGGTGGGCCCTGTCATCTGTGTTTTAACAAGCCCTCCTGGTGATCCTGATGCTCAAATTTGAGAAACACCGACTAGTCTAAAAGGCACTGCATCGTGCTGGGGGCGCGGCATGTGGACAACAGGTGGGTAAGGCCACAGGCCTCTCTGCCTCAGTTTCTTCAACTGTTAGCAGAGGGCGGACACTGAACACTATATAATCTGTGCATCAGATTCACCAGGGAGTTATGTAACAGAGACGTGCTTGGGCCACGTACCTACCCAGAGAAAGGAGGGTGTGGGGCTGGAGATGGCCAAAGGTTCTCTGTTTGACTGAAATTCAGACAGGCTCCTCTGAGCACTCTTTTGGCTAGGCCTCCACCTGGGCCCTATCTTCAGGCTGCTGAGTCCAGCTGAGCAGGAATCCTGTCAAGTCAGTTTATTGAGAATCACCACCCTTGATATCTGATCACCCCAGCCTGTCTTCAGCAAGAGTCCTGTTAAGTCAATGTGACAAAAGTCTCCCCTACTCTAGATGTCTTCTCCTAGTAACTTTATATCCCCAGAGTCCTGCTGTGCCCCATCCTATCCCTGGTTATAAATCTCCAGCTTTCTGTGCTATGTTTGGAGTTGAGCCCTGTCTCTCTCCCCTATTGCAATAGTTCTGAATAAAGTCTTCTCTACTGTTTTGACAAGTGTCAGAATAATTCTCTAACACTATGTTTACACATGTGCATGTTTCAGAAGCTCCTCAAGCAAGTCTGATGTAGCCTCTTGGTTGAAAACCCACATGCGTAGCGGTTAAGAGCATGGGTGGTGGCATCGGAGAGACCTGGGGTGACAGCTCAGCTCAGCTCTGGTAACTGAGTAAATAAGCACATCAGCTAAAAGAGGGGGATAATGTCTCCTCTCTCTCCCTGTCTCCCTCATCAGTGAAAAGATCCAATGACGTAGGTCCTTAAACTTGGAAGCTCAGAGCACAGCACTGGCACGTGACAGGCACCAAATAAATCCAATGTTAGCTGCTCTGGGGAATAATTATTACATAGATGTGTTACATTCATCAATATACTTCTAGATAAGGAAAAGATAAAATAGGTGATTTACTTTATAACCATGGGAAATATATTTATTAGAATAAATGTCTTGAATACTCCATGGATGAGCTTGGAGAATAAATCACAGAAGAGAATTGCTTTTTGGATTTTTAGTCCAGGTCCTTATATATATGCACATCTTGCTTGTTAGCCAGGAAAGGGCAAAAGTGGACCCAAAATGGGTCACCTGAAACAAATATTTGTGACTCCTGGTTAGCAGCTCCGTGTGTCGGAGGCCAGTGTTCAGCGACCTTCAGGAGCCAGCTGGCCACAGAACACTGTGACTCAAAGCAGACAGGCACCGAGCCTGTCCTCCAAGTGGAAATGGTAAAGAGTAGATGATTCTCCAGGCCATCACGGGGAGGTCCAACCCTCTGGAAGCCCTGAGGGCACGAGTGCGGGAATGCTGTTCAGCAAGCCACGCTTGGTCCAGAAGCTCACCTCAGAGTGTAGACCAAACACCAACTGGCCCGGGGTTCCAGGTACAGGCAGATATGTTTACTACTCTCTAAAGGACTCCCTCCTCTTGATAAGGAATTGAAAGTAGAGATGGTAGCTCCAGCTACGTACTCATTTCCCATAACGGAGTCCAGCTATGTGCTGAATGGATTTGTCCCCTTGAACTTGCTTGCTTTTGGCAGTTGTTGGTGTGGGTTCCAGAGTGTGGGCCCTTTACCCATTGTGATCAGCAATTGCTCCTCAAAGTACAGGAGCTGGTCAACTTCAAAACAGTCACTGGCATGAGGCACCACTTTTTCTAGAGCTGCCCGGATCTCGGCTTCGCTGGCATTCTGGTGCCTTGCTGTCTTGAGGTAGTTATAGACCTCCTCAAACACTTGTGCTCCCAGCTTCTGCATGGCTGATCTGCCATACAAGTCAGAAGAGGTAGAAAAGAGTTATGCATTCAAATCGCCCACAAGAAACGTCTTTTTAAATCATTAATTACACAGACCACATTGTGGCTCTGAGATTAGAAATAAAGGGAAAAAATAAGACGTGATGGCTCTACTGTGAACATTCAATAGTGTTCAAGAGACCCTTCTTGAATATGTATTATACACCAGGTGCCTTCTAGGAACTCGGAATACGACATTGGACACATTAGGTAAATTCCTGACTTCGTAGAGCTTCCCTTTTAGGGGAAGAAGAAGAAAGCAGAGAAATTAAAAAATACACATGCAATAAAATATCAGGCAGTGCTATGTGCACTGAAGAACAATAAAGCCAGGTGATAGGGAGAGAGAGAGAGACAGACAGACAGACAGGCGAGGAGCTGGCCAGTCCCCTGTGAGGAGGTGTCATTTGAGCAGAGACCCACATGAAGCGAGGCCAATACTGGGGGGAGAGAACTGGGGCCCTGAGGCTGAAACATGTTGGAGAAATATCGAGAAGGCTGGTGTGGCTAGTCAGGAGAACAAGGGAGAAGAGGAGAGTGGGATATGAAGTCAGAAAGTCCATTATTAATATTAATAATATTAATGAGAGCAATATAATAACAATGAGGAGGAAGAGGCAAAGGAAAGGTAGGCACTTTCCTATGCACTTAACCTTTACAACAGCTCTGGAAGGAGGCATTTTTAAAGTCCCCTCCCCCCCTTTTTATCAAAAACATTTTTTAATGTTTATTTATTTTTGAAGGAGAGAGAGACAGATGATGAGCCGGGGAGGGGCAGAGAGCCAGGGAGACACAGAATCCGAAGCAGCCTCCAGGCTCTGAGCTGCCAGCACAGAGCCCAATGGAGGGCTCGAACTGACAGACCATGAGATCATGACCTGAACTGAAGTCGGATGCTTAATCAACTGAGCCACCCAGGTGCCCCTCGCCCCCCCTTTTTTATACAGATGGAGAAAATGAGGCTTAAAGGGGTGAGGGCAATTGGCCAAATTCCCACCAAGACTCATGTTTGTATTTCTGTGCTCAACTCCGGCCCTTGTCCTTTCGTGGCCACAATCTGGGCATCATCATAATAATGTCACACCTGCTATGTTTATTTTGCCTGCGTTTCCCTTGACCTCCAGCTAGGGTCACAGACTAAAGGCCTGTGAGCAAAACTAGGCCCAGGGCATGTTTTGTTTGATCAGCACTATGCTTTATGTTCTTCTGGTTTATGATTATTTTTTAGCCTTTTAATGTGGAAGTCTAGGCGCGGCCTGTGCTCCCCATTCTCCATTTCTTTACTGTCCTGCGCCCACCTTCCTCATATCATTTTAAAACAGGCTGCTTCTCATGTTTCGCCGACCTGCCTGACTCAAGGGCATTCAAGTTTTATGAATTTCACTCTATGGTTCAAAACTGTCATTTTTAATGCCTCCATAACTGTTACACTGAATTTATGTGCCGACTTTTACCTAGTCATTCTTCCACCAAAAATTTAGTGTTTTTCACTGTAACACTGAGTGAACATCCTTAGGAACAAAGCTTTTTCATCCGGGGGAATATTTGCAGGCATCACATTTCTAGGAGTGAGGCTAATTACAGGAGTGTGTTCCCTCTGTGAAGAGTCATATGGGCATTTGTGATTTCTGTACTTTTCTGTATATACGTTGGGTTGGATTCAAGGATTTAAAAAAGTTTGTGAGAATGGAATTATTAGGTAAAAATGTATACATTTTCTTATGACTTTAACCTTAAGAAATGCTTCTTTATTCTTCATTTCAGTGGATTTGGTGAAATGAAAGGTCAGAGTTTTGGGGGTATTTTTTTCCTAGAATTTTCAAAGCATTACTGCTAGACAGTGCTGATGGTGATGCTGACAGTAACCACTGAAGGCATTAGTCACAGGCTCTAATTCATTTTATAAGCTGTTATTGATCAGTACTATTCAACACTGCAATCTCCAGAACATAAGCCAAAGGTATTGTGGCAGACAAATGTATCTAGTTTAGAGGCTAGAAATTATAATGTTACGACACATACATTTTAAATTTTAACTTACTTTTAAACGGTACTTTAGAGTTTGTATAATACTTTTACATTCATTATTTCAAATGATCCTTGTGAACAAGGCAAGTCATTGAACACCTACCTCTATTTGATGGATGAGAATAAGTACGTTGGCTTTTGCAAACTCACACAGCTAGTGGCTGACGGAGCTTAAACTCAAACACAGGTCCTGTAATTCCAAGTGCTGGGGGGATCCGCAGCCCTAAGGCCCTGGGCTGTCCGGCTTGAATCAATTTCCCACCTTCTGCCTGGAGATTATCAGGACCCATCCCAGGATGCCTCACATCCCTAGTCACCTCATTCACTGCTAGAAACCCAAGCTTGCCTCTTGCTGACATTTAGCAAACCCTGTCACTCCCCCCGTGCATGGATGACTTCGGCGACCCGCCCTCTTTCTCCCATACCCTACTCCTCTCACCATTCTTGTGGTATCATTATTCTTGGTCTCTCTGACTTTGGCCGTTCTCATATCCAATTACCGTTCTCTTTACCCTCCTCAGTTGTCCACCCCCATAATCATTCCCTTGACCTCCTTGGCACCAATAACCCTGCCTCTTCTGGACTCAGCTTCAAGCCTTGCACTCTACAACCATCTCTTTATACTCTTCCACCATACTTACTCCAGCTCTTCTACTTCATGGTCACCTGCAGTCTTTCGGCCTGTCGCCTGACACCCTTGACTCTTTCACTCCCCTCTTCCTTTGTCAGACTCCTCGAGCAAAGCTGTAAGTTAAATCCAGACATCTACTTACTTATGCCTGTACCTCAACAAAAACATTCCAGGAGAGAAATACCCAGTTCTCCAAAAGGTCCTGTTTAAATAATTACTGATCATAATTCGAAATGGCCCACATCACTGCCCATGATTCTACTATACTTCTCTGGTATTCTTATTTTCCATGGCTCAAAGTAACTATTTCACACCTTCTTTATTCTACAACTTGCTAAGTCCCACCAGGTGATGACTTTACCTAATATCCCATTGAGAAAATAGAAATGAACACATAGAGATTCCCCATCTTCTCAGTGCCCAAATTACCCACCTCCCTGAATCCATCACCACTTACTTGGCCTTCCCTCTGTCCCTAGTGAAGGGACCATCCATGCTCCTGTAAAAGACCATCCTCTCTCTGAGTGCTTTGGATCTCAGCCTCTGTCACCATCCCAGTGACCTTCCCTCCAACAGCTATCTTCTTTCCTTTCCTTCTCCTCTATTTCTACGTCTACTGGAGCATACATATCAGGACAGAATATGATCTCATGCCCCATTTTAAACAAGAAGCTTCTCGGGCACCTGGGTGGCTTAGTCAGTTAAGTGGCTGACTTCAGCTCAGGTCATGATTTCACGGTTTGTAGGTTTGAGCCCCGCATCAGGCCTGGAGCCTGCTTCAGATTCTGTGTCTCCCTCTCTCTCTGCCCCTCCATTGCTCATGCTCTGTGTCTCTATCTCAAAAAAATAAACATTAAAAAATTTTAAACAAGAAGCTTCTCTTGACCTCCACACTCAATCAGTTCACTTGCTTCCTGATCTATCACTTTGACCTCCATTGCTAGCAAAGCTTCTTGAAAGGGTTGCGTGTGGCTGCTGTTTCTACTTTCCGACTGCACACTCTCTTTTAGTCTACTCCTCTTGGGCCTTAGTCCTCCTTCCTTTCATAAACTACTCTTGTAATGACCTTCATGTGGCCAATTCCCCTGGCATCTTTGTATGTATCTTGACATCTCAGTGCATTCAACAGCTGACCGCTCTCTTCTGCAGACCCTTCCTTCTGTTGCTGTTGGTGACACTGCCTTCACCAGGAGTTTTTCCTATCATGCTGCCTGCTTCTTTTTAGCCTCTTTGGCCTTTAGCCTCTTCCTCCTCTACATTTCAGAGTCTTTAATACCATTTATAGACCGAGGACTTCCGGTATGTCCACCCTGTCCTTCACCTATAACTCCAAAGCTTGTGAATCAACTGCCCAGTTGGTACTGCCAACTGGATATCTAAAGGGTATTTCACTCAACCTCAATATGGTGACAAAAAGAACTCTTAATTATAAGTAAAATGCTATGAAAGTTGGGAAAATAAAACCCCCCATGGAGGAGGAGAAGACACTATCTCACTTGGGCCATAACAGGTGGAGGGAAGCCAGGTGGCAGCGAATAGTGGGAGTGCTGGCAAACCAGTGAGTCAGTTTGGCATGTGAGAAGGGCGTGTGAAGAAGTGTGAGAACCAGATGACCGTAACAAATGTTAAAGAAACTTTAGAATCTGACCAGTAATTTCACCTGTTGATGAGAAAGAAGCCCCAAAATGTCCCCTGAAACCACAACAACTAACAGTTTCTGAATCTTCTCTATGTGCCGGGATCTATTCTGAGCATCTCCTCAGACCATCCCATTAAGTCCTATGGATATGATATTGTTATTTCCGTTTTACAGATGAGGAAATTGAGATATAAGAGGATATCGAATAACTTGCCCACTGTCACGTAATTTTTAAGAGGTGGAGCTGGGACATGAATTGCAGTAATTTCTCTCCAGGGCTCACTTTTCATCACTGTGGATTCAGAGACCCTGGAGTTGAATATTGACTCTACCTGTCACTGGCCATGTGATTTGGGGCCACCTCCCTGAGCCTTGAATTTTCATATTTAAGTGCAGATTACACACATGCACACGTGCACACACAGACACACATATCTTAGCATAGCACCTGTCACCTACCACATGCTTATTAGCCATTGTTTTATTACCACAAACATTACCATTGTTTTCCTGATGGTGGATTGCACCATAGTCCGATTTCAGTTTAACTGCAAACTTTAAGCAGTTTTGTAGTTTTACCCCTGGTTAAGACACTATTTTAAATATTTTTATCTTCTCTGAATGAATTTGGAAGAAAAAAAAAGACACAAGAGAGCCAGTGGCAGAGTGGAAGTAAAAAAAAAAAAAAGTAATTTTGTAGGAATAATCATAAAAACCTATTTTAGCAGAAAGCATTAAGAGAACATAGATTATTCTTCAGGCATAGTTTAAGGAAAGCTTGAAAATGATTTTATAGAATATAAGAAATCCCTGAACATCAAATATGTATGAGTCACTGCAGGAACAGAACAGTGCAAATGTATTTCCCCATTAATACTGTGGCCTTAGTGATCATTCAGCACTAATTAGCAGTAGGAAACTTTATCAAGGATGGATTTTGTACCCCTCCTCTCCACATCTAGTATTTCAAACGGCTGTCTCTGAATCTGGTGGGCAAAGACAGAACAGATCTCTCTACAGAGGCAGACAGCTGCACTGTTGATGCTTGGGTGACATGTGGCACCCTTACCTCCAGAGGACATGTGACTTTCAGACCCCTTTTTGTAAATGGTGCTTGCCTTCTGCTCTGTCCTCCCTGGGCAGTAGAATCTTGAGCGCAACAGTTGGTTGGAGACCCTGGCAAAGCTAACCTTCCCTGTAAGGATTATTTTGTTTGTGACTTATGTACCCTCCATTGTTCATAACCACTGAACATGTAGATGGATAAATACTGACTAAAACCCAAAATCTGGCTTGTTTACAAGAGATACACCTAAAACAAAGGGCATTGAAAGGTTGAGAGTAGACAAATACATTTAAAAAAAGATATGCCAGGCAAATAACCAAAAGAAAGCTGGAGATAGCTAAATTAACATGAGACAAAATAGATTTTAAGAAACAAAGCATTATTAGGATAAAAAATGCCTCTAGATAATAAAATAGTTTAATTCACCAGGAAGAAAAAAATTCTAAACTAGTATGCATCTAATAAAGTAGAATCAAAATATATAAATCACTACAGGGAGAAATAGTCAGAAATGTCCCCATAATATAGGTTTTCAATACACCTTACTCAGTTACAGACGATAGGTAAAGCTTTAAAAAATTAGTAGTGATACAGAAAACCTGAATATACTTAATAAGCTAAATGTAATAAACATATATTAGACCCTCTCCCTCCCTGACAATTAGAGAACCCTCATTCTTTCTGGGCTTTCATAACATTTACAAAATCTAACCATATTCTAGACAGCAATTCAAGCCTCAACATATTTCAAAGAATTGATTTTATACAAAATCTAGTTATCTGACCACAGTACAATTGATAGGAATATGTAACAAAGATACAGATTAAATAGTACTGTGTTTGTAAATTTTTTTATTCTAAATAAATTACAGGTCAATGAAAAAGTGAGGCATGCTATAAACAAACTCATTTTAAGTCAAAAGAAAAGTGATAGGTACTCTAGCATTATAATATTTCAGTGTAAATTTATTCTGACACTCAGAAAACATGCTGTAATATCTCTGCAATGATGCATCTGAGTATTTTAGAAATCATAAAATAGAAAATTCTATTTAAGGGGACTTTTGCTGTTACCTAAGATGTGAGAAGAGAGGGGAGTACTCCTTATGCAGTTCAAATTAAGGAAGAGACTGTAAGTTTGTTTTTTTCTACTGGAGGGAGGGAGGGAGAGACAGGGGGCAGGAACCACCCCTTCCATTAGGTGGGTATCTCAAATTAAAAACAAAACAAAACAAATGCATATTTTCAAATAAAAAGAACTACATGTTTTCATTCTTTCTCATCTATTTTTTCCTATGCTCCACATCTTTAATCAATTTTATTCTCTTGTTCAAAGTCTTTTAAGTATTTAAGGGATCCTAAAGGTCATGTTAGTCCAGATGCTTCAATTATAGGCCAGAGCTCTTTGGGCTGGATCTCTGTCCTGCCCAGATGGATGGCAGACACAGGGGAGCTAGAGAAAGCCTCCCCAGGCTTCTGAAGGAGCTCCAGCTTCCTGGAGCCTACCTCCAACATGTGTTTGGCTGATTCCCCAGCTAAAAACTTCATTAAACTACAAGAGAGCACTTTCTCCCCTGCCTATTTTCTCCAAACTCAATCTCTCATCCTTCAAATTCCTTTACTGACTAACCTCCTCTCCTGTTTACTTATAATTTGCAAACAATATATTTTATCTCCTCTATTTATTTACCCATCAATATTGACTGCTCTGTGTGCCTTCTAATTATCTATCTCTCTCAGGAGCTTGGAAGAAGATGCCCAACAAAAATATCCTCATTTTTTAAATTTATTTTTTTAAGTGTATCTATTTTTTAGTGATCTCTGTACCCAACTTGGGGCTCAAATTCACCACCCCGAGATCAAGAGTCTCATGTTCTACCAACCACGCCAGCCAGGTATCCCTGTCCTCACATTTTAAGTATTATTTTAATTTTGCAACAATCTCACCCTTAGAGAAAAGTTACAAGTATAATACAAAGAACCCTTTTTTTCACTGAGCCTTTTGAGAATAAGTTGCTAACCTGATGCCCCTTCCCCTTTATACTTGGTGTGTATTTTCTACAAATAAAGACACTCTATTACATAACCATAGAATGGCCATTAGGATCAGGAAATTAACACTGATACATTACTGTCATCTAATCCTCTAATCCATTCAAGTTTCCCCAGTTGTCTAATAACGTCCCTTATAATAAAAGGATCCAGGTCAAAATAATCATGTGCTTTATTTAGTTATCATGTCTCTTTATTCTCCTTCAATGACTATTTTGTAGACTGTCCCTCATTTTTGTGTTGCCCTTGCTTCTGGGAGTTACCGACTCCCACCCTCTGGCTATCTCTCTTTTTATATATCAGCCTGAAAGATAGGAGTAGAACCTTCCATTATTTTGGGACATTATTAGAAAGCTCCAGCTACACCAGTTCAAGAAGTTTAGCTCTTCTCTTGGGTCCAAAAAAATGCTTTGGTAATAATAGTATCTTGTTACTTTCAGGTGCCTAGTTGTTAATTCATCCCTATGGCTTTGTTCCCTGTATTCGGTAAGAAATAAGGGATCCTCATAGGGAAAGGAAGTAACTTGTGAATTAAGTTTCCAGAGACTCAAGAAAGAATGCCCTGAACATTCTGCTCACTTTGTATCTACACTTGAACAACAGGTAGAAATCTTATAGTTGTCATGACCAATTTAATTTCCAAGCTTCCTCCCAAAATATCCTAATGCTGCAGCCTTCCCCATTTCTGTTCATGTCAGCTCCTGCCTTCCAACTGCTCTGGCCAAAAACCTTAGAGTCATTCTGGTTCCTCACTTTCTCTCCTACTCCAGTAGTCCAGCATCTCTCATAACCAGACCAGTTAGTAAATCCTATCAGCTCCATTTTCAAAATGTATGCAGGACTCCCACACTTCTCACCATCTCCATCACATCTGCCCTGGTCCAAGCCACCACACTCTCTCACCTGATTGTTGCAATGGCAATGGCATCTCAGTTGATCTTCTGCTCCTACCCTTGCTCCCCTATAGTCTGTTGTCAATTCAGCAGCCAGAATGAGTCAGATCCCTTCACTCCTCTGCTCAAAACCCTTTCTTGGGCTCCCCATCTCACTCAGAGTGAAGTCAAGGTCCTTCCAGTGGTCTACAATATCCTGAACGATCTTCCCACCATGCTCTCCAAATTCATTTCCTCCCCACCTCACTCCATTCCCCCTTACTGGCCCCTTGCTCTTCCCTGAATACCTCAGGCACATCCCACCCCAGGGCCTTTGCACCTGCTATTCCCTCTGACAAGAATATTCTTTCTCCAGATATCCATATCTCCCTCATTCATCTTCTCCAGGTCTGTGCCCTCATGTGATCTTTTCAGAGAGACCTACAGGACCACCCTTTTTAGAAATGTAACTTTTACACCCATTCTGCACTATTATCTTTCCCTGTTTTTTTTTTTTTTTAGCATTTGTTACTTTCTAGCACAATCTGTTCTTCCCTAATATTTTACCATCTGTCATCACCCCCATTACCGAATATAAAATCCATAGGGCATGGATTATTTTCATGTTTCTCGTTCACTGATCCCATTACCTAGAAAGTTCCTGGTATATAATAAGTACACAATAAACACATGTTGGATGAATGAATAGATGCTTTGAAAGCCAAGTAGAAAAGAAATATGGTGATATCATATATTTTTTACATATTTATTTATTACATACATATATTACATAATTTACATATTATATTTTACATAATATTTATATTATGCATCTCCAGGGTTTGTTCCAAGAATTAGCACATAATGAAATTGTAACCTAATTTTGCAAAGTATAAGATCACTTTTGTGATCTTTAGTTGTTGTTTTTCAAGATAAATCGCCAATCAAGTGTAGCTTTCAGTATTATTATACTTTCATCCCTATTTCAAATGGAATGGCTTTATGGGGCCTATACAATCATCCCTGGATAAAGATGAAAGGACTGAACTTCATGCTTGACACACGGGGCCATCTGGAAAGCAGCTGAAGTCTGCCCCCAGCTGCCAAAAGCCCCCCTCCCTGCTGCCCATGTGAGGCCTTGGAGAAGGAGAGCTCCAGAGGCCCTCAGCACCTCGGAGGGAAGAGGTGGCCAAATCAGCACTGTTTGACAGATGTCACCGTCTGCCATGCGAGTTAAATAAGGCAGAGAGCAGCAGCTGAGGGGATGTTAGCCTCCTGGTCCAAAGGACATTTTAGTGGAGCAGCAAAAAATGTTTAACACGTTCCCCCCTCCCAGAAAAACAGCAAGCAATTTCTCTTCAGGGAGAGAGAAGGAATGAGCTCCCACCAGTTCTGGTAGGTCATCAGGTTGAAAAGCTCCCTCATTCCTTATCTGTTTAGACAAGCTAACAGAAAAGTATCTTCCCTTCCTTGGAGCCTACTTGCCTTGTGGATCGCTTCTCTACCCAGTAGAAGCTCCCTGATGATGGCTACATTTACAGTTTTATTTTCTGACTAACTAACCACTTGAGGAGGAAAAACTAAAAGCAAAGGGTTTTATTTGTTTTCAGGTTGGCTCCCCAATGAGGCTTGAAGCCTTGGGGACAGAGTCTTTCTTTCTTTCTTTCTTTCTCTCTTTCTTTCTTTCTTTCTTTCTTTCTTTCTTTCTTTCTTTCTTTCTATTTTATTTTGTTAATTTCATTTTATTTTTAAATTTACACCCAAGTTAGTTAGCATATAGTGCAACAATGATTTCAGGAGTAGATTCCTTAGTGTCCCTTGCCCATTTACCCCATCTCCCTCCTACACCCCCTCCAGTAACCCTCTGTTTGTTCTCCATATTTAGGAGTCTCTTATGTTTTGCCCCCCTCCCTGTTTCTATATTATTTTTGTTTCCCTTCCCTTAAGAGTCTTTCTAAGTCACTCTCGCATCCAGTGTGGTCCTGGCACCGGGCTGCACCCGACTTGTTCGTTCAGCACATTTTTAATGAACACCTGGTACATGCCAAGTGCGGGGAACGCTGCCATCAGCTTGTGACCTCACAGAACTCATATTTTAGTGGGAAGATGACAGATATTAAACAAGGAAACACGGTTTTTATCAGTGCTGCAAATAAAATGAAAAGGAAATGGAAGACAGAGTGGCTTGCCCAGAAAAGGGTTTGGACCCCTAGGAAGAGTGGGGGTAGAAACGATGGTTGGTGCCAGCCCCCTTTTGACCACCAGGCCCTGTCATGTGAACCAGCACCCTCCTCTTCTTGGTCGGCCCCCACTTCAGAGGAAACATTTGTGGGGATGTGGCGAGAGTACAGAGGCCCACGCGTGTCCAAATGATGAAAAGTTATGAACCAAGTTAACAAACTGTTCAATAAAATATGGTCTACTTCTTACCCAAATTAACTTTCTAAAGACCTGGAAGGCCAGGTCTGCATTCAGCATTCTCAAACTCCTCAGAGCTCTGCATCAGAATAGGGCAGAAGGTGTGATCCCGCCCCTGGCCCTTTGCCCCTGGATGTCGGCCTGTCCCCTTGTCTTCTAGTCTGGCTCTGTTTCTGGTTGCGAGGGGGTGATTTGCATACACATTTGATACCTCTATCCCTATGTCCAGGATTCACCTATGCTTTCTTCAGATAGCCTTCCTGTGATCTGCCTCAGGGTTAGGGGAGCCTTAGGGGCAGCCCAGACCTCGCATGGGAGGAGAGTAGAGGCCCTGTGAGGTAGAGGCCCACAGACTCCGCAAATGGGTTTGGGGCCCTCTGGAGGAAAGAATTGTAGGGCCCCGGGTAACTAGGGCTTGGTGTAGAAGAGGAGAAACAGGCTTTGAGTATGCAAGTCCCCTTGGCCCCATGGTCTCCTTGCTTTACGGGGAAGGATATGGCTGGAGGATGACCATACTGGCACCCTCTATAGCACAGACCCAGTATCCCCCTTTTGCCTGGGGCTAGGGTGGTACTGGAGGAGGGAGGCTACTCTTGCTAATGTAATTAAGAAAGACCTCTCTGAGGGGTGGGAGCAGGGCGGACATTTGAAGGGAGACCTGAATGGTAAGGACAAGTCACCCCTGCACGACTCCCAGGGTGTGGGAGAAGAGAATTTCCCAACTAAGGGAAGAGGAAATGCCCTGTCACCATAAGCCCTGTAAGGAAGAAAAGAAGGCAGTAGTGGTTCGGGCCAGATACGGAGGAGGAGATGACAGGATGCGAAGACAGATGGTTAGGCAGGGGCAGGCCCTGGAGGAATCCGTAAGGAGTCCTCCATCTTGATGCAATGGGTGGCCAGTGGGGGACAGACATGATCTGAGCCCTGCTATAACCATAGCATGCTGGGGGCTGTGCAAAACAGATGAATACTAAGGAACCACTGTCAAGAGCAAATCAATAGAAGCACTGCACAAAGCGGTCCAGTGCCCTTTATGTAAGGGTCCTAGCGATTAATTCCTCCCCAAATTTCAGAAGGAAGAAAAACTCAACTCTCCTACTGAGCTGGTTTTTGTAGCTCGTCGGGGTTCTCCTCTTGCGCAGACCACCTGAAAGCATAGAGCTGAGCTGGTGCTTATTTCCAGAGGTGACTATTCATTTCTCGATCTGGCATCCAATCTCAATTTTATATCTCATTACCCATATGTTTTCTCATAGACTTTCCTCAGAACAGCATGAATTATAAGTAAATGGCAATAGTAATTACATATACAAGTAATCGCGGCTCAAGAGACTGATATCCGACCGATAGTGCTTTTGGCAATTGTACACCGAAGTGTTTTGTTTGTCTGGTGTATTGTAATTGCAGGGCGGGAGGCAGGAAGATTCCAGTGTGTGCTGCTGGCCTTGGCTACTAAAAAATTATAGCAAAGGCTTGCTATAGTCTTGCTGAGACTTGCTGAGCAAGTTTGCTGAGACTGTTTCCAATCTCTACAAACAGATTTGTGCTATATCTTTTCATGATCCTCCTAACTTTATTATAAGGATGTATAAAATGTTTGTACTTTAGACAAAAAGTATAAAGCATAATACAATGAACACTCACATATTTAACTCCCAGTGTAAGGAACCAAGCAATAACGAATACAGCTGAAGCTCCCTGAATTCCCTGCCCAAATCATAAACCCCTTCCAGTCCCCAGAGGTCACCACTATTTTGAATTTTGTGTTTTATCATCACCGAGCATTTAAAAACTACTTTTACTATATAGTAAGTGTGGCTCTTTGGAAATAAGTAGAACTGCTTTGTGTGGTTTTACATTTTGTGTGGTATTAGACTTAGTCTTTTTTCTTGCTCCCTTTTGCTTAAAATTGTTGACATTTATCCCCTTCAATTCTGTAGTTCATTGATTTTCACTGTGTGCCATTCCATGACTATTTCTATATTCGTTCACCTGCTGAAGTATATTTCGGGTTGTTTCTGTTCCTCCCCCACCCCCTGCCCACCTTTACTAATAAGGCTGCTACAAACATTCTTGCATGCATCTACTTGGATTCATTATATCTTAAATTACAAAACATAAGCACACCTGGGAAACTCAGCTCTTCAGACACAGTTCTGACCTGACATCATTATTGTCAGATTGGTTTCCCATCACTCATATTTGGTCCTTCATAATAGCATCAAGATGGATGTTTATAATAAGAAGATATAATCCAGAGAGGGATAGAATGATTTAAAAATTAGAACTTGGAATTTTTGAAAAGCCCTGTAAGTTACCAAGGAGTTCATCTAGTCAAACACTTTCATTGTATAGACAAAGGAAGTGATTCCAGAATGGGACTAAGGACAGTGGATCCTATCCTGGGTCCCCGGTGTGATGGCCATACATATGAAATATAGAAAAAGTAAATTCCCTTGCTTTTCCTTCTATTCACTAAGCCCCCCTAAACCATGCACCATGAAATGGTGACTGCTCAACAAAGTCCTTCCTAGCTGAATTATAACTGTGTTTCCCTTAATCAATTCAAACCACATTTTTTATTTTTCAAAAGTCATTTTTACCACAGCTTTGCTGAAGTAGAAGCAAAAGACCTGAAACTAACATAAATTTCCTATTCAAACACAGTAAGAACAATTGGATTTGCAAAGGAAAATAAAAAGAAATCACAAAGGAAAAGAAACTAGAACATTAATATGTTTGGAAGAATTTGTTGGGGACAGGATGTGGGAAACTATGAATTTCCTGGGAGAAGAGTGAATTTCAAAAGCTGCCTGTCATTTGGTGAGATTCTCCAAGGGCTCCCTCCTTGACCAAACTTTAGTCAGTCCCTACCCTTGATACCTAACCTAGTTCCTATTAGTAACTCTCCATCCACTGACCCCACTAATACTGTCCGTTGACCATAAATCCCCTGCTCGTGTGTTGTGTGGGGCTGCGTTCAATCTCTCTCTCCCCTATTGCAACAGTCTTAAAAAATCTTCCTCGCCTGTTTAATTCTGTTAGGTGCAGTTTTTCTTGGACAGATTTACCTCTCAATGCAGAGAGGATCCAGACTGTCACTGGGTCCCACATTACAAGCTGTCCATGTTTGCAATAACCTGAGACAGTCTCAGTGTGTGCCTGGCACGGGAGTATAATCACCAGTGGTACCCATTCCACTGTCAAAAGTGCCCCAGTTTGGACAATAAATCATAGAATTACCCACACATGGTGTGAAATTTACTGGCTAAATTGTCATTGGGACTCTCAGTGCCAAGAGGACCTGCTGGACTTTTAAAATGGTGCTACAGCAATTCAAAGAACAAAAGAGAGCAGACTCCTTAAATGAGAACACCCCTTTCCAGTCCTGACCCCTGAGGCATAGTTACGTTAGAATTGTATCATTTTATGTCTAAATTAAAACATTTCTCCATAAACAAAAAATGATGATTTTCATCACTTTGTCTCTCAAACATGTTCATACATTGCCTTTATTATACCTCTCCTTCGATGACTATGGAGGGGTTTATCACAGCACGCTTACCAGGAATGTGACATGCATTCCAGAGCAATGGGGAGAGAGGGAGGGAGGAGACAGAGAGACACCAGGAAGGCCAATGTGGTGCCGGCCTTAGGAAAAACAACTGAGAATGGGGAATCGATACCTCATTCTCCCATGAATTGCATTAAAAGGCTGAAATGAGTTTGCAAAACAATAATCGAAGCTGACAGCTGCTCTCGACAGGTTGGGACAAATGAAAATTGAGCTGGGCTTTCACATGCTGTGGGGAGCGGGCAGGACAGGCAGGAACCTCCTAATGCCTTTCACTTGGAAACACTGGGTTTCCTAATTGTCTCCTGTCCTGAAGCCAAAGGAGAAGATCCCTCATTAAGGTGACGTTTGCCGAGTGGTTTTGAGAAATGGACGTTTTAGCTCCTTTCACTTGTTTGAAAGTATCTGCAAGAGGCCCATATCGTGCAGGGCTTCCAGGAGTCCAGAGGGACAGGAGAAGTCAAACTCCATCAGCAGGATCTCAGGTAGGGGCCTTCAGGCACAGGCCAGGGTGGGGGTGGCAGGGGGAAGGGCTGGATCAGATAATCTCCAAATTTCATCCTATTGGGAAAGTCTATGATTCTGCCTCCATGCACTCTCGGCATGAGTTTGTTAACCCCGTTTTATAGGTAGGAAGATTTGAATGAGGGAAGAGCAAGGACACTGAAGGGGAGCTGAGCCTCCTGACTCAGCTGAGCTCAGTATGAGACCTGAAAGATGAGACTGTTGATTTAAAAACAGGAGACTGTTGATTAAAAAAAAAAAAAAGGAGTTGGGGCGCCTGGGTGGCTCAGTCGGTAAAGTGTCCAACTTTGGCTCAGGTCATGATCTCATGGTTTGTGGGTTCGAGCCCTGTGTCGGGCTCTGTGCTGATAGCTCAGACCCTGGAGCCTTGCTTCGGATTCTGTGTCCCTCTCTCGCTCTGCCCCTCCCCTGCTCATGTTCCATCTCTCTCTCAAGAATAAATAAAACGTTAAAAAAAAAAAAAAAAGGAGCAAAGGCCATCAGGAGGTTGCTTTACTGAAACCTCACCATTCAAAACGGGGTCCTGCCTGCATCATCACATCTCTGAACTGCTGGTTAGAAATGCAGAATCTTAGATCCCACCCCAGACCTGCTCAATCAGAATCTGCATTTAACACGATCACAGTGGATCCAAAACCTTTGAGATGCAGCAAAAGTGGTTCTAAGAGGGAAGTTTATAGCAATACAGGTCTATCTCAAGAAGCAAGAAAAATCTCAAATAAACAACCTAACCTTACACCTAAAGGAGCTAGAAAAAGAAGAACAAACAAAACCCCAACAAAACAGCAGAAGGAAAGGAATAATAAAGATTAGAGCAGAAGTACATGATACGACACTAAAAAGACAATAGAACAGATCAATGAAGACAGGAGCTGGTTCTTTGAAAAGATCAACAAAATTGATAAACCTCTAGCTAGAATCAATAACAACAACAACAACAACAACAACAACAAAACAAAAAAAGAGAGAACTCAAATAAACAAATCACTAATGAAAGGGGACAAAGAAAACTGACACCACAGAAATACAAATAATTGTAAGAGGATATTATGAAAAATTATATGCCAACAAACTGGACAACCTAGAAATTCCTTGAAATGGATAAATTCCTTGAAATATATAACCTCCTTAAACTGAAGCAGGAAGAAATACAAAGTTTGAACAGACCAATTACCAGCAACGAAATTGAATCAGTAATAACAAAGACCCCAAACAAACTGAAGTCCAGGACCAGACAGCTGTAGGTGAGTTCTACTAAACATTTAAACAAGAGTTACTACCTGTTCTCAAATACTTTCAAAATATAGAAGAGGATGGAAAACTTCCAAAATCATTTTATGAGGTCAGCATTACCCTGATATCAAAATCAGATAAAGACACCACACAAAAGAGAGAACTATAGGCCAATATATCTGATAAAAATAGTTGCAAAATACTAGCAAAATGAATGCAACAATACATTTTAAAAAATCACTCACCATGATCAAGTGGGATTTATTCCTGGGATACAAGGGTGGTTTAATATTTGCAAATGAATCAACATGATATATCATATCAGTAAGAGAAAGGATAAAAACCAAGCATTTGACAAAGTACAACATTCATTCAGGATAAAAACTCTCAACAAAGTAGGGTTGTAGGGGACATACCTCAACATAATAAAGACCATATATGAAAACCCCACAGCAAACATCATACTCAGTGAGGAAAAATGGAGACCTTTTCCCCTAAGGTCAGGAATAAGACAAGGATGTCCACTTTCACTACTTTTATTCAACATGGTGTTAGAAGTTCATGAGATCAAGTCCCGCAGAGCCTGTTTGAGATTCTATCCCTGTCTAAACAAACAAACAAACAAACAAACTTAAAAACAAACAGGGGTGCCTGGGTTGGCTAAGCATCTGACTTCAGGTCAGGTCATGATCTTGCAGTTTGTGAGTTTGAGCCCGCTTTGGGCTCTGTGCTGATAGCTCAGAGCCTGGAGCCTGCTTTGGATTCTTTGCCTCCCTTTCTCTCCACCCCTCCCCTGCTCATGCTCTGTCTCTCTCTCTCAAGAATAAATAAACATTAAGAAAATTAAAAAAATAAAAATAAAAGGCAAGGTACTGAACGGAAGAAGAAATTTGCAAATGACATATCCGATAAAAGGGTTAGTATCCAAAATATATAAAGAAGTTATACAACTCAACACCCAAAAAACAAATTATCCAATTAAAAAATGGGCAGAAAACACGAACAGACATTTCTCTAGAGAAGACGTACAGATGACGGACAGACACGTGAAAAGATGCTCAACATCACTCATCATCAGGGAAATGCAAATCAAAGCTACAATAAGCTATCACCTCACACCTGTCAAAATGGCTATAATAAAAAAACACAAGAAACAACAAGTGTTGTCAAGGATTTGGAGAAAAAGGAACCCTGTGCATTGTTGGTGGGAATGCAAATTGGTGCAGCCACTGTGGAAAACAGTATGGAGGTTCTTCAAAAAATTGAAAATAGAACTATCCTATGATCCAGTAATTGCACTACTGGGTATTTACCCCCAAAATACAAAAGCGCTAATTCAAAGGGATACCTGCATCCCTAAGTTTATTGCAGCATTATTTAAATAGCCAAATTAATGGAACAGCTCAAGTATCCATCGATGGATGGGTAAAGATGTGGTATGTAAATATATGTACATATATATCCATATTTATCCATAATTATATATATTATATATATAATGAAATATTATTCAGTCAGAAAAAAGAATGAAGTCTTGCTGTTTGCAACAACATGGATGGATCTAGAAAGTATAATGCTAAGCAAAATAAGCCAGTCAGAGAAAGACAAATACCATATGATTTCACTCATATGTGGAATATAAGAAACAAAATAAAGGAGCAAATAAATAAACAAAATAAAGGAAAAAAAGAGAAAAAGAGAGGCAGACAAACCAAGAAACAGATTTTTTTTTAAGTTTTTATTTAACTAATCTCTACACCCAACATAGGGCTTGAAGTCAGGACCCTGAGATCAAGAGTCACATGCTCATCTGACTGAGCCAGCCAGGCGCCCCAAGAAACAGACTCTTAACTATAGAGAACAAACTATGGTTACCAGAGGGGAGGAGGGCAGGGGGATGGGTGAAATAGGTGAGGGGGACTAAAGAGTATACTTATCATGGTGACAAAAAAAAAGAAAAAGAAAAAAAGATCACAGTTCCTTCACATATTCATTCACACTAGCCGAAGTCAAGAATTTCTAGGAAACGGTTTATATTCTTAATAAAGAACAAAAGTTTTTGAACCAAAAAGGAAAAAAAAAAACCCAACAAAAACAAGAAAGCACCCTTCCCACCATAAAACAAAACCCCAAGTCATTTGTAGGCACTTGAGAGTTTGAGAAGCAATGACTGGAACTCTGGATCACACTTTGAATAGCAAGACTCCAAAAAGCATTTAAAGCTACAAATTCTCTTTTGACAGAGTTCTGAGGCTTTTATGCAATCAGGCCAGCTTCCCAAGCTCTGAGGCATCATTTCGCATACCAGCACCCTCTGCAGAATTGCTAAATTTGCTTTTTTACAACATGAGTTTAAATCTGATAAGAGTCATAGGAAAGGGACCTCCATCAGTTTCAGACTAAAGCACTCTCTTTCTCTCTCTCCCCTCTTCCCTTTCCTTCTCCCTGGAGACCTGGTGCACAGATTTGGGTTGGTAATAATCTTGTATTCATAACACATTCTTAGCATCATGTTTGTTTCAAGAGGAAGACTCCAGCCTTGCTCAGGTTGAAGATTATGAATTACAGTTTGTTTGGTAGTTTGCTGGGTTTGCTAGAAATCTCTTTTTTGACTAAGCAGGAAATCGGTTTTTCCTTCATTTCAGGAAATATTGTGTTCTAATTTTATCTTACTGATGATCTGACTGGGAAGTGACAACCAAGCATAAGCCCATGTTAATAATTTTGTCTTCTTTTCTTTGTTTCTGCAAAAACCACTTGGTGTGAAATAAAGTTTCAATTAGGTCTAATATATGGGTTGTCTTGGGATACACTTGGGAAGACACAGGAAGAATTAAATTGCAGGTTTTAGTTGAACCATATGAAATTGCCACTTTCACAGGTTAAAGAGCAGCGAAACATTGGCAGCTTCTTTTAATCAACCTAATTATAATGTTTCAATTTAGAATTTCTTGACCTAGGGAATATCAAGAGAGTAGCAAGTGCTATTTGTGGAGGCTGGGCTGTTCTATTTCCTTGGAGATTTTTTTTTTTTTGGAGGTTAGGACAAATGCTCTGAAGGCTAGATAACCATTTTTTCTATTCTGAGAAGCCAGGGAGAAATGGTGTTAGAAGGTCAGGTTTGGTTATAGATTCAGGATGAAAGTATGTATCCTTGAAGGAGGCTTATCACCTTCCGAATCTGTGAAATCTATAAATGGTGCCAAACCTTGACACGACAAACTAGGGTGAATTTCTTTTCTACTTCCTTGTTATAGTCAAGTGCAGGTAATGGTTTAACTCTGATCACAGCAAGAAGAGCTTTTCCCTATCACAAACTAACACCACTCTTTAGTCAGAATGTGGGAGTGGAAGAGTCAAAGGGAAGTGTAAGAATCTAGTCCCTTTCTTATTCTTATCACAATTATACTGTAGGCATGCTGTGTTCCATGGTACTCTAAGACTATTCTATCATATTCTATGATTCTATTCTATGAATCCCATCAGAGTGTAATGAAGTATTTAAGCATGCTGGCCCAGGATCATGCTTTAAGTAGCAAAGGTAGGAACCATGTATTATTTGTAATGGTGTGCATTGTGCTTTTAAGAGATCTTGGCACACAGAAGGCATTAACAACTGTTTTATCCCAAGTTTTAAGATTTGTTGAGGGGCTCCTGGGTGGCTCAGTCAGTTAAGTGTCTGGCTTCAGGTCAGGTCATGATCTTGAGGTTCATGAGTTTGAGTCCTGCATCGGGCACTGTGCTGATGGCTCAGGGCCTGGAGCCTGCTTCAGATTCCGTGTCTCCCTCTTTCTGTCCCTCCCCTGCTCACACTCTGTCTCTCTCTCTCTCTCAAAAATAAATAAACATTAAAGAAATTAAAATAAAAATTTGTTGAATAATGGGGTGCCTGGGTGGCTCAGGCATTCCTTTAAGCATCTGACTTCGGCTCAGGTCATGATCTCATGTTCCTGGGTTTGAGCCCCGCATTGGGCTAGGTGCTGACAGCTCAGAGCCTGAAGCCTGCTTCGGATTCTGTTTCTCTCTCTCTCTCTCTCTCTCTCTCAAAAATAAATAAACATAAAAAAAAAGAAATCTGTTAAAATTTGTTGAATAAATGGTGACTTTTAATAACCAATCACATTACCAAGAATTGAAGATATTACATTAAAAATCTTTGTGGATCATAAAACCAATTTGGCAATAAATATCAGGAGTTACATTCTATGAACCAGTAATTATAATAAAAGGTCATATCCTATAAACCAGTAATTGCAAGACACTTATCTTAGGAAAGTTAAATTGTTTGAAATGTTTGAAAACACCATTAGGTAAAAAAATATTTACCTTATATACATGAGTTGAAAAAAACTGAAAGCCTAAAACCCAAGAATAAGCTATTATAAAGTAACGATATTTTTAGACTATTTAATATTTAATAACCTTGGGAAATACTCGAGAAAGGTGAGGGTGAAAAACCTTGACACCAATATCTTATCCTTCTTGTTACCTAGCACTATATCATAAAAATGTCCCAAATTACTTAAAATTCTGCCAAAATAGTATTTTTAATGGCTGTAGAATATTCCATTGGATGTAAATAAAGTTATTAACTGTTTCGTGAATACACATACACACACATGCACTAAAAAATAACATGCAGATGGGATCATAGCATCCCTATTGTTCTGTACATTTTCTTAGTTGATAATATAGAGAGCTCATCACATAAGCACACACAGATCTTCATTAATTCTTTTCATCTTCAATGCCAGGATAGTATTCCACTGCAGAGATACATGTTGATTTTTCAAAATAGCTCTTATTGATTCCTTTAGGCTATTTATAGCTTCTTTGCTATTAAAACAACCCTTCAACAGATACATACATTTTTGTGCATGTATGCAAGTATTTCTGTAGGATAAATTCTGAAATTGCCAGATCAAAGAGAATGCCCATTTAAAAAATTTGAATAGACATTGCCAAATTGCCCTCCAAATTATCGCACCAATTAACATTCACTTCAACAGTATATGAAAGTAACTGCTTCATTTTAAAGTGGAAACAGTGAGGAATGCCTGGGTGGCTCAGTTGGTTAAGTGTCTGGCTTTTGATTTTGGCTCAGGTCATGATGTCATGGTTTGTGAGTTTGAGCCCTATGTCAGGCTCTGTGCTGACAGTGCAGAGCCTGCCTGGGATTCTCTCTCTCCCCCTCTTTACCCCTTCCCCATTCCCTCTCTCTCTCTCTCAAAATAAATAAACTTAAAAAAAAAATAAAGTTGGAACACTGGATGGGATACAGAGTTGATGTCTGAACAACATGGGTTTGAATGGTTTGTGTGGTCCACTTACATGCGGATATTTTACAGTATAGTACTGCAAATGTATTTTCTCTTCCTTATGATTTTTCTTAATGATGTTTTCTTTTCTCTAGCCTCCTTTATTTTAAAATACAGTATATAACACTTACAGCATACAAAATATGTATTAATCGACTGTTGATGTTATTGGTAAGGCTTCCCTTGAACTGTAGGCTCTTAGTTAACTCTTGGGGAGTCAACATCATATGCAGATTTTCAATTGTGTGGGGGTTGGCGCCCCAACTCCTGCATTGCTTAAAGACCAACTGTATTTATGTGTATATGTGTATGTGTTTGAAATAGATCTCGTGAACCCCAACCATACTATGGCATGATTGTAAATGAGGTCCCCTTTTCTCCTTCCCTACATCCCTTTCCACTTTTTCTTCCTTCCTACCTTACTTTTTTCATTTTTTTCCTTCTCTTTCCTCCCTCCCTTTCTGCCTTCCATCTTTATTATTTTATCTAACGGGAAAAGAGACAGAGGGAAAGTCAGGGTAAGGTGAAGGCCAGTGAAGAATTTATGTGGCATTTAGGGAATGGGAAGAAAGCAGGAAATGGGCTTCAGATGGAAGCAAAGTGCTTATTTTGGCAGCATATGGACCAAGATTGGCAATCATGCCACAAAACATACATATAGCAAACCATCGCGTTGTACACCTTAAACTTACGTAACGTTACGTCATATATATCTCAATAAAGATGGAAAAAACTCAGAAGCAGAATGTTGTGGGAAATACCTGGAAATGTGTGGTGTGGGGCAAGTCAGACATACTGGGGAGGACGGTTTGGATGTGCATTGCTAATCTTCATGAGCACAGGATTCACCTGAGGAGCTTGTTCAGATTCAATAAGTCCGGATGGGGCCTGACAACCTGCATTTCTAATGGGCTTCTGGGCAACACTGCTGGTCTGGGACCACACTGTGAGGAACAGAACTTAGTCGACAAAGCCAGCTTCCAGAAACAACAGGCAGAAGCATTAGTAAGCAGTGAGAAGAGCTGTGAGCATTACCATTTGGAGCCAAGAATGCCTTCTGCAAATGTTACATACAAGGTGATAAAAGTCGTGAGCTGGCTCCTTCCATTACTACTGTGTCACCCACCCAATTCAGCTTGGCCCACACCAGCACTGGAACCAGACGCTTCACTCAAACCCATGCTTGTTTCTTCTACTCTTGCAGGAATCCTGATCTGGAGATCAGATTGTATTTGATTTGCTTCATCTCCAAAAGTTAGTAATGATGTCAGTCACACAGAGTCCTCCAACGTTTCCTTCATTCACATAGCGCCTGGTGCTGCTGACACTGTGCAAGGTTTAAGTGGCAAGTGCCCACCTTAAGTTCAGTCCTGAAGGTGCCCACAACCTGCAGCTGGCAGGATTGAGGCCACACCTTGTTGCTTTCCATGCTGGGTGAGGACAAAATGGGAACTATTGCCCAAAGGCCCTGTGTTAAAGTCCTTTGGACTTAAACCATTTTAAGGCTCCTCTACAACTTTCCCATGTTCCACAGAAATGTTTTCTGAAGCGTTATGTTGCGGCAAAGCTAGGATTATTGATGTATGTTTGGGAACTGGGACGTTTTTATATCTAATTCTTCCTGTGGGATGATTTCTTTGCCATCAGTCCTTGTAAATCAAGGGAAGTACAAATGCTAGCTTTAAAAATTCACAAGCTGAGGTTGACAGAAACATTTTTCACCTCTCTGATCCAAGCCAGGCAGTGTTTGATGCTGGCACACCTAGATTTTCCCTCTCTTAGTTTCTGCCTAAGGAAAGCGAGACATGAAGTTACTGGTACACACACACAGGCACACACACATGTGTGTGCTTGCACACAAAAGCTCAGGCTTCGAGCCTTAGGGAAACTAGTAAATGAATAGTCTCCTTTTCAAAACATAATAAAAAAGACAAGACTCAGTGCAGGACTTAAGAACTTTGTCACCTGTTGAGGCTGTTGTTTGCATTTAGGAAATAGGTTCAATGTGAGTAAAAGTGTGTGTTTCTCTCAATCCTGGAGGGACATGCAAGGTTAGCTTTATGAGTGATAGGTACAGACTAAGGATACATGAGAAAAGCTTCTAATATGCTTGTATTCGCTTTAAATTTTGCTCTAATAAGGGATCATTAAAAATATGATTAGCAATTAGGTTGTTTTTATGCTTGAATCACACTTTCATTTGCATTAAAAAGTTCTATTTGAGTAGAAAAGTCAGAGAGGCATAATGTTTCTTCTCTTTTTCAAGAAATCAAGCTGTTTAAACTGTACAACAACCGCAAAACTACATCTACCTGGTGAACAAAAGAAAAACCAACAGCGGAGAGTTATCTTTACATATCACATAGACAGCCATAAAAATGTTTTGTGTTAATGACTTAAAAGAAATAGAAACATGGAAGTTGAGAGAGCCTGTCCCAGGACCACTTAATGTCAAGGCTCTGTCCCACCAAAGATGTTGGAGGAATTGCTGAAGGTTCGTGGCAAAGCAAGAAGCACATGAACACAGTCTGTCTCAAGAATGCCTCTGAGGTGTGATGGGCTGGTAGGTGGTGCCAGTTTATTAACCTATTGCCTTGGCTCCAAACCCACGCTTCTGGACTCATTCTTCTGATGCTGGGCCCCAGACTCTGTGGACCTTTCTGTCTTGCCCACTGCCCCTTATTAGGCTCCATTAATAGAAGGTTCTGGAGGAAAATGGGAAAGCTGGAGCAGAAAAAAGGGATTTGATCTCCAGTTCCATCAGATGCTCTGGTGACAGCACATCTTCTGTCTTCCGGCCAGCAGCAGCTCACTTCAGTGTACGGTGTCTCCATTCCTCGCGGACCCAGCCTCATTGGTTCCATTCCGAGACACCAGCACCAGCGGCTGGCACCGTGTCCTCCAAAATCTGGGTACCATTCCATGGAACCTCTCCTCAAGTTCAGAGACACCAACATGGCCCAGCAATGGCTCCTCCTCAGGGGTCTGCACCCTGGTCTGTGGGCCCCTCCTCTGAGCCTCTGAGTCTTCATGGTCCCAGCCTCTTCCTTTTATTCTCCAGGTCTACGTGGTAGCTGCTCCCCACATTTGTTGCTCCATGATATGCCAGCATCTTTTTGTCTTTTTAGTTGCCCTAATACTTGGATAACAATGCTATATTAAATTCTCTCCATTAAAGTAATTGGTGTGGTTTCTTTCTCTTAATAGGGCCCCGACTGATAGACAAGCTGAGAAAGGCTGGGCAGGATTCTTTTTCAAGACACAACATTCTCTAAGCACGAAAGATTTTCCTGTAAGATTTGTTGTGCAATTTGGTTATTGAATCAGGTATGGGTCAAACTACCTGATCCTTATTTGGAACATCAGAGCACAAGAAAAATCCAGTATCTTGTAAATGGTTCCATGAGCTTCCACCTCCATCTATTGTTGTTTATGCTCTAAAAGGATAGATAGGATGTAGAGTGACCTGAGATGGTGGTTATGGTATTCTCTAACTTAACTTCCTTAATGGAACACACACACACACACACACACACACACACACACACACACACACACAGTTTCTTCTATGGAGAAGATGGAAGAAAGCAATGAGAGGTTTCTGGAGATGAATCTGGAGATTCACAACCAGAACTCCAGGTATGGTTAGATGAAGAGAATTCTATGTCATTGAAAGAATAAATGCCAGCTTTGTTGGATTGGCAGCTGACACTAAGTTCTCTATAGAACGGACTAAAAAGTAAATGTATCCTGATTTGAAAACCTTTCAGATGAGTGGGAAAAACTGTCATTTCATTTATTTTTAGTAAAAGCACAATGTTGAAATGCTACTTGATTCAGATGACAACGTGGGAGACAGGACTGCACCCAGAACTTTGCACTACAGTCATTGTAGGAGGAAACACCTGGTTGTACAAGTCCTGGTCACACACATTCCTGAGATCCTTTAGTTTGTGCTGGTTTAAAACAGCAAGATTGCGTATGGCAACAGTGACAGGAAACACTTCAGATTTCTTGCTTTGTCTATAACAAAGTGAGGACTGTAAATACTTCCTTTGTCTTGTCTCTTGTCTACAGATGATAAAACTAATCTCAAAGACGTAATGCAACTAGCTCAAGGGCATATACTTGTTTAGTGGCACAAAGTCAGAATTTGTATCTGGGTCTCCCTGACTCCAAGAACCAAGCTTCTAATATCTCAAGGCAATGACACATCCTCAACCAACTCTTCCTCCTCATTTTGGCTTTAGGTACTTTCCTTTGGGTGATCACAATTCATAGTCTGGTTACTTCCTGAGCTTCTCTTACCTACCTGATATTTATGATAGTTTCTAATATTTTCCTAAGATGAGTTAAGCCAATCAGTTCTTTAATTAAAAAAGTTTAAAATATCTCTAGTCTTTGTGGTCTTATATTGAATTAGCCAGTATAGCTCTCTAACACACCAGCCAGTGGTTTTACAACTTTTGCTAAATCCTCACCTTCTCCAGGATGTTTACTACTAGACTTTACTGATTTGCACACACCAAATGTTTTCAAGAACTATACCCTTCAAAGATTGTCCCTCCAAGTGGCAAATCTGCTGCCTTAGCACGTTAATACTTCTGCTCTTGCATAATCATCCATTTTCCTAAACATTATTCACTCATCAATATTCAGCCAACACCATGGAGTACAACGGCGTGTTTCTGTATGCTTTACTGCATTTAATTCAAGGTTCATAATAAACAAATGACAGTAGGCAACATTATCTTTCCCGTTCTCTGGAGCAGAAGGAGGCTCAGAAAGTTCAGGCAGTTTGTGAGAGAGCTACAGAGCTGGTGAGTCACAGAGGAGATTTGAGAGTCCCAGGCTTCCAAACCCAAAGGACTGATTCAGTTGTGGACACACGTAAACGAAGGATGAGGGATCCCAGGAACCACACTGATCCACTGTGGAGCCCATGGGAGGGAAGAAATAACAGGGCCAGTGGATATCTCTTGCTCCCTAACCAGGGCTGAAGAGGCGGGTGGTGCTCATGCTGGGGGGCTAGAAGCAAATGCTGGCTGCACAATGGCAGGGCAACAGCAGCTCCAAAGCTCATTTCAGAGCAGAGTTTGGATGACGCAAATAGCTTGAGATGCCCCAGTGTGTCGTTATGTAATTCCTGTCTGTCCCTGTATTCGTCATTTTTCCTTATAGATACACACTGCACTTTCTTCTATTGATTTTCAGAAACAGCCAAGAAACACATCCCACTGTGGCTGACACTCAGAAGGTATGAATGCTAGGGCTTCTGCCATTGCTTTTCACCTCTAAGTTTGAAAGTATCTTGGTCATGTAAGAAGGAAATTTCTTTAAATTAGAAACAAACAACAACAAAAAACCTCTGAGATGCAAGAGATTTAAAAAATAAAATGAGGGGCGCCTGGGTGGCGCAGTCGGTTAAGCGTCCGACTTCAGCCAGGTCACGATCTCGCGGTCCGTGAGTTTGAGCCCCGCATCGGGCTCTGGGCTGATGGCTCGGAGCCTGGAGCCTGTTTCTGATTCTGTGTCTCCCTCTCTCTCTGCCCCTCCCCCGTTCATGCTCTGTCTCTCTCTGTCCCAAAAATAAATAAACGTTGGAAAAAAAATTTAAAAAAAAAAAAAAAAAAAAAAAAAAAGAAAAAAAAAAAATAAAATGAAATCTCTAGAAGATAACAGTGAAATCATTCATCGGTGATGCTGTCTACAAAATGTCTCCCCACCTAGACCTGAGAATTCACCTTGAAGGCCCCACTGTCTTCTCGAAACACTTCATGTCAGGCCTCACATGAAAACTGCATCTCACTGCAGCCCTACACACCATCCAGAGAAAATCAACCTATGCATATCTGAAAATTGCCCCTATAGCCCATTTACCTTAAGCCCACTCACGATCCACCCAGGGGGTTATCAGAGATTTATGAGCAATCTTTTGCAGATTTAAGGATGCAGTTAAGGAAGGAACTCATTTTTTTTTAATTTTTTTTTTCAACGTTTATTTATTTTTGGGACAGAGAGAGACAGAGCATGAACGGGGGAGGGGCAGAGAGAGAGGGAGACACAGAATCGGAAACAGGCTCCAGGCTCTGAGCCATCAGCCCAGAGCCTGACGCGGGGCTCGAACTCGCGGACCGCGAGATCGTGACCTAGCTAAAGTCGGACGCTTAACCGACTGCGCCACCCAGGCGCCCCAGGAAGGAACTCATTTTTGTAATGTCCTCATATTTCATTCATTCATCCACTCATTCATCCACTAGTTGTTTATTGAACACCTGATCTTTGTGCTGAGAAATCAGCAATGAATCAAAGAGTCCTGTCAAATCATCTCAGTATCTTTTTTCTTTTTTAAAAAATAATTTTTTAATGTTTATTTTTGAGAGAGAGAGACAGAGCATGAGTGGGGGAGGGGCAGAGAGAGAGAGGGAGACACAGAATGTGAAGCAGGCTCCAAGCTTTGAGCTGTCAGCACAGAGCCCAACATGGGGCTTGAACTCAAGAACCATGAGATCATGACCTAAGCCCAAGCTGGACATTAAACCAACTGAGCCACCCAGGCACCCCTCAGTATCTTTTTTCTATTGACAAAACGCAACAAGGAAATCATACAATCATATCTGCCTTTCAGATTTCAATGTTCCACCCTCACATTTCTGAACATGAGGGGAGTTTTCTCTGTAATGTTCTTCAGGCTGTCTGACAAATGACTCACCCCCTAAGTTAACTTACTCATTACTCATTATCACAGATAATGAGTAGATTTAGTGTCACAAAAAAACAATATTAGAAAGCATTTTTCTTGTATCTGAATGTACCAGTCTATGAAGAATCTTGGTGTGATTTGGGGGGGAATGAAATGTCATTGTCTGGGAATTCTGTTTAATGAGAACACCTTCCTGAGCTACTGTGAGCAGGGGGAGAGGAGTGTCATGGCGTCCATGCCTCTGATAGCAGCAGATCCACATTAGCCTGGTCTCAACTAGGAAATTATTCTTTTCATGCCAATGATTTTTCCTTCTCCTTCTTTTTTCTCATTCTTCTCCTTCTTCCTCCTTCTCCTTCTTTCTTTTCTTTTCTTTCTTTCTTTCTTTCTTTCTTTCTTTCTTTCTTTCTTTCTTTCTTTCTTTCTTTCTCCTCCTCCTCCTTCTTCTTCTTCTTCTTCTTCTTCTTCTTCTTCTTCTTCTTCTTCTTTTTCCTTCTCCTTCTCCACCGCCTCCTCTTCCTCCTCCCCCTCCTCCTTTTTAAAATAGACTAAATAACAACTTCAATTTCAGAGCCCCAACTTGTGTTACTTTGGTTTTCTGAAAGACTCAAGTGGGAAAGAGTCTCTTCCAATGAATTTTAATATGTTTTTCCCAATACCATGGCAGGTAGAATATTCACGCAGAGAACAGGAGTCCTGTATTAAAGAGAGCTATATGCCAAGCAAACAGAGCATACTGGGGGAATTAAGTAGTACTTGGCATTTTACAGAATGCTTTAGAAGGTGCATGAGTTATATATAAAAGACAGACAACAATGACAACACTTAAATTGAATCTTGAGAATCCCCAGGTGCAAGTATAAATAACTTTTGCAAACTGTAAAAGGGCCCTGATACAAAGAGTAGATATCATAGTCCAGAACAGAGTAGGCAGAAGACTACCAGCAAAATGTGTATCATACAAGGAGGAGAAAAATGAAGCCCAGACTGGAAGAGTCACACTGTAAAAGGGTAATCCCCAATTCTTAGAGAGGATGGAGATTTATTGTGCTCATTCTCCCTCATCCTCTGCACTCTTTCATTTAACCATCAGAATTTGTTCTTATATTCTGTGTTAAAAAGCTGTTTACATGCCAGAGGATAAAGTTGATCATACTGAACAATCCCTGAGATGTTTAAAGAGTTCTGAGTTAAGAAACCCCTGCATATTTTAGTATATTAAGATTTTCCTGGGGCGCCTGGGTGGCGCAGTCGGTTAAGCGTCCGACTTCAGCCAGGTCACGATCTCGCGGTCCGTGAGTTCGAGCCCTGCGTCAGGCTCTGGGCTGATGGCTCAGAGCCTGGAGCCTGCTTCCAATTCTGTGTCTCTCTCTCTCTCTCTGCCCCTCCCCCGTTCATGCTGTGTCTCTCTCTGTCCCAAAAATAAATAAACGTTGAAAAAAAAAATTAAAAAAAAAAAAAAAAAAAAAAGATTTTCCTGGCGGTTATGGTAAGATTCTACTGCCTGTGTATGGGCAAACCAACCGAGCAGAATCCCTAACCAGAGTCTGATGAGGCTCCACATTAAGTTATGAGTGGATGTTTTTCTGTGTCCTGCTTGTCTTAGAACATCTCTAATAGTGACTGTACTTTAACACTCCTTGATTAGGAGATGACCATAAAAATAGAAAGTCAAAACACTATTAGTTAATTAACGCATGATAATAGGGAAACATACTTATCAAATCAGCCAAGGGCATCCCTGTCATTTATTCCTCAGAGAATTTAAATTAAAATCTGCCTTCAGTTTTGCTCTTATCCTTTCTTCAAGGGTCACATATTTTTAATTTAAAAAATGAGAAGCAAACATTTCATTCTAATTAAAATCAATTGACTGTAAATTCTCTGGGTAATCTTTTACCTTTAAATGGAGTTAGACCCCTAGAAAACTACATGGCTTAGTTAATCATAAAACAGCTTTTTATTTTACCAAAGAAGCCACCTTTATAAAAGCACATCTACATTTCCTGCAGAAGGATTGTTGAGGATATGAGTTTACTCAATATGCCATGTATAAAACACCATGTGAGGAGCCCTGTCTTCCATAAGGACCCACATTCATGTTCCTAATAATGAGAACTAGGAATTATATTGTATTTCCCCTTTTTGACTTGACTTTCTGGAAGCTCAGGGCCATATTACACACTCAGCCATAGCAACCATGGTCACACATTGACTTCTTCACTCTCTCTGATCTTCATATTATATATATATATAGTATATATAGTGTATATATATATATATAGTATATTAGGATGTGATGTGTATATTATGATAGTACATAGGATGTGAAAATGGATTAAACAAACTTCTCTCAGGTATTAGAGGTAAACTGTGATCAGCAAAGCATGCTATTCATATGCGTCAACTGGTAATTTGATTTTCAAATCCTTTTTCACATAGAGTTAGAGAATAAATTTTTAAGTAAAGTAGATTTTCAGTCTCTCAAAGGCAAAGATCGTCTTCCATTTCTCTCTTCATTATTCTCTGCAAACAACAGGGGCTCAACAAAAGCCACCAAAAGCAAACGAGAGGCAACGCTTGCTTACTGAGGGTTTGGTTCATATTTCTTGGAATTTGAGGTAACCTGGGAGGCTATCCTGAAATAGGAGGTTCAGGATAAGAGGTAGATGAAGAAGATCCTGATCTCGCCAGTGAGCAGTTATCTGCTCTTACGGAGGCGGGCAGATGTGTAGGAGTCTGGGTGTGATTACAAGGTGTCCTGAGGCTGGTGCATCGTCGGGTGCAGAGAGCTCTGGTGGAGCTGCAGAAACCTTGGCAGCACCGTAGCAGCAGGAGACCACCCTGAGCCTCACTGAGGAGCACACCTGCTCCCACGCCCACCCAGCTGGTTTCAGTGGGCACAGGTGCACAGAAAACACCTCTTTCATATGGAATTGAAAACACTATGATTCTGGTATTCTTCCAGTTTTTCTAAGGTTTGCCCATTATTCTGTATCTGACTCCACTCAGGGTGCTTCTGGCTATTCCGTTTGCACACTCAGGTTATACAAGAGTGACATGGTCGCCTGTGTCCCTCACACCCAGAGGGGCTTAGGGAAGGACAGCTGCGACTCCCTGACTCTATGCCATCTTATCAAGAATCAAAAATAACATTTGTTTCAATTATTTCTTTGCCAATATCTTCATACTGTACTGTCAGAAGGAGTCTGCCTTCTTCTTAAGGTCCTGTGGGTTGGGAGCCCAGATGTGACAGCTTGTTCCATGGCTGGGAATTGTAAAGGTCGGGTTGCATGATTTCTTTTTCTAATTTGGCAAATTGAAAACTATTAGAGTCAAAGCTCAACAAATACAGCAATAACATGAGACTTCCTGCTTAACCTGCAGTACGTGGAGGTGTTTAGGGTTTCCAGCATCAAACACATTGAAGATATTTCAAAATATTATAGGAACAGCTGTGTGAATTTATTACAGCTTTATCCTAAATGTGCTTAATTGTTTCAAAATAATGCTTATTGCCCCAGCTGGGAAAGTACAAATTTACTACAATTCAGGCATGATCTTAATGGTGATCAAAGACAAGTAACACATTTGATTTTTGGCTCTAAAAGGAAAAAAAAAAATACATCAGCAAGGAAGAGTAAACAAGGGATACTAGGAAGACTGAGGCTCTGATACTTCTTACCTAAATAGTCCTTGAACTTGTGCCCCCACCTGGTCCCCACTCCCCGACTTGGACATCTGTTTTGCAGTTGACAACAGTTAAAGGGCCCTCTTCAGGACTGTTTGCTTGGGAGCAGGATTTCAATTTTGTGTGGAGAAAAAAAGAATATGCATTTCATAGTCAAGTAGATACCAATTCATAAAGTCAGGGACCCGCTGGGTGGCAGTTGAAAGATCCAGAAAGAGGTGTGAAAAGAGCCATCTAGCATTTATTGGGTGCCCACTTAGTACTAAATAGAGTGATATATAGTACTTATGCTCATTATTTCTCCATTTTGCAGGTGAAAAAACCAAGGCTTGAAGAGGCAAAGGGACTTGTCCAAAACCAGAACATAAGAAGGGGAGCTAAGTTGTAAATTCAGATCATTCAAATCCTAAGGGGCGCCTGGGTGGCGCAGTCGGTTAAGCGTCCGACTTCAGCCAGGTCACGATCTTGCGGTCTGTGAGTTCGAGCCCCGCGTCGGGCTCTGGGCTGATGGCTCAGAGCCTGGAGCCTGTTTCCGATTCTGTGTCTCCCTCTCTCTCTGCCCCTCCCCCGTTCATGCTCTGTCTCTCTCTGTCCCAAAAATAAATAAACGTTGAAAAAAAAAATTAAAAAAAAAAAATCCTAAAATCCACCTCTGCTCATTACAGCGATTTACCTATGATGCGCCCTGTTGTTACTGAAATGGAACAATTGGAATTTGGGTGCACGTGTGTTAAGCTTCGGTTGGTGTATACACACACACACACACACACACACACACACACATGCAGTATTTTGAAAAAATACCTAGAGAAGACTTTTTCAGGGAAGATGAAATCCTGATGACACAGATAAGAGCAAAAGCCCAAGAAGTAGAGGAATTGCCAAGGTGCCTGGCATGAGAACATTCTATTTTACTCCTGAGAAAGGGATGAAAGCAAAAGATGCTGGAAAACTGGAGTGAAGCTGGGGTGGAGACCTCTGGGAGTATAGCGGACTTTGGGCTGTACCCCAAGATCCCCCTTTAGGACTGAAGTCTCATTCCCCAACTTTGGCGAGTGGGCATGGCAGGGAGCCCTCAGCCCATGGACCTCTAGAGAGCTGCCCTTGTGCCAGGGCGAACACCCCTTTCTGTGGCCCTGCAGCCCGTGACTGGTGTGCACAGGGCTCTCAAGCTTAGTTCCCTCAAGCCAACTTGGGACAACTTTGCAGGGCCGTTCCAGCTTTAGCACATCCCCTCTGGCCAACGAGGCCTTGATGAGACAGTACCACAGCCCAGCTTCTCCTTCTGCTCAGTCTGCCTTCCTTCCATCCCCCAACACGAGTGGACCCAGAGAGCCAGCCCCCATGCAGGAAACCTTCTGCAGGAAAATGATCTCAGAGCCTGCTTTCCAGTGAGCGGCCCTGCAACAGGTGGCTACCGAGCACTTCTTTAAGAACAGGGGTGCCTAAGTGACCTTAAGTCTTTGTGACACGATGCCTTTATCACTGGCTTCCAAATTTCCAAAAAAGTCTAGTGCCCTCACAAATGATTTGGTTAAGTAGAAGTATTGGGGAAAATGGATAAAGAGGTTAGATTTTCAGTCTAGACCAATATGGTGCAGCATGGGGACATGGGAGACAGAAGATGAGATATGTACAACTTGTAGGGACTTTCAGAACTCCCAGAAAGGGCTGTGAACTACCATAGGACATGGACATAGGGCCTGAGCCAAAGTTGCTGAGACCTAAGGGCCAGAGACAAATGGGCTGACATGTGGGTTAGCAATAATGAGGCTGAGCTTCACCTTCACAGAAAGGAGATAAGTAATTCCTGGGCCAGGCAAGTAGACGTTAACGGGTCCATGAGAGTGAGAAGGCATCATGTGAGCAGTGCATGGACCTGTCCATCCCTTTGAAAAGACGGATCCCTCTCCTGAACTCCCTGGGTGTTGGCTGCACTCAGGTGATGCTTGACATTCTCCTCGGTCTTGTGAATCACACTTCAGGTGCCCAGTCTCCTTAGCTAGGGTGTAAGGTGTCTCCCTCATTATGCACCTCAAGGCACTTAGCACCTCACATGACAGACTCTCAAGAAAAACACAATTAATTGATTGTAGATCTTGACACAGCTGAGTATGAAGTCTGACCAGCTCTGTAAAGGCTCTCTTAAACCTAATAAGTAAATTTGGAACCACTGCTCCATAGGCAAGAAGCCCTCATTTGCTGGTCACCAAGCCTTCCTTTCCTACAAGTTTTTGTTTGTTGTTTTGCAATTGAAATGCTGGTTTCAATCAGCAGTTCCTTCGGAAGTGCTGCTGCCTGACACTGACCTTTTATTAAAGGAAGGGAATGTTGGAGGCATAACTAACACCTCTTCAACGAGATTTGGAAAGCGAAGAAGAGAACATCATCTATTTCTCCACTGAAAGGTTATTTCAATCAGTGAGATAGAATGAGCTTTATTCAGAAAGCACTTGGAAATCCTGCAATGCCAAGTTCTTTGTATTAAAAACATGTGTTTAACAGAGGAGAAGCCTGGGCTGAGACGATGAGATGCTGTCAAAATATAGAGACCAAATACCCACCAACTGAGAAAGGCATGGAACAGGACCTAGGATTTGAGAGCGGCAGACCGAGCCTGGAAGCTAGCTTTGGCCTTGTGTGTCTCAGTTGGCCTTTCTGTAATCACAGATTGTTCATCTTTAAGGTATGGTTGCATGTACTTATGACAACAAAATGAGCACAAGTAGGTTCCAGAACATGATGCCAGGCACATGGAAGGCTCATGGGAATGAAAGGCTCCTTTAGAACATTTAGGGTTCTTGATGGGGACCCGGGCTTTTGTGTCACTTGGCTCTCACTGGCACCATCCGACCCTGGCTGTGGTTAGCAGCACTAGTTTTGGAATTACCCATACTTCTTTTTTTATTTTTTAATTAAAAAAATTTTTTTAATGTTTATTTATTTTTGAGACAGAGACAGAGTGCAAGAGGGGAGGGACAAAGAGAGGAAGACATAGAATCGAAACAGGCTTTAGGCTCTGAGCTGTCAGTGCAGAGCCCAACGTGGGGCATGAACTCATGAATGGTAAGATCATGACCTGAGCTGAAGTTGGAAGCTTAACCGATGGCCACCTAGACGCTTATTATTATTATTTAAAAAAAAAAAATTTTTTTTCAACGTTTATTTATTTTTGGGACAGAGAGAGACAGAGCATGAACGGGGGAGGGGCAGAGAGAGAGGGAGACACAGAATCGGAAACAGGCTCCAGGCTCTGAGCCATCAGCCCAGAGCCCGACGCGGGGCTCGAACCCACGGACCGCGAGATCGTGACCTGGCTGAAGTCGGACGCTTAACCGACTGCGCCACCCAGGCGCCCCGCTTATTATTATTTTTTAATGTTTTATTTTTTAGAGAGAGATAGATAGATAGAGCACAAGTAGGGGAGGGGCAGAGAGAGGGGAGACACAGAATCTGCAGCAGGCTCCCGGCTCCCGGCACAGGGTTCGAAATGGTGAACCGGGAGATCATGACCTGAGTGAGCCAAAGCTGGCTGCTTAACTGACTGAGCCACCTAAGCGCCCTGGAATTAATCATACTTCTATTCTAAACATAGCCTTGCCACTTACTAGCTGTGTGACAGTAGGGAGGTTTCTTAACCTCCTGAAATACAACTCCTTTGCTTATAAAATGGGGAGTTTTGCCATCTCACAGATGTGTGGTGAGAGCCGCCTGTGGTAGCAGGTGTCTGGCTTAGCACACGTTCCTTATCACCCCTCTGGGCATTGAAAGCAAGCTTCCCTTCACATAAACATTGCTATGGCTTTGGTCCAGTTTAGAACCTGAGCTGATACTATTACAAACCTCATGCTACTCCATCTTGGAAGTATTTTAGCAAGTGCTTAACGCTCCACCACCATTTTCTTTTACAAGTGATTGCTACTGCATGATGAGCCATGTATCAGGTTAACAAGAAGAACAATAAAGGTCATGGGCTTCTCATTTCCAGTTTGACCTTCTTCGGTCAAGGTCATCGTGTGATTGAAAGTGAAAGAAAAATTTCAAGAACTTCTGAGGCAGCTAGCTGAGACTGAACCAATTACTATGTTTGACCTCAGGGTTACTATAGAACCTCCTTGTGCCTTCTGCAGCCTCTAAATAGTTGACTTCAGCCCTCATCACAGCACTCGGCCAGAGCTGTGCTCTAACCTTGCCCAGACCTTTTCAAACAGTGGACAAGAGAGTTCAACAATGAAATTGCCAGAAAATTCTCCACAGCCCTGCAGCACTCAAAGAGGGCTCTGCAGCTGCAGCAGCTAACACAGGATCCAGTGCCATCTGGCCAAGGACAGGCCTCTATGATGCACACCCACAAATACGTAAACCAGTTCTGAGTATCAAAGTGGCACGCACTGTGTAGGGCATGCTCACACAGGTAAGTCGTGAGTGCATCTCACCAAACACACTAGGCAGCTCCACGGGAACCACCTTTCCTCCCGTCCTCTTCAACAAAGACTATCTATTCACTGCCTACTTACAGGAGAGCAATGCCCAATGGGCATGATGCCGCACATCACCACACCGACTCTAGGTGTTCAACAGCTACGACCGGTGACACCAAAACCAACACTTCTGGAAAAGCGATTCCTCCGACATGTTAGGGCACCGTGAGTTTCTTCACCTCATTTAGATAATTCACAAAAATCACTAACCCTCTCCCCCCTGTCAAAGTGTCACTTTTTATTAACCCATGTGAGCAACAGCAGTTGATTCTCAATAAACAATATTTCTGGTAAACTGGGTTGGAAAGCTCAGCTGAACCCTGAGGCCAAAAGTGGCTTCTTCTCTTCCACTGCAAGTCTAGACTTAGAGACATTTTCTGTTCCTGACTCTCAAGTGTGTTTGCTGACAGAGATGAAAATACAACTTCCTATATTCCAAAAAATATACCAAAAGCAAAGAAAATAGGTCACAAGGTAAAAGACTAAGTTTACTAGAGAGAGGGAGAGAGAGAGAGAGAGAGAGTGAGAGACGAAGATAGTAGAAAACATAAAATCCAAAAGTTTGATAACATACTCTGTGGAGAAACCGGAGAAGAGGCACTTGCATACAATGCTGGGTTGGAATGCAAAATGGCATTCGGTGATACCTACCAGAGCTATATACGCATTTACTTTCTGATCAAGCAATTCTGTCTCTAGAAATCTATCTCAAAGATAAACTGGAAATAAAACAAAAAAAGTAAATGCACAGGGTATTCATTATAGTACTACCTGTAATAGCTAAAGCCTGGAAAAACCCATATGTCCATCTGGGGAAAGGGTGAATAAACAGTCCCTCCGCACAAAGGACATCTTGGAAGCTGTGAAAAGGAATGGCGCCCATTGCTATACACTACTGTGAAGTAATCCCGAGGATATATTGCCAGGTGAAAGAGACCAAAGTGTGTATAATGTGTTGCCAATTTCTTAAGAAGTGAGAAATATGATACCTTTATTTGAATATCTTTTTTAAATGAAAGGATGAGCCATACATTTTTTTTAATGATTCCCATTTGTGGAAGGGAGAGAATAGGGTAAGGGATCAAGGATAGAAGCTATCTTCTTTAAATATGCCTTTTTATGGATTTGACTTTGGACCCATGGAAGCACTTTACATAATTAAGAAACAAAAGTAATAAAACAAAAGCAGTTTCTAAATATGTGAACTAAATAAACTTTTATATACCCACATGGAGCCTAATGATCCAGTTAAATAGAAATGGGTTGCATGCACGTGAGGAAATTACTGAGGTGAAGGAAAGAACCATGCAAAAGAGTTATAAAGAGGAAACTGCTTTATGAAACTTTTTATGAAGACTGCCTCTTCATACCTGCCAGGTTGTCATTTATTATGAAACCCGACAACTCACTGGTCATTAGGTAGAGTACACAGAAGGGTCTCGCCTCAGTAATGGGCTATGATCAGCCATAGCTTGAAGGCTGCCGGGGGTCCCACCTGACAAAGCTCAGAAGTAAGACCCAAATGTATCAAATTGTTTCCTACTCATTTAACCGAATCCTAAAACAAAACTTGAGACTACTTTTTTTTTTGTTGTTGGAATACAAAAATACAAAAATAACCAGCACTCAACAAAGTAAAATTCACAATGCCAGACATTCAAGCAAAGATTACCAGGAATACCAGGCAGTAGAAAAATATTACCTAAAATTAGGAGAAAGATTAAATCAACCAATTGACACAGAAATGACACATATTAGCATTAGCAGATAAGAACACCAAAATAATTAAACTATATTATACTTGTTCAAGTAACTAGAAAATATATTGACCATGTTAATCAAATACGTGAAAAATATTTTAAAAAGAGACTGAAATCAAACTTATAGAGATGAAAACTATAGTATCTCAGATCAAAAATATACTGATTGGGATTAACAGCGGATCAGACATTGCAGAGGAAAAGACGAGTTAAGTTGAAAACATAGCATTAGAAACTATTCAAAATGAAACAGAGGGAGAAAAGGCCTTAAAAAAGACCAGAACATCAATGAGCTACGGACGACTTCAAGAAGCCTGATACATGTGTCACTGTATTTTCCAAAGAGAAAACACACATCTATGCAGACAGATACTTTGTTTTTCCTGTGCCTGTGCATTAATTATTAACGCAGAGGTGATTCAGAGCTGTGGTCACCACAAAGAGCTCCCATCCCTCTCATTAAGAAAATTTAGGGCCCGGATGTTTCTCAGGGCATTGACTTCCAACTGGAGAAATGGGCTCAGAAGCTCCCTGAGACCTTTAGGCCTTCTCCATAGGTGCCCCTTCTCAGGCTGAGTCTTAGTAAGGTGGGTCCCATGCCTAGAACTTTGTCCCACTGAGCAGGATGTTAGAGTCCACCCCTCTGCCCATGGTTTCCAGGCAGTAAGACCTCTTGGCCACTGTAAGAACCTGATGAGTCCCTGACAGGGAAACCAGAAGTTCATCTTCAGAATTTCCCGGGTAGTGAGTCCCTCTAATAGCAGGCTTAGTGGGTCCACAAACCTTTAGGACAAGTGCTCATGAGGTGCCTGAAACTATACACTAAACCTGGCTCTCCTTGTAACAATTCTATGGGAAACAAAGGAAAAAAACTACTACAAATGTCTAACATATCTAGTTCACAGATTTAGATCCATATCCACAACTACCATCCATTTACAATTAGGACCAATAATGCTCAGTGATGAGCCCACTTACATGATATTCTGGAAAAGATAAAACTATAGGGACAGAAAACAGATCAGTGGTTGACAGGGGCAGGGTATGATGGGAGAGATGGGTTACAAAGAAGAAGCACAAGGAATATTTGGAGGTTCTATAATCTTCTATAGAAACTTCTATAATCTTGACAGTGATGATGGTTATATAGCTATATGCACTTATCAAAACTGATAGAGCTATATGGTAAATAGAGTGAATTTTATTGTTACACATTTGTCAAAACTCATAGAACTATACAGTAAAAAAGGTAATCTTTATTAGATATAAATTATACCTTCCTTAATAAAATAGAAAACAAGTAAATAAAAAAGAATAAAAAATTGAGGCCTTAAAGACATAGGTATATTTTTATATTATATTTGGCTTTTATTAAGGTGATCCCAACTCATACTCTGGTAACAAACTCCCTCCAGGTAAAATACTTTAGATTCAGTGCTTCTCAAACTTTAATATGGATATGATTCTCCAGGGAACTTATTAAATGCAGATTCTAAGTTAGGAGGGGTGAGGGCAGAGATTCTGCATTTCTCACAGCTTCTAGATGATCTCCATGCTGTTGGTCTGTGGACCATACCTAAGTAGCAAAGCCAAGGATTCTAGTGAGATTACTTGATATATAAAGGTCAGGAGAACTATTCATTCAGGTTGAAAAACACCTTCGTGGCATGACACGTTGTCTTGGCCTGTGTATTAGAGTTAGAGGATCGATCTTTTAGCAATAGTGTGTCACTTACTCCCCTCAGAGCTGAGAGCTGACCAACTGGACCATTCTGGAGCCAGGCCTCAAATCAAATCCAGCTAATGGTGGTAAAGAAAACTCTTCTCAACAGAAACCCTTTTGGATTTCTACCCTTCTACCCTTGCTGTGAGGGTAGAAGCTTCAGGAGTTCTTTGAAGCCACAGAAGCCCATGAAGTCACAAAGGGCCATCCATCCATCCATCCATCCATCCATCCATCCATCCGTATATGAATAGCAACCTTTCTTCACATGTGCATGGAAATTACTTAGTCAGGAAGGAAGTCAATACTGGTTTCTTGTGATTCTGCTGACAATCTAAAGACTTTGAGCGGCACCACCTAATAGCTGCTAACACCCAGTGCTGTCCATGCCCCCAGCAGTGAGATTCATCTGTGGAGTGGTCTCCCAACAGGAGTAAGAAGTACCTGTGACAGGGAATTAAGTGTTGGAGGATGGTAAATCGCTGGTTTTTATATTCAACAACTTCCTGATATTTTCCCAGAGACCTGGCACTTCTTTTTGCATGCTTAAAAAAACCCACAAAAACACTATATAAATATCTTCACAGCTTCTTCGCCCACAGATGCCCTTAGGTATAAAACATCACTTAGCAGACTAACACATGCCAGCACCTTCAGATACTTCACTTGGGGCTTTTCAAGAGGCAGCAACCACATGGATATTGAGAGTCATATTATAAGTTGTTAACATTTTATTGAGTATATGCTATGTGCCACAAACTATCCTAAGTGCATTTCATACATTCATGATCTCAACATGAGATCACCTCACAACAACCCTGTGAAGTAGGAACCAATATTGGCCCTACTTTCTGATGAGAAATCTCAGGTACAAGGAGGTTGGGTAATTTGTCCAAGGATGCACACTAGTAATGATGAGCAGGGATTCAAATTGCAGCAATTGCTGTCTCCCTGCTTCACGCCCTCCATCCTGACCACTATACCAGGGTCTGCTCTAGGCCTGGCACTGCATACATGAATGCTCCCTAAACTTGACGAGGGAGCTTGGAGAGAACTAGAAGAAACACGGCAGGGGGTCATCACATGCATTACTCCCCAGTTTCCTTAGAAAGCTTTACTTTCTCACTGTGGGAGATGATGAGGCCACTTGTCTGACACCCCTAAACCACCACACACTAAGCCTTTAGAAGCACTGATAACTGAACTGGAAGGTTTGTTCTTCCCTAGATCTTACCTTTCTCATGTAAAGATGGGGAAGGCTGTGAAGGGAGGAGGTTTGGGAGGGAAACCAACCAGGAGTTCAGTTTTGGACATCCTGAATCTGAAATGCCTCAAGGACACCCAAAGAGAGATGTCAAGGAACAGGTTCAAATTCACATATTACTGAAAAATTAATGGATGAAAAGATACGGTGAATGGGAGTCCCTTAAAAGTAACATAGGTGAATAGTTGGAAGTAGAGATAAAACAAGGTTTACCATGGGTTGATAATTGTTGAGCTGACTGATGAATCCAATGGGATTAACTATACTATCCTGACTACTATCTGTAACTTCCCAAGTTAAATTTTTAAAAATTCAGAAGGACACAGCATCATTTATATAGGATACCATAACAAAAAAGTAAAACCTAGATTTAATCACAAAGGAATAATAGACAAACCCAAATTGAGGGGCATTGTACAAAATAGCCCATCTTGTACTCGTAAAAAATGTCAATGGCATGAAAGACAACAAATAACTGAGGAGCTGTTTCAGAATAAATGACACCAAAGAGACCTAACAACTAAGAGTCTCATGCTCTACCGACTGAGCTAGCCGGGCAGTTGAGACCTAACAACTAAATGTAATGTGTGAAACTGGCATGTATCCTGGGTCGGAAAAAAAGTATTGCTACAAAGGGTATTATTCGGTCAATCGGTGAAATTTGAATGTTGGTTAGTATAGTCTATGGTATATATCAATGCGAAATATCTTAAATTTAATAATTTGCTGAGATTACATAAGAGAATATCCATGTTCTTTGGAGTTTCACGCTTAAATATTTAGGTGTGAAACATCATGATGAGTGAAATTTATTCTCAAATGACACAGTAATAATTATTATAATCATGTATAAATTAGGATGTGAACAGCTAATGCAAATGTGACAAAATGTTAACAACTGGTGAATCTAGGTGAAGCATATGTCAGTATTTACTGTGCTATTCTTTCAACATTTCTATAGGCTTAATATTTTTGAAAATAAAATTTGAAAAAATTAACACTGATATAATTAGTATCCTGATATAATTAGTATCCCTGATATAATTAGTATCCTGATATAATTAGTATCCCTGAAATACATCGCTTGTATGCCCTTCCTTATAGTCTTTTGAATAAAAAGCTATCTTCTTTACTCCTTAATGATAGGCACTAAATACTTGATTTTTCCTTAAGAATGCCACTTGTATGTATCAGTTTGATATGCATTACATCACTTGCTCATCGTAGCAGGCCCTGCAGGTACTCTCCCACTGTGGGGGGTACCACTGGTGGAGAACCTTGCCTGGAGAATGTCCTTTTCAGTCACAATCCCTTCCTAGATGGCCCATATCCAGTCCTTGACTGACCTGGGGCTGCAAAGGCCTGGCCCTCTCACCCGAACTCTGGACAGTTCTGCAGGGCCATCCAAGCTTCAGAGTTCTCTGCAGGGTCCGTCGAGGCCTCCACTGAGACCACGGCACAGGCTGATGTGTCCCTGTGCATAGTCCACTTCCTTCCCCTCCTTTCTACATGTGCTGGCGTCATGAACACCCCCTCACAGACCTCCTGCGCAGTAATCCCCACCTCCAAGTCTACCTTCCCAGGGATCCAACTGTGGCAATAATGTTATAACCATTTTGCAGATGAGGAAACTGAACCTTTGAAAATCACTTGCCTAGGGTCTAAAAACTGTTTATTGGTGAAGTCATGACTCAGATTCCATATATGCTGGCCTCCAGCCTCACCTTTCTTCTATTTACCTTTCCAAATCCTACCTCTCTAGTAAGGACAAAGCCAAGTTTCCACTTCTCCCAGAGGCCTCCTTGACTTCCCCTTTCTGATCCGGAAGCTCTCACCACCTGCTCCATTTGGCACATGGCCATGGTCCCACTTGGGGGCTTTTCTTAACTGTTACCTCATATAATAAAACCATTGTGTTGTTATTTGGCTTTCCACTTTGAAGTTTGGTGCTTTCTCTGCCTTACACCTTCCCTGGGACAAAGGTCATTCATTGGTCTTTGTGCCCCAACAGTTGCTGTCATGTGCAGAGCACACAGTAAGTCACTGCACCAAGAATGTGAGAGCATGTGGCAAGGCCCTCTCTCTTCTGGCCATGCTCTGCGACTTAGAAGAGGAAACACAACAGCCTGAGAAGATACTCAGCCCTGATAGAGGGACACTGATCTGCAGAGGCACACCCGTTGAAAGATAACCAAACAGAGGGAGGAGCCAAGATGGTGGAACAGCATGGGAGTTTTTTGTGTATCTCATGTCCATGAAATACAGCCAGACCAACACCAAACCATCCTTCACACCTAGAAAACTGATTGGAGGATTAAGAAAACAATCTGCACAACCTGAACCACAGAATTAAGCAGGTACGTGGCGCAGAGAAGTGAACTTGGGGAGCGAGAAGCCGCAGAGGGCAGGGAGGTGCTTTTGTGGGCAGAGAGAGGATGGAGATGGGGCGGGGGGGAGGGGGGGTGGGTGGGGAGAATACAGGAAAAGCAACACCCCCAAAAGCAGCTGGAGAGAAAGTGGAAAATTGGAAACAGTGGCAAGAACTAAACTAAAAAGGGAGAAAGGAGAAAGAGAGGGTTTAAATTCCATTAAAACCATAAACAAGGGGAGCACAAAGTATGAAACTCTGCAGCTCCATACCAGGCGGTGCTCTGGTGGGAAGGGCGAATCTGCAGGAGCAGAGTGGGGTCTGGGAGGTTCTTGGGCCACATGGAGAAAAGCGGTTCCACTGCTGGAAGGACATTTGGTAGACACTGTTGAAGCCTCCTGGTCCCAGCAGACCCCAGAGAACAGCCACATTCGCTGGTGCTGGAATGTCGTTGGGAGTGAAACCTGGGGCCAGATGTGTTGTGATTTTCCATAATCCCTGAAAAGCTACTGCTACACTATCTCGCAAACTTTCTCTGGGGTGAGCTGGCACCTGGCCGCAGTCTTAGGGCACTGGCAGCGGCAGGGTCCAGAAAGCATTCCTGGGTGCAGCTGACATTCGGCCATTGTTCGGCCATTGCTCGGTGAGACGCTCCCACAGAGGGGCAGAATGGGACAAAGCCGCAGTCCTTCAGAAGTAGCAGCTGGGGAAAACCCAGGAGAGAGGGTACTGCTTGGGGCTTGATCACAGACAGTGAAAAAGTAGGGAGTGGACGAAAGCTGAAGACAGAGGACAGGTGTGCAATTGCTGATCGGGGAGAACAAAGCTCCGATACTAGAGACTGGGTAGCTGGGCAACGCCATTTTCACTGCTCCCGCACATGCGCATATGCACCTAGGAGTTCCACAACACTCCACTCCAGTAGGTTAGCAGTGCCATTTAGTGGAGATGGAGCCGTTACACTGAGCCCCACCCAACTGGGCCAACCTCGCTCTTTAAGAACACAAGTCTCACTGCCTGCTTAGTTTATGGACTATAAAGCACTTCATAAACTGACTTCTAGGTGAACACAAAGTAATTTCAGTCCAATTTCAATCTGTTAGCTGGTCCATCTATTCAATTTCCTTTTTTCTCTCCCTTTTTCACTTCTTTTTCTTGAATACAGAAAGAGAAAAAATTCATTTTTATTTTCAATTTTTATTAAAAATATTTTTCTTTGATTTTCTCTATTATATTCTTTACTTCTGCGTAAATTTTTTCAAATTCTATTTTACTCCCATCATCTCATTTTAGTCTACTTCAGTCTATTCATTTTTCAAATTCTCAAATGATTTCCTCCCTGCCCCCGTTTTTCTCTACTCTGTCAAATCACTTTCAACACCCAAACCAAAACACACCTAGGATCTAGCATCATTTATTCAATTTGTGTGTGTGTGTGTGTGTGTTTTTAATTTTAATTTTTCTACCTCATTAATTCCTTTTCTCCCTTCAAAATGACAACACGAAGGAATTCACCCCAAAAGAAAGACCATGAAGAAACGACAGCCAGGGATTTAACCAACACAGATATAAGCAAGATGTCTGAACCAGAATTTAGAATCACGATAATAAGAATACTAGCTGGAGTCGAAAATAGATTCGAATCCCTTTCTGCAGAGATAAAAGAAGTAAAACATAGAATGAAATAAAAAATGCTATAACTGAGCTGCAATCACAGACGGATGCTGCGGCGGCAAGGATGGATGAGGCAGAACAGAGAATCAGCAATATAGAGGACAAACTTATAAAGAATAATGAAGCAGAAAAAAAGAGGTAGAGTAAGGCAAATAAGCATGATTTAAGAATTAGAGAAATCAGTGACTCATTAAAAAGGAAGAACATCAGAATCATAGGGTTCCCAAAAGAGGAAGAGAGAGAAACAGAGGTAGAAGGTTATGTGAGCAATTCATAAAGGAAAACTTTCCTAACCTGGGGAAAGACACAGACATCAAACCAGGAAGCACAGAGGACTCCCATTAGATTCAACAAAAACTGACCATCAACAAGGCATATCATAGTCAAATTCACAAAACACTCAGGCAAGAAGAGAATAATGAAAACAGCAAGGAAAAAAAGTCCCTAACATACAAGGGAAGACAGATCATGATTGCAGCAGACCTATCCACAGAAACTTGGCAGGCCAGAAAGGAGTGGCAGGATATATTCAGTGTGCTGAATCAGAAAAATATGCAGCCAAGAATTCTTTATCCAGAAAGGCTGTCATTCAAAACAGGAGAGATTAAAAGTTTCCCAGACAAACAAAAATTAAAGGAGTTTGTGACCACTAAACCAGCCCTGCAAGAAATTTTAAGGGGGACTCTCTGAGGGAAGAAAAGATGAAAAAAAAATTTATGCAACAAAGATTAGAAAGGACCAGAGAACACCACCAGAAACTCCAACTCTACAAGCATCATTACAGCAATAAATTCCTATCTTTCAGTACTCACTTTAACCGTCAATGGACTCAATGCTCCAATCAAAGGATATAGGGTAAAAGAATGGATAAGAAAACAAGATCCATCTAGATGCTCTTGCACTGTTAGTGGGAATGCAAATTGGTGCAGCCACTCTGGAAAGCAGTGTGGAGGTTCCTCAAAAAATTAAAAATAGACCTACCCTATGACCTAGCAGTAGCACTGCTAGGAATTTACCCAAAGGATACAGGAGTGCTGATGCATAGGGGCACTTGTACCCCAATGTTCATAGCAGCACTCTCAACAATAGCCAAATTGTGAAAAGAGCCTAAATGTCCATCAACTGATGAATGGATAAAGAAATTGTGGTTTATATACACAAGGGAGTACTATATGGCAATGAGAAAGAATGAAATACGGCCCTTTGTAGCAACGTGGATGGAACTGGAGAGTGTGATGCTAAGTGAAATAAGCCATACAGAGAAAGATAGATACCATATGGTTTCACCCTTATGTGGACCTTGAGAAACTTAACACAAACCCATGGGGGAGGGGAAGGAAAAAAAAAAAAAAAAGAGGTTAGAGTGGGAGAGAGCCAAAGCATAAGAGACTCTTAAAAACTGAGAACAAACTGAGGGTTGATGGGGGGTGGGAGGGAGGGGAGGGTGGGTGATGGGTATGGAGGAGGGCACCTTTTGGGATGAGCACTGGGTGTTGTATGGAAAACAATTTGACAATAAATTTCATATACTGAAAAAGAAAAAAAGAAAAAAAAAGAAATTGTGGTTTATATACACAATAGAATACTACTTGGCAATGAGAAAGAATGAAATATGGCCCTTTGTAGCAACGTGGATGGAACTGGAGAGTGTTATGCTAAGTGAAATAAGTCATACAGAGAAAAACAGATACTATATGTTTTCACTCTTATGTGGATCCTGAGAAACTTAAGAAAAGACCAAGAGGGAAGGGAAGGAAAAAAAAGGCTAGAGAGGGAGACAGCCAACATATAAGAGACCTTTAAAAACTGAGAACAAATTGAGGGCTGATGGGGGGGTAGGAGGGAGGGAAGGGTGGGTGATGAGTATTGAGCATGGCACCTGTTGGGATGAGCACTGGGTGTTGTATGGAAACTAATTTGACAATAAATTTCATATTTTAAAAAAAAGAAAAAAAGAACTTCAAAAAAAAATAAACTAAATGAAAGTTCATGAAAAAAAAAGAAAATACATTACCAGCTTTAAGTTTAGAAATAATTTTCATCACTTTTTTCTCCTTTGCTTCCTTCCTTCCTCCCTCCCCCTTTCTTTCTTTCCCTCTCTCTCTTTCTCTCTTGTTTAAATAGGCCCAGCATGGAGCCCAAGGCAGGGCTTAAACTTATGACCCTGAGACCAAGGCCTGAGGTACAATCAAGAGTTGGATGCTTAACTGACGGAGCCACCCAGGCGCCCCTCTCCTTTGCTTTCAAACATCAACCTGTATGATGATGTGTGGTGTTGCAAGAACAATCTAAATGCAAATCGACTGAAAAATAATTTTTGCCTAACTTCCCTAACTGTTCATGAACAGCGCCAATACAGGAAGTAGACTTTAGAAGTTTAGCAGGGGTCTTCAAACGATAGAGCCACAGGCCAAATCAGTGGCCTGTCACCTGCTTTTTGTACATTTTGTGAGCTAAGAATTGTTTTTACATTTTTAAATGGTTGAAAAAAATCAAAATAATAATATTCTGTGATACTTGAAAATTGTATGAAATTCAAATTTCAGGCTGAAACAATGTTTTATTGAAGCACAGCCACGTTTACTTATTTACATATTGGCTAAGGCTGCTTTTGTGTTACAACAGCAGAGTTGAGTGATTGTGACAGAAATTCTAAGGCCCACAGAACCTAAAGTATTTATTACATCACCCCTTATAGAAAGAATTTGTCAACTTCTGATCTACAGACATGAATTGTCCAGGAAAATTTGGACTAGGAGGCTGGGGTTTCTTCTTTGCCCAGAAGCCTGTCACCGGTGCTGTCTTTATTCTTCAGGGCTGCTACAGCCTACCATAGACTGCGTAGCTTGTCAACAACAGAGATGCATTGCTCACAGTCCTGGAGGCTGAGAAGTCCAAGACCAAAGCACCTGCATGGTCAGCTTCTGGTGAGGGCCCTCTTCCTGGTTCAAAGCCAGCAACTGCTCCCTGTGTCCCACATGGCACCAGGGGCTAGGGAGCTCTCTGGAACCTCTGTTACAAGGCACCAATCCCATTCATAAGGCCTATGTGCCAGTCATTAAGTGCCATGATTTAAGTACTTCCCAAAGGCTCCACCTACTATTAACATGTCCTCTGGAGGTTAGGATTTCAACATATGAATTTGTGGGAGGGGGGCACACATTCAGACCACAGCAGGAGTTTTTGATGCAGATTCAGGCCTTTCCAACTGAGTTTTTACACCGGCTTCTAGAAGAGCACAGCTGTTATGTCTGTGGTGTCCAAGTGGAATAGCATTATGTGATAGGATCACACTCCTTGTCAATATGGTCTGATGTTCCACTCTCCTAGGGGTCAGGCAACATGCTACTTACTCCCTCATGTGTTTCATCTTGGTCGCGGCCACTGTGCTGTTGAACATTGTTAGTCCCGGGGACACGTCTGGAGCCGTGCTGGGGATCGTCCTCGCATCTGAAAATCAATGCACAGCCCTTATTGACTTCATCAGCACCCTGGCAACTTCCAGGCAACATTCAAGGGCAATCAGAAAACAGAAGTTAATCCACCTGTGCCACTAGGTAATGCTACATTAATTAGAGGTGAATTCAGTTATGACATGAACATTAAGGAGATTTATTCCTAATGACAGGATTATTTATAGTTTTAATATGCACAAGGAATTCCAGGGCCAAGCCTCTGTCAGAAAGGATTATTTAAATGGGACACTGCTATTTAAAAGACAGGATTTTATAGGAGAGAACTCAGGGGAAATGCATCTATGGAAAAGCAAACGTTCTCGAGGAGCCTTTGGCAGTCTCTTTCGGCAAGTGTGGTATGAAATCATACAATATGTATCCTTTTGTATCTGGCTTATTTCATTTAGCATACTGTTTTCAAGGTTCATCAGTGTGTGGCATGTATTAGGCCTTCCTTTCTATACCTGAATAATATTCATTGCATGTATATATCACGCTCTGTTTAACCATTCATCTATTGATGGACACTTGAGTTGTTTCCACCTTTTTAGTGTCATAAGTAATTATGCAATAAACATTGGCCTACAAGAATCTGTTTGAGTACCCATTTTCTATTCTTTTGAGTATATATCCAGGAGTGGAATTGCTGGGTCATATACTAATTCTATACTTAGCTTATTGAGCAGCCACCAGACTGTTTTCCACAGCAGCTACACCATTTTACATTCCCTCTATTAGTGTATGAGGCTTTCCACATCTTCAACAACACTGTTATTTTCTGGTTTTTAAATTATAGCCAACCTAGTGGATGTGAAGTGGTATCTCATTGTGGCTTTGATTTGCATTTCCTTAATGAGTTTTCATGTGGCTTTTGGCCATTTATAGATCTTCTTTTAAAAAAAAAGGTCTATTCAAGTACTTTGCCCATTTTTAAATTGAGTTGTTTGTATTTTTGTTGTTGAGTTGTAGTTCTTCACATATTATGGATATTAAACTTTTATTTGATATAGAATTTGCAAATATTTTTTACCCTGTTCTTTGTGCTTCCAAAGTTGATCTCAGCATAAGGCATGTATCATATTAAATTTATACTTTTTTGATGCTATTTTGATGCTATTTTTGATACTTAAGTATTTTATTTTGATGCTAATTCATTCTTGAAATGTTCACTGCTAGTGTATAGAAATACAACTGGTTTTAGTGTATTGATCTTGTATCCTGCAATCTTCTTGTTTATTAGTGTTAACAGTTTTTAGTGGATTTCTTAGGGTTTTCTATGTACAAGAACATGTTATCTTTATTTTTTTTAATTTTTTTAACATTTATTTATTTTTGAGACAGAGAGAGAGAGAGCATGAACAGGGGAGGGTCAGAGGAAGAGGGAGACATAGAATCTGAAACAGGCTCCAGGCTCTGAGCTGTCAGCACAGAGCCTGACGCGGGGCTTGAACCCACAGACCGCGAGATCATGACCTGACCCGAAGTCGGACGCTTAACTGACAGAGCCACCCAGGCGCCCCAGAACATGTTATCTTTAAATAGAGATAGTTTTACTTCTTTTCTAACCTGGATGCCTTTAAAAAAAATAATTTATTTATTTTATAATTTACATAAAGTTAGCATATAGTGCAACAATGATTTCAGGAGTAGATTCCTTAATGCCCCTTTCCCATTTAGCCCGTCCCCCCTCCCACAACCCCTCCAGCAACCCTCTGTTTGTTCTCTGTATTTAAGAGTCTCTTCTGTTTTGTCCCCCTCATTGTTTTTATATTATTTTTGTTTCCCTTCCCTTATGTTCATCTGTTTTGTATCTTAAAGTCCTCAAATGAGTGAAGTCCTATGATATTCGTCTTTCTCTGACTAATTTCGCTTAGCATAATACCCTCTAGTTCCATCCACATAGTTGCAAACAGCAAATTTCATTCTTTTTGATTGCCAAGTAATACCCCTAGATTCTATATAAGATATGTAATCTTATCTTCTTTATCCATTCATTAACCTGGATGCCTTTTATTTCTTCTCCTTACTTAATTTCCCTGGCTAGAACCTCTAGGACAGTACTAAATGGAAGTGGTGAAAGAAAACATCTTTGTCATGTTCCTGATCTTAGGGGAAAAACACTCATTTTTATACCAAAAAGTATGAATTAGCTACAGTGTGTTCATAGATGCCCTTTATCTGGTTTAGGAAGTTCCTTTCTATTCTTAGTTTGTTGAGTGTTTTTTTTTTTTTTTAATCAAGAAAGGATAGGGGAGGAACCAAGAGGGTGGAAAAGCATGGAAGTTTTTGTGTGTCTCGTGTCCATGAAATACAGCCAGACCAACACTAAACCATCCTAGACACCTAGAAAACTGATTGCAGGATTAACACAACAATCTGCACAACCTGAATCACAGAATTCAGCGTATGTGGAACGGAGAGCTGAACTTGCGGAGCAAGAAGCCGCGGAAGGTAGGGAACCCTTTTGTGGGAGGAGAGAAGACGGAGACTGGGGAGGGGGGGAGCATACAGGAAAAGCATCCCTCCCCAAAAGCAGCTGGAGAGAAAGTGGAAAATTGGAAACAGTCGCAGGGACTAAACTAAAAATGGAGAAAGGAGAAAGGAGAAAGGAGAGGGTTTAAATTCCATTAAGACTGTAAACAAGGGGAGCGCAGTCAGCCAACTCTGCAGCTCGATACCTGGTGGTTCTCTGATGGGAAGGCTGAATCCCCAGGAACAGAGGGAAGTCTGGGAGGTTCTCAGGCCACACAGGGAGACATGATTCCACTGCTGGAAGGACATTTGGTAGAGACTGTTGAACCCACCCAGTCCCAGAAGACCCCAGAAGGCAGCCACATTCGCTGGTGCTGGGGCAAGGTCTTTGAGGGTGAAGCCTGGGGCCAGATATGTGTTGTGATTTTTCATAATCCCTGAAAAGCTGCTGCTACACTGTCTCGTGAACTTTTTTTTGGGCAGGCTGGCACCTGGCCGCAGTCTTGGGGCACCGGCAACAGCAGGGTCCAGCGGGCATTCCTGGGTGCAGCCGACATTCTGCCCTTGCTCATTCGGCCACTGCTCAGTGAGACCCTCCCGTAGAGGGGCAGAATGGGTCAAAGTCGCAGTCCTTTGGAAGTAAGGGGCTGGGGAAAACAGCCACATCTGAGACAAAACTTGGGAGAGAGGAACTGACTGGGGCCTGGTCACAGAGAGTGAAAAGTGGGGAGTGGACGAGAGCTGAAAACAGAGGACGGGTGGGCGATTGCTGATCTGGGAGAACAGACTGGGTAGCTGGGTGGCGCCATTTTCACCGCTCCCATGCATGCGCACCTACGAGCACTGCAACAATCCACCCCAGTAGGCTAGCAGCGCCATCTAGTGGAGGGTGGGGTTTGGTGTAACAGTTCAACTGAGCCAACTTCACTCTTCAAGAACTAAGCTCACCTCCAGCTTAATTTATGGACTATAAAGAGCTACATGGACTGACCTCTAGGGGAAAACTAAGCAATTTCAGTCCTACTTCAATCTGTTAGCAGGTTCATCTATTTAATTTTTTTTTTCCTTTCTTTCTCTTTTTTCTTTTTCTCTTTTAAAATTCTTTTCTTTTTCTTGAATACAGAAAGAGAAAAAACTCATTTTTATTGTCAATTTATATTAAAAATATCTGTCTTTAATTTTTATTACTATATTTTTTACTTTTGTTTAAGTTTTTTCAAATTCTACTTTACCTCCATCATTTTATTTTAGTCTACCTCAGTGTACTCACCTTTCCAAATTTTCCAACATTTCCTTTTTTCTTTCTTTTTCTTTTTTTCTCGTTTTCATTTTTCTTTTTCTTGAATGCAGAAAGAGAAAAACTTCATTTTGCTTTCAATTTCTTTTAAAAATATTTTTATTTAATTTTTATTACTATATTTTTTGCTTTTATGTAAGTTTTTTCAAATTCTATCTTACTCCCATCATTTTATTTTAGTCTGCTACAGTGTATTCACTTTTTCAAATTTTCAAATGATTTTTTTCTTTTTCTTTTTTTCTGTTTTGTTTCTTTTCTTTTCTGGTAAATACAGAAAATGAAAAAAAATCATATTTCTTTTTAATTTTTACTAAAAATATTTTTCTTTAATTTTTTTCTACTATATTTTCTATCTTGTGTGTATTTTTTTAAATTCTATTATACCCACATCATCTCATTTTTGTCTACTTCAGTGTATTCATTTTTTTAAATTCTCAAAGGATTTCCTTTTTTTTTTTTTATCCCGCCCCCCACTTTTTTTCCCTCTAATGTGTCAAACCACTTTCAACACCCAGACCAAAACACACCTAGGATCTAGCACCATCTATTCGATTTCTGTGTGTGTGTGTGTTTTTAATTTTGAATTTTAATATTTTTTTATTTTAATTTTTTTAATTTCAATTTTCTATTCATTAATTCCTTTTCTCCCTTCAAAATGACAACACAAAGGAATTCACCCCAAAAGAAAGAGCATGAAGAAACAACAGCCAGGGATTTAACCAACACAGATACAAGCAAGATGTCTGAACCAGAACTTAGAATCACAGTAATAAGAATACTAGCTGGAGTCGAAAATAGATTAGAATACCTTTCTGCAGAGATAAAAGAAATAAAAAATAGCCAGAATGAAATAAAAAACGCCATAACTGAGTTGCAATCATGGATGGATGCAGCGGCTGCAAGGATGGATGAGGCAGAACACAGAATCAGCAATATAGAGTACAAACTTATAGAGAATAACGAAGCAGAAAAAAAGAGGGAAATTAAGGCAAACGAGCATGATTTAAGAATTGGAGAAACCAGTGACTCATTAAAAAGGAAGAACATCAGAATCATAGGGGTCCCAGAGGAGGAAGAGAGAGAAATAGGGGTAGTAGGGTTATGTGAGCAAATCATAGCAGAAAACTTTCCTAACCTGGGGAAAGACACAAACATCAAAATCCAGGAAGCACAGAGGACCCCCATTAAATTCAACAAAAACCGACCATCGACAAGGTATATCATAGTCAAATTCACAAAATACTCAGGCAAGGAGAGAATCATGAAAGCAGCAAGGGAAAAAAAGTCGCTAACCTACAAGGCAAGACAGATCAGGTTTGCAGCAGACCTATGCACAGAAACTTGGTAGGCCAGAAATGAGTGGCAGGATATATTCAGTGTGCTGAATCAGAAAAATATGCAGCCAAGAATTCTTAATCCAGAAAGGCTGTCATTCAAAACTGAATGAGAAATTAAAAGTTTCCCAACAAATAAAAATTAAAGGAGTTTGTGACCACTAAACCAGCCCTGCAAGAAATTTTAAAAGGGGCTCTCTGAGGGGAGAAAAGATGAAAAAAAAATACATATATATATATATATATGTATATCTCAAAAGCAACAAAGATTAGAAAGGACCAGAGAACACCACCAGAAACTCCAACTCTACAAGAATCATAATGGTAATAAATTCCTATCTTTCAGCACTCACTCTAACTGTCAATGGACTCAATGCTCCAAACAAAAGACATAGGGTAACAGAATGGATAAGAAAACAAGATCCATCTAGATGCTGTTTACAAGAGACCCACTTCAGACCTAAAGACACCTTCAGATTGAAAATAAGGGGATGGAGAACCATCTATCATGCTAATGGTCAACAAAAGAAAGCCGGAGTAGCCATACTTATATCAGACAATCTAGACTTTAAAATAAAGACTGTATCAAAAGATGCAGAAGGGCATTATATCATAATCAAGGGGTCTATCCACCAAGAAGACCTAACAATTGTAAACATTTAGGTGCCAAATGTGCGAGCACCCAAATATATAAATCAATTAATCGCAAACATAAAGAAGCTCATCAATAGTAATACCATAATAAGTAGGAGACTTCAACACCCCACTCACATCAATGGATAGATCATCTAATCAAAAAATCCACAAGGAAACAATGGCTTGGAATGACATACTGGACCAGATGGACTTGACAGATATATTCAGAACATTTCACCCTGAAGCAGCAGAATATACATTCTTCTCCAGTGCACATGGAACATTCTTCAGAACTGACCATATACTGGGACACAAATCAGCCCTCAGTAAGTACAAAAAGATCGAGATCATACCGTGCATATTTTCAGACCACACTGCTATGAAACTCGAAATCAACCACAAGAAAAAATTTGTAAAGGTAACAAATACTTGGAGACTGAAGAACATCCTACTAAAGAATGAATGGGCTAACCAAACAGTTAAAGAGGAAATTAAAAGTATATGGAAGTCAATGAAAATGATAGCACCACAACCCAAAACCTCTGAGATGCAGCAAAGGCAGTCATAAGAGGAAAGTACATAGCAATCCAGGCCTTCCTAAAGAGGGAAGAAATATCTCTGATACATAACCTAACCTTATGCTGTAAGGAGCTGGAAAAATAACCACAAATAAAATCCAAAACCAGCAGAAGACAGGCAATAATAAAGATTAGAGCAGAAATTAATGCTATCGAAAGAAACAAAAAAAAAAAAAACCAATAGAACAGATCAATGAAACCAGAAGCTGGTTCTTTGAAAGAATCAACAAAATTGATAAACCACTAGCCAGTTTGATCACGAAGAAAAAGGAAAGGACCCAAATAAATAAAACCAAGAATGAAAGAGGAGAGATCACAACCAACACAGCCGAAATAAAAACAATATAAGAGAATATTATGAGCAATTATATTCCAATAATATGGGCAATCTGGAAGAAATGGACAAATTCCTTGAAACACATAGACTACCAAAACTAAAACAGGAAGAACAGACCCATAACCAGTAAGGAAATTGAATTAGTAATCAAAAATCTGCCAAAAAAACAAGAGTTCGGGGCCAGATGGCTTTCCAGGGGAATTCTACCAAACACTTAAGGAAGAGTTACCATCTATTCTCTTGAAACTGTTTCAAAAAATAGAAATGGAAGGAAAACTTCCAAAATCTTTCTATGAAGCCAGGATTACCTTGATCCAAAACCAGACAGAGACCCCACTAAAAAGGAGAACTATAGACCAATCTCCCTGATGAACATGGATGCAAAAATCCTCAACAAGGTAATAGCCAACCGGATCCAAAAATACATTAAAAAATTATTCACCATGACCAAGTGGGATTTATTCCTGGGATGCAAGGATGGTTCAATATCCGCAAAACAATTAACATGATTCATCATATCAATAAAAGAAAGGACGAGAACCATAGGATCCTCTCCATAGATGCAGAGAAAGCATTTGACGAAATACAGCATCTTTCTTGATAAAAACCCTCAAGAAAGAAGGGATAGAAGGAGCATATCTCGAGATCATAAAAGCCATATATGAATGACCCAATGCTAATATCATCCTCAATGGGGAAAAACTGAGAGCTTTCCCCCCAAGGTCAGGAACAAGACAGGGATGTCTACTCTCACCACTGTTATTCAACATAGTATTGGAAGTCTTAGCCTCTGCAATCAGATAACACAAAGAAATAAAAGGCATCCAAATCGGCCAGGAGGAGGTCAAACTTTCACTCTTCACAGATGACATGATAGTCTATATGGACAACCCAAAAGATTCCACCAAAAAATGGCTAGAACTGATTCATGAATTCCACAAAGTTGTAGGATATAAAATCAACATACAGAAATCGGTTGCATTCCTATACACCACCAATGAAGTGACAGAGAAATCAAGGAATCGATCCATTTACAGTTGCACTAAAACCATAAAATACCTAGGAATAAATCTAACCAAAGAGGTGAAAAATCTATACAATGAAAAGTATAGAAAACTTATGAAAGAAATTGAAGAAGACACAAAGAAATGGAAAAAGATTCCATGCTACTGGATAGGTAGAACAAATAATGTTAAAATGTCGATACTACCCAAAGCAATCTACATATTCAATGCAATCCCTATCCAAATAACACCAGCATTCTTCACAAGGCTAGAACAAACAACCCTAAAATTTGTATGGAACCAATAAAGACCTCGAATAGCCAAAGCGATCTTGAAAAAGAAAACCAAAGCAGGAGGCATCACAATTCCAGACTTCAAGCCATACTACAAAGCTGTAATCATCAAGACAGTATGGTACTGGCACAAGAACAGACACTCAGATCAATGGAACAGAATAGAGAACCCAGAAATGGACCCACAAGTGTCTGGCCAACTCATCTTTGACAAAGCAAGAAAGAATAAAGACAGTCTCTTCAGCAAGTGGTGCTGGGAAAACTGGACAGCAACATGCAGAACAATGAACCTGGACCCCTTTCTTACACCATACACAAAAATAAACTCAAAATGGATGAAAGACCTAAATGTAAGACAGGAAGCCATCAAAATCCTCCAGGAGAAAGCAGGAAAAAACCTCTTTGATCTTGGCTGCAGCAACTTCTTACTCAACACATCTCCGGAGGCAAGGGAAACAAAAGCAAAAATGAACTACTGGAACCTCATCAAAACAAAAAGCTTGTGCACAGCGAAGGAAACAATCAGCAAAACTAAAAGGCAACCAACAGAATGGGAGAAGATATTTGCAAATGACATATCAGATAAAGGGTTAGTATCCAAAATCTACAGAAAACTTATAAAACGCAACACCCAAAACACAAGGAATCCAGTGAAGAAATGGGCAAAAGACATGAATAGCCACTTCTCCAAAGAAGACATCCAGATGGCCAAACAACACATGAAAAAATGCTCCACATCACTCATCATCAGGGAAATAAAAATCAAAACAACGAGATACTACCTCACATCTGGCAGAATGGCTAACATTAACAACTCAGGCAACAACAGATGTTGGTGAGGATGCGGAGAAAGAGGATCTCTTTTGCATTGCTGGTGGGAATGCAAGCTAGTGCAGCCACTCTGGAAAACAGTATGGAGGTTCCCCCCAAAATTAAAAATAGAACTACCCTCTAACCCAGCAATTTCACTAATAGGATAAATATCCAAGGGATATAGGTATGCTGTTTCGAAAGGACACATTCACCCCCATGTTTATAGCAGTGCCACTGACAGTAGCCAAATTATGCAAAGAGCCCAAATGTCCATCCATGGATGAATGGATAAAGAAGATGTGGTGTATATATATATATATATATATATATATATATATATATACACAATGGAGTATTACTCAGCAATCAAAAAGAATGAAATCTTGCCATTTGCAACTACGTGCATGGAACTGGAGGGTATTATGCTAAGTGACATTAGTCAGTCAGAGAAAGACAAATATCATATAACTTCACTCATATGAGGGCTTTAAGAGACAAAACAGATGAACATAAGGGAAGGGAAACAAAAATAATGTAAAAACAGGGAGGGGGATAAAACAGAAGAGACTCATAAATATGGAGAACAAACTGAGGGTTACTGGAGGGATTGTGGGAGGGGGGATGGGCTAAATGGGTAAGAGGCATTAAGGAATCTACTCCTGAAATCTTTGCTTCACTATATGCTAACTAATTTGTTTTTTTTCTTTTTCCTTTTTATTTATTTATTTATTATTATTATTTTTTTCAATATATGAAGTTTATTGTCAAAGTGGTTTCCATACAACACCCAGTGCTCATCCCAACAGGTACCCTCCTCAATACCCATCACCCACCCTCTCCTCCCTCCCATCCCCCATCAACCCTCAGTTTGTTCTCAGTTTTTAACAGTCTCTTATGCTTTGGCTCTCTTCCACTCTAACATCTTTTTTTTTTCCTTCCCCTCCCCCATGGGTTTCTGTTAAGTTTCTCAGGATCCACATAAGGGTGAAACCATATGGTATCTGTCTTTCTCTGTATGGCTTATTTCACTTAGCATCACACTCTCCAGTTCCATCCACGTTGCTACAAAGGGCCGTATTTCCTTCTTTCTCACTGCCACATAGTACTCCATTGTGTATATAAACCACAATTTCTTTATCCATTCATCAGTTGACGGACATGTAGGCTCTTTCCATAATTTGGCTATTGTTGAGAGTGCTGCTATAAACATTGGGGTACAAGTGCCCCTATGCATCAGTACTCCTGTATCCCTTGAGTAAATTCCTAGCAATGCTATTGCTAGGTCATAGGGTAGGTCTATTTTTAATTTTCTGAGGAACCTCCACACTGTTTTCCAGAGTGGCTGCACCAATTTGCATTCCCACCAACAGTGCAAGAGGGTTCCCGTTTCTCCACATCCTCGCCAGCATCTATAGTCTCCTGATTTGTTCATTTTGGCCACTCTGACTGGCGTGAGGTGATATCTGAGTGTGGTTTTGATTTGTATTTCCCTGATGAGGAGCGACGTTGAACATCTTTTCATGTGCCTGTTGGCCATCTGGATGTCTTCTTTAGAGAAGTGTCTATTCATGTCTTCTGCCCATTTCTTCACTGGATTATTTGTTTTTTGGGTGTGGAGTTGGTGAGCTCTTTATAGATTTTGGATACTTATGCTAACTAATTTGGATGCACATTTTAAAATAAAAAATAAAATTAAAAAAATAATAGTAATAAAAAAAGAAAGGATATTGGATTTTGTCAAATACTTTATCTGCATCTATTAAGATGATCATATAATTTTTCCCTTTATTCTATTAATATGGTATATTTCATTTATTGACCCTCTGATATTACATGACCCTTGCATTCTCAGGCAAATCCTACTTGATCATGTGTAATCCTTTGTTTTTTTTAATGTTTTTTAAATGAATTTATGTTAGTAGTGTTTTGTTGACGATTTTTGCATATCTATTCATGATGGATATTGGTTCATCGTTTTATTTGTTTGTTCTTGTGATGTCTTAGTCTGGTTTTGGTATCAAAGAATGGCCTCACAGAATGAAGTCGGAAGTGTTCTTCAAATTCCATTTTTTTGGAAGAGTTTGTGAAGAACTGGTATTAATTCTTCTTCAAATGTTTGGCAGAATTCACCAGTGAAAGCTTCTGGGCCTGGGCTTTTCTCTACTGGAAGTTTTTAGTTTACTAATTTGATCAACTTCTTTTAGGTCTGTCCAGATTTCTTCTTCTTCACTCAGTTTTGGTAACTTGTAACTTTCTAGAAATTTGCCCATGTAATCTAAGTTCTCTGATTTGCTGCCATACTGTTGTTCACAGTATACTCTTCTCATCTTTTTCATTTTTTTAAGGTTAGTAGTTATTCCTCCCCTCTCATTCCAGATTCATGAATTTGAGTGTCCTTTCTTATTCCCTGGACATTATAGCTAAAAAATTATTAATTTTGTTGATCTTTTCAAGAATATTTGGTCTTATTGATGTTCTGTATTGTTTTTCTATTTTATTTCATTCATTTGCTATTTATTTCATTTATTTCCACTCTTGTCTTCATTATTTCTTCCCTTCTGCTTGCTTTGGGTTTAATTCACTCCTCATCTTATAGTTTCTTAAGGTAGGGATTATATTTTTGATGCTCAAAGTTAGGAGTTAAAGTAATGTAAATAGTAGCCATGGTCCTTAACCCAGAAAGAGCTTAATCTATTTCTAAAGACAGGGTATCTGTCTAGATACTCACCAGGAGTACTACTTTGTATGTATACATAAGACACTTGGTGGGGGGACTACCAAGAGGTGTAATGAAGATCTGTGCAAAAAGCACCAGCCTTCAAGTTAGAGGATCATAGTTATTGTTCTAGCTCTACTCTCACCAGCTATGTGGCCCTCAGGTCACCTCTCAGAGCCTCATCTTCCTCATTTTATATTTAAGTGGCTTCATTAGACTGACTGCCTTCTCTCAATGCAAACCTTCTATGACCTGGTATGAGACATCTTCCCGGACCTTTAGGGGGGTGGAATTTCCCTGGGAAGACAACACTAATACTGACAACACAACAAAAAGCAATCAAAAGGACCAAATGTTAAGAGGCAAATGGCTGGGACGAAACATAAACGCTGCAGGCATTACAAAAAGCATCAGGCAAATCATCCTGAAGTCTTTCCACACCTGTGAAATATAGGATGATGAGGATTATAACACTTGATACTACCCCATGGGCTGTTTTGACACTGAGATGAACACAAGATGATATGAAGAGTCGTTAAGCAACTAGAAGCTGTGCTTCTTAAGACTGCGGAGCACAGCTCCTAATAGTAATATTGTCGGGATTCCTCCTACTTCTGTGGTCTCTTACCAGCAGAGCTATTTTCTCTAAAGGAGTGACAGCTTCATGATTCTGCCATTTCACCAGCAGAGAGAGATTCTTCTCTCATTTCCAAAATTTCCCTTTACTCATTTACTTTACTCATTTTTTCCCCCAGCTCAGTTCCTATACAAATGACCTTGATGGTAAAAGAGAAACCTGCGTTTTCCCTCCCTGCTAAACATCCTGCTGTGGGGGTAATAAATGAGCTGATGCAGGGATTGCAGGGGTGGATATTTTGGCAAACAAGATCCCACTTAAGGACATTGCTTACTCAGGAATCCTTGCAGACGCTGCCCTTGGTGCACAGTATGTTCAGGATGCTTCTCTCCTCATCTCCTTTGACCCTCCCCTTTTTCGCAACTGCCCAAGGAATACTCCAGAAATGTTACTTGACAGACACCTCTCTTGGCCCAAATTATTGCAAAGGCATGTCCTCATGGCCCATATTGTTCCTTCTCCTCTTTAGAATGGCACGTGATGGAAGATTTGCCTAGGGGATGGCAAATTTTTTTCCGTAAAGAGCCAAGTAATAAATATTTTAGACTTGCAAGACAATCTCTGTTGCAACTACTCAACTCTGCCATTGTTGCATGAAAACAGCCATAGACAAGAGGCAAAATATATGAGCATGGCTGTGTTCCAGTAAAACTTTATTTACAAAAACAGGTATTGAGCCAGATTTGGCCTGTGGGCTGTAGTTTATTGACTCCTGGCCTACATGTTGGAGAAGCTTCATGATCCTGAGCTGGAAGTGACCACAGACTTCTTCATGCCAAACTATCTTATCTTATGGATGGGGAAACTGAGGCCAAGACAGGCTGTGTGGCTTGCTTAAGGTCACAGAGCTATAAGGAAAGAGGCAGGGTCAGGACTGGAACTGTGGTTTCCTGACTGCCAAATGTATATTCTTTCTAATCCCCCACAGAAGTGCCACACCCAGATAAGAATTTTCATGAGCTGATTTTTAAAAATCAGTAAATTATCAGAAAAAAATCTCTCCTCCAAAAATGGAAGTTTGGGAAGAACATTGCATCTGCCTTCTCCTCTCTCCACCGCTCCAGATGATGGGAGCCATGAGCCAGTAGGGAGTGTGAAAGCTGTCCCACTCTGCTAAGAGGCTTGGCTGGCCTTCATCTTCATGAAGATTTTCTCCTTGAGATGTTCTTGTGATACACTGGACCTCATGATGTCAATAAAATTGCCTAAGAATCTGCAAAGCAGGCTGTTCTCTGTCTTCGCTATGTTATCTCAGCGCCTCAGGGATAGCAATGTACCACCCAAGTTTCTTTCAAGGAAAGAATTGTTCCACAGCTGCTAGAAGCCTCCAGCTGTGGTCCCTTCACGACCTGCCTTAGCCACAGAAACCTGCCTTGCTCAAGATCATGTCCCTCCCCAGACTTCAAACGGCATTACAAAGCTGTAATCATCAAGACAGTATGGTACTGGCACAAAAACAGACACTCAGATCAATGTAACAGAATAGAGAACCCAGAAATGGACCCACAAGTGTCTGGCCAACTCATCTTTGACAAAGCAAGAAAGAATAAAGACAGTCTCTTCAGCAAGTGGTGCTGGGAAAACTGGACAGCAACATGCAGAACAATGAACCTGGACCCCTTTCTTACACCAAACACAAAAATAAACTCAAAATGGATGAAAGACCTAAATGTAAGACAGGAAGCCATCAAAATCCTCCAGGAGAAAGCAGGAAAAAACCTCTTTGATCTTGGCCGCAGCAACTTCTCACTCAACACATCTCCGGAGGCAAGGGAAACAAAAGCAAAAATGAACTACTGGAACCTCATCAAAATAAAAAGCTTGTGTACAGCGAAGGAAACAATCAGCAAAACTAACAGGCAACTGACAGAATGGGAGAAGATATTTGCAAATGACATATCAGATAAAGGGTTAGTATCCAAAATTGATAAAGAACTTATCAAACTCAACACCCAAAAAACAAATAATCCAGTGAAGAAATGGGCAAAAGACATGAATAGACACTTCTCCCGCAAAGAAGCCATCCAGATGGCTAACAGACACATGAAAAAATGCTCCACATCACTCATCATCAGGGAAATACAAATCAAAACCACAATTAGATACCACTTCACATCTGTCAGAATGGCTAACATTAACAACTCAGGCAACAACAGATGTTGGCGAGGATGCGGAGAAAGAGGATCTCTTTTGCACTGCTGATGGGAATGCAAACTGGTGCAGCCACTCTGGAAAACAGTACGGAGGTTCCTCAAAAAATTAAAAATAGAACTACCCTCCAATCCAGCAATTGCACTAGTACGTATTTATCCAAGGGACACAGGTGTGCTGTTTCCAAAGGGCACATGCACCCCAATGTTTATAGCAGCGCCATTGACAGTAGCCAAATTATGGAAAGAGCCCAAATGTCCATCCATGGATGAATGGATAAAGAAGATGTGGTATATATATACAATGGAGTATTACTTGGCAATCAAGAAGAATGAAATCTTGCCATTTGCAACCACATGGATGGAACTGGAGGGTATTATGCTAAGTGAAATTAGTCAGAGAAAGACAAAAATCATATGACTTCACTCATATGAGGACTTTAAGACACAGAACAGATGAACATAAGGGAAGGGAAGCAAATATAATATAAAAACGAGGGGGACAAAACGTAAGAGACTCTTAAATATAGAGAACAAACAGAGGGTTACTGGAGGGGTGGTGGGAGGGGAGATGGGCTAATTGGGTAAGGGGCATCAAGGAATCTACTCCTGAAATCATTGTTGCACTGTATGCTAACTAATTTGGACGTAAACTAAAAAAACAAATAAAATAAAATGGTAAAAACAAACAATATCATGTCCCTCCCATGTGGCCCACATTTAATGACCTACCATGGTATAGGTTTGGCCCATGCACACAATTCCTATAAGTCCAGAACTCCCCATGGGGCTGGGGAAGGATCATCAGGCCTGCATCAATGCACTGTCCTTCCTCTAACTGACACTGCTTCCTTCCCCTCCTGTCCACAGGACTCTCCTGGGGGCACTCCCAGATAAAGGTCCTGCCCGCTCAACTTTACGTCAGAGGCTGCTTCCTGAAGAACCCAGGCCATGACACATGGGTACCTGGTTGGGGGGATGTGGGGGCATAAAGGTGGTTCTCTCATTGACTTCAACAAGTTGAGTAATAAATAAGAATGATAATAAATATACAAATGGAACCCTATACTCCCCCCCCCCAACCACACACACACTTTTGCGCTTCTTTCAGAGTACTATTCTGTAGGCACAGGGCAGAAACCACCAACCAAGGAAGTTGTTGCCAACGGTGCAGCAACAGCTGTGTCTGAGACAAACCCCATGAGGAGGCTGGCGAAGAAAGCAGTCAGGGGGAAAGAAGAAGGTCCAGGAAGGAACAATCTCCGGAGGCTTCCAGTAGGAAGGGAGCCAGGGTACATTCAGATGAGCACTGTGAGCTGCCTTAGTACCCTAAGTCTTAGTACCTTAGACTCTGTGATGTTTGCCTAAGTTATAAAACTTCCGTGACTCAGTTCCCTCACCTGTGCAAAAAACCTGTACAAAAAGCACTAGTAAAGCTCAAATGCAGCGATTATACAGAAAGGTGCTCTGTTGTTGGTAAAGGCCCAAGGTGGATTTACACCACCTCCCTCTTCCCCATGGCCCCCACCATAGTGCTTTGCACAGGGCAACTTCGCAATAAGTAAATAGCACCCCATTCTCTCCACCAAAATTAAATTAGTCAGAAAAGGTGGGTCAGCTTGAGAAAGAAAACTTGCTACCCATAGGGGAGATAATAAATACCAGAAGATAGGAAATAAACTTTCTATTTTTACTACATGGTTATTTCACACAACAAATATTCAGCTGAACTGTATGGAAGACTACAAACAACAGGCGTTTGAGGTTTGCAAATGCTTGTTTCCTTTCAACCTTTCAAATGTATCAGAAGAGGCCTCTAAGAATAGCACCTATTAGTATAACACAAAAGTTGGGGTGGTGGGAGGGGGGAAGGGTGTCTGGTTTTTAAATAAACAATTAAATGTGGATATAGGTTAAGAAGTTTGTGGAACCCAGACTCTAACTTCTTCAGCTGCACTTACTCTCTGGAGCCAGAAGCCAGTATTTATGGAGTTTAATTATTCTAAGGGGCCAATGCAGAAAACCCTGGCTTTAGAAACAAAACCTGCTTTTCTTGTAACGGCAAGACTGACTAAAGTACTTAAGGTGAATGTGTCAGTGCCTCTTCTTTTAGTAGAAACCGATCACATAAGTCATCCATGCAGATGATGTTAGAGAACCGCAGACAAGTTAGAGAACACGGAAGGGAAAAGCTGCTTAACAGAACCATTACTAACACTTTGGTGTTTCCAAATGCACACACACACACACACACACACACACGCACGCACACACACACACGTGTATGTGTGTGTGTGAGTGCATGTACGGTGAACTACAGTTTTGAATACTTTATAACACCTTTCATGCAAGTGAATACGTAACTACATCATCGCTTTTAATAAACTGTGAAGAACTTTTTTCTAGAAGATGTACTAGCTCCCATTGCTAGGCATTTATTTTGATTCCAATTTAATTGGAATTCATTAATTAATTAAATTAATTTCACTATTGTAAGAAACACTGCCATGAAAACCCTTGTATATTTATTTATACCACTCTCGTCAGTGGGATCATAAATATATTAAAAATTGAATGTGGGGTACCTGGGTGGCTCAGTTGGTTGAGTGTCCAACTTCAGCTCAGGTCATGATCTTGGGGTTAGTGGGTTTAAGCCCCATATTGGGCTCTCTGCTGTCAGCATGGAGTCTGCTTTGGATCCCCTTTGCCCCTACCACTGCTGTCCTTCCCCCACTCACACACACACACACTCTCTCTCTCTCTCAAAAATAAATATTAAAAAAATTGAATGTGAGGCATTTTTATTAAAAACTTGATTCAATTTATCAAAATTTGTCAAAAATAAGCATTTTGTTTATAGAGCCACAGCTGGAAGAGAGTGCTTCTAGCCCAGTGGATCTCAAAGTATAGTCCCTGGACCAGCATCATCAACACTGCTTGGTAACTTGTTAAAAATGCAGATTTTAACCTGGGGCACCTGGGTGGCTCAGCTGGTTAGGTGCCCGACTCCTGATCTCAGCTTGGGTCTCGATCTCAGGGTCGTGAGTTCAGGCCCCATATTGGGCCCATGCTGGGCATGGAGCCTACCTTTAAAAAATGCAGATTCTCATGGGATGCCTGGGTGGCTCAGTCGGTTGAGCGACCGACTTTGGCTCAGGTCATGATCTCATGGTTTGGCTTGTGGATTCGAGCCCCATTTCGGGCTCTGTGCTGACAGCTCAGAGCCTGGAGCCTGCTTCTGATTCTGTGTCTCCCTCTCTCTCTGCCCCTCCCCCACTCATGCTCTGTCTCTTTCTGTCTCAGAAATAAATAAACATTAAAAAGATTTTTTAAAAAATGCAGATTCTCAAGACCTACCTTAAACCTACTGAAGCAGCATCTCCAGGGGTAGGGCGCAGTGAGCTGGTGATTCTGATCTTCCCACTCATCTTCACTGATGTTTACTACTTCCTGCCTGGAATTCTAGTCATTTGGTCTAGAGATGTTCACACCACTAATTCCTTGAAAATATGAACTGTGAATCATATTCCTGTTTGCACTCTACCACGGTTCTGTGCCAGGAAAGCTCAATAGACACTTCATCACCAAGTGATTTGTAGTTAAATGCAGTCTTACCCATATTTCTAACTTTTTGTGTAAATAACCTTATAGTTCTAAATGAACCAGAAAAGAAATGCTCTGCCCCTGCAAATAGGTGGACTAATTCCCTCTCTTCCAGTGACACAGCTTTACTGACCCAACTAGAAGTGGTCTCAAAAAGCAATTGGTCTGGTACATAATTACTGCCAGAAAGAACAGCTCAATATTGTCCTTTCCAGAACAAGTAGTCTCTAAAGTTCAAATGGCCAAGTTAATTAGTTCATTTACTGGGGTCCAGGAGCAGCCACCTCACCTAGGAAGGCACATGGATGGTCATCTGTGCCACATGCAGTCAGACATACCTAAGAGCATTACTGAGCCCCTTCTGGGGCTGGGATGGACGATGGAGGGTCTGTGTCCCGACTACCTCTTTTCAGCTGAATAGAGTAGAACTGGGGTCTCAGCTGAGCACTCAGCAAAGCAGATCCAGGATCATATGTCTTGGTTCTGCACGCAGGCATTCACTCTGCAGAGTTTAACCCCACTGGCTTGGCCCTGGTCCTCTGTCCAGGATAAGTTCGCACCTTTTATTAGAATGTCAATCCTGACGGCTGCTGTCCGAAGCAGATGGCTCCCTCTACAGACAGCAGCGCAGAAGATAAATCGAAAAAGAATTCTCTTGAATCATCTATTCCTTCTGTGAAAGCCAAAAGAGATGTTTCCACAAAACACTGCAAGGGCCATCTCTCCTTCCACATCTCCTAGAACAAGAAAGTTCACTACTACAATAGATATGTATTATTATCTTTGGCCTCACATTCTTCTTCTGTTGTTCAAAGAATCTTCCACTTTGTGAGACAGAGTCTGGCTCCCACTAAAGAAGCTAAAAATACTGGACGCTCATTCTCCCAGCCTCCCTTATTGTAGGCACGTTGTGTAGGCGCATGACCAGCCTCTGCCAATGACAGACATCTTCTGCAGAGTGTCCATCAGAAGTTAGGTAATGTCAAGGGACAGAGATCACATGGAATCCATCCAGACAGGGGTAGGGCAGGAGTGGTGGCCACAGCCAGGTTCCCGAGGTGGCAGTGGTAGCCAGTCTAGCAATGATGCTCAATGTCCAGCATTAGTGGCCTTGAGGATTCTCAAGTCACCTTGTGAAAAGGAAATGCATCCTCCAGAGTCAGTCCAGCCTTCAGATGATTGTGGTCCTGCGTCTGACTATGGCCTCATGGGCGCCATATGAGCCACAACCACCCAGCCAAGCCACTTCTAAATTCATGACCAAAGAAACTATGAAAAATAGAAAATGATTATTGTTGTTTTTAGCCAAAAAGTTTTTGGGTAATTTTTTATGCAGCCACAGATAAGCAATATAGGCACCGACTTTTATGAAGTATCAGGAAAAGAAACAAATATATGAAGACTGCTTCTGCATTGACCTTAACACCAGTTTTGAAATCCCTGTTGTACTGCAGCTTGGTTGCTTTAGAAATGCTATGCTACTCCGCTCTAGAAAACAGTGTGAAGGTTCCTCAAAAAATTAAAAATAGATCTACCCTATGACCACCAATAGCACTGCTAGGAATTTACCCAAGGGATACAGGAGTGCTGATGCATAGGGGCACTTGTACCCCAATGTTTAGAGCAGCACTCTCAACAATAGCCAAATTATGGAAAGAGCCTACATGTCCATCAACTGATGAATGGATAAAGAAATTGTGGTTTATATACACAATGGAATACTACGTGGCAATGAGAAAGCATGAAATATGGCCCTTTGTAGCAACATGGATGGAACTGGAGAGTGTTATGCTAAGTGAAATAAGCCATACAGAGAAAGACAGATACTGTATGGTTTCACTCTTATGTGGATCCTGAGAAACTTAACAGAAGACCATGGGGGAGAGGAAGGGGGAAAAAGTTACAGACAGGGAGGGAGGCAAACCATAAGACACTCTTAAATACTGAGAACAAACTGAGGGCTTATGGGGGTGGGAGGGAGGGAAGGGTGAGTGATAGGTATTGAGGAGGACACCTGTTGGGATGAGCACTGGGTGTTGTATGGAAACCAATTTGACAATAAATTATATTTAACATAAAAAATGTAAAAAAAAAAAAAAAGAAAGGCTATGCTACTAACTTTGTAGAACTTATTAATAGAAAACAAAAAGGTGTCCTTTGGAGATAGATAAATGTTCTTTTTTTTTTTTTTTTTTTTTTTAATTTTTTTTTTTTTTCAACGTTTATTTATTTTTGGGACAGAGAGAGACAGAGCATGAACGGGGGAGGGGCAGAGAGAGAGGGAGACACAGAATCGGAAACAGGCTCCAGACTCTGAGCCATCAGCCCAGAGCCCGACGCGGGGCTCGAACTCACGGACCGCGAGATCGTGACCTGGCTGAAGTCGGACGCTTAACCGACTGCGCCACCCAGGCGCCCCTAGATAAATGTTCTTAAAAATCATGTGGGAAAATAAATGTCAGAAGGTAAGAGCATTTTGAAAAATTAAGAAAGTTGGAAGGTAATTGTACTATCAGACATTAAAACGTTCCATAAAGGCAGTGTGACTAGAATACTCCGGTACTGACAGAAGATGAAGAAGCTAGAACAGTAGACCAAAATAATCGGAAATGGACAATATCCAGGAGTTTCAATATGACAAAAGGAGAATTTAAGTGGAAAGGAATAATTCTACTGCTATAAAAATTATGAAAAATAAGACAATAAGAATCCTAGAAGAAAATTTAGGAGTTCATATATATGACTCTCTTTAACAAACAGGAGAGCTAGAGTCTATCAAAACATGATAGAAAGGGAGTAGTAATATCTTTGTAAGTATTTAGCTTAATATATTGAACATTGAATCAGGAGCAAGTAGTAGGAACATTTTCCTCTACATAAAAGGGTATTAGATATTAAATGTCCTAGTAAACACTTTTTACAAAGAAAAGAAGACCTTATTTGTTTAAGAAAAATAATAAAAATTCGGTGTATCAATAGTTCATGTTGTATTAACAAGGGTGATAACTCAGGCAAATAACACCAAATGGAACCACTTTCCTGAGCAAAGTCCATCTGCTCCTGCCTGTTTCTGCCTCTCTGTTCCTTCTTACCCTGTCCCTTGCTCCTGCAGGGCCTTCATCTTCTCATGGCCAAACTATGCCTATGTCAGGAATGATCTCAGTACCTTCTCCTGGAGGCTTCCTTGATGACTTCTATTCCCCCAAATAAAAGCAATCTCCCCATTTTCTGAATCCTTACTCTTGTATAGTTATTTATGCCCTCCTTAGTTCTCCTCTGAAATGATAAGCCTTTAGTGGCAGGATGCAGGCCTAAGACATCATTGTGACCTAATATCATTCCTCTACAAAGTACTCCGTTGGTGGAGGTCATCGAGAAGACCTGACTGCTGGCTGATCAGTGAGCTAGATCTTGGCAATCAGAGGCTCCTCATCCCTTCCTCTGTCATTGGAATGTTCATTCCATTTACCTTCCCTGCTCCCAGAGACTCCTCCAAAGACACAGTCTTGAGACAATGATGTGGTATTGAGACCATCTGGATAGTCAGTACACATGACTAAACCCAGTTAAGACCTCTAATAAATTTTTAATATTTGGTGGATGGCTGTGGAAATCTAATTGTCTTGCAGCCACTCAAGACAAGCCTTGTATATAAGTTCTCTTGCTTATTAAACCTGCCACCTACCAATCTGGACTGGCCACTCCCTTTCTTTAGTCTCTCCTCCCCTGCCTCGGTGTGGGGCCAGTTTCAGATTATACACAGGAAGCTCCCAAGGAGCTTACAAACCAACGTATATTAACTTGGTGAAATCATAATGTGTGAGTAATAAATGAGTGCATGATTACTGAGTTTCTCTCTTAGATAAATTTGATCACTGGAACTTTTTTTCTAGATAGTAGTAATAGACAGAATGTTCTTTGCTAAGAGTATACTATTAAGAATGAATTATACTATAGTTTCAGGGATTTATTTATATTACAAAGCCTTTTCCCTTCCCCTGTCTGTATCACCACACATCTGCCAAATGAAAGTGGCATGGGTATATTCATGGTAGCAGACACATAGTAGGTTCTCTATAAATTGCCACTAATTCTAAATCTGTTACATCCTTTCAAGGATTAAAGGACTCAAAGGAAGTATTAAATTTCTTTAATATATAAACAGAAGGGATACTGGCAAACTGATATTGTGCCTTGTGCACCCACATCAAAATGATTCAAGTAGTTTATGATCCAAAATAATCCTCCCCTCCTCAAATGTAGCGGTTCCAGTGTGCCATTAATGAAGGATAAAACACTATGTTGAAATCATTCTAATTAGTATGAGAAATTCATTTATTTCAAGGTGAAAAACACAACAGTCCAAGGTTAAATGGCTATCAGTCAACTCTACAGTTAACAGCTTAGAGTTTGAAGAGCTTAAGCAAAGAAGTTTCTAAAAGATTCAGAAGCCCTGATACCTTCTCTGGTCTGTATCAGTCACATTGTTTAGTAGAGATTAAGTAGTTATTACCAAGGTTCAATGGAAGAATTGAGAGGTAACAATTTTCAAAAAGCCAAACTGATCAGATATCTGAACACACTAAAGAGTTGGTTCTTAATGGGCAGAAAAGTCATGACGCATCTGTCATATTCTAATTACTTCCGTGACAACATCCAGTTTGGATCTACAAAATAAGCCTTCTTATATAGTTTACCAACGACTTATATCATTCTGCTGATGACTTCTTTCTCTAGAAGCACAGCCGATTTCACAAACATTTAAAAACATTAAATTTCATATGCTGCCTTGATTCATAATCTGGCTACTAAGAAATATGGAGACATAATTTTCCTTTCTAAGTTCGATGAAGAGGAAGTCAGAAGTCATTTTCTATTCTCACTCAGTAGAGAGGGCCTCAACAGTTACTATAGTAACACCATCTACTGTCTGTGTAATGAGAGCCCATAACCTGTTCATCATCTCAAGTCACTCCTTTCAAAACAACCTCCTTATTGTTTGTTAAAGGTAATCTTTTCTGACCATGTTTAAAAACCACTGGTGCCCTAACCCACAGGATAAAATTCAAGCTCCTTAACCTAGCATGCAAATTATCCATGGGTTTGGCCCTACACAGCCAGGTTTGTTGATCCCTTCCTCACATCTTATATTCCAGTAATACCAAACTTATTAATAGTTCCATGAATATACCCAGTTGTTCATACTTCTGAGCTTTCATGCTGCTTGATCCTTTCCAGAGAATATTTCCCCCTCCAACCACGTGGCAACTCTACTCATCTTTCTATTAATTCATCAAAATATTATTGAAAAAATACTATGTGCCAGCCTATATGTTAGACTTTGAGAATACAACAGTAAATAAAATCTTGGGAGGGGCGCTTGAGTGGCTCAGTCGGTTGAGCATCTGACTTCAGCTCAGGTCATGAACTCATGGATATTGGGTTCGAGCCCTGCATTGGGCTCTGTGCTGACAACTCAGAGCCTGGAGCCTGCTTCAGATTGTGTGAGTGTGTGTGTGTGTGTGTGTGTGTGTGTGTGTGTGTGTGTGTCTGTTCCTCCCCTGCTTGTGCTCAGTCTTTCTCTCTCAAAAATAAATAAAGATAAAACAATTTTTTAAAAATCTTGTACTGCCTTTGGCACAAAAACAGACACTCAGATCAATGAAACGGAATAGAGAAGCCAGAAATGGACCCACAAACGTATGGCCAACTAATCTTTGACAAAGCAGGAGAGAATATCCAATGGAATAAAGACAGTCTCTTCAGCAAGTGGTGCTAGGAAAACTGGACAGCGACATGCAGAACAATGAACCTGGACCCCTTTCTTACACCATACACAAAAATAAACTCAAAATGGATGAAAGACCTAAATGTAAGACAGGAAGCCATCAAAATCCTCGAGGAGAAAGCAGGAAAAAACCTCTTTGATCTTGGCCGCAGCAACTTCTTACTCAAGTCTCCAGAGGCAAGGGAAACAAAAGCAAAAATGAACTACTGGGACCTCATCAAAATAAAAAGCTTCTGCACAGTGAAGGAAACAATCAGCAAAACTAAAAGGCAACCGACAGAATGGGAGAAGATATTTGCAAACAACATATCAGATAAAGGGTTAGTATGCGAAATCTATAAAGAACGCATCAAACTCAACACCCAAAACACAAAGAATCCAGTGAAGAAATGGGCAAAAGACATGAATAGACACTTCTCCAAAGAAGACATCCAGATGGCTAACCAATACATGAGAAAATGTTCAACATCACTCATCATCAGGGAAATATAAATCAAAACAACAATGAGATACTACCTCACACCTGTCAGAATGGCTAACATTAACGACTCAGGCAACAACAGATGTTGGCGAGGATGCGGAGAAAGAGGATCTCTTTTGCATTGTTGGTGGGAATGCAAGCTGGTGCAGCCACTCTGGAAAACAGTATGGAGGTTCCTCAAAAAATTAAAAATAGAACTACCCTACGACTCATCAATTGCACTACTAGGTATTTATCCAAGGGATACAGATATGCTGTTTCAAAGGGATACATGCACCCCAATGTTTAGCAGCACTATCAAGAATAGCCAAAGTATGGAAAGAGCCCAAATGTCCATCCAGGGATGAATGGATTAAAATGATGTGGTATATATATACAATGGAGTATTACTCAGCAATCAAAATGAATGAAATCTTGCCATTTGCAACCACATGGATGGAACTGGAGGGTATTATGCTAAGTGAAATTAGTCAGTTAGAGAGAGACAAAAATCGTATGACTACTCATATGAGGACTTTAAGATACAAAACAGATGAACATAAGGGAAGGGAAACAAAAATAATATAAAAACAGGAAGGGGGACAAAACAGAAGAGACTCTTAAATACGGAGAACAAACAAGAGGGTTGCTGGAGGGGTTGTGGGAGGGGGGATGGGCTAAATGGGTAAGGGGAATTAAGAAATCTACTCCTGAAATCATTATTGCACTAATTTGGATTTAAATTAAAAAAAAAAAAAAAAAACTTGTACTGCCTTTATTGACACAGACACAGAAATTAGAAACCTCACCCTCCTCTGTAAAGTCTTCCAAGCTGCACCCCACTAGTGGACCCTTGTCTTCCACTTGCCTTGTTTATTCTGTGTTGTCCTCATCACAGGTGCCTTGTCATTATCAGCCTCCCTGGCTACACTCAGAGTTCATTAAAACAGGGACCTTGTTTTCTTCATCCTCTATGATATTTGGCTTATGTATGTGCTTTATAAACATTTTGAGGAAAGAAAGGAACAGAAGGTGGGGAGGTAGGATACACATTTAAAGCATGGAAATTCCTTGTTTTAAAAGTATCTGCCCTTGGTGAAATGGCCAAGAATGACTACATTCTTGGCTGTTTCCCCCATGTCCTCATTTCTGGATTTTCCTGCTCTCTTTTTAATTTCCTTTCTTCCTCTCTGTCCTAATTTCATGTGGGATCTCTCGACATCCTGTTCATGGCTAGCCGTGTCTTGTATACCATGGGAAATTTCAGGGGGGATTTAGGGCTTCAGAAATGAGTTGCCTCCATTTGGGACAACAGGTCCTCTATGTGTGAAAGAAGCACCTAGTGGGTGCTCTCTGGTATCATTATAAAGCTCTGCCCTGGTTTGTCCAGGACTCCACCTGGTAGCTGGGACTATGTCCCAAATAGGTCTAAAAATCTGACTCCTCACACAGTGCCTTGAACACACCAGATCTCCCTAAATGTGTGACGCAGATGCTGAGGATGAGGCAAAAATACAATATTGCTTCCAAGGATGCTCAATGACTCTTATGTACAGTGCCAAATAGCTCAGCACACAGACAGTACCACATAAAGAGGAAAAAAGTGTAGGAAGAAGCTATTTTCAGTTTAGCTTATAGGCAAGTTCTCTATAATTTTAAGAAATAAAATTTTATTTTATACTTTAGTAATATTTTATTTGGGCTATAAATCGGGGTGGGTGTGCATGGTAAGAATTTCAGGGCTTAATGGCTTTAAAGCTATGGTTCTTAGAATGTGGTCTGGATCTGGACCATCAGCATCACTTGGGAACTTGTCAGAAATACAAATTGTCAGCCATGTACCAGACCTGCATTTTCACAAGCCCTCTAAGTGATTCTGATGCATGCCCAAGTGTGAGAACCACTGATATAAGGGCTTTAAAATGACCTCATGTATAGAGGATACTAATATACTGAACTTGGAATTCAAAAGAACACCTTAAAATCCAGGATCTCTTGAAGCTACACAAATGCTAGCTCATTCACTCTCTCTACTTCCCATTGATACAGGCAGGGAAAATACCACTGCCCCTGTTTTATATAGAAATAAAACTAAATCTGGGGTTGGGTTGGGGTAAACCACTGCATACAACATTTTCAGGGCCGCAAAGTTAAAATTTGCATGGTCCAAATAACCAGAAAGGACATTTGCACCTGTTGTTTCTCTTCTCTTGTTGAGGGTTGGAAGAAACTCTTGAAAACATCTTAACATGCTCAACAGGCAACTGGACATTTCCCAAAAGCATAGGCTGATGCTGAATGTGAGCAAAGCCTAGCTCAATTCACAGAGGTGTGTTTCATTTCTGAGTGACAAGGCTTATACTCCGACATATTTTAGTTTAAATTGTCCCTTGTATCCTGTTAACATTCTGACATATATGAACACTACAGTGATTATCGTAGCTGTGAATCTCCCCAAAAATGTAGTTAGAGCAAAACAGGTACTGGCTACCCGAACAGGCTCATCCCCTGTAAAACCGCACAAGGATATTTCTTCAAGGCTTCTATGTAATAATGGAAGCCCAGAGTTCGGAAAGTAATAATATTCTCATCTGCAATGAGGGCCCTGCTGTGAGCATCTCCCCAGACAAGTATTTCAAAAGCATGCTTCCTCATCATCTATCAAAGTCTGATAGCCTTTATCTGCTCTCCTTTCCTGCATACTCTTAGGCATTTAGCTTTCACCTTGTGTCTTCTAAATTGCTTACCACATATCCATCTGTTTCCTCTCTTCTCAAATGAGCTAACATCTCCCACCTGCTCCCATCTTTACTGTTCCCTTTGTCCAATAAGTTTATACTAGCTTTATTCCCTTTCTGTCACTTGAGGGGAGCTCTAGGCAGAGATAAATGCAATTTTTTTCAAGTTTTATTTAAACTCCAATTAGTTAACATATAGTGTAATACTGGTTTCAAGAACAGAATTTAGTGATTCATCACTTACATACAACACCCAGTGCTCATCACAAGTGCCCTCCTTAGTACCCATCACCCATCTAGGCCATCCCCTGCCTACCTCCCTCTATTTACCCTCAGTGTGTTCTCTATAAATGCATGTTTTTGTTGCATGTTCCTAATGCTCATTTTTATAAAATCATACAGTCTAAAAGGGAATTTAGATATCATCTATCCAATCCAGTGTTAATTTCTTTTTTTGTAGTGGAATCTAGCTTTTTCAAGACACAACCTTATGTGTAAATCTAATATATAAAACAGATAAGAGTGAAACTATTTTGGTTGAAGCTGGTAAAGGAGCAGGGTATGCATCTCATTTCTCTTCAAAATATTTAAAAATATCTGTTAAGGGCCTCCTCTGCACCAGACGCTGTGTCAGACTCTGGAAAAACACAGATGAGCAGTGCAGACATGGGTTCTGTTTAGCTGCTCAGAGCCTTGCCCACTCTTCCCCAAGGAACCCAATTTGAAACTTTCTGATCGAATCTGAGATCCAGAGAAGAAAAGTGACTTAGCCAAAAGAAAGATTTCTGGTCTTCAAATCCACACTTGGGAGCTAAATGTACCTAGTAAGTGTTACTGATGTGCAATTGAACAGATCATACCATGATGATCAGGAGAAAAAAATCCAGGAACTATGTTATGACTGAAACTTCACACAGAGAAGTGGAATAAGCTACAAAAGGCTATAAACTGTGCATAAAGCTTCTAATAAAATAGTGGTGAATGCCTGCACATCTGAACACTTTATTTTTGAGAGAGGGAGTGAGAGGGGTATGAATGAGTGAGGGGCAGATAGGGAGAGAGAGAGAGAGAGAGAGGGAGAGAGAGAGAGAGAGAGAGAGGGAGAGAGAGAGAAATATCCCATGAAGGCTCCATACTGTCAGCGCGGAGCCCAAAGCGGGGCAGGAGCTCACCTGAAGCAGAGTTCAAACTCTCCCAATGCTGGGCTTGAACTCACAAACTGTGAGATCATGACCTGAGCCAACGTTGGATGCTTAACCAACGTAGCCTCCTGGACACATGATCTTTATTCCTGCCACTCCCTTTTAAGAGATCACTTTTGGTCATGAAATTTAAAACTTTAAAATAAAAACTCACAATCAAATTTCAAAGAAAAAAATCTCAGCCCTTTTCACCAGGGCCTATAGGTATAGCCTCTGCTAGTCTACCAATATTAGGTGTGACAATTTATCATCTAGTGCTAGAAGTTACCAAAACTGGGCTTTTTAGATTCAAGAAAAAGAAGAAAAACTAAGAAATAGGGTTTTATCCTTGAAGCTCAGCAATCCCATTTATCATACAGACAATGCTAAAGAAATTTCAGCTTTGTTTTTCAGACCAAATCACTTCCAATAACTGACTGACCTTCAGAGTGATGGTCACTTGGCTGCATGCCTAAGTGTGACCTGTTTCTACAGGAAGAGTTACAGGTTCCTCTTCCAGGGAACCTGGAAAGCCTGTTATGCACTGCCACTGTTGGATCACAATGGATCACTGAATTTCAACTATTTATTTCACCCTTGGAGACTGGGGATCACTTACACTAAGAAATTTTGAGTTGCCTGGCCCTATGCCAGACTTTCAACTTCTCTTGGCCTCACTTTCCTCCTGTATAAAATGAAGACGCTGGACTGAAATATCTGTAAGATTCCTCCCAAGCTTTTCTACTCCTTGGATATTCCATTAGAATCAGCACATATCACTACATTTTGGAATCTGAAGCAACTTACCTGGAGAGGTGCAACCGAGGACATTTTCCAAACACCTGACCAGTGCTTCAATATCACTGTCCTGTCAAAACAAGACAGATTTACTTCCATGTATGACAGAAGAATATTTACTGACATAGAAAAATGTTCTTGCTACATTTAGGCAAAACAGAACACACATACACACACACACAAAACTGGTTGTAAAATTATTTGACGATATGATCCCATTAAAATTTTTTTCATTGAAGTATAATTAATGTACAGTATATTAGTTAACATACATAACTAATATATATTAGTTTAAGGTGTACAATACAATGATTCAACATTTCCATATATTACTCAGTGCTCATCAAGGTAAGTGTACTCTCGATCTCCTTTATCTGTTTCACTCATTGCCCACCCCCCTGCCCCGGCACCTCCCCTGTGGCAGCCACAGTTTTTTCTCAGTATTTAAGAGCATGTTTTTTTTTTTTTGTCCCTTTTCTCTTTGTTGTTCATTTGTTTCTTAATTTCCATATATAAGTGAAATCATATGGTATTAGTCTTTTTCTCACTCTAGGCCCATCCATGTTGTTGCAAGTGGCAAGATTTCATTTTTTATGGCAAATATTTTATTGTATAGACATACCACATCTTCTTTATCCATTCATCTATTGATGGACACTTAGGTTGCTTCCCTAACTTGGTTATTGTAAATAATACTGTAATATACATAGGGGTGCATATATCTTTTCAAATTAGTGTTTTCATTTTCTTTGGGTAAACAGTCAGTAGTGGAATTACTGAATCTTCTGGTAATTGTATTTTTAATTTCTTGAGTAATATCCATACTGTTTTCCACAGTGGCTGTACCAGTTTGCATTCCCACCAACAATGCATGAGGGTTCCTTTTTTTCCCCATTCTCACAACACTTGTTATTTCTTGTATTTTTTATTTTAGCTGTTCTGACAGGTATAAAATGGTATCTCACTGTGGTTTTCATTTGCATTTTTCTGATGATTAGTGATGTTGAGCATCCTTACATGTTGGCCATTTGTATGTCTCTTGTAAAACTGTCTATTCAGGTCCTCTGCCCATTTTTAAATTGGATTGTTTGTTGTTTTAGTGTTGAGTTGCATAATTTCTTTACATACTTTGGATATAAACCCCTCATCAGATACATCATTTGCAAATATCTTCTCCCATTCAATAGGTTGCCTTTTTATTTTGTTGATGGTTTCTTCCACTGTGCAAAACCTTTTTATCTTGATGTAGAATGATCCAATTTTTTACAAGAAAAACACCTGTATGTATATGTATATCTGTATCTCAGTCTCTTCATATCAATCTATAGATCTATTCCTCTAGCTCTCTGATGGGAAGAACCTACACTGAAAATGTTAACAGTGGTTTTGACTATAAGGAAAGATTATGGATGATCTTTATTTTCTTCTTGGTGTGCTTAAGTATTTTCTAAATTTTCTACAATAAACAAATATTACTTATTTAATCAACAAAATAGTAAATGCTACTTAGGATGGGGAAATGGTTTTATTCAATCTATATCATCTATTCAATACATCAAAAATGAAGTGAATATTTTTTTTCCTAGGGAGTGCCTCTACCAGCTCTTCTTTGGAAATGTGTGGTCTTCATAGGGTCATAAATCTAAGAATTGTATTTCTTATTTGCCTTAACTCTCAGTGAGAGTCAGATACCCCCCTGAGGGCCACAGGGATCCCAGAACTGTATTTGGCAACAAATATTGTCTCTAATACAGAATAAATATCTGCCCTCTACCCAAGTGGCTAGAAATATCCACAACAGTGTCATAATGATCTGGGGAAAAGAAATCACTTACTTATTTTCAGATTTGTGACTACACTGAGGGAAGTTAATAATTTATGGCTCATCTGCTCCATTTCAAAACAAGCAACACATTTCATATTGGAGTAATTGTGAATTTTAGAAAAATGTACTATGGTATAATAGACTACTCTAAAATATTACATACGTGTGTTATTTCATAATATAACAACTGGTGGGATTTGGACCACTTTTTATGAATGTGGTGAAACCCAGGATCATTTCATGTGCGGATGTATAGAAGAGGCAATGATGAAGAAGATATGTCTGGTCAATCCTGGTCAATGAGGCCAAAGCACTAACTGAAGAACTTGGTGTCCAGCCCAGGAATAGGGAGGCAGGAAATCCAGAAGAAAAAACAGATCCCTTCCTTCTTCTGTACCCTTGTGGTCTCCAAACTTAACAGGGACAGCCTTGAGGCAAAGAGGAAACTGGCAGAGACATGCTCTGTCGGAGGAAAAGCAGAGCACCCATTGGCACACACAGGTGATGACACCACCCCAGCAAGCCCGGGTTCTAAGCCTTGCTGCTCTACTAAGTGTGCTGGCCTAGGCCAAGTAGTTTGACTTCTCAGGTCTTAGTTTCTGCATCTATATATGTGAGGCCAACTTGGTCCCCAGGCCAAGCTTCCGGCCAAATGCAGCCACGTGAGTGACTTCAAACAATATCACATGGAAAAGAAGAACTTTCTAGTGAGTCTAGGCAACCCACAGAATCATGAGACAATAAATCACTGTGTTTTTTTGTTTTTGTTTTTTAATGTTTATTTATTTTTGAGAGAGACAGAGACAGAATGCAGATGGGTTAGGGGCAGAGAGAGAGAGGGAGACACAGAAGCAGAAGCAGGCTCCAGGCTCTGAGCTGTCAGCACAGAGCCCGACGCGGGGCTCGAACTCAAGAGCTGTGAGCTCATGACCTGAGCTGAAGTTGGACGCTCAGCCGACTGAGCCATCCAGGCGCCCCAATAAATCACTGTTTTAAGCCATTAATTTTTGGAGCATTTTGTTACACAGTAAAAAGATAACTGAGGGGCGCCTGGGTGGCTCAGTCGGTTGAGCGGCCGACTTCGGCTCAGGTCATGATCTCGCGGTCCGTGAGTTCGAGCCCCGCGTCAGGCTCTGTGCCGACAGCTTGGGGCCTGGAGCCCGTTTCGGATTCTGTGTCTCCCTCTCTCTGACCCTCCCCCATTCATGCTCTGTCTCTCTCTGTCTCAAAAATAAATAAACATTAAAAAAAATTAAAAAAAAAAAGATAACTGAGATACTAAATAAACTGAGATGGCAGATCATGTACTTTACATTTTTATTTATCCAGCACCCCGCACAGTCCTGGGAACATGACCCATGCTAAATGCTCACCTGCCCAGGTCTCTTCCAGCTTCCATGATTTGCAAGTAAGTAAAACAGAAGACTGACATCTACTCTTTAGATCATAGTCTATCTCTAGGTGGACAGCAGGGCTCTTCCCACTCAAAATTCATCCTTACTGGGAAAGTAGAGGAAAAAGCATACTACTTCTTAATTCTATGGCCTTAGTCAAGTAGGTTAACATCTCCAAACCTCATTTTCCTTCATTTGTAAAGTGAGGAGAATAATGTCCTGTATCTCACATAGGGCTCTAATGAAAAGAGAATGAAATAATAAAAAGCCTTTAGAACAGGATATGGCTTGTTGGAAATAGTCAATGGGTGGAAGAAGAGAGTTGGGCAGAATGGGATGGGACGGGAAAGGGACAGAGACATAAAAGATTAAAAAGTCCCAATCACTGTGCCTGCCACAGAACATGGAGATTCACAATAAGTATTTGAGTTGAGTGCAAGCAACAGAAACAGCAAGAACCGGAGTCAGGTTGTAGGAAGCATCCAGATGGTTGGGACATTTCAGTTATATCTTCCTAACACAGAGGATAGGGAATCCTGTACAAGGGTGTGGGGAGGGCAGAAATAATTCTAATTCAATTGAATGAATGAATGAATGAATGAATGAATGAATACTAACTTTTACTAAGGTCTTAATATGTGCCAATGTTGCACCAACTTACATGTATTAATTTATTTAAACTCAGCTAAGTGGTACTATTGTTCTCCCCATTTAATAGCTGAGAAAACTGAGACACATACAGATTCCCTAATGTGACTAGGTTCATGCAACTAATAAGAGGTAGAAAGGGTGGTGTGTCTCCAGGGCCTGAATTCTTCTTAGTCACTACAATACACATATAGTCGAAGGCAGGGCTCCAAACCCAAGCGGAGCTTCACAATATTACTGAAGGAACCAGGGTGTAAATTCATGACAAAGACTCAAAAACAATTCCTTGCTGTTGACTGGAACTTGTGCATTTCCTCACTGTTTCATGATTTAAATTGATCTCTGCCAGAGCTAAGTGGCCTAAGAGAGCGACCACGTCAAGACAGATGCCAAATTACAGTGCCACCAGCCTTCACTCATTTCAGCCAAGGCCAGGAAGCCGACTTTCATATGCTGTGAAAATAACACAACGGTTCTTTTGCTGATGAATTTAGATGCTCTTCAAGTCTCCTTCTCCCATAACCACCAAATCCTCCCTAACAGGAACAGGCCTTCCAGGCATGAGGAACGTCTTGTAAGATTCAGTTCTGAAAAACTGTCCCACAGATTCAAGTTCAAACACCCAGATTTTATTTTATTTTTTTCAGAAATAGATGCAGTAATTTGGCCAGTGAATTAGAAATTACATCTTGGGGCGGTTGGTGGGGGCGGGGGGAAGGTAGCTGTTTTGA